>NW_027611715.1:0-600000 GCF_964261635.1 Lissotriton helveticus
AGTCTTCTGTTCATCAGAATGTCGAAGTCCAGTCGTCTTCTTAGTTTAAAGGTGATTTCAGGATGATCTGCTGTGCTAGGGCACTGCTCCCACTCTTATTCCAATCTGAGGGGTGGATCTCCGGCTAGGTCCCTCCCTATGGGTGGGACCAGGAAGGGGGGTGGTTACACCCCCTTTCCTTTGTCCAGGTCTGTGAGAAGTTGGCCTGGTAGGGGATGTTTCCAATTCTGGAACCACCTACTACCTGACCAAACAATCCCCTTATGGTGTCTGGTTGTAAGTCAACCTTATTAGACAAGCTATCCTAGTGGTAGCATGGACTAAGCAGCCTAAAGGCTTAACTTAAGAGGTCGTGTTAAGCGAGCTGTTTTACCACATACAATCCTGTAATACCAAATGAAAGGACACCACACAAGTATATATTATAAAAATATATGTGTTTATTACTAAAAACAATCCCCAGTATTCTTTATGAATAAAGGGGCACAAGCGTTAAATCAAAAGCACTGTTTAAACATACAAAGTTGCACAATTATGGATGAGGGCAGGGGGCCACTCAAACCATATACTAAACAAGTGGTATAAGAGAGGCCACTCGAACAGTGGTTAGGCCTAGGGCCTAGGGAATCGCTGGGAGCAGTCAGGACAAGCAATGCTGAAGTCGGGAATGGCCCTCGGGATTCGGGAGATGTGCGGAAAGCGCACGCATGCACCAATGTTAACCAATGGTGCGTAAAAGTCAAATAGTTAAAGTTTAAGGACACTTCCGCTGAACCTAGAGGAACAAAACTTAACACACAGACCCTAGAGGTGTGCACCAGTGTGGGAACACCGGCGGAGCAAAGTTACCTCACCCACAGGAAGTGGGTGCACAGGGTCGAAGTGGCGTCGGGTTTTGACACGCAGGCTCTTGGTGCTTGAAGCTGAAAGGGCTGCAGGCAGGGTGAAGACGAAGTGTCCGGTGGAGTCCAAGGGTGGACTCAAGTTGTAGAGTACCTGAAAGCAGAGGGGACAGAGTCTGGGTCACTCAGCAGTGACCAGGGTGGAACCAGGGCGGAACCAGGCAATGTCGGGCGCAATCAGGTGGTCGTCGAGGCGCTTCTCTTCGCTGTCACGTGGGCTCTGGGGCATCTGCGACGTCCAGGAGCAGGTCACGATCTGTCCCACGCAGGCTCTCACCGTCGGTGCAGTCGGCTTCCGGTTTGGAGCAAACAAGCCTTGGTAAGAGCAATCCACGCGGGATTGGAAGATGGCGTCTCACTCGGACCAGGAAGGTCAGAGTCGGGGCTCCCTTTCAGGGGAGCTGGTGTGGATCTGGAGCAACCAGAATCACGAGTCTTCTTTTGTAGTTCGTCGGCACAGGGACCACAAGCCAGCTGGCAAGTGACCGGGCCAACGCGTTGAGCCAAATCGTGCCAAAGGGCCCCACGCAGCACTCGTCGAGTGTGGAGGGCTGAACTTCGGCTCAGTAGTAGCTCAGGGTGGGGGCTTCTCAAACCCCGGTGTACAGCTTCGAGGGTCACTCGTGGGCTGCACGGTCAGCGTCTCGTGGTCACTTCAAGATGGCGGGCCCCACGCTTCCGGTCGCCTCCACGGGTCTCAGCTTTGCAGGGACTGTGGATCGGGCTGTTAGAAGCTGGGCAGGCTTGATCTCGTCGATCTCAGTCGCTCGAGTTCCGGCGGGAACTGCAACCAAGTAGACGTCGAGGGCTGGATGGTGCCTGCTGCTGCAGGGTGGTCACTCCTTGACCACAAGGGAGATTCTTCGGGCTTCCACGTTGAGATGGAGGGCGAAGGGTCCAGAATATCGTTTCAAATGTTTCTTCCAGGAAAATCTGATGTGCATTGGCACTGCTCCCACTCTTATTCGAATCTGGTGGGCGTGATTACCTGCTAGGTCCCCTCCTATGGGTGGGACCCAGGAAGTGGGTGGATACACCCCCTTCCTTTGATCCAGGCCGCCCTGGCACGAGGGCTGGAGTGCCCCAGAACCGGTTTGGCCGGATTATGCAAGGGGCAGCCTTGTGCGCCCCAGGCAGTGTCTGGTTTCTTTCAAACCTCCCTGCTACAATACACTATCTCCTGTCTGGAGGGCGGTGACACCCTCCTGTGACAGGAAACCCTTTGTCCAGGACCCCCTTGACTGGGTTTCGGTCAGCTCCAGGGGTCCAGACATTTGTCTGTGGCAGAGGCATCCATTTTGTGGATCTTAAGGCCTTTGGAGAAATCAACCGCATTAAAGTGAAGTAACATGTCTTACCCCTCTAGAGGGGTGGAATGCCATCCCCGTCGCCAGAACTGGCGAGGGGATGGTATTCCAAAGCGTATGACACCTTACACGACATGTTTTGATAAAGCCAAACCAGAGTTGCTAAATAACCGCGAGGATTATAAGGCACTTAATAGTATATGGTATGGCATTATCCTGAAACAGCTTAGGGATTTGTTCCCGACGGCTGCAGACAGGCTCAGCTCATGCTAGAGCTCCATCTCACATAAAAACCAAGCACCCAGCCTCCAGGATTGGTGAGGCCTGTCTATAGGAGTGGCTCACAGGTTTACATGTGTCCAGATATAGGTTTAGACATAGGTATACTATATCTAAGCAAGGGGTGTGTACACCACCTTACCCCAGCTGAGCGATCAGCCAGTTGTGTCAATTTAAGAACCAGCCAGGGGTGGCAAAAGATATGCTGCAGCCCCTGGTAGGCCTTAGTGGCTCCTGTGCCCTGTGCACCTATAGTGCATTCTACAGGGGCTGACAAGGAGTCCATTTCCAATTGGTATGTGCCTATAGCACATGTGTCATTAATTTAGTGAGAGAACAGCAGGCTGGGGGTCTGATCAGCAGGCCCACAGCCTCAGTAGTCGAAAACCAGTGAAGCAAAAAGCAAAAATTTGGGGTGACCATAGGATAGCAGACCCTACTCTCCTACACAACCCCCCCCCAAACGCAGGGACATTAAACTAACCTTGACCAGATAAGTCTTCATGTTCTAAGTGGAAGTACCTGGAGAGACCATCTGCATTACCATGGTCAGTCCCTGGGCGGTGCTCCACTGTAAAGTCCATCCCCTGTAGGGAAATGGACCACCTGAGCAGTTTGGGATTTTCACCCTTCATCTGATTAAGCCATAAGAGGGGCTTATGGTCTGTTTGCACCAGGAAGTGAGTTCCAAACAAGTAGGACCTCAACTTCTTTAATGCCCAAACCACAGCAAAGGCCTCCCTCTCAATGGCTGACCAACGTTTTTCTCTTGGGGTTAGCCTCCTGCTAATGAAAGCAATTGGCTGGTCTTGACCATCTTGATTAAGTTGTGAGAGTACAGCTCCCACCCCCAACTCAGAAGCATCTGTCTGAACAATGAACTGTTTGGAGTAGTCAGGACTCTTTAGGATAGGTGCAGAGCACATGGCCTTCTTCAGGTCTTCAAATGCCTTCTGACAGCTAACTGTCCACTGAACCTTTTTTGGCATCTTCTTGGATGTCAAGTCATTTAATGGTGTCACTATAGACCCATAGTTTTTCACAAACTTTCTGTAATACCCAGTCAGGCCCAAGAAGGCTCTGACTTGTGTCTGGGTAACTGGAGGAGCCCAGTCCTGTATGGCCTGGATTTTGCTTTCCAGTGGCTGAACCTGGCCTCCACCTACTAGGTGGCCCAGGTATACAACCTTACTCTGCCCTATCTGGCACTTTGTGGCCTTGATAGTTAGGCCTGCCTTTTGCAGGGCCTCCAAAACTTTCTTCAGGTGGATCAGGTGATCCTCCCAGGTGGAGCTAAAGACAGCAATATCATCCAGATAAGCTGCACAAAAGTCATCCAACCCAGTAAGGACTTGGTTCACCAACCTTTGAAAAGTGGCAGGTGCATTCTTCAAACCAAAGGGCATTACCACAAACTGATAATGCCCACTAGGGGTAGAGAATGCTGTTTTGGCTTTTGACTCCTCAGCTAGTCTGATTTGCCAGTAGCCAGCTGTCAGATCAAATGTGCTCAGAAACTTGGCAGAAGCCAATCTGTCAATGAGCTCATCTGCTCTTGGAATGGGGTGAGCATCTGTCCTAGTGACAGCATTGAGACCCCTGTAATCCACGCAAAACCTCATTTCTCTCTTACCATCTTGGGTATGAGGTTTTGGCACCAGGACTACTGGGCTGGCCCATGGGCTCTCTGATGGCTCAATCACTCCAAGCTCCAACATCTTTTGCACCTCAGCCTTGATGCAATCCCTGACATGATCAGGTTGCCTGTAGATCTTATTCTTGACAGGCAGACTGTCACCAGTGTCCACAACATGGGTACACCAGTCAGTTTGGCTGGGTGTGAGTGAAAACATTTGCCTGTGAGCCTGCAAAACTTGTCTGCAGTCCCTCTGTTGCTGATCAGTGAGGCTGCCTGCCAAGGCTACTCCATCAACTGAACCATCATCAGGGTTCTGGGAAAGCAGGTCTGGGAGAGGGTCACTCTCTTCCTCCTGTTCCCCATCTGTGGCCATGAGCAAGCTCATGTCCTCCCTGTCTACAAATGCTTTCAAGCGATTCACATGGATTACCCTGTGAGGGCTCCTGGGTGTTCCAAAGTCTACCAAGTAGGTGACTTCCCCTTTCTTCTCAATAATAGGATAGGGTCCACTCCATTTGTCTTGGAGTGCTGCTGGAGCCACTGGCTCCAGTACCCATACCTTCTGTCCTGGTTGGAACTCTACCAGTACAGCCTTTTGGTCATGCCAAGCTTTCTGCAATTCTTGGCTGGCCTCCAGGTTTTTGGATGCTCTTTCCATGTACTCAGCCATCCTGGAGCGGAGACCAAGTACATAGTCCACTATGTCTAGTTTGGGCTTTTTGAGAGGTAACTCCCATCCTTCCTTCACCAAACACAATGGACCTCTCACAGGGTGGCCAAACAAAAGTTCAAAAGGGCTGTAGCCAACCCCCTTCTGTGGGACCTCTCTGTAAGCAAAGAGCAGGCAGGGTAAAAGAATGTCCCATTTCCGCCTGAGCTTCTCTGGTAATCCTTTTATCATGCCTTTAAGGGTCTTGTTAAATCTCTCCACAAGCCCATTGCATTGTGGATGATATGGGGTGGTAAACTTATAGTTTACTCCACATTCCTTCCACATTGCTTTTAGATAGCTGGACATAAAATTTGTCCCTCTATCTGATAGTACCTCCTTAGGAAAGCCCACTCTTGAGAAAACTGCAATGAGGGCTTTTGCCACCACAGGTGCTGTGGTGGTCCTTAGGGGAATAGCCTCTGGGTACCTGGTGGCATGATCCACTACCACCAGTATGAATCTGTTCCCAGATGCTGTTTGGGGGTCCATTGGACCCACAATATCAATTCCAACTCTCTCAAAGGGGACCCCCACCACAGGTAGTGGTATTAGGGGGGCCTTTGTTGTGCCACCTGACTTACCACTGGCTTGGCAAGTGACACAGGAGCGACAAAACTCCTTGACATCCTCTGACATGTGAGGCCAGTGAAAGTGTGGAACAAGCCTGTCCCACGTCTTGTTCTGGCCTAAGTGTCCTGCAAGGGGAATATCATGGGCCAAGGTAAGGAGGAATCCCCTAAACTGCAGAGGTATCACCAACCTCCTGGTCATGCCAGGCTTGGGGGCTCTAGCCTCTGAGTAAAGGAGTCCCTCATCCCAATACACAGTATGGGTACCTTGGGCATCCCCAGCAGCCTCAGCAGCAGCCTGCTGTCTGAGGGGTTCAAGGGAAGGGCAATCTAATTGAGCCTGCCTCAGGTCTGCCCTTGAGGGTCCCCCTGTCCCCAGAAACTCAACCTGGTCAGGTTCAAGCTCCTCAGAGACAGTCTCCTCTTGGACTGCAGAATCAGTTTCCTCTGAAACCTGATCCTCAACCTGGGGCAAGGTGGAAGGCGAGGCCTTTCCTCTCTTGCTCCTTCTCTTGGGTTGTGGCTGGTCTATTGTCTCAAGATCCACCACTGGTTCAGGAAGGCACTTCTTAGCCTGAGCCCTTGTCATGGCAAGGACATGCTCTGAAATCCCTAGCATTTCTGCATGAGTCCTGTACTCCACTTCTGACCATGCTGAGCTTTCAAGGTCATTGCCTAACAGACAGTCTACTGGTAGGTCTGCACTCACCACAACTTTCTTTAGGCCATCAACCCCTCCCCAGGAGAAGTTCACAACTGCCACACTGTGAGAAGTTGGCCTGGTAGGGGATGTTTCCAATTCTGGAACCACCTACTACCTGACCAAACAATCCCCTTATGGTGTCTGGTTGTAAGTCAACCTTATTAGACAAGCTATCCTAGTGGTAGCATGGACTAAGCAGCCTAAAGGCTTAACTTAAGAGGTCGTGTTAAGCGAGCTGTTTTACCACATACAATCCTGTAATACCAAATGAAAGGACACCACACAAGTATATATTATAAAAATATATGTGTTTATTACTAAAAACAATCCCCAGTATTCTTTATGAATAAAGGGGCACAAGCGTTAAATCAAAAGCACTGTTTAAACATACAAAGTTGCACAATTATGGATGAGGGCAGGGGGCCACTCAAACCATATACTAAACAAGTGGTATAAGAGAGGCCACTCGAACAGTGGTTAGGCCTAGGGCCTAGGGAATCGCTGGGAGCAGTCAGGACAAGCAATGCTGAAGTCGGGAATGGCCCTCGGGATTCGGGAGATGTGCGGAAAGCGCACGCATGCACCAATGTTAACCAATGGTGCGTAAAAGTCAAATAGTTAAAGTTTAAGGACACTTCCGCTGAACCTAGAGGAACAAAACTTAACACACAGACCCTAGAGGTGTGCACCAGTGTGGGAACACCGGCGGAGCAAAGTTACCTCACCCACAGGAAGTGGGTGCACAGGGTCGAAGTGGCGTCGGGTTTTGACACGCAGGCTCTTGGTGCTTGAAGCTGAAAGGGCTGCAGGCAGGGTGAAGACGAAGTGTCCGGTGGAGTCCAAGGGTGGACTCAAGTTGTAGAGTACCTGAAAGCAGAGGGGACAGAGTCTGGGTCACTCAGCAGTGACCAGGGTGGAACCAGGACGGAACCAGGCAATGTCGGGCGCAATCAGGTGGTCGTCGAGGCGCTTCTCTTCGCTGTCACGTGGGCTCTGGGGCATCTGCGACGTCCAGGAGCAGGTCACGATCTGTCCCACGCAGGCTCTCACCGTCGGTGCAGTCGGCTTCCGGTTTGGAGCAAACAAGCCTTGGAAAGAGCAATCCACGCGGGATTGGAAGATGGCGTCTTGCTCGGACCAGGAAGGTCAGAGTCGGGGCTCCCTTTCAGGGGAGCTGGTGTGGATCTGGAGCAACCAGAATCACGAGTCTTCTTTTGTAGTTCGTCGGCACAGGGACCACAAGCCAGCTGGCAAGTGACCGGGCCAACGCGTTGAGCCAAATCGTGCCAAAGGGCCCCACGCAGCACTCGTCGAGTGTGGAGGGCTGAACTTCGGCTCAGGAGTAGCTCAGGGTGGGGGCTTCTCAAACCCCAGTGTACAGCTTCGAGGGTCACTCGTGGGCTGCACGGTCAGCGTCTCGTGGTCACTTCAAGATGGCGTGCCCCACGCTTCCGGTCGCCTCCACGGGTCTCAGCTTTGCAGGGACTGTGGATCGGGCTGTTAGAAGCTGGGCAGGCTTGATCTCGTCGATCTCAGTCGCTCGAGTTCCGGCGGGAACTGCAACTAAGTAGACGTCGAGGGCTGGATGGTGCCTGCGCTGCAGGGTGGTCACTCCTTGACCACAAGGGAGATTCTTCGGGCTTCCACGTTGAGATGGAGGGCGAAGGGTCCAGAATATCGTTTCAAATGTTTCTTCCAGGAAATCTGATGTGCATTGGCACTGCTCCCACTCTTATTCGAATCTGGTGGGCGTGATTACCTGCTAGGTCCCCTCCTATGGGTGGGACCCAGGAAGTGGGTGGATACACCCCCTTCCTTTGATCCAGGCCGCCCTGGCACGAGGGCTGGAGTGCCCCAGAACCGGTTTGGCCGGATTATGCAAGGGGCAGCCTTGTGCGCCCCAGGCAGTGTCTGGTTTCTTTCAAACCTCCCTGCTACAATACACTATCTCCTGTCTGGAGGGCGGTGACACCCTCCTGTGACAGGAAACCCTTTGTCCAGGACCCCCTTGACTGGGTTTCGGTCAGCTCCAGGGGTCCAGACATTTGTCTGTGGCAGAGGCATCCATTTTGGGGATCTTAAGGTCTTTGGAGAAATCAACCGCATTAAAGTAAAGTAACATGTCTTACCCCTCTAGAGGGGTGGAATGCCATCCCCGTCGCCAGAACTGGCGAGGGGATGGTATTCCAAAGCGTATGACACCTTACACGACATGTTTTGATAAAGCCAAACCAGAGTTGCTAAATAACCGCGAGGATTATAAGGCACTTAATAGTATATGGTATGGCATTATCCTGAAACAGCTTAGGGATTTGTTCCCGACGGCTGCAGACAGGCTCAGCTCATGCTAGAGCTCCATCTCACATAAAAACCAAGCACCCAGCCTCCAGGATTGGTGAGGCCTGTCTATAGGAGTGGCTCACAGGTTTACATGTGTCCAGATATAGGTTTAGACATAGGTATACTATATCTAAGCAAGGGGTGTGTACACCACCTTACCCCAGCTGAGTGATCAGCCAGTTGTGTCAATTTAAGAACCAGCCAGGGGTGGCAAAAGATATGCTGCAGCCCCTGGTAGGCCTTAGTGGCTCCTGTGCCCTGTGCACCTATAGTGCATTCTACAGGGGCTGACAAGGAGTCCATTTCCAATTGGTATGTACCTAGGGTACATGGAGTCCATTTTACAGAGAGAGCAGATGGCCTGGGGCCCTGATTAGCAGGGAACCAGGTCAACTAAGTCAAAAAACCAGCTAAACACAGGCAAAAAATCTGGGGTAACCATAGTCAGGTAGCCACCTTCCTACATAACCCCCCCCCAAACGAAAGGAGATAAGGCTATCCTTGGCCAGGTAAGCCTATATTGCCTGAGTGGCCATATAAGGAAGTACCTGCACTAGCATGGGTACCCCCTGTCTCATGGTCCACTAAGCAGTCCCTCACCCTTTGGGTATTAGAGGGTCTCCACCATAGGGAATCACTACCTTGGGTGTGTTTATGCAAAGTTAAAGGCTGGTTTGGATATGGAGTATTGAAGTGAGGCTCTACTAATTTAGGGCTTAGCTTCCTCCAATTATCTTCCACCATGTGTGCCTTTCTTTCTTTAACTGAGTTGCACTGTGCTCTCAGGGTCAACCTCTGGCTACCTAAAGCTGGAGGCTGGGTCCCTCTGTTTGGCTTGCTGGAGGGACAGTTCAGGTTTGGGCCCTTTGGGTCCCAGGTTTGGCTGTGCCCAACAGAATCCATCTGGGGGAGGTCCCTAACTGTCTTTAAGGGGGCTCCCTCAGGAGTTTTTAAAGTTTTCACCTGACTAGGGCTACTAGTTTTGGTGCACCTAATCTTTTGATGGGGGTGCTTTATTTGACAGGGGGCCCTCTGGGTCTCACTGTCCTTCTTGTCCTCTGCAGCCCTGGGCTGGCTAAGGCAAGGTAGAGAGGGGCAGGTTACCTGCTCCAGACTGGGTCCCACCTGAGAAGGGTCCACTGACATCAGAGGTTCTGTCAGGCTAGGCCCAACCACCTCTGGGGCAGCTCCTTCATCAGGGGTAAGATCAGTTCCCTGAGGAGGCTGATCCTGTCCTAAAGTCTGGTGAGGGGGAGATTTCTCTTCCTCCTCCATGCTCTCAGTTTGTGTGGAGTTATCCATCATTTCAGGTTTCACAACACACATGTCAGTTTGAGTTTGGGCTGTGGCCATCACAGCCCCACCAACCTTTTCAGGAGGAGACTCAGTTTGGGTTTCTGCTGTTATCATAACAGCTTTGCTATTCTGTTCAGGAAGAGCTTTTACTAAAGATGGGGCAGAGAGTTTCTCAGCCCTACCAACCTTTTCAGGAAGGACAGCTTGGATTGGGGCTGTAGCCAGTACAGCCTCACTAACCTTTCCATGGGAATTCACCATTCTAGAATGGGTTTCCTGTTCAACCTCAGCCCAGGCTGAGATTTCTAAATCATTCCCCAGTAGACAGTCTACAGGCAAGTTTGGGGACACTGCCACTCTCTTTGGGCCAGTGACACCTCCCCAGCTGAGACTTACTACTGCCATGGGATGATTTGTTTGGATGCCATCAATGTTTATTACCTGGTATGTGGCACCAGGTAAAAGTTGCTTAGAGGGGACTATGCCATCGGCCACCATGGTGATGCTAGCCCCTGTGTCTCTAAAAGCTTCAACTCTTAAACCATTGATGATGGGTTCTTGTCTATACTTGCTCAAAGTATTTGGGCAAGCAGAGAAGTTGGCAAACCCCATGCCAGCCTCATAAACAAGATCATTGGGTGATGGGGACCTGGATAGGCCAGGGTCCACCTGATTTCCAAAAGTAAACCCACCCAGATTCCTGGGTGTGCTTCCACTTCCTGGGGGATTACTGCTGACAGTAACAGGAGGTGTTGAAGCTGGCTTTGGAGGTATATTTTCTTTATTGTTATTCTTGGGACAACAGCTGTCTGTTTTGTAATGCCCCACCTGTTTACAGGGATAACAATAGGGTTTTTTCTCAGTTGAAGAAGTGTCTTGGGACCCACCCCCATCCTTGGAGTTTTGGGGCCCTGGGGAAGTCTTTTCTTTACTTTTATCCCCACCCTTATCTTGAGGCTTGGTAGACTCCTTCTTCTGGTTACTGTCCTGATTCTTAGGCCTAATCCTGGTTCTGACCCATTTGTCTGCCTTCTTTCCCAATTCTTGGGGAGAGGTCAGATCAGAGTCCACCAGGTGCTGGTGTAAGAGCTGGTTCTGACAATTACTTAGGATCTGCTCCCTCATAATCAAATTATACAATCCTGTAAAGTCATGTACTTTGCTGCCATGTAGCCAACCCTCCAGAGCCTTAGTTGCACAATCAACAAAATCAGTCCAGTCCTGAGTCTGTGTCTTCTGGGTGTCTCTGAACTTGAACCTGTACTGTTCAGTGGTTAAGCCAAACCCATCTATCAGAACACTCTTCAGGACTTTGTAATTGTTTGCATCCTCATGTCTGACAGTGAGGAGCTTGTCCCTCCCTTTCTCTGAAAAGGAGTACCATAAGATTGCTGCCCACTGTTCCTCAGGAACCTGCTGTACCATGCAGGCTCTCTCAAGAGCAGTCATCCATTTGTGGATGTCATCCCCTTCTTTGAAGGGGGGCACAATCTTTGTCAGGTTTCTACTGTCATAGGACCTGGGTTTCTCTTTAGGAATATTGCTGCCACCAGTGGCATCTAAGCCACACAATTTCTGCTCTCTTGCCAAGGCAAGTCTAGCTTGAGCCAAGGCTACCTCCTCCCTCTCTATCTGGAGTTTGACAGCCCTCATTCTGGCCCTATGTTCTAGCTTTTGAGAAGCACCCATGCTTCTCTGTGATTCTCTGGAGGCACTAGAAATATGAGAGTCCCCTGAGGGAGATCTCACTCTTCTGTTGCCTGGGGGAATCAGATGTTGGGTTCTGGGGAGGTGCTGGCCCTCTCCATTCCCCAGTAGGTCCAAGTTGGCCTGGCTAAGCCTACCAACTGGAACCTGGCTACCCTGATCCTGTACTTCTAAGTCCTCAACTTCTGAGTCCTCATCCAAGTCATCATCATCCTCCTCTTCAGGGGGATCAACTGCAGGGGGGTTCCCTTCAGTTCCTGTATCTAGGGAAGCTGCTTTTGCCCTCTCTAAGTCATCCTGTTCTAGGAGTCCTATCAGGATTAGGCAGGTGGGGCTTCTGCCCCTTTTTAACCCTCTTGCTTTGCACAAGACAATCAAGTCTCTGCGGGTTAGTTTGTCATATCCAGAAGTTGCCTGGGTAGGGTCAACTGTCACAGGACTAGACCCTGAGGCCTTTCCTGTGTCGGACATGGTTACTAGTGAGGTGTAAGTGGTGCACTTACCTACACTAAGTGTTTTCCTACTGGACCTTGCTAGTGAGTTGTAGTCAGGGGTGTGCTACTCCCTTCAACCTACAACTACTAAGTTCAGTAGAACTTAATATGCTAAGCTTTTGATTTTATATGTACCTAGAGGTACTTGATGTGATCTTTCAATTTGATATAAAGATTGCAATGGTAAAACAACAGCAAGCTCAAATCCGCACCGCTGCTCACCAATGTGAGAAGTTGGCCTGGTAGGGGATGTTTCCAATTCTGGAACCACCTACTACCTGACCAAACAATCCCCTTATGGTGTCTGGTTGTAAGTCAACCTTATTAGACAAGCTATCCTAGTGGTAGCATGGACTAAGCAGCCTAAAGGCTTAACTTAAGAGGTCGTGTTAAGCGAGCTGTTTTACCACATACAATCCTGTAATACCAAATGAAAGGACACCACACAAGTATATATTATAAAAATATATGTGTTTATTACTAAAAACAATCCCCAGTATTCTTTATGAATAAAGGGGCACAAGCGTTAAATCAAAAGCACTGTTTAAACATACAAAGTTGCACAATTATGGATGAGGGCAGGGGGCCACTCAAACCATATACTAAACAAGTGGTATAAGAGAGGCCACTCGAACAGTGGTTAGGCCTAGGGCCTAGGGAATCGCTGGGAGCAGTCAGGACAAGCAATGCTGAAGTCGGGAATGGCCCTCGGGATTCGGGAGATGTGCGGAAAGCGCACGCATGCACCAATGTTAACCAATGGTGCGTAAAAGTCAAATAGTTAAAGTTTAAGGACACTTCCGCTGAACCTAGAGGAACAAAACTTAACACACAGACCCTAGAGGTGTGCACCAGTGTGGGAACACCGGCGGAGCAAAGTTACCTCACCCACAGGAAGTGGGTGCACAGGGTCGAAGTGGCGTCGGGTTTTGACACGCAGGCTCTTGGTGCTTGAAGCTGAAAGGGCTGCAGGCAGGGTGAAGACGAAGTGTCCGGTGGAGTCCAAGGGTGGACTCAAGTTGTAGAGTACCTGAAAGCAGAGGGGACAGAGTCTGGGTCACTCAGCAGTGACCAGGGTGGAACCAGGACGGAACCAGGCAATGTCGGGCGCAATCAGGTGGTCGTCGAGGCGCTTCTCTTCGCTGTCACGTGGGCTCTGGGGCATCTGCGACGTCCAGGAGCAGGTCACGATCTGTCCCACGCAGGCTCTCACCGTCGGTGCAGTCGGCTTCCGGTTTGGAGCAAACAAGCCTTGGAAAGAGCAATCCACGCGGGATTGGAAGATGGCGTCTTGCTCGGACCAGGAAGGTCAGAGTCGGGGCTCCCTTTCAGGGGAGCTGGTGTGGATCTGGAGCAACCAGAATCACGAGTCTTCTTTTGTAGTTCGTCGGCACAGGGACCACAAGCCAGCTGGCAAGTGACCGGGCCAACGCGTTGAGCCAAATCGTGCCAAAGGGCCCCACGCAGCACTCGTCGAGTGTGGAGGGCTGAACTTCGGCTCAGGAGTAGCTCAGGGTGGGGGCTTCTCAAACCCCAGTGTACAGCTTCGAGGGTCACTCGTGGGCTGCACGGTCAGCGTCTCGTGGTCACTTCAAGATGGCGTGCCCCACGCTTCCGGTCGCCTCCACGGGTCTCAGCTTTGCAGGGACTGTGGATCGGGCTGTTAGAAGCTGGGCAGGCTTGATCTCGTCGATCTCAGTCGCTCGAGTTCCGGCGGGAACTGCAACTAAGTAGACGTCGAGGGCTGGATGGTGCCTGCGCTGCAGGGTGGTCACTCCTTGACCACAAGGGAGATTCTTCGGGCTTCCACGTTGAGATGGAGGGCGAAGGGTCCAGAATATCGTTTCAAATGTTTCTTCCAGGAAATCTGATGTGCATTGGCACTGCTCCCACTCTTATTCGAATCTGGTGGGCGTGATTACCTGCTAGGTCCCCTCCTATGGGTGGGACCCAGGAAGTGGGTGGATACACCCCCTTCCTTTGATCCAGGCCGCCCTGGCACGAGGGCTGGAGTGCCCCAGAACCGGTTTGGCCGGATTATGCAAGGGGCAGCCTTGTGCGCCCCAGGCAGTGTCTGGTTTCTTTCAAACCTCCCTGCTACAATACACTATCTCCTGTCTGGAGGGCGGTGACACCCTCCTGTGACAGGAAACCCTTTGTCCAGGACCCCCTTGACTGGGTTTCGGTCAGCTCCAGGGGTCCAGACATTTGTCTGTGGCAGAGGCATCCATTTTGGGGATCTTAAGGTCTTTGGAGAAATCAACCGCATTAAAGTAAAGTAACATGTCTTACCCCTCTAGAGGGGTGGAATGCCATCCCCGTCGCCAGAACTGGCGAGGGGATGGTATTCCAAAGCGTATGACACCTTACACGACATGTTTTGATAAAGCCAAACCAGAGTTGCTAAATAACCGCGAGGATTATAAGGCACTTAATAGTATATGGTATGGCATTATCCTGAAACAGCTTAGGGATTTGTTCCCGACGGCTGCAGACAGGCTCAGCTCATGCTAGAGCTCCATCTCACATAAAAACCAAGCACCCAGCCTCCAGGATTGGTGAGGCCTGTCTATAGGAGTGGCTCACAGGTTTACATGTGTCCAGATATAGGTTTAGACATAGGTATACTATATCTAAGCAAGGGGTGTGTACACCACCTTACCCCAGCTGAGTGATCAGCCAGTTGTGTCAATTTAAGAACCAGCCAGGGGTGGCAAAAGATATGCTGCAGCCCCTGGTAGGCCTTAGTGGCTCCTGTGCCCTGTGCACCTATAGTGCATTCTACAGGGGCTGACAAGGAGTCCATTTCCAATTGGTATGTACCTAGGGTACATGGAGTCCATTTTACAGAGAGAGCAGATGGCCTGGGGCCCTGATTAGCAGGGAACCAGGTCAACTAAGTCAAAAAACCAGCTAAACACAGGCAAAAAATCTGGGGTAACCATAGTCAGGTAGCCACCTTCCTACACACACTATGGGAGGTAGTGGAGTTGCTTGCATTGGTTACTAGGTAGCTCTCTCCTAGTACAATCTGTCCAGGGTCCACAAAGCCAGGGGTCACCATGGTGACACTAGCACATGTGTCCCTGTAAGCTTGAGCCAGTTTCTCATTTATTAAGGGAGTCTGCCTGTATTTGCCCAGGTTAGTGGGGCTTACTGCAGTGGGCAACTCAATGTCCACATCATACAGGAGAACTGCCTGTGTAGGGACTCTGACTAGGCCAGATCCTACTTCAATACCCAGGGTCAACCCAGCTACACCCTTGGACTGTGTTCCACCACTGCTTACTGTACTTGGGGTTGCAGTTGCTTTAGGAGCCGTAGTGGTGGGAACTGGATTCGCCTTGGTGCACTCACTGCCCCAGTGTGAAACTGATTTGCAGGTATTACACCAAGGTGTCTTTGGACCTTTGTTCTTCTTCTTCTTGTTACCATTTTGGGAACCACCCTCCTTACTATTAGTTTGGGGGCCTGAAGACTTCTGGTCTTTTTCTTTATCTTTCTGATTCTGATTACCACCCTTCTGGTCTGTTTTCTTCTGGTCACCACCTTGGTTCTGGGGTTTCTGCTTAATCCTTGTTCTGACCCATTTGTCTGCCTTCTTTCCCAATTCTTGGGGAGAGGTCAGATCAGAGTCAATAAGGTATTGATGCAACAGCTGGTTTGTACAGTTATTAAGGATCTGTTCTCTCATCATAAGATTGTACAATCCTGTATAGTCTGAAACTTTACTTCCCTGTAACCAACCCTCCAAAGCCTTAGTGGCACACTCCACAAAATCAGTCCAGTCTTGAGTCTGTGCTTTCTGGGTGTCTCTGAACAACAACCTGTATTGCTCAGTGGTTAGGCCATACCCTTCAATGAGAGCACTCTTCAAAACAGAGTAGTTTTTGGCATCCTCAGGTCTAACTGTGAGGAGCCTGTCCCTCCCTTTCTCAGAAAAGGAGTACCACAAAATTGCAGCCCACTGATTCTCAGGAACCTGCTGTACCATGCAGGCTCTCTCAAGAGCAGTCATCCATTTGTGGATGTCATCCCCTTCTTTAAAGGGGGGCACAATTTTGGTCAGGTTTCTATTATCATAGGCCCTGTCTTTTTCTCTTGGAAAATTGCTGCCACCAGTGACATCTAAGCCACTTAATTTCTGCTCTCTTGCCAAGGCAAGTCTAGCTTGAGCCAAGGCTACCTCCTCCCTCTCTATCTGGAGTTTGACAGCCCTCATTCTGGCCCTATGCTCTAACTTTTGAGAAGCATTCATGCCTCTCTGTGATTCCCTGGAGGCACTAGAAAGATGAGAGTCTCCTGAGGGAGATCTCACTCTTCTGTTGCCTGGGGGAATCATATGTTGGGTTCTGGGGAGGTGCTGGCCCTCTCCATTCCCCAGTAGGTCCAAGTTGGCCTGGCTAAGCCTACCAACTGGAACCTGGCTACCCTGATCCTGTACTTCTAAGTCCTCAACTTCTGAGTCCTCATCCAAGTCATCATCATCCTCCTCTTCAGGGGGATCAACTGCAGGGGGGTTCCCTTCAGTTCCTGTATCTAGGGAAGCTGCTTTTGCCCTCTCTAAGTCATCCTGTTCTAGGAGTCCTATCAGGATTAGGCAGGTGGGGCTTCTGCCCCTTTTTAACCCTCTTGCTTTGCACAAGACAATCAAGTCTCTGCGGGTTAGTTTGTCATATCCAGAAGTTGCCTGGGTAGGGTCAACTGTCACAGGACTAGACCCTGAGGCCTTTCCTGTGTCGGACATGGTTACTAGTGAGGTGTAAGTGGTGCACTTACCTACACTAAGTGTTTTCCTACTGGACCTTGCTAGTGAGTTGTAGTCAGGGGTGTGCTACTCCCTTCAACCTACAACTACTAAGTTCAGTAGAACTTAATATGCTAAGCTTTTGATTTTATATGTACCTAGAGGTACTTGATGTGATCTTTCAATTTGATATAAAGATTGCAATGGTAAAACAACAGCAAGCTCAAATCCGCACCGCTGCTCACCAATGTGAGAAGTTGGCCTGGTAGGGGATGTTTCCAATTCTGGAACCACCTACTACCTGACCAAACAATCCCCTTATGGTGTCTGGTTGTAAGTCAACCTTATTAGACAAGCTATCCTAGTGGTAGCATGGACTAAGCAGCCTAAAGGCTTAACTTAAGAGGTCGTGTTAAGCGAGCTGTTTTACCACATACAATCCTGTAATACCAAATGAAAGGACACCACACAAGTATATATTATAAAAATATATGTGTTTATTACTAAAAACAATCCCCAGTATTCTTTATGAATAAAGGGGCACAAGCGTTAAATCAAAAGCACTGTTTAAACATACAAAGTTGCACAATTATGGATGAGGGCAGGGGGCCACTCAAACCATATACTAAACAAGTGGTATAAGAGAGGCCACTCGAACAGTGGTTAGGCCTAGGGCCTAGGGAATCGCTGGGAGCAGTCAGGACAAGCAATGCTGAAGTCGGGAATGGCCCTCGGGATTCGGGAGATGTGCGGAAAGCGCACGCATGCACCAATGTTAACCAATGGTGCGTAAAAGTCAAATAGTTAAAGTTTAAGGACACTTCCGCTGAACCTAGAGGAACAAAACTTAACACACAGACCCTAGAGGTGTGCACCAGTGTGGGAACACCGGCGGAGCAAAGTTACCTCACCCACAGGAAGTGGGTGCACAGGGTCGAAGTGGCGTCGGGTTTTGACACGCAGGCTCTTGGTGCTTGAAGCTGAAAGGGCTGCAGGCAGGGTGAAGACGAAGTGTCCGGTGGAGTCCAAGGGTGGACTCAAGTTGTAGAGTACCTGAAAGCAGAGGGGACAGAGTCTGGGTCACTCAGCAGTGACCAGGGTGGAACCAGGGCGGAACCAGGCAATGTCGGGCGCAATCAGGTGGTCGTCGAGGCGCTTCTCTTCGCTGTCACGTGGGCTCTGGGGCATCTGCGACGTCCAGGAGCAGGTCACGATCTGTCCCACGCAGGCTCTCACCGTCGGTGCAGTCGGCTTCCGGTTTGGAGCAAACAAGCCTTGGTAAGAGCAATCCACGCGGGATTGGAAGATGGCGTCTCACTCGGACCAGGAAGGTCAGAGTCGGGGCTCCCTTTCAGGGGAGCTGGTGTGGATCTGGAGCAACCAGAATCACGAGTCTTCTTTTGTAGTTCGTCGGCACAGGGACCACAAGCCAGCTGGCAAGTGACCGGGCCAACGCGTTGAGCCAAATCGTGCCAAAGGGCCCCACGCAGCACTCGTCGAGTGTGGAGGGCTGAACTTCGGCTCAGTAGTAGCTCAGGGTGGGGGCTTCTCAAACCCCGGTGTACAGCTTCGAGGGTCACTCGTGGGCTGCACGGTCAGCGTCTCGTGGTCACTTCAAGATGGCGGGCCCCACGCTTCCGGTCGCCTCCACGGGTCTCAGCTTTGCAGGGACTGTGGATCGGGCTGTTAGAAGCTGGGCAGGCTTGATCTCGTCGATCTCAGTCGCTCGAGTTCCGGCGGGAACTGCAACCAAGTAGACGTCGAGGGCTGGATGGTGCCTGCTGCTGCAGGGTGGTCACTCCTTGACCACAAGGGAGATTCTTCGGGCTTCCACGTTGAGATGGAGGGCGAAGGGTCCAGAATATCGTTTCAAATGTTTCTTCCAGGAAAATCTGATGTGCATTGGCACTGCTCCCACTCTTATTCGAATCTGGTGGGCGTGATTACCTGCTAGGTCCCCTCCTATGGGTGGGACCCAGGAAGTGGGTGGATACACCCCCTTCCTTTGATCCAGGCCGCCCTGGCACGAGGGCTGGAGTGCCCCAGAACCGGTTTGGCCGGATTATGCAAGGGGCAGCCTTGTGCGCCCCAGGCAGTGTCTGGTTTCTTTCAAACCTCCCTGCTACAATACACTATCTCCTGTCTGGAGGGCGGTGACACCCTCCTGTGACAGGAAACCCTTTGTCCAGGACCCCCTTGACTGGGTTTCGGTCAGCTCCAGGGGTCCAGACATTTGTCTGTGGCAGAGGCATCCATTTTGTGGATCTTAAGGCCTTTGGAGAAATCAACCGCATTAAAGTGAAGTAACATGTCTTACCCCTCTAGAGGGGTGGAATGCCATCCCCGTCGCCAGAACTGGCGAGGGGATGGTATTCCAAAGCGTATGACACCTTACACGACATGTTTTGATAAAGCCAAACCAGAGTTGCTAAATAACCGCGAGGATTATAAGGCACTTAATAGTATATGGTATGGCATTATCCTGAAACAGCTTAGGGATTTGTTCCCGACGGCTGCAGACAGGCTCAGCTCATGCTAGAGCTCCATCTCACATAAAAACCAAGCACCCAGCCTCCAGGATTGGTGAGGCATGTCTATAGGAGTGGCTCACAGGTTTACATGTGTCCAGATATAGGTTTAGACATAGGTATACTATATCTAAGCAAGGGGTGTGTACACCACCTTACCCCAGCTGAGCGATCAGCCAGTTGTGTCAATTTAAGAACCAGCCAGGGGTGGCAAAAGATATGCTGCAGCCCCTGGTAGGCCTTAGTGGCTCCTGTGCCCTGTGCACCTATAGTGCATTCTACAGGGGCTGACAAGGAGTCCATTTCCAATTGGTATGTGCCTATAGCACATGTGTCATTAATTTAGTGAGAGAACAGCAGGCTGGGGGTCTGATCAGCAGGCCCACAGCCTCAGTAGTCGAAAACCAGTGAAGCAAAAAGCAAAAATTTGGGGTGACCATAGGATAGCAGACCCTACTCTCCTACAAGGTCTCACTGGAGCTGGGGCTGGGCTGCCCCAGAACCGGTTTGACCGGATTATGCAAGGGGCAGCCTTGTGCTCCCCAGGCACTGTCTGGTTTCTTTCAAACCTCCCTGCTACAATCCACTATCTCCTGTCTGGAGGGTGGTGACACCCTCCTGTGACAGGAAACCCTTTGTCCAGGCCCCATCTGCTGAGTTTCGGTCAACTGCAGGGGTCCAGACATTTGTCTGTGGCAGAGGCATCCATTTTGTGGATCTTAAGGTCTTTGGAGAAATCAACCGCATTTAAGCAAAGTAACATGTCTTACCCCTCTAGAGGGGTGGAATGCTATCCCCGTCGCCAGAACTGGCGAGGGGATAGTATTCCAAATCGTATGACACCTTACACGACATGTTTTGATAAAGCCAAACCAAAGTTGCTATATAACCGCGAGGATTATAAGGCACTTAAGAGTATATGGTATGGCATTATCCTGAAACAGCTTAGGGAGTTGTTCCCGACAGCTGCAGACAGGCTCAGCTCATGCTAGAGCTCCATCTCACATGAAACCACGCACTCTGCCTCCAGGATTGATGAGGCCTTCCATAGGAGTGGCTCACAGGTTAATATGTGTCCAGATATAGGTTTAGATATAGGTATACTACATCTAAGCAAGGGGTGATTACACCACCTTACCCCAGCTGAGTGATCAGCCAGTTGTGTCAATTTAAGAACCAGCCAGGGGTGGCAAAAGATATGCTGCAGCCCCTGGTAGGCCTTGGTGGCCCCTATGCCCTGGGCACCTATAGTGCATTATACAGGGGCTGACAAGGAGTCCATTTCCAATTGTGGTATGTACCTAGGGTACATGGAGTCCATTTTACAGAGAGAGCAGATGGCCTGGGGCCCTGATTAGCAGGGAACCAGGTCAACTAAGTCAAAAAACCAGCTAAACACAGGCAAAAAATCTGGGGTAACCATAGTCAGGTAGCCACCTTCCTACAGTCCCCCAGGCTCTGCTTGGTCCCCCTGGTTGCTCTTGGTCCCCCAGGCTGTGCTTTGTCCCCCAGGCTGTCCTTGGTCCCCCTGGTTGCTCTTGGTCCCCCAGGCTGTGCTTGGTCCCCCAGGCTGTGCTTGGTCCCCCAGGCTGTGCTTGGTCCCCCTGGTTGCTCTTGGTCCCCCAGGCTGTGCTTGGTCCCCCATGCTGTGCTTGGTCCCCCAGGCTGTGCTTGGTCCCCCAGGCTGTGCTTGGTCCCCCTGGTTGCTCTTGGTCCCCCAGGCTCTGCTTGGTCCCCCAGGCTGTGCTTGGTACCCCAGGCTGTGCATGGTCCTCCTGGTTGCTCTTGGTCCCCCAGGCTGTGCTTGGTCCCCCAGGCTGTTCTTGGTCCCCCAGACTGTGCTTGGTCCCCCAGGCTGTGCTTGGTCCCCCAGGCTGTGCTTGGTCCCTCCGGTTGCTCTTGGTCCCCCAGGCTGTGCTTGGTCCCCCAGGCTGTGCTTGGTCCCCCTGGTTGCTCTTGGTCCCCCAGGCTGTGCTTGGTACCCCAGGCTCTGCTTGGTCCCCCAGGCTCTGCTTGGTCCCCCAGGCTCTGCTTGGTCCCCCTGGTTGCTCTTGGTCCCTCAGGCTGTGCTTGGTCCCCCAGGCTGTGCTTGGTCCCCCGGGCTGTGCTTGGTCCCCCAGGCTGTGCTTGGTCCCCCTGGTTGCTCTTGGTCCCCCTGGCTGTGCATGGTACCCCTGGCTGTGCTTGGTCCCCCTGGTTGCTCTTGGTCCACCAGGCTGTGCTTGGTCCCCCAGGCTGTGCTTGGTCCCCCTGGTTGCTCTTGGTCCCCCAGGCTGTGCTTGGTCCCCCAGGCTGTGCTTGGTCCCCCAGGCTGTGCTTGGTCCCCCTGGTTGCTTTTGGTCCCCCAGGCTGTGCTTGGTACCCCTGGCTGTGCTTGGTCCCCCTGGTTGCTCTTGGTCCCCCAGGCTGTGCTTGGGTCCCCATGGTTGCTCCTGGTCCCCCAGGCTGTGCTTGGTCCCCCAGGCTGTGCTTGGTCCCCCAGCTGTGCTTGGTCCCCCTGGTTGCTCATGGTCCCCCAGGCTGTGCTTGGTCCCCCAGGCTGTGCTTGGTCCCCCTGGTTGCTCTTGGTCCCCCAGGCTTGTGCTTGGTCCCCCAGGCTGTGCTTGGTCCCCCTGGTTGCTCTTGGTCCCCCAGGCTTGTGCTTGGTCCCCCAGGCTGTGCTTGGTCCCCCTGGTTGCTCTTGGTCCCCCAGGCTGTGCTTTGTCCCCCAGGCTGTGCTTGGTCCCCCAGGCTGTGCTTGGTCCCCAGGCTGTGCTTGGTCCCCCTGGTTGCTCTTGGTCCCCCTGGCTGTGCTTGGTACCCCTGGCTGTGCTTGGTCCCCCTGGTTGCTCTTGGTCCCCCAGGCTGTGCTTGGTCCCCCAGGCTGTGCTTGGTCCCCCTAGTTGCTCTTAGTCCCCCAGGCTGTGCTTGGTACCCCAGGCTGTGCTTGGTCCCCCAGGCTCTGCTTGGTCCCCCTGGTTGCTCTTGGTCCCCCAGGCTGTGCTTGGTCCCCCAGACTGTGCTTGGTCCCCCAGGCTGTGCTTGGTCCCCCTTGTTGCTCTAGGTCCCCCAGGCTGTGCTTGGTCCCCCAGGCTGTGCTTGGTCCCCCTGGTTGCTCTTGGTCCCCCTGGCTGTGCGTGATACCCCTGGCTGTGCTTGGTCCCCCTGGTTGCTCTTGGTCCCCCAGGCTGTGCTTGGTCCCCCAGGCTGTGCTTGGTCCCCCTGGTTGCTCTTGGTCCCCCAGGCTGTGCTTGGTCCCCCAGGCTGTGCTTGGTCCCCCAGGCTGTGCTTGGTCCCACTGGTTGCTCTTGGTCCCCCAGGCTGTGCTTGGTACCCCGGCAGTGCTTGGTCCCCCTGGTTGCTCTTGGTCCCCCAGCCTGTGCTTGGTCCCCCAGGCTGTGTTTGGTCCCCCTGGTTGCTCTTGGTCCCCCTGGCTGTGCTTGGTCCCCCTGGTTGCTCTTGGTCCCCCAGGCTGTGCTTGGTCCCCCAGGCTGTGCTTGGTCCCCCTGGTTGCTCTTGGTCCCCCAGGCTGTGCTAGGTCCCCCAGGCTGTGCTTGGACCCCCAGGCTCTGCTTGGTCCCCCAGGCTCTGCTTGGTCCCCCTGGTTGCTCTTGGTCCTTCAGGCTGTGCTTGGTCCCCCAGGCTGTGCTTGGTCCCCCTGGTTGCTCTTGGTCCCCCAGGCTGTGCTTGGTCCCCCAGGCTGTGCTTGGTCCCCCTGGTTGCTCTTGGTCCCCCAGGCTGTGCTTGGTCCCCCTGGCTGTGCTTGGTCCCCCAGGCTGTGCTTGGTCCCCCTGGTTGCTTTTGGTCCCCCAGGCTGTGCTTGGTCCCCCATGCTGTGCTTGGTCCCCCAGGCTGTGCTTGGTCCCCCAGGCTGTGCTTGGTCCCCCTGGTTGCTCTTGGCCCCCCAGGCTGTGCTTGGTCCCCCAGGCTGTGCTTGGTACCCCAGGCTGTGCTTGGTCCTCCTGGTTGCTCTTGGTCCCCCAGGCTGTGCTTGGTCCCCCAGGCTGTTCTTGGTCCCCCAGGCTGTGCTTGGTCCCCCAGGCTGTGCTTGGTCCCCCAGGCTGTGCTTGGTCCCTCCAGTTGCTCTTGGTCCCCCAGGCTGTGCTTGGTCCCCCTGGTTGCTCTTGGTCCCCCAGGCTGTGCTTGGTCCCCCTGGTTGCTCTTGGTCCCCCTGGCTGTGCTTGGTACCCCTGGCTGTGCTTGGTCCCCCTGGTTGCTCTTGGTACCCCCGGCTGTGCTTGGTCCCCCAGGCTGTGCTTGGTCCCCCTGGTTGCTCTTGGTCCCCCAGGCTGTGCTTGGTACCCCAGGCTGTGCTTGGTCCCCCAGGCTCTGCTTGGTCCCCCAGGCTCTGCTTGGTCCCCCTGGTTGCTCTTGGTCCCTCAGGCTGTGCTTGGTCCCCCAGGCTGTGCTTGGTCCCCCGGGCTGTGCTTGGTCCCCCAGGCTGTGCTTGGTCCCCCTGGTTGCTCTTGGTCCCCCTGGCTGTGCATGGTACCCCTGGCTGTGCTTGGTCCCCCTGGTTGCTCTTGGTCCACCAGGCTGTGCTTGGTCCCCCAGGCTGTGCTTGGTCCCCCTGGTTGCTCTTGGTCCCCCAGGCTGTGTGTGAGAAGTTGGCCTGATAGGTGATGTTTCCAATTCTGGAACCACCTATTATCAGACCAAACAATCCCTTATGGTGTCTGGTTGTAAGTCAACCTTATTAGACAAGCTATCCTAGGGGTAGCATGGACTAAGCAGCCTAAAGGCTTAACTTAAGAGGTCGTGTTAAGCGAGCTGTTTTACCACATACAATCCTGTAATATCAAATGAAAGGACACCACACAAGTATATATTATAAAAATATATGTGTTTATTACTAAAAACAATCCCCAGTATTCTTTATGAATAAAGGGGCACAAGCGTTAAATCAAAAGCACTGTTTAAACATACAAGTTGCACAATTATGGATGAGGACGGGTGGCCACTCAAACCATATACTAAACAAGTGGTATAAGAGATGCCACTCGAGCAGTGGTTAGGCCTAGGGCCTAGGGAATCGCTGGGAGCAGTCAGGACAAGCAATGCTACACAGGCAGTTCTCCTGTATGATGTGGACATTGAGTTGCCCACTGCAGTAAGCCCCACTAACCTGGGCAAATACAGACAGACTCCCTTAATTAATGAGAAACTGGCTCAAGCTTACAGGGACACATGTGCCAGTGTCACAATGGTGACACCTGACTTTGTGGACCCTGGACAGATTGTACTAGGTGAGAGCTACCTAGTAACCAATGCAAGCAACTCCACTACTTCCCATAGTGTGGCAGTTGTGAACTTCTCCTGGGGAGGGGTTGATGGCCTAAAGAAGGTTGTGGTGAGTGCAGACCTACCAGTAGACTGTCTGTTAGGCAATGACCTTGAAAGCTCAGCATGGTCAGAAGTGGAGTACAGGACTCATGCAGAAATGCTAGGGATTTCAGAGCATGTCCTTGCCATGACAAGGGCTCAGGCTAAGAAGTGCCTTCCTGAACCAGTGGTGGATCTTGAAACAATAGACCAGCCACAACCCAAGAGAAGGAGCAAGAGAGGAAAGGCTCAGCCTTCCACCTTGCCCCAGGTTGAGGATCAGGTTTCAGAGGAAACTGATTCTGCAGTCCAAGAGGAGACTGTCTCTGAGGAGCTTGAACCTGACTAGGTTGAGTTTCTGGGGACAGAGGGACCCTCAAGGGCAGACCTGAGGCAGGCTCAATTAGATTGCCCTTCCCTTGAACCCCTCAGACAGCAGGCTGCTGCTGAGGCTGCTGGGGATGCCCAAGGTACCCATACTGTGTATTGGGATGATGGACTCCTTTACTCAGAGGCTAGAGCCCCCAAGCCTGGCATGACCAGGAGGTTGGTTATACCTCTGCAGTTTAGGGGGTTCCTCCTTACCTTGGCCCATGATATTCCCCTTGCAGGACACTTAGGCCAGAACAAGACGTGGGACAGGCTTGTTTCACACTTTCACTGGCCTCACATGTCAGAGGATGTCAAGGAGTTTTGTCGCTCCTGTGTCACTTGCCAAGCCAGTGGTAAGTCAGGTGGCACAACAAAGGCCCCCCTAATACCACTACCTGTGGTGGGAGTTCCCTTTGAAAGAGTTGGAATTGATATTGTGGGTCCAATGGACCCCCAAACAGCATCTGGGAACAGATTCATACTGGTGGTAGTGGATCATGCCACCAGGTATCCAGAGGCTATTCCCCTAAGGACCACCACAGCCCCTGTGGTGGCAAAGGCCCTGTGAGAAGTTGGCCTGGTAGGGGATGTTTCCAATTCTGGAACCACCTACTACCTGACCAAACAATCCCCTTATGGTGTCTGGTTGTAAGTCAACCTTATTAGACAAGCTATCCTAGGGGTAGCATGGACTAAGCAGCCTAAAGGCTTAACTTAAGAGGTCGTGTTAAGCGAGCTGTTTTACCACATACAATCCTGTAATACCAAATGAAAGGACACCACACAAGTATATATTATAAAAATATATGTGTTTATTACTAAAAACAATCCCCAGTATTCTTTATGAATAAAGGGGCACAAGCGTTAAATCAAAAGCACTGTTTAAACATACAAAGTTGCACAATTATGGATGAGGGCAGGGGGCCACTCAAACCATATACTAAACAAGTGGTATAAGAGAGGCCACTCGAACAGTGGTTAGGCCTAGGGCCTAGGGAATCGCTGGGAGCAGTCAGGACAAGCAATGCTGAAGTCGGGAATGGCCCTCGGGATTCGGGAGATGTGCGGAAAGCGCACGCATGCACCAATGTTAACCAATGGTGCGTAAAAGTCAAATAGTTAAAGTTTAAGGACACTTCCGCTGAACCTAGAGGAACAAAACTTAACACACAGACCCTAGAGGTGTGCACCAGTGTGGGAACACCGGCGGAGCAAAGTTACCTCACCCACAGGAAGTGGGTGCACAGGGTCGAAGTGGCGTCGGGTTTTGACACGCAGGCTCTTGGTGCTTGAAGCTGAAAGGGCTGCAGGCAGGGTGAAGACGAAGTGTCCGGTGGAGTCCAAGGGTGGACTCAAGTTGTAGAGTACCTGAAAGCAGAGGGGACAGAGTCTGGGTCACTCAGCAGTGACCAGGGTGGAACCAGGACGGAACCAGGCAATGTCGGGCGCAATCAGGTGGTCGTCGAGGCGCTTCTCTTCGCTGTCACGTGGGCTCTGGGGCATCTGCGACGTCCAGGAGCAGGTCACGATCTGTCCCACGCAGGCTCTCACCGTCGGTGCAGTCGGCTTCCGGTTTGGAGCAAACAAGCCTTGGTAAGAGCAATCCACGCGGGATTGGAAGATGGCGTCTTACTCGGACCAGGAAGGTCAGAGTCGGGGCTCCCTTTCAGGGGAGCTGGTGTGGATCTGGAGCAACCAGAATCACGAGTCTTCTTTTGTAGTTCGTCGGCACAGGGACCACAAGCCAGCTGGCAAGTGACCGGGCCAACGCGTTGAGCCAAATCGTGCCAAAGGGCCCCACGCAGCACTCGTCGAGTGTGGAGGGCTGAACTTCGGCTCAGGAGTAGCTCAGGGTGGGGGCTTCTCAAACCCCGGTGTACAGCTTCGAGGGTCACTCGTGGGCTGCACGGTCAGCGTCTCGTGGTCACTTCAAGATGGCGTGCCCCACGCTTCCGGTCGCCTCCACGGGTCTCAGCTTTGCATGGACTGTGGATCGGGCTGTTAGAAGCTGGGCAGGCTTGATCTCGTCGATCTCAGTCGCTCGAGTTCCGGCGGGAACTGCAACTAAGTAGACGTCGAGGGCTGGATGGTGCCTGCTGCTGCAGGGTGGTCACTCCTTGACCACAAGGGAGATTCTTCGGGCTTCCACGTTGAGATGGAGGGCGAAGGGTCCAGAATATCGTTTCAAATGTTTCTTCCAGGAAATCTGATGTGCATTGGCACTGCTCCCACTCTTATTCGAATCTGGTGGGCGTGATTACCTGCTAGGTCCCCTCCTATGGGTGGGACCCAGGAAGTGGGTGGATACACCCCCTTCCTTTGATCCAGGCCGCCCTGGCACGAGGGCTGGAGTGCCCCAGAACCGGTTTGGCCGGATTATGCAAGGGGCAGCCTTGTGCGCCCCAGGCAGTGTCTGGTTTCTTTCAAACCTCCCTGCTACAATACACTATCTCCTGTCTGGAGGGCGGTGACACCCTCCTGTGACAGGAAACCCTTTGTCCAGGACCCCCTTGACTGGGTTTCGGTCAGCTCCAGGGGTCCAGACATTTGTCTGTGGCAGAGGCATCCATTTTGTGGATCTTAAGGCCTTTGGAGAAATCAACCGCATTAAAGTGAAGTAACATGTCTTACCCCTCTAGAGGGGTGGAATGCCATCCCCGTCGCCAGAACTGGCGAGGGGATGGTATTCCAAAGCGTATGACACCTTACACGACATGTTTTGATAAAGCCAAACCAGAGTTGCTAAATAACCGCGAGGATTATAAGGCACTTAATAGTATATGGTATGGCATTATCCTGAAACAGCTTAGGGATTTGTTCCCGACGGCTGCAGACAGGCTCAGCTCATGCTAGAGCTCCATCTCACATAAAAACCAAGCACCCAGCCTCCAGGATTGGTGAGGCCTGTCTATAGGAGTGGCTCACAGGTTTACATGTGTCCAGATATAGGTTTAGACATAGGTATACTATATCTAAGCAAGGGGTGTGTACACCACCTTACCCCAGCTGAGTGATCAGCCAGTTGTGTCAATTTAAGAACCAGCCAGGGGTGGCAAAAGATATGCTGCAGCCCCTGGTAGGCCTTAGTGGCTCCTGTGCCCTGTGCACCTATAGTGCATTCTACAGGGGCTGACAAGGAGTCCATTTCCAATTGGTATGTGCCTATAGCACATGTGTCATTAATTTAGTGAGAGAACAGCAGGCTGGGGGTCTGATCAGCAGGCCCACAGCCTCAGTAGTCGAAAACCAGTGAAGCAAAAAGCAAAAATTTGGGGTGACCATAGGATAGCAGACCCTACTCTCCTACACAACCCCCCCCCCAAACGCAGGGACATTAAACTAACCTTGACCAGATAAGTCTTCATGTTCTAAGTGGAAGTACCTGGAGAGACCATCTGCATTACCATGGTCAGTCCCTGGGCGGTGCTCCACTGTAAAGTCCATCCCCTGTAGGGAAATGGACCACCTGAGCAGTTTGGGATTTTCACCCTTCATCTGATTAAGCCATAAGAGGGGCTTATGGTCTGTTTGCACCAGGAAGTGAGTTCCAAACAAGTAGGACCTCAACTTCTTTAATGCCCAAACCACAGCAAAGGCCTCCCTCTCAATGGCTGACCAACGTTTTTCTCTTGGGGTTAGCCTCCTGCTAATGAAAGCAATTGGCTGGTCTTGACCATCTTGATTAAGTTGTGAGAGTACAGCTCCCACCCCCAACTCAGAAGCATCTGTCTGAACAATGAACTGTTTGGAGTAGTCAGGACTCTTTAGGATAGGTGCAGAGCACATGGCCTTCTTCAGGTCTTCAAATGCCTTCTGACAGCTAACTGTCCACTGAACCTTTTTTTGGCATCTTCTTGGATGTCAAGTCATTTAATGGTGTCACTATAGACCCATAGTTTTTCACAAACTTTCTGTAATACCCAGTCAGGCCCAAGAAGGCTCTGACTTGTGTCTGGGTAACTGGAGGAGCCCAGTCCTGTATGGCCTGGATTTTGCTTTCCAGTGGCTGAACCTGGCCTCCACCTACTAGGTGGCCCAGGTATACAACCTTACTCTGCCCTATCTGGCACTTTGTGGCCTTGATAGTTAGGCCTGCCTTTTGCAGGGCCTCCAAAACTTTCTTCAGGTGGATCAGGTGATCCTCCCAGGTGGAGCTAAAGACAGCAATATCATCCAGATAAGCTGCACAAAAGTCATCCAACCCAGTAAGGACTTGGTTCACCAACCTTTGGAAAGTGGCAGGTGCATTCTTCAAACCAAAGGGCATTACCACAAACTGATAATGTCCACTAGGGGTAGAGAATGCTGTTTTGGCTTTTGACTCCTCAGCTAGTCTGATTTGCCAGTAGCCAGCTGTCAGATCAAATGTGCTCAGAAACTTGGCAGAAGCCAATCTGTCAATGAGCTCATCTGCTCTTGGAATGGGGTGAGCATCTGTCCTAGTGACAGCATTGAGACCCCTGTAATCCACGCAAAACCTCATTTCTCTCTTACCATCTTGGGTATGAGGTTTTGGCACCAGGACTACTGGGCTGGCCCATGGGCTCTCTGATGGCTCAATCACTCCAAGCTCCAACATCTTTTGCACCTCAGCCTTGATGCAATCCCTGACATGATCAGGTTGCCTGTAGATCTTATTCTTGACAGGCAGACTGTCACCAGTGTCCACAACATGGGTACACCAGTCAGTTTGGCTGGGTGTGAGTGAAAACATTTGCCTGTGAGCCTGCAAAACTTGTCTGCAGTCCCTCTGTTGCTGGTCAGTGAGGCTGCCTGCCAAGGCTACTCCATCAACTGAACCATCATCAGGGTTCTGGGAAAGCAGGTCTGGGAGAGGGTCACTCTCTTCCTCCTGTTCCCCATCTGTGGCCATGAGCAAGCTCATGTCCTCCCTGTCTACAAATGCTTTCAAGCGATTCACATGGATTACCCTGTGAGGGCTCCTGGGTGTTCCAAAGTCTACCAAGTAGGTGACTTCCCCTTTCTTCTCAATAATAGGATAGGGTCCACTCCATTTGTCTTGGAGTGCTGCTGGAGCCACTGGCTCCAGTACCCATACCTTCTGTCCTGGTTGGAACTCTACCAGTACAGCCTTTTGGTCATGCCAAGCTTTCTGCAATTCTTGGCTGGCCTCCAGGTTTTTGGATGCTCTTTCCATGTACTCAGCCATCCTGGAGCGGAGACCAAGTACATAGTCCACTATGTCTAGTTTGGGCTTTTTGAGAGGTAACTCCCATCCTTCCTTCACCAAACACAATGGACCTCTCACAGGGTGGCCAAACAAAAGTTCAAAAGGGCTGTAGCCAACCCCCTTCTGTGGGACCTCTCTGTAAGCAAAGAGCAGGCAGGGTAAAAGAATGTCCCATTTCCGCCTGAGCTTCTCTGGTAATCCCTTTATCATGCCTTTAAGGGTCTTGTTAAATCTCTCCACAAGCCCATTGCATTGTGGATGATATGGGGTGGTAAACTTATAGTTTACTCCACATTCCTTCCACATTGCTTTTAGATAGCTGGACATAAAATTTGTCCCTCTATCTGATAGTACCTCCTTAGGAAAGCCCACTCTTGAGAAAACTGCAATGAGGGCTTTTGCCACCACAGGTGCTGTGGTGGTCCTTAGGGGAATAGCCTCTGGGTACCTGGTGGCATGATCCACTACCACCAGTATGAATCTGTTCCCAGATGCTGTTTGGGGGTCCATTGGACCCACAATATCAATTCCAACTCTCTCAAAGGGGACCCCCACCACAGGTAGTGGTATTAGGGGGGCCTTTGTTGTGCCACCTGACTTACCACTGGCTTGGCAAGTGACACAGGAGCGACAAAACTCCTTGACATCCTCTGACATGTGAGGCCAGTGAAAGTGTAGAACAAGCCTGTCCCACGTCTTGTTCTGGCCTAAGTGTCCTGCAAGGGGAATATCATGGGCCAAGGTAAGGAGGAATCCCCTAAACTGCAGAGGTATCACCAACCTCCTGGTCATGCCAGGCTTGGGGGCTCTAGCCTCTGAGTAAAGGAGTCCCTCATCCCAATACACAGTATGGGTACCTTGGGCATCCCCAGCAGCCTCAGCAGCAGCCTGCTGTCTGAGGGGTTCAAGGGAAGGGCAATCTAATTGAGCCTGCCTCAGGTCTGCCCTTGAGGGTCCCCCTGTCCCCAGAAACTCAACCTGGTCAGGTTCAAGCTCCTCAGAGACAGTCTCCTCTTGGACTGCAGAATCAGTTTCCTCTGAAACCTGATCCTCAACCTGGGGCAAGGTGGAAGGCGAGGCCTTTCCTCTCTTGCTCCTTCTCTTGGGTTGTGGCTGGTCTATTGTCTCAAGATCCACCACTGGTTCAGGAAGGCACTTCTTAGCCTGAGCCCTTGTCATGGCAAGGACATGCTCTGAAATCCCTAGCATTTCTGCATGAGTCCTGTACTCCACTTCTGACCATGCTGAGCTTTCAAGGTCATTGCCTAACAGACAGTCTACTGGTAGGTCTGCACTCACCACAACTTTCTTTAGGCCATCAACCCCTCCCCAGGAGAAGTTCACAACTGCCACACTATGGGAGGTAGTGGAGTTGCTTGCATTGGTTACTAGGTAGCTCTCTCCTAGTACAATCTGTCCAGGGTCCACAAAGCCAGGGGTCACCATGGTGACACTAGCACATGTGTCCCTGTAAGCTTGAGCCAGTTTCTCATTTATTAAGGGAGTCTGCCTGTATTTGCCCAGGTTAGTGGGGCTTACTGCAGTGGGCAACTCAATGTCCACATCATACAGGAGAACTGCCTGTGTAGGGACTCTGACTAGGCCAGATCCTACTTCAATACCCAGGGTCAACCCAGCTACACCCTTGGACTGTGTTCCACCACTGCTTACTGTACTTGGGGTTGCAGTTGCTTTAGGAGCTGTAGTGGTGGGAACTGGATTTGCCTTGGTGCACTCACTGCCCCAGTGTGAAACTGATTTGCAGGTATTACACCAAGGTGTCTTTGGACCTTTGTTCTTCTTCTTCTTGTTACCATTTTGGGAACCACCCTCCTTACTATTAGTTTGGGGGCCTGAAGACTTCTGGTCTTTTTCTTTATCTTTCTGATTCTGATTACCACCCTTCTGGTCTGTTTTCTTCTGGTCACCACCTTGGTTCTGGGGTTTCTGCTTAATCCTTGTTCTGACCCATTTGTCTGCCTTCTTTCCCAATTCTTGGGGAGAGGTCAGATCAGAGTCAATAAGGTATTGATGCAACAGCTGGTTTGTACAGTTATTAAGGATCTGTTCTCTCATCATAAGATTGTACAATCCTGTATAGTCTGAAACTTTACTTCCCTGTAACCAACCCTCCAAAGCCTTAGTGGCACACTCCACAAAATCAGTCCAGTCTTGAGTCTGTGCTTTCTGGGTGTCTCTGAACAACAACCTGTATTGCTCAGTGGTTAGGCCATACCCTTCAATGAGAGCACTCTTCAAAACAGAGTAGTTTTTGGCATCCTCAGGTCTAACTGTGAGGAGCCTGTCCCTCCCTTTCTCAGAAAAGGAGTACCACAAAATTGCAGCCCACTGATTCTCAGGAACCTGCTGTACCATGCAGGCTCTCTCAAGAGCAGTCATCCATTTGTGGATGTCATCCCCTTCTTTAAAGGGGGGCACAATCTTGGTCAGGTTTCTATTGTCATAGGCCCTGTCTTTTTCTCTTGGAAAATTGCTGCCACCAGTGACATCTAAGCCACTTAATTTCTGCTCTCTTGCCAAGGCAAGTTTAGCTTGAGCTAAGGTAAGCTTAGCTTGACTCAGGGCTACCTCCTCTCTCTCTATCTGGAGTCTGACAGCCCTCATTCTAGTCCTATGCTCAGCTTTCTGAGAAGCACTCATGCCTCTCTCTGATTCTCTGGAGGCACTAGAAAGATGAGAGTCCCCTGAGGGAGATCTCACTCTTCTGTTGCCTGGGAGAATCACATGTTGGGTTCTGGGGAGGTGCTGGCCCTCTCCATTCCCCAGTAGGTCCAAGTTGGCCTGGCTAAGCCTACCAACTGGAACCTGGCTACCCTGATCCTGTACTTGTGAGTCCCCACCATCTGAGTCCTCATCCAAGTCATCATCATCCTCCTCTTCAGGGGGATCAACTACAGGGGGGTTCCCTCCAGTTCCTGTATCTAGGGAAGCTGCTTTTGCCTTCTCTAAGTCATCCTGTTCTAGGATTTCTACCAGGATTAGGCAGGTGGGGCTTCTGCCCCTTTTTAACCCTCTTGCTTTGCACAAGGCAATCAAGTCTCTGCGGGTTAGTTTGTCATATCCAAAAGTTGCCTGGGTAGGGTCAACTGTCACAGGAGCAGACCCTGAGGCTTTTCCTGTGTCAGACATGGTTACTAGTGAGGTGTAAGTGGTGCACTTACCTACACTAAGTGTTTTCCTACTGTACCTTGCTAGTTAGTTGTAGTCAGGGTGTGCTAATCCCTTCAACCTACAACTACTAAGTTCAGTAGAACTTAATATGCTAAGCTTTTGATTTTATATGTACCTAGAGGTACTTGATGTGATCTTTCAATTTGATATAAAGATTGCAATGGTAAAACAACAGCAAGCTCAAATCCGCACCGCTGCTCACCAATGTGAGAAGTTGGCCTGGTAGGGGATGTTTCCAATTCTGGAACCACCTACTACCTGACCAAACAATCCCCTTATGGTGTCTGGTTGTAAGTCAACCTTATTAGACAAGCTATCCTAGGGGTAGCATGGACTAAGCAGCCTAAAGGCTTAACTTAAGAGGTCGTGTTAAGCGAGCTGTTTTACCACATACAATCCTGTAATACCAAATGAAAGGACACCACACAAGTATATATTATAAAAATATATGTGTTTATTACTAAAAACAATCCCCAGTATTCTTTATGAATAAAGGGGCACAAGCGTTAAATCAAAAGCACTGTTTAAACATACAAAGTTGCACAATTATGGATGAGGGCAGGGGGCCACTCAAACCATATACTAAACAAGTGGTATAAGAGAGGCCACTCGAACAGTGGTTAGGCCTAGGGCCTAGGGAATCGCTGGGAGCAGTCAGGACAAGCAATGCTGAAGTCGGGAATGGCCCTCGGGATTCGGGAGATGTGCGGAAAGCGCACGCATGCACCAATGTTAACCAATGGTGCGTAAAAGTCAAATAGTTAAAGTTTAAGGACACTTCCGCTGAACCTAGAGGAACAAACCTTAACACACAGACCCTAGAGGTGTGCACCAGTGTGGGAACACCGGCGGAGCAAAGTTACCTCACCCACAGGAAGTGGGTGCACAGGGTCGAAGTGGCGTCGGGTTTTGACACGCAGGCTCTTGGTGCTTGAAGCTGAAAGGGCTGCAGGCAGGGTGAAGACGAAGTGTCCGGTGGAGTCCAAGGGTGGACTCAAGTTGTAGAGTACCTGAAAGCAGAGGGGACAGAGTCTGGGTCACTCAGCAGTGACCAGGGTGGAACCAGGACGGAACCAGGCAATGTCGGGCGCAATCAGGTGGTCGTCGAGGCGCTTCTCTTCGCTGTCACGTGGGCTCTGGGGCATCTGCGACGTCCAGGAGCAGGTCACGATCTGTCCCACGCAGGCTCTCACCGTCGGTGCAGTCGGCTTCCGGTTTGGAGCAAACAAGCCTTGGTAAGAGCAATCCACGCGGGATTGGAAGATGGCGTCTTACTCGGACCAGGAAGGTCAGAGTCGGGGCTCCCTTTCAGGGGAGCTGGTGTGGATCTGGAGCAACCAGAATCACGAGTCTTCTTTTGTAGTTCGTCGGCACAGGGACCACAAGCCAGCTGGCAAGTGACCGGGCCAACGCGTTGAGCCAAATCGTGCCAAAGGGCCCCACGCAGCACTCGTCGAGTGTGGAGGGCTGAACTTCGGCTCAGGAGTAGCTCAGGGTGGGGGCTTCTCAAACCCCGGTGTACAGCTTCGAGGGTCACTCGTGGGCTGCACGGTCAGCGTCTCGTGGTCACTTCAAGATGGCGTGCCCCACGCTTCCGGTCGCCTCCACGGGTCTCAGCTTTGCATGGACTGTGGATCGGGCTGTTAGAAGCTGGGCAGGCTTGATCTCGTCGATCTCAGTCGCTCGAGTTCCGGCGGGAACTGCAACTAAGTAGACGTCGAGGGCTGGATGGTGCCTGCTGCTGCAGGGTGGTCACTCCTTGACCACAAGGGAGATTCTTCGGGCTTCCACGTTGAGATGGAGGGCGAAGGGTCCAGAATATCGTTTCAAATGTTTCTTCCAGGAAATCTGATGTGCATTGGCACTGCTCCCACTCTTATTCGAATCTGGTGGGCGTGATTACCTGCTAGGTCCCCTCCTATGGGTGGGACCCAGGAAGTGGGTGGATACACCCCCTTCCTTTGATCCAGGCCGCCCTGGCACGAGGGCTGGAGTGCCCCAGAACCGGTTTGGCCGGATTATGCAAGGGGCAGCCTTGTGCGCCCCAGGCAGTGTCTGGTTTCTTTCAAACCTCCCTGCTACAATACACTATCTCCTGTCTGGAGGGCGGTGACACCCTCCTGTGACAGGAAACCCTTTGTCCAGGACCCCCTTGACTGGGTTTCGGTCAGCTCCAGGGGTCCAGACATTTGTCTGTGGCAGAGGCATCCATTTTGTGGATCTTAAGGCCTTTGGAGAAATCAACCGCATTAAAGTGAAGTAACATGTCTTACCCCTCTAGAGGGGTGGAATGCCATCCCCGTCGCCAGAACTGGCGAGGGGATGGTATTCCAAAGCGTATGACACCTTACACGACATGTTTTGATAAAGCCAAACCAGAGTTGCTAAATAACCGCGAGGATTATAAGGCACTTAATAGTATATGGTATGGCATTATCCTGAAACAGCTTAGGGATTTGTTCCCGACGGCTGCAGACAGGCTCAGCTCATGCTAGAGCTCCATCTCACATAAAAACCAAGCACCCAGCCTCCAGGATTGGTGAGGCCTGTCTATAGGAGTGGCTCACAGGTTTACATGTGTCCAGATATAGGTTTAGACATAGGTATACTATATCTAAGCAAGGGGTGTGTACACCACCTTACCCCAGCTGAGTGATCAGCCAGTTGTGTCAATTTAAGAACCAGCCAGGGGTGGCAAAAGATATGCTGCAGCCCCTGGTAGGCCTTAGTGGCTCCTGTGCCCTGTGCACCTATAGTGCATTCTACAGGGGCTGACAAGGAGTCCATTTCCAATTGGTATGTGCCTATAGCACATGTGTCATTAATTTAGTGAGAGAACAGCAGGCTGGGGGTCTGATCAGCAGGCCCACAGCCTCAGTAGTCGAAAACCAGTGAAGCAAAAAGCAAAAATTTGGGGTGACCATAGGATAGCAGACCCTACTCTCCTACAGGCCCTCATTGCAGTTTTCTCAAGAGTGGGCTTTCCTAAGGAGGTACTATCAGATAGAGGCACGAATTTTATGTCTAGCTATCTGAAAGCAATGTGGAAGGAATGTGGAGTAAACTATAAGTTTACCACCCCATATCATCCCCAATGCAATGGGCTTGTGGAGAGATTTAACAAGACCCTAAAAGGCATGATAAAAGGATTACCAGAGAAGCTCAGGCGGAAATGGGACATTCTTTTACCCTGCCTGCTCTTTGCTTACAGAGAGGTCCCACAGAAGGGGGTTGGCTACAGCCCTTTTGAACTTTTGTTTGGCCACCCTGTGAGGGGTCCATTGTGTTTGGTGAAGGAAGGATGGGAGTTACCTCTCAAAAAGCCCAAACTAGACATAGTGGACTATGTACTTGGTCTCCGCTCCAGGATGGCTGAGTACATGGAAAGAGCATCCAAAAACCTGGAGGCCAGCCAAGAATTACAGAAAGCTTGGCATGACCAAAAGGCTGTGCTGGTAGAGTTCCAACCAGGACAGAAGGTGTGGGTACTGGAGCCAGTGGCTCCAGCAGCACTCCAAGACAAATGGAGTGGACCCTATCCTATTATTGAGAAGAAGGGGGAAGTCACCTACTTGGTGGACTTTGGAACACCCAGGAGCCCTCACAGGGTAATCCATGTGAATCGCTTGAAAGCATTTGTGGACAGGGAGGACATGAGCTTGCTCATGGCCACAGATGGGGAACAGGAGGAAGAGAGTGACCCTCTCCCAGACCTGCTTTCTCAGAACCCTGATGATGGTTCAGTGGATGGAGTAGCCTTGGCAGGCAGCCTCACTGACCAGCAACAGATGGACTGCAGACAAGTTTTGCAGGCCCACAGGCATTTGTTTTCACTCACACCCAGCCAGACTGACTGGTGTACCCATGTAGTGGACACTGGTGACAGTCTGCCTGTCAAGAATAAGATCTACAGGCAACCTGACCATGTCAGGGATTGCATCAAGGCTGAGGTGCAAAAGATGTTGGAGCTTGGAGTGATTGAGCCATCAGAGAGCCCATGGGCCAGCCCAGTAGTCCTGGTGCCAAAACCTCATACCCAAGATGGAAAGAGAGAAATGAGGTTTTGCGTGGATTACAGGGGTCTCAATGCTGTCACTAGGACAGATGCTCACCCCATTCCAAGAGCAGATGAGCTCATTGACAGATTGGCTTCTGCCAAGTTTCTGAGCACATTCGATCTGACAGCTGGCTACTGGCAAATCAGACTAGCTGAGGAGTCAAAAGCCAAAACAGCATTCTCTACCCCTAGTGGTCATTATCAGTTTGTGGTAATGCCCTTTGGTTTGAAGAATGCACCTGCCACTTTCCAAAGGTTGGTGAACCAAGTCCTTACTGGGTTGGATGACTTTTGCGCAGCATATCTAGATGATATTGCTGTCTTTAGCTCCACCTGGGAGGATCACCTGATCCACCTGAAGAAAGTTTTGGAGGCCCTGCAGAAGGCAGGTGTAGGAGAGTAGGGTCTGCTATCCTATGGTCACCCCAAATTTTTGCTTTTTGCTTCACTGGTTTTCGACTACTGAGGCTGTGGGCCTGCTGATCAGACCCCCAGCCTGCTGTTCTCTCACTAAATTACTGACACATGTGCTATAGGCACATACCAATTGGAAATGGACTCCTTGTCAGCCCCTGTATAATGCACTATAGGTGCCCAGGGCATAGGGGCCACCAAGGCCTACCAGGGGCTGCAGCCTATCTTTTGCCACCCCTGGCTGGTTCTTAAATTGACACAACTGGCTGATCACTCAGCTGGGGTAAGGTGGTGTACACACCCCTTGCTTAGATATAGTATACCTATGTCTAAACCTATATCTGGACACATGTAAACCTGTGAGCCACTCCTATGGAAGGCCTCATCAATCCTGGAGGCAGAGTGCGTGGTTTTATGTGAGATGGAGCTCTAGCATGAGCTGAGCCTGTCTGCAGCTGTCGGGAACAACTCCCTAAGCTGTTTCAGGATAATGCCATACCATATACTCTTAAGTGCCTTATAATCCTCGCGGTTAAATAGCAACTTTGGTTTGGCTTTATCAAAACATGTCGTGTAAGGTGTCATACGATTTGGAATACCATCCCCTCGCCAGTTCTGGCGACGGGGATGGCATTCCACCCCTCTAGAGGGGTAAGACATGTTACTTCACTTAAATGCGGTTAATTTCTCCAAAGACCTTAAGATCCACAAAATGGATGCCTCTGCCACAGACAAATGTCTGGACCCCTGCAGTTGACCGAAACTCAACCAAATGGGTCCTGGACAAAGGGTTTCCTGTCACAGGAGGGTGTCACCGCCCTCCAGACAGGAGATAGTGGATTGTAGCAGGGAGGTTTGAAAGAAACCAGACACTGCTTGGGGCGCACAAGGCTGCCCCTTGCATAATCCGGCCAAACCGGTTCTGGGGCACTCCAGCCCTCGTGCCAGGGCGGCCTGGATCAAAGGAAGGGGGTGTATCCACCCACTTCCTGGGTCCCACCCATAGGAGGGGACCTAGCAGGTAATCACGCCCCCCAGATTCGAATAAGAGTGGGAGCAGTGCCAATGCACATCAGATTTCCTGGAAGAAACATTTGAAACGAAATTCTGGACCCTTCGCCCTCCATCTCAACGTGGAAGCCCGAAGAATCTCCCTTGTGGTCAAGGAGTGACCACCCTGCAGCAGCAGGCACCATCCAGCCCTCGACGTCTACTTAGTTGCAGTTCCCGCCGGAACTCGAGCGACTGAGATTGACGAGATCAAGCCTGCCTGCCTTCTAACAGCCCGATCCACAGTCCCTGCAAAGCTGAGACCCGTGGAGGCGACCGGAAGCGTGGGGCACGCCATCTTGAATTGACCACGAGACGCTGACCGTGCAGCCCACGAGTGATCCTCGAAGCTGTGCACCGGGGTTTGAGAAGCCCCCGCCCTGAGCTGCTCCTGAGCCGAAGTTCAGCCCTCCACACTCGACGAGTGCTGCGTGGGGCCCTTTGGCTCTATTTGGCTCAACGCGTTGGCCCGGTCACTTGCCAGCTGGCTAGTGGTCCCTGTGCCGACGAAACGACTAAGAAGACTCGTGAATCTGGTTGCTCCAGATCCACACCAGCTCCCCTGAAAAGGAGCCCCGACTCTGACCTTCCTGGTCCGAGTGAGAAGCAATCTTCTGATCCCGCATGGATCGCTCTTGCCAAGGCTTGTTTGCTCCAAACTTGAAGCTGACTGCACCGACGGTGAGAGCCTGCGTGGGACAGATCGTGACCTGCTCCTGGACGTCGCAGATGCCCCAGAGCCCACGTGACAGCGGAGAGAAGCTCCTCGACGACCACCTGATTGCGCCCGACATTGCCTGGTTCCGTCCTGGTTCCACCCTGGTCACTGCTGAGTGACCCAGACTCTGTCCCCTCTGCTTTCAGGTACTCTTCGACTTGAGTCCACCCTTGGACTCCACCGGACACTTCATCTTTAACCCGCCTGCAGCCCTTTCAGCTCCAAGCACCAAGAGCCTGCGTGTCAGAACCCGACGCCACTTCGACCCTGTGCACCCACTTCCTGTGGGTGAGGTAACTTTGCTCCGCCGGTGTTCCCACACTGGTGCACACCTCTAGGGTCTGTGTGTTAAGTTTTGTTCCTCTAGGTTCAGCGGAAGTGTCCTTTAACTTTAACTTTACAACTTTTACGCACCATTGGTTAACATTGGTGCGTGCGTGCGCTTCCCGCACCTCTCCCGAATCCCGAGGGCCATTCCCGACTTCAGCATTGCTTGTCCTGACTGCTCCCAGCGATTCCCTAGGCCCTAGGCCTAACCACTGCTCGAGTGGCCTCTCTTATACCACTTGTTTAGTATATGGTTTGAGTGGCCCCCTGCCCTCATCCATAATTGTGCAACTTTGTATGTTTAAACAGTGCTTTTGATTTAACGCTTGTGCCCCTTTATTCATAAAGAATACTGGGGATTGTTTTTAGTAATAAACACATATATTTTTATAATATATACTTGTGTGGTGTCCTTTCATTTGATATTACAGGATTGTATGTGGTAAAACAGCTCGCTTAACACGACCTCTTAAGTTAAGCCTTTAGGCTGCTTAGTCCATGCTACCCCTAGGATAGCTTGTCTAATAAGGTTGACTTACAACCAGACACCATAAGGGATTGTTTGGTCAGGTAGTAGGTGGTTCCAGAATTGGAAACATCCCCTACCAGGCCAACTTCTCACATTGGTGAGCAGCGGTGCGGATTTGAGCTTGCTGTTGTTTTACCATTGCAATCTTTGTATCAAATTGAAAGATCACATCAAGTACCTCTAGGTACATATAAAATCAAAAGCTTAGCATATTAATGTGAGAAGTTGGCCTGGTAGGGGATGTTTCCAATTCTGGAACCACCTACTACCTGACCAAACAATCCCCTTATGGTGTCTGGTTGTAAGTCAACCTTATTAGACAAGCTATCCTAGGGGTAGCATGGACTAAGCAGCCTAAAGGCTTAACTTAAGAGGTCGTGTTAAGCGAGCTGTTTTACCACATACAATCCTGTAATACCAAATGAAAGGATACCACACAAGTATATATTATAAAAATATATGTGTTTATTACTAAAAACAATCCCCAGTATTCTTTATGAATAAAGGGGCACAAGCGTTAAATCGAAAAGCACTGTTTAAACATACAAGTTGCACAATTATGGGTGAGGGCGGGTGGCCACTCAAACCATATATTAAACAAGTGGTATAAGAGATGCCACTCGAGCAGTGGTTAGGCCTAGGGCCTAGGGAATCGCTGGGAGCAGTCAGGACAAGCAATGCTGAAGTCGGGAATGGCCCTCGGGATTCGGGAGATGTGCGGAAAGCGCACGCATGCACCAATGTTAACCAATGGTGCGTAAAAGTCAAAGAGTTAAAGTTTAAGGACACTTCCGCTGAACCTAGAGGAACAAAACTTAACACACAGACCCTAGAGGTGTGCACCAGTGTGGGAACACCGGCGGAGCAAAGTTACCTCACCCACAGGAAGTGGGTGCACAGGGTCGAAGTGGCGTCGGGTTTTGACACGCAGGCTCTTGGTGCTTGAAGCTGAAAGGGCTGCAGGCAGGGTGAAGACGAAGTGTCCGGTGGAGTCCAAGGGTGGACTCAAGTTGTAGAGTACCTGAAAGCAGAGGGGACAGAGTCTGGGTCACTCAGCAATGACCAGGGTGGAACCAGGACGGAACCAGGCAATGTCGGGCGCAATCAGGTGGTCGTCGAGGAGCTTCTCTCCGCTGTCACGTGGGCTCTGGGGCATCTGCGACATCCAGGAGCAGGTCACGATCTGTCCCACGCAGGCTCTCACCGTCGGTGCAGTCGGCTTCAGGTTTGGAGCAAACAAGCCTTGGTAAGAGCAATCCACGCAGGATCGGAAGATTGCTTCTCACTCGGACCAGGAAGGTCAGAGTCGGGGCTCCTTTTCAGGGGAGCTGGTGTGGATCTGGAGCAACCAGAATCACAAGTCTTTTTAGGTAGTTCGTCGGCACAGGGACCACAAGCCAGCTGGCAAGTGACCGGGCCAACACGTTGAGCCAAATCGTGCCAAAGGGACCCACGCAGCACTCGTCGAGTGTGGAGGGCTGAACTTCGGCTCAGGAGTAGCTCAGGGTGGCGGCTTCTCAAACCCCGGTGTACAGCTTCGAGGGTCACTCGTGGGCTGCACGGTCAGCGTCTCGTGGTCACTTCAAGATGGCATGCCCCACGCTTCCGGTCACCTCCACGGGTCTCAGCTTTGCAGGGACTGTGGATCGGGCTGTTAGAAGCTGGGCAGGCTTGATCTCGTCGATCTCAGTCGCTCGAGTTCCAGCGGGAACTGCAACTAAGTAGACGTCGAGGGCTGGATGGTGCCTGCTGCTGCAGGGTGGTCACTCCTTGACCACAAGGGAGATTCTTCGGGCTTCCACGTTGAGATGGAGGGCGAAGGGTCCAGAATATTGTTTCAAATGTTTCTTCCAGGAAATCTGATGTGCATTGGCACTGCTCCCACTCTTATTCGAATCTGGTGGGCGTGATTACCTGCTAGGTCCCCTCCTATGGGTGGGACCCAGGAAGTGGGTGGATACACCCCCTTCCTTTGATCCAGGCCGCCCTGGCACGAGGGCTGGAGTGCCCCAGAACCGGTTTGGCCGGATTATGCAAGGGGCAGCCTTGTGCGCCCCAGGCAGTGTCTGGTTTCTTTCAAACCTCCCTGCTACAATACACTATCTCCTGTCTGGAGGGCGGTGACACCCTCCTGTGACAGGAAACCCTTTGTCCAGGACCCCCTTGACTGAGTTTCGGTCAGCTCCAGGGGTCCAGACATTTGTCTGTGGCAGAGGCATCCATTTTGTGGATCTTAAGGCCTTTGGAGAAATCAACCGCATTAAAGTGAAGTAACATGTCTTACCCCTCTAGAGGGGTGGAATGCCATCCCCGTCGCCAGAACTGGCGAGGGGATGGTATTCCAAAGCGTATGACACCTTACACGACATGTTTTGATAAAGCCAAACCAAAGTTGCTAAATAACCGCGAGGATTATAAGGCACTTAATAGTATATGGTATGGCATTATCCTGAAACAGCTTAGGGATTTGTTCCCGACGGCTGCAGACAGGCTCAGCTCATGCTAGAGCTCCATCTCACATAAAAACCATGCACCCAGCCTCCAGGATTGGGGAGGCCTGCCTATAGGAGTGGCTCACAGGTTTACATGTGTCCAGATATAGGTTTAGACATAGGTATACTATATCTAAGCAAGGGGTGTGTACACCACCTTACCCCAGCTGAGTGATCAGCCAGTTGTGTCAATTTAAGAACCAGCCAGGGGTGGCAAAAGATATGCTGCAGCCCCTGGTAGGCCTTAGTGGCTCCTGTGCCCTGTGCACCTATAGTGCATTCTACAGGGGCTGACAAGGAGTCCATTTCCAATTGGTATGTGCCTATAGCACATGTGTCATTAATTTAGTGAGAGAACAGCAGGCTGGGGGTCTGATCAGCAGGCCCACAGCCTCAGTAGTCGAAAACCAGTGAAGCAAAAAGCAAAAATTTGGGGTGACCATAGGATAGCAGACCCTACTCTCCTACACAACCCCCCCCAAACGCAGGGACATTAAACTAACCTTGACCAGATAAGTCTTCATGTTCTAAGTGGAAGTACCTGGAGAGACCATCTGCATTACCATGGTCAGTCCCTGGGCGGTGCTCCACTGTAAAGTCCATCCCCTGTAGGGAAATGGACCACCTGAGCAGTTTGGGATTTTCACCCTTCATCTGATTAAGCCATAAGAGGGGCTTATGGTCTGTTTGCACCAGGAAGTGAGTTCCAAACAAGTAGGACCTCAACTTCTTTAATGCCCAAACCACAGCAAAGGCCTCCCTCTCAATGGCTGACCAACGTTTTTCTCTTGGGGTTAGCCTCCTGCTAATGAAAGCAATTGGCTGGTCTTGACCATCTTGATTAAGTTGTGAGAGTACAGCTCCCACCCCCAACTCAGAAGCATCTGTCTGAACAATGAACTGTTTGGAGTAGTCAGGACTCTTTAGGATAGGTGCAGAGCACATGGCCTTTTTCAGGTCTTCAAATGCCTTCTGACAGCTAACTGTCCACTGAACCTTTTTTGGCATCTTCTTGGATGTCAAGTCATTTAATGGTGTCACTATAGACCCATAGTTTTTCACAAACTTTCTGTAATACCCAGTCAGGCCCAAGAAGGCTCTGACTTGTGTCTGGGTAACTGGAGGAGCCCAGTCCTGTATGGCCTGGATTTTGCTTTCCAGTGGCTGAACCTGGCCTCCACCTACTAGGTGGCCCAGGTATACAACCTTACTCTGCCCTATCTGGCACTTTGTGGCCTTGATAGTTAGGCCTGCCTTTTGCAGGGCCTCCAAAACTTTCTTCAGGTGGATCAGGTGATCCTCCCAGGTGGAGCTAAATACAGCAATATCATCTAGATAAGCTGCACAAAAGTCATCCAACCCAGTAAGGACTTGGTTCACCAACCTTTGGAAAGTGGCAGGTGCATTCTTCAAACCAAAGGGCATTACCACAAACTGATAATGTCCACTAGGGGTAGAGAATGCTGTTTTGGCTTTTGACTCCTCAGCTAGTCTGATTTGCCAGTAGCCAGCTGTCAGATCAAATGTGCTCAGAAACTTGGCAGAAGCCAATCTGTCAATGAGCTCATCTGCTCTTGGAATGGGGTGAGCATCTGTCCTAGTGACAGCATTGAGACCCCTGTAATCCACGCAAAACCTCATTTCTCTCTTACCATCTTGGGTATGAGGTTTTGGCACCAGGACTACTGGGCTGGCCCATGGGCTCTCTGATGGCTCAATCACTCCAAGCTCCAACATCTTTTGCACCTCAGCCCTGATGCAATCCCTGACATGATCAGGTTGCCTGTAGATCTTATTCTTGACAGGCAGACTGTCACCAGTGTCCACAACATGGGTACACCAGTCAGTTTGGCTGGGTGTGAGTGAAAACATTTGCCTGTGAGCCTGCAAAACTTGTCTGCAGTCCCTCTGTTGCTGGTCAGTGAGGCTGCCTGCCAAGGCTACTCCATCAACTGAACCATCATCAGGGTTCTGAGAAAGCAGGTCTGGGAGAGGGTCACTCTCTTCCTCCTGTTCCCCATCTGTGGCCATGAGCAAGCTCATGTCCTCCCTGTCTACAAATGCTTTCAAGCGATTCACATGGATTACCCTGTGATGGCTCCTGGGTGTTCCAAAGTCTACCAAGTAGGTGACTTCCCCTTTCTTCTCAATAATAGGATAGGGTCCACTCCATTTGTCTTGGAGTGCTGCTGGAGCCACTGGCTCCAGTACCCATACCTTCTGTCCTGGTTGGAACTCTACCAGCACAGCCTTTTGGTCATGCCAAGCTTTCTGCAATTCTTGGCTGGCCTCCAGGTTTTTGGATGCTCTTTCCATGTACTCAGCCATCCTGGAGCGGAGACCAAGTACATAGTCCACTATGTCTAGTTTGGGCTTTTTGAGAGGTAACTCCCATCCTTCCTTCACCAAACACAATGGACCTCTCACAGGGTGGCCAAACAAAAGTTCAAAAGGGCTGTAGCCAACCCCCTTCTGTGGGACCTCTCTGTAAGCAAAGAGCAGGCAGGGTAAAAGAATGTCCCATTTCCGCCTGAGCTTCTCTGGTAATCCTTTTATCATGCCTTTAAGGGTCTTGTTAAATCTCTCCACAAGCCCATTGCATTGTGGATGATATGGGGTGGTAAACTTATAGTTTACTCCACATTCCTTCCACATTGCTTTTAGATAGCTGGACATAAAATTTGTCCCTCTATCTGATAGTACCTCCTTAGGAAAGCCCACTCTTGAGAAAACTGCAATGAGGGCTTTTGCCACCACAGGTGCTGTGGTGGTCCTTAGGGGAATAGCCTCTGGGTACCTGGTGGCATGATCCACTACCACCAGTATGAATCTGTTCCCAGATGCTGTTTGGGGGTCCATTGGACCCACAATATCAATTCCAACTCTCTCAAAGGGGACCCCCACCACAGGTAGTGGTATTAGGGGGGCCTTTGTTGTGCCACCTGACTTACCACTGGCTTGGCAAGTGACACAGGAGCGACAAAACTCCTTGACATCCTCTGACATGTGAGGCCAGTGAAAGTGTGGAACAAGCCTGTCCCACGTCTTGTTCTGGCCTAAGTGTCCTGCAAGGGGAATATCATGGGCCAAGGTAAGGAGGAATCCCCTAAACTGCAGAGGTATCACCAACCTCCTGGTCATGCCAGGCTTGGGGCTCTAGCCTCTGAGTAAAGGAGTCCCTCATCCCAATACACAGTATGGGTACCTTGGGCATCCCCAGCAGCCTCAGCAGCAGCCTGCTGTCTGAGGGGTTCAAGGGAAGGGCAATCTAATTGAGCCTGCCTCAGGTCTGCCCTTGAGGGTCCCCCTGTCCCCAGAAACTCAACCTGGTCAGGTTCAAGCTCCTCAGAGACAGTCTCCTCTTGGACTGCAGAATCAGTTTCCTCTGAAACCTGATCCTCAACCTGGGGCAAGGTGGAAGGCGAGGCCTTTCCTCTCTTGCTCCTTCTCTTGGGCTGTGGCTGGTCTATTGTCTCAAGATCCACCACTGGTTCAGGAAGGCACTTCTTAGCCTGAGCCCTTGTCATGGCAAGGACATGCTCTGAAATCCCTAGCATTTCTGCATGAGTCCTGTACTCCACTTCTGACAATGCTGAGCTTTCAAGGTCATTGCCTAACAGACAGTCTACTGGTAGGTCTGCACTCACCACAACTTTCTTTAGGCCATCAACCCCTCCCCAGGAGAAGTTCACAACTGCCACACTATGGGAGGTAGTGGAGTTGCTTGCATTGGTTACTAGGTAGCTCTCTCCTAGTACAATCTGCCCAGGGTCCACAAAGCCAGGGGTCACCATGGTGACACTAGCACATGTGTCCCTGTAAGCTTGAGCCAGTTTCTCATTTATTAAGGGAGTCTGCCTGTATTTGCCCAGGTTAGTGGGGCTTACTGCAGTGGGCAACTCAATGTCCACATCATACAGGAGAACTGCCTGTGTAGGGACTCTGACTAGGCCAGATCCTACTTCAATACCCAGGGTCAACCCAGCTACACCCTTGGACTGTGTTCCACCACTGCTTACTGTACTTGGGGTTGCAGTTGCTTTAGGAGCTGTAGTGGTGGGAACTGGATTTGCCTTGGTACACTCACTGCCCCAGTGTGAAACTGATTTGCAGGTATTGCACCAAGGTGTCTTTGGACCTTTGTTCTTCTTCTTCTTGTTACCGGTTTGGGAACCACCCTCCTTACTATTAGTTTGGGGGCCTGAAGACTTCTGGTCTTTTTCTTTATCTTTCTGATTCTGATTACCACCCTTCTGGTCTGTTTTCTTCTGGTCACCACCTTGGTTCTGGGGTTTCTGCTTAATCCTTGTTCTGACCCATTTGTCTGCCTTCTTTCCCAATTCTTGGGGAGAGGTCAGATCAGAGTCAATAAGGTATTGATGCAACAGCTGGTTTGTACAGTTATTAAGGATCTGTTCTCTCATCATAAGATTGTACAATCCTGTATAGTCTGAAACTTTACTTCCCTGTAACCAACCCTCCAAAGCCTTAGTGGCACACTCCACAAAATCAGTCCAGTCTTGAGTCTGTGCTTTCTGGGTGTCTCTGAACAACAACCTGTATTGCTCAGTGGTTAGGCCATACCCTTCAATGAGAGCATTCTTCAAAACAGAGTAGTTTTTGGCATCCTCAGGTCTAACTGTGAGGAGCCTGTCCCTCCCTTTCTCAGAAAAGGAGTACCACAAAATTGCAGCCCACTGATTCTCAGGAACCTGCTGTACCATGCAGGCTCTCTCAAGAGCAGTCATCCATTTGTGGATGTCATCCCCTTCTTTAAAGGGGGGCACAATTTTGGTCAGGTTTCTATTGTCATAGGCCCTGTCTTTTTCTCTTGGAAAATTGCTGCCACCAGTGACATCTAAGCCACTTAATTTCTGCTCTCTTGCCAAGGCAAGTCTAGCTTGAGCCAAGGCTACCTCCTCCCTCTCTATCTGGAGTTTGACAGCCCTCATTCTGGCCCTATGCTCTAACTTTTGAGAAGCATTCATGCCTCTCTGTGATTCTCTGGAGGCACTAGAAAGATGAGAGTCCCCTGAGGGAGATCTCACTCTTCTGTTGCCTGGGAGAATCATATGTTGGGTTCTGGGGAGGTGCTGGCCCTCTCCATTCCCCAGTAGGTCCAAGTTGGCCTGGCTAAGCCTACCAACTGGAACCTGGCTACCCTGATCCTGTACTCCTAAGTCCTCAACATCTGAGTCCTCATCCAAGTCATCATCATCCTCCTCTTCAAGGGGATCAACTGCAGGGGGGTTCCCTCCAGTTCCTGTATCTAGGGAAGCTGCTTTTGCCTTCTCTAAGTCATCCTGTTCTAGGATTTCTACCAGGATTAGGCAGGTGGGGCTTCGGCCCCTTTTTAACCCTCTTGCTTTGCACAAGGCAATCAAGTCTCTGCGGGTTAGTTTGTCATATCCAAAAGTTGCCTGGGTAGGGTCAACTGTCACAGGACTAGACCCTGAGGCCTTTCCTGTGTCAGACATGGTTACTAGTGAGGTGTAAGTGGTGCACTTACCTACACTAAGTGTTTTCCTACTGGACCTTGCTAGTGAGTTGTAGTCAGGGGTGTGCTACTCCCTTCAACCTACAACTACTAAGTTCAGTAGAACTTAATATGCTAAGCTTTTGATTTTATATGTACCTAGAGGTACTTGATGTGATCTTTCAATTTGATATAAAGATTGCAATGGTAAAACAACAGCAAGCTCAAATCCGCACCGCTGCTCACCAATGTGAGAAGTTGACCTGGTAGGGGATGTTTCCAATTCTGGAACCACCTACTACCTGACCAAACAATCCCCTTATGGTGTCTGGTTGTAAGTCAACCTTATTAGACAAGCTATCCTAGGGGTAGCATGGACTAAGCAGCCTAAAGGCTTAACTTAAGAGGTCGTGTTAAGCGAGCTGTTTTACCACATACAATCCTGTAATACCAAATGAAAGGATACCACACAAGTATATATTATAAAAATATATGTGTTTATTACTAAAAACAATCCCCAGTATTCTTTATGAATAAAGGGGCACAAGCGTTAAATCAAAAAGCACTGTTTAAACATACAAGTTGCACAATTATGGGTGAGGGCGGGTGGCCACTCAAACCATATACTAAACAAGTGGTATAAGAGATGCCACTCGAGCAGTGGTTAGGCCTAGGGCCTAGGGAATCGCTGGGAGCAGTCAGGACAAGCAATGCTGAAGTCGGGAATGGCCCTCGGGATTCGGGAGATGTGCGGAAAGCGCACGCATGCACCAATGTTAACCAATGGTGCGTAAAAGTCAAAGAGTTAAAGTTTAAGGACACTTCCGCTGAACCTAGAGGAACAAAACTTAACACACAGACCCTAGAGGTGTGCACCAGTGTGGGAACACCGGCGGAGCAAAGTTACCTCACCCACAGGAAGTGGGTGCACAGGGTCGAAGTGGCGTCGGGTTTTGACACGCAGGCTCTTGGTGCTTGAAGCTGAAAGGGCTGCAGGCAGGGTGAAGACGAAGTGTCCGGTGGAGTCCAAGGGTGGACTCAAGTTGTAGAGTACCTGAAAGCAGAGGGGACAGAGTCTGGGTCACTCAGCAGTGACCAGGGTGGAACCAGGACGGAACCAGGCAATGTCGGGCGCAATCAGGTGGTCGTCGAGGAGCTTCTCTCCGCTGTCACGTGGGCTCTGGGGCATCTGCGACGTCCAGGAGCAGGTCACGATCTGTCCCACGCAGGCTCTCACCGTCGGTGCAGTCGGCTTCAGGTTTGGAGCAAACAAGCCTTGGTAAGAGCAATCCACGCAGGATCGGAAGATTGCTTCTCACTCGGACCAGGAAGGTCAGAGTCGGGGCTCCTTTTCAGGGGAGCTGGTGTGGATCTGGAGCAACCAGAATCACAAGTCTTTTTAGGTAGTTCGTCGGCACAGGGACCACAAGCCAGCTGGCAAGTGACCGGGCCAACGCGTTGAGCCAAATCGTGCCAAAGGGCCCCACGCAGCACTCGTCGAGTGTGGAGGGCTGAACTTCGGCTCAGGAGTAGCTCAGGGTAGGGGCTTCCTAAACCCCGGTGTACAGCTTCGAGGGTCACTCGTGGGCTGCACGGTCAGCGTCTCGTGGTCACTTCAAGATGGCGTGCCCCATGCTTCTGGTCGTCTCCACGGGTCTCAGCTTTGCAGGGACTGTGGATCGGGCTGTTAGAAGCTGGGCAGGCTTGATCTCGTCGATCTCAGTCGCTCGAGTTCCGGCGGGAACTGCAACTAAGTAGACGTCGAGGGCTGGATGGTGCCTGCTGCTGCAGGGTGGTCACTCCTTGACCACAAGGGAGATTCTTCGGGCTTCCACGTTGAGATGGAGGGCGAAGGGTCCAGAATATTGTTTCAAATGTTTCTTCCAGGAAATCTGATGTGCATTGGCACTGCTCCCACTCTTATTCGAATCTGGTGGGCGTGATTACCTGCTAGGTCCCCTCCTATGGGTGGGACCCAGGAAGTGGGTGGATACACCCCCTTCCTTTGATCCAGGCCGCCCTGGCACGAGGGCTGGAGTGCCCCAGAACCGGTTTGGCCGGATTATGCAAGGGGCAGCCTTGTGCGCCCCAGGCAGTGTCTGGTTTCTTTCAAACCTCCCTGCTACAATACACTATCTCCTGTCTGGAGGGCGGTGACACCCTCCTGTGACAGGAAACCCTTTGTCCAGGATCCCCTTGACTGAGTTTCGGTCAGCTCCAGGGGTCCAGACATTTGTCTGTGGCAGAGGCATCCATTTTGTGGATCTTAAGGCCTTTGGAGAAATCAACCGCATTAAAGTGAAGTAACATGTCTTACCCCTCTAGAGGGGTGGAATGCCATCCCCGTCGCCAGAACTGGCGAGGGGATGGTATTCCAAAGCGTATGACACCTTACACGACATGTTTTGATAAAGCCAAACCAAAGTTGCTAAATAACCGCGAGGATTATAAGGCACTTAATAGTATATGGTATGGCATTATCCTGAAACAGCTTAGGGATTTGTTCCCGACGGCTGCAGACAGGCTCAGCTCATGCTAGAGCTCCATCTCACATAAAAACCATGCACCCAGCCTCCAGGATTGGGGAGGCCTGCCTATAGGAGTGGCTCACAGGTTTACATGTGTCCAGATATAGGTTTAGACATAGGTATACTATATCTAAGCAAGGGGTGTGTACACCACCTTACCCCAGCTGAGTGATCAGCCAGTTGTGTCAATTTAAGAACCAGCCAGGGGTGGCAAAAGATATGCTGCAGCCCCTGGTAGGCCTTAGTGGCTCCTGTGCCCTGTGCACCTATAGTGCATTCTACAGGGGCTGACAAGGAGTCCATTTCCAATTGGTATGTGCCTATAGCACATGTGTCATTAATTTAGTGAGAGAACAGCAGGCTGGGGGTCTGATCAGCAGGCCCACAGCCTCAGTAGTCGAAAACCAGTGAAGCAAAAAGCAAAAATTTGGGGTGACCATAGGATAGCAGACCCTACTCTCCTACAATTAAGTTCTACTGAACTTAGTAGTTGTAGGTTGAAGGGATTAGCACACCCTGACTACAACTCACTAGTAAGGTACAGTAGGAAAACACTTAGTGTAGGTAGGTGCATCACTTACACCACACTAGAGTCATGTCTGACACAGGAAAAGCCTCAGGGTCTGCTCCTGTGACAGTTGACCTTACCCAGGCAACTTCCAGCTATGACAAACTAACCCGAAGGGACTTGATTGCCTTGTGCAAATCAAGAGGGTTAAAAAGGGGCAGAAGTCCCACCTGCCAAATCCTGATAGACATCCTAGAACAGGATGACTTAGAGAAGGTGAATGGAATTCCCTTACAGTCAGGAAGTGGAGAGAAACCCCCTGTAACTGACACCCCTCAGGAGGAAGATGGAGAGGAGGGGGAGGAGGACTCAGATGTTGAGGACACCGAAGATCAGGATCAGAGGGGTAGCCAGGTCCTAGTTGCCAGGCTTAACCAGGCCAACTTAGACCTACTGGGAAATGGAGAGGGCCAGCACCTCCCCAGATCCCACAGTCTTATTCTCCCAGGCAACAGAAGAGTGAGATCTCCCTCAGGGGACTCTCATATTTCTAGTGCCTCCAGAGAATCTGAGAGAGGTATGACTGCCTCTCAAAAGACTGAGCATAGGGCCAGAATGAGGGCTGTCAGACTCCAAATAGAGAGGGAGGAGGTAGCCCTGGCTCAAGCTAAACTTACCTTGGCTCAAGCTAGATTTACCTTGGCAAGAGAGCAGAAATTAAGTGGCTTAGATGCCACTGGTGGCAGCAATTTTCCAAGAGAAAAAGACAGGGGCTATGACAATAGAAACCTGACAAAAATTGTGCCCCCCTTTAAAGAAGGGGATGACATCCACAAATGGATGACTGCTCTGGAGAGAGCCTGCATGGTACAGCAAGTTCCTCAAGATCAGTGGGCTGCAATTTTATGGTACTCCTTTTCTGAGAAAGGGAGGGACAGGCTCCTCACAGTTAGACCTGAGGATGACAAAAACGACTCTGTTTTGAAGAGTGCTCTTATTGAAGGGTTTGGCCTAACCACTGAGCAATACAGGTTGTTGTTCAGAGACACCCAAAAAGCACAGACTCAAGACTGGACTGATTTTGTTGAGTGTGCCACTAAGGCTTTGGAGGGTTGGTTGCAGGGAAGTAAAGTTTCAGACTATACAGGATTGTACAATCTTATAATGAGAGAACAGATCCTTAATAACTGTACAAACCAGCTGTTGCATCAATACCTTATTGACTCTGATCTGACCTCTCCCCAAGAATTGGGAAAGAAGGCGGACAAATGGGTCAGAACAAGGATTAAGCAGAAACCCCAGAACCAAGGTGGTGACCAGAAGAAAACAGACCAGAAGGGTGGTAATCAGAAAGATAAAGAAAAAGACCAGAAGTCTTCAGGCCCCCAAACTAATAGTAAGGAGGGTGGTTCCCAAAATGGAAACAAGAAGAAGAAGAACAAAGGTCCAAAGACACCTTGGTGTAATACCTGCAAATCAGTTTCACACTGGGGCAGTGAATGCACCAAGGCAAATCCAGTCCCCACCACTCCAGCTCCTAAAGCAACTGCAACCCCAAGTACAGTAAGCAGTGGTGGAACACAGTCCAAGGGTGTAGCTGGGTTGACCCTGGGTATTGAAGTAGGATCTGGCCTAGTCAGAATCCCTACACAGGCAGTTCTCCTGTATGATGTGGACATTGAGTTGCCCACTGCAGTAAGCCCCAGTAACCTGGGCAAATACAGACAGACTCCCTTAATTAATGAGAAACTGGCTCAAGCTTACAGGGACACATGTGCCAGTGTCACAATGGTGACACCTGACTTTGTGGACCCTGGACAGATTGTACTAGGTGAGAGCTACCTAGTAACCAATGCAAGCAACTCCACTACTTCCCATAGTGTGGCAGTTGTGAACTTCTCCTGGGGAGGGGTTGATGGCCTAAAGAAGGTTGTGGTGAGTGCAGACCTACCAGTAGACTGTCTGTTAGGAAATGACCTTGAAAGCTCAGCATGGTCAGAAGTGGAGTACAGGACTCATGCAGAAATGCTAGGGATTTCAGAGCATGTCCTTGCCATGACAAGGGCTCAGGCTAAGAAGTGCCTTCCTGAACCAGTGGTGGATCTTGAAACAATAGACCAGCCACAACCCAAGAGAAGGAGCAAGAGAGGAAAGGCTCAGCCTTCCACCTTGCCCCAGGTTGAGGATCAGGTTTCAGAGGAAACTGATTCTGCAGTCCAAGAGGAGACTGTCTCTGAGGAGCTTGAACCTGACCAGGTTGAGTTTCTGGGGACAGGGGGACCCTCAAGGGCAGACCTGAGGCAGGCTCAATTAGATTGCCCTTCCCTTGAACCCCTCAGACAGCAGGCTGCTGCTGAGGCTGCTGGGGATGCCCAAGGTACCCATACTGTGTATTGGGATGATGGACTCCTTTACTCAGAGGCTAGAGCCCCCAAGCCTGGCACGACCAGGAGGTTGGTTATACCTCTGCAGTTTAGGGGGTTCCTCCTTACCTTGGCCCATGATATTCCCCTTGCAGGACACTTAGGCCAGAACAAGACGTGGGACAGGCTTGTTTCACACTTTCACTGGCCTCACATGTCAGAGGATGTCAAGGAGTTTTGTCCCTCCTGTGTCACTTGCCAAGCCAGTGGTAAGTCAGGTGGCACAACAAAGGCCCCCCTAATACCACTACCTGTGGTGGGAGTTCCCTTTGAAAGAGTTGGAATTGATATTGTGGGTCCAATGGACCCCCAAACAGCATCTGGGAACAGATTCATACTGGTGGTAGTGGATCATGCCACCAGGTATCCAGAGGCTATTCCCCTAAGGACCACCACAGCCCCTGTGGTGGCAAAGGCCCTCATTGCAGTTTTCTCAAGAGTGGGCTTTCCTAAGGAGGTACTATCAGATAGAGGCACGAATTTTATGTCTAGCTATCTGAAAGCAATGTGGAAGGAATGTGGAGTAAACTATAAGTTTACCACCCCATATCATCCACAATGCAATGGGCTTGTGGAGAGATTTGACAAGACCCTAAAAGGCATGATAAAAGGATTACCAGAGAAGCTCAGGCGGAAATGGGACATTCTTTTACCCTGCCTGCTCTTTGCTTACAGAGAGGTCCCACAGAAGGGGGTTGGCTACAGCCCTTTTGAACTTGTTGAACCTGTTTACAGACATGACAATAAGGCTTTTTCTCTGTTGAAGAAGTGTCTTGGGACCCACCCCCATTCTTGGAGTTTTGGGGCCCTGTGGAAGTCTTTTCTTTATTTTTATCCCCACCCTTATCTTGAGGCTTGGTAGACTCCTTCTTCTGGTTACTGTCCTGATTCTTATGCCTAATCCTGGTTCTGACCCACTTGTCTGCCTTCTTTCCCAATTCTTGGGGAGAGGTCAGATCAGAGTCCACCAGGTGCTGGTGTAAGAGCTGGTTCTGACAATTACTTAGGATCTGCTCGCTCATAATCAAATTATACAATCCTGTAAAGTCATGTTCTTTGCTGCCATGTAGCCAACCCTCCAGAGCCTTAGTTGCACAATCAACAAAATCAGTCCAGTCCTGAGTCTGTGTCTTCTGGGTGTCTCTGAACTTCAACCTGTACTGTTCAGTGGTTAAGCCAAACCCATCTATTAGGACACTCTTCAGGACTGTGAGAAGTTGGCCTGATAGGTGATGTTTCCAATTCTGGAACCACCGGTTATCAGACCAAACAATCCCTTATGGTGTCTGGTTGCAAGTCAACCTTATTAGACAAGCTATCCTAGGGGTAGCATGGACTAAGCAGCCTAAAGGCTTAACTTAAGAGGTCGTGTTAAGCGAGCTGTTTTACCACATACAATCCTGTAATATCAAATGAAAGGACACCACACAAGTATATATTATAAAAATATATGTATTTATTACTAAAAACAATCCCCAGTATTCTTTATGAATAAAGGGGCACAAGCGTTAAATCAAAAGCACAGTTTAAACATACAAAGTTGACAATTATGGATGAGGGCGGGGGGCCACTCAAACCATATACTAAACAAGTGGTATAAGAGATACCAATCGAACAGTGGTTAGGCCTAGGGCCTAGGGAATCGCTGGGAGCAGTCGGGACAAGCAGTGCTGAAGTCGGGAAAAGCCCGCGGGATTCGGGTGCAGTGCGGAAAGCGCACGCATGCACCAATGTTAACCAATGGTGCGTAAAAGTTGTAGAGTTAAAGTTTAAGGACACTTCCGCTGAACCTAGAGGAACAAAACTTAAGACACAGACCCTAGAGATGTGTACCAGTGTGGGAACACCGGCGGAGCAAAGTTACCTCACCCACAGGAAGCGGGTGCACAGGGTCGAAGTTGAGTCGGGTTTCGTCACGCAGGCTCTTGGTGCTTGAAGCTGAAAGGGCTGCAGGCGGGGTGAAAGAGAAGTGTCCGGTGGAGTCCAAGGGTGGACTCGAGTCGAAAAGTACCTGAAAGCAGAGGGGACAGAGTCTGGGTCACTCAGCAGTGACCAGGGTGGAACCAGGATGGAACCAGGCAATGTCGGGCGCAATCAGGTGGTCATCGAGGAGCTTCTCTCCGCTGTCACGTGGGCTCTGGGGCATCTGCGACGTCCAGGAGCGGGTCACGATCTGTCCCACGAGGGCTCTCACCGTCGGCGCAGTCAGCTTCAAGTTTAGAGCAAACAACACTTGGCAAGAGCAATCCACGCGGAACCGGGAGATTGCTTCTCACTCGAACCAGGAGGGTCAGAGTGGGGGCTCCTTTTCAGGGGAGCTGGTGCAGATCTGGAGCAACCAGAGTTGCAGGTCGAATTTCAAAGTTCGTCGGTACAGGGGCCACTAGCCGGCTGGCAAGTGACCGGGCCAACGTGTTGAGCCAAATGGAGCAGAAGGGCCCCACGCAGCACTCGTCGAGTGTGGAGGGCTGAACTTCGGTGCAAGAGTGGCTCAGGGTTGGGGCTTCTCAAACCCCGGTGTACAGCTTCGAGGGTCACTCGTGGGCTGCACGGTCAGCGTCTTGTGGTCAATTCAAGATGGCATGCCCCACGCTTCTGGTCGCCTCCACGGGTCTCAGCTCTGCAGGGACTGTGGATCGGGCTGTTGGAAGGCAGGCAAGCTTGATCTCGTCGATCTCTGTCGCTTGAGTTCCGGCAGGAACTGCGACAAATCAGACGTCGATGGCTGGATGGTGCCTGTTTGCACAGGGTGGTCACTCCTTGACCACAAGGGAGATTCTTCAGTCTTCTACGTTGAGTAGGATGTCGAAGGGTCCAGAGTTTCGTTTCTTATGTTTCATCAGGAAATCTGAAGTGCATTGGCACTGCTCCCAGTCTTATACTAATTTTGGGGGCTGGATTACCTGCTAGGTCCCCTCCTATGGGTGGGACCCAGGAAGTGGGTGGATACACCCCCTTCCTTTGATCCAGGCCGCCCTGGCATGAGGGCTGGAGTGCCCCAGAACCGGTTTGGCCTGATTATACAAGGGGCAGCCTTGTGCGCCCCAGGCAGTGTCTGGTTTCTTTCAGACCTCCCTGCTACAATCCACTATCTCCTGTCTGGAGGGTGGTAACACCCCCCTGCGACAGGAAACCCTTTGTCCAGGCCCCATTTGGCTGAGTTTCGGTCAGCTTCAGGGGGTCAGACTCTTGTCTGTGGCAGAGGCATCCATTTTGTGGATCTAAGGTCCTTTTAGAAATTAACCGCATTTAAGTAAAGTAACATGTCTTACCCCTCTAGAGGGGTGGAATGCTATCCCCATCGCCAGAACTGGCGAGGGGATAGTATTCCAAATCGTATTACACCTTACACGACATGTTTTGATAAAGCCAAACCAGAGTTGCTATATAACCGCAAGGATTATAATGCACTTAAGAGTATATGGTATGGCATTATCCTGAAACAGCTTAGGGAGTTGTTCCCGACAGCTGCAGACAGGCTCAGCTCATGCTAGAGCTCCATCTCACATTAAACCACGCACTCTGCCTCCAGGATTGATGAGGCCTTCCATAGGAGTGGCTCACAGGTTTATATGTGTCCAGATATAGGTTTAGATATAGGTATACTATATCTAAGTAAGGGGTGATTACACCACCTTACCCCAGCTGAGTGATCAGCCAGTTGTGTCAATTTAAGAACCAGCCAGGGGTGGCAAAATATATGCTGCAGCCCCTGGTAGGCCTTGGTGGCCCCTATGCCCTGGGCACCTATAGTGCATTATACAGGGGCTGACAAGGAGTCCATTTCCAATTGTGGTATGTACCTAGGGTACATGGAATCCATTTTACAGAGAGAGCAGATGGCCTGGGGCCCTGATTAGCAGGGAACCAGGTCAACTAAGTCAAAAAACCCGCTAAACACAGGCAAAAAATCTGGGGTAACCATAGTCAGGTAGCCACCTTCCTACAAGGACTTTGTAATTGTTTGCATCCTCATGTCTAACAGTGAGGAGCTTATCTCTCCCTTTCTCTGAAAAGGAGTACCATAAGATTGCTGCCCACTGTTCCTCAGGAACCTGCTGTACCATGCAGGCTCTCTCAAGAGCAGTTATCCACTTGTGGATGTCATCCCCTTCCTTGTAGGGGGGCACAATCTTTGTCAGGTTTCTACTATCATAGGACCTGGGTTTCTCTTTAGGAATATTGCTGCCACCAGTGGCATCTAAGCCACACAATTTTTGCTCTCTTGCCAAGGCAAGTCTAGCTTGAGCCAAGGCTACCTCCTCCCTCTCTATTTGGAGTTTGACAGCCCTCATTCTGGACCTATGCTCTATCTTCTGAGAGGCAGTCATACCTCTCTGAGATTCTCTTGAGGCACTAGAAATATGAGAGTCCCCTGAGGGAGATCTCACTCTTCTGTTGCCTGGGAGAATGATATGGTGGGATCTGGGGAGGTGCTGGCCCTCTCCATTTCCCAGTAGGTCTAAGTTGGCCTGGTTAAGCCTGGCAACTAGGACCTGGCTACCCCTCTGATCCTGATCTTCTGGGTCCTCTACATCTGAGTCCTCCTCCTCCTCTTCTTCCTCCTCTTCTCCTTCATCTGGAGGGGTATCAGTTACAGGGGGGTTCACTCCATCTCCTGACTCTAAGGGAACTTCATTCGCCTTCTCTAAGTCATCCTGTTCTAGAATGGCTATCAGGATAGGACATGTGGGACTTCTGCCCCTTTTTAACCCTCTTGATATGCACAAGGCAATCAAGTCCTTTCGGGTTAATTTGTCATAGCTGGAAGTTGCCTTGGTAAGGTCAACTGTCACAGGAGCAGACCCTGAGGCTTTTCCTGTGTCAGACATGACTACTAGTGAGGTGTAAGTGGTGCACTTACCTACACTAAGTGTTTTCCTACTGTACCTTGCTAGTGAGTTGTAGTCAGGGTGTGCTAATCCCTTTAATCTACAACTACTAAGTTCAGTAGAACTTAAATATGCTAAGCTTTTGATTTATATGTACCTTGAGGTACTTGATGTGATCTTTCAATTTGATAAAAGATTGCAATGGTAAAACAACAGCAAGCTCAAATCCCACCGCTGCCACCAATGTGAGAAGTTGGCCTGATAGGTGATGTTTCCAATTCTGGAACCACCGGTTATCAGACCAAACAATCCCTTATGGTGTCTGGTTGTAAGTCAACCTTGTTAGACAAGCTATCCTAGGGGTAGCATGGACTAAGCAGCCTAAAGGCTTAACTTAAGAGGTCGTGTTAAGCGAGCTGTTTTACCACATACAATCCTGTAATATCAAATGAAAGGACACCACACAAGTATATATTATAAAAATATATGTATTTATTACTAAAAACAATCCCCAGTATTCATTATGAATAAAGGGGCACAAGCGTTAAATCAAAAGCACAGTTTAAACATACAAAGTTGCACAATTATGGATGAGGGCGGGGGGCCACTCTAACCATATACTAAACAAGTGGTATAAGAGATACCAATCGAACAGTGGTTAGGCCTAGGGCCTAGGGAATCGCTGGGAGCAGTCGAGACAAGCAATGCTGAAGTCGGGAGAGGCCCACGGGATTCGGGAGCAGTGCGGAAAGCGCACGCGTGCACCAATGTTAACCAATGGTGCGTAAAAGTTGTAAAGTTAAAGTTTAAGGACACTTCCGCTGAACCTAGAGGAACAAAACTTAAGACACAGACCCTAGAGATGTGTACCAGTGTGGGAACACCGGCGGAGCAAAGTTACCTCACCCACAGGAAGCGGGTGCACAGGGTCGAAGTTGAGTCGGGTTTCGTCACGCAGGCTCTTGGTGCTTGGAGCTGAAAGGGCTGCAGGCGGGGTGAAAGAGAAGTGTCCGGTGGAGTCCAAGGGTGGACTCGAGTCGAAAAGTACCTGAAAGCAGAGGGGACAGAGTCTGGGTCACTCAGCAGTGACCAGGGTGGAACCATGACGGAACCAGGCAATGTCGGGCGCAATCAGGTGGTCGTCGAGGAGCTTCTCTCCGCTGTCACGTGGGCTCTGGGGCATCTGCGACGTCCAGGAGCGGGTCACGATCTGTCCCACAAGGGCTCTCACCGTCGGCGCAGTCGGCTTCAAGTTTGGAGCAAACAATACTTGGCAAGAGCAATCCATGCGGAACCGGGAGATTGCTTCTCACTCGAACCAGGAAGGTCAGAGTGGGGGCTCCTTTTCAGGGGAGCTGGTGCAGATCTGGAGCAACCAGATTTGCAGGTCGAATTTCAAAGTTCGTCGGAACAGGGGCCACTAGCCGGCTGGCAAGTGACCGGGCCAACGCGTTGAGCCAAATGGAGCAGAAGGGCCCCACGCAGCACTCGTCGAGTGTGGAGGGCTGAACTTCAGTGCAAGAGTGGCTCAGGGTTGGGGCTTCTCAAACCCCGGTGTACAGCTTCGAGGGTCACTCACGGGCTGCACGGTCAGCGTCTCGTGGTCAATTAAAGATGGCGTGCCCCACGCTTCCGGTCGCCTCCACGGGTCTCTGCTCTGCAGGGACTGTGGATCGGGCTGTTGGAAGGCAGGCAAGCTTGATCTCGTCGATCTCTGTCGCTCGGGTTCCGGCGGGAACTGCGACAAAGCAGATGTCGATGGCTGGATGGTGCCTGTTTGCACAGGGTGGTCACTCCTTGACCACAAGGGAGATTCTTCAGTCTTCTACGTTGAGTAGGATGTCGAAGGGTCCAGAGTTTCGTTTCTTATGTTTCATCAGGAAATTTAAAGTGCATTGGCACTGCTCCCAGTCTTATACTAATTTGGGGGGCTGGATTACCTGCTAGGTCCCCTCCTATGGGTGGGACCCAGGAAGTGGGTGGATACACCCCCTTCCTTTGATCCAGGCCGCCCTGGCACGAGGGCTGGAGTGCCCCAGAACTGGTTTGACCGGATTATGCAAGGGGCAGCCTTGTGCGCCCCAAGCAGTGTCTGGTTTCTTTCAAACCTCCCTGCTACAATCCACTATCTCCTGTCTGGAGGGTGGTAACACCCCCCTGCGACAGGAAACCCTTTGTCCAGGCCCCATTTGGCTGAGTTTCGGTCAGCTGCAGGGGGTCAGACTCTTGTCTGTGGCAGAGGCATCCATTTTGTGGATCTAAGGTCCTTTTAGAAATTAACGGCATTTAAGTAAAGTAACATGTCTTACCCCTCTAGAGGGGTGGAATGCTATCCCCGTCGCCAGAACACCTTACACAACATGTTTTGATAAAGCCAAACCAGAGTTGCTATATAACCGCGAGGATTATAAGGCACTTAAGAGTATATGGTATGGCATTATCCTGAAACAGCTTAGGGAGTTGTTCCCGACAGCTGCAGACAGGCTCAGCTCATGCTAGAGCTCCATCTCACATTAAACCACGCACTCTGCCTCCAGGATTGATGAGGCCTTCCATAGGAGTGGCTCACAGGTTTATATGTGTCCAGATATAGGTTTAGATATAGGTATACTATATCTAAGTAAGGGGTGATTACACCACCTTACCCCAGCTGAGTGATCAGCCAGTTGTGTAAATTTAAGAACCAGCCAGGGGTGGCAAAAGATATGCTGCAGCCCCTGGTAGGCCTTGGTGGCTCCTATGCCCTGGGCACCTATAGTGCATTATACAGGGGCTGACAAGGAGTCCATTTTCAATTGTGGTATGTACCTAGGGTACATGGAATCCATTTTACAGAGAGAGCAGATGGCCTGGGGCCCTGATTAGCAGGGAACCAGGTCAACTAAGTCAAAAAACCAGCTAAACACAGGCAACAAATCTGGGGTAACCATAGTCAGATAGCCACCTTCCTACAGTATCTAGTGGGGAAGTACCACTTCTAGACATGGCTGTACGTGTGCTGTTATGTTATGTTATGTTGTTATGTTAAGTAGCTTTTATATAGCGTACGGCTACATCCAGCAATTTGGCCGCAACAGGGTCGTCCGCCGTGTCAAGGTGGAAGTTGAAATCACCGGCCACAACACAATGCTGTGTGGTCAGCGCCAGCTCAGAGACGGCTGTCTGCAGATCCTCCAAAAAGGAACCCACCGGGCCTGGTGGTCTATAAACCAACAACCCCTTCAAGGCCTGACCTGGGGACAGTCTGAGCGTGAAGGCGAGCGACTCGGCATTCCCAATGGAGTTCAGGGGAAGCACCGAGCAGGAGACGCTCTTTTTCACCACAACCGCCACTCCCCCTCCCCTGCCCTTAACTCTGTCCTGCCGGAAGATATTGTACGCAGGAGGAATGGCTGAGAAGACGTCCGGATTGGAAGCCTCTCCCAGCCAAGTTTCGGTCAGTAGCAAGCACAGGGGATTTTCCCTGACCAGAAGATCGTAAATGTGCAGGGCGTGGCGCCCTACCGACCTCGTGTTCAGCAGCAGGCAAAGATGCTTCACGCCAGCTGTTGCCGGGTGAGGAACCGTAGCACAAATCCAGGAAGGCGTCCAACCACAGCCCGGACAGCGTCGTTTGCCCCTAAACCGCCCCGGGAAAATGGAGCGGCAAGAGCTAGAATGGCCCCGCATGTCCCGCAATGACGCAGAGGAATAGCAAATCATCTCAGCCAGAGTATTGCCGGACCGGGGTCCCCCGCCGCCCCGACGCCTCCGGGACGCTGACGGGCGCAGACGGGCAGGACTCCGGCACGACTCAGGCTAAGCGAGGGCGTCCACCTGCGCGTCACGCTGCGCGTGAGGGTGCGACTTTAAGTAGGCGCTCCAATCAAGCCTGAGCGTGCGAGTCCGCTCCAAGATGGCGGCCGCCGCTGGCTGAAGTAGCCCAAACAAAGATGGCGCCCAAAATGACCCCCAGGACCCGGACCCACCAAAGTGGTGGTGCTTGGCAGGCAGAAAATGCCGTTTTTAAGGTGCAGGTAAGGGGAGAAGGGGGCGCTGGCAGCAAGCAGGCAGGCTAAAATCAGGGAAGAATGAAACTGAAAAACGAACCCAAATGCAAAACAGGATGTTTTAAAAAGTACTCGGCGCTAGTAGCAGCGCGAGCGCGGCGAAGTGGTAGATGGTCTAACCAGCACCATGCTAGAGCCTGCCTTAAGTAGGCGCTCCAATCAAGCCTGAGCGTGCGAGTCCGCTCCAAGATGGCGGCCGCCGCTGGCTGAAGTAGCCCAAACAAAGATGGCGCCCAAAATGACCCCCAGGACCCGGACCCACCAAAGTGGTGGTGCTTGGCAGGCAGAAAATGCCGTTTTTAAGGTGCAGGTAAGGGGAGAAGGGGGCGCTGGCAGCAAGCAGGCAGGCTAAAATCAGGGAAGAATGAAACTGAAAAACGAACCCAAATGCAAAACAGGAAGTTTTAAAAAGTACTCGGCGCTAGTAGCAGCGCGAGCGCGGCGAAGTGGTAGATGGTCTAACCAGCACCACGCTAGAGCCCGCCTTAAGTAGGCGCTCCAATCAAGCCTGAGCGTGCGAGTCCGCTCCAAGATGGCGGCCGCCGCTGGCTGAAGTAGCCCAAACAAATATGGCGCCCAAAATGACCCCCAGGACCCGGACCCACCAAAGTGGTGGTGCTTGGCAGGCAGAAAATGCCGTTTTTAAAGTGCAGGTAAGGGGAGAAGGGGGCGCTGGCAGCAAGCAGGCAGGCTAAAATCAGGGAAGAATGAAACAGAAAAACGAACCCAAATGCAAAACAGGAAGTTTTAAAAAGTACTCGGCGCTAGTAGCAGCGCGAGCGCGGCGAAGTGGTAGATGGTCTAACCAGCACCACGCTAGAGCCCGCCTTCAGTAGGCGCTCCAATCAAGCCTGAGCGTGCGAGTCCGCTCCAAGATGGCGGCCGCCGCTGGCTGAAGTAGCCCAAACAAAGATGGCGCCCAAAATGACCCCCAGGACCCGGACCCACCAAAGTGGTGGTGCTTGGCAGGCAGAAAATGCCGTTTTTAAGGTGCAGGTAAGGGGAGAAGGGGGCGCTGGCAGCAAGCAGGCAGGCTAAAATCAGGGAAGAATGAAACAGAAAAACGAACCCAAATGCAAAACAGGAAGTTTTAAAAAGTACTCGGCGCTAGTAGCAGCGCTAGTAGCAGCGCCAGCGCGGCGAAGTGGTAGATGGCTGTGAGGGTGCTGGTGTGTGATTGGCTGGAGTTGGCTGGGATACCAGGATCCAGGATGTCTGGATGGGTCTGCCCAGTGGTGAGTGCTCAGATCAGCATGCTGATGTGAGGGGAGGGCTGCACCTGGTTCCTGATGGGGCTGGGCTTTCCCCACACAATGCTGGCCCCGCCCCCTGTGGTGCGTCTAACGACCCTAGCCCTGCCAGTGAATAGAGTGAGGTGATGAGCACATCAAGGGTGCTCCAAAACCAGCTGTGACTGTTTTCTCCCCCACCCTGCACCTACAGACAAAGGAATGTGGTGCATAAAAATGGGGCTGTGTCGCCACACAAACTGTTCTCTGCCAGGATCCTGCCTGAGGGGGCTGCTGCTGTTGCTGGGGCCAGGAAGACCGCCACTTGGATTATCTCCCTGCCTGGAGACCCAGTGAGCTGGCTCTGGGCCCAGCCTTGCCCCCTGCCTGCTTTAAGGAACTTTGCTGTGCCCCTAGCGCTTGGGAGCGCTGTGCCTGCACCCCTAGCGCTGAGAGCGCTGCGAATCGTCTTTGAGCGCTGGGAGCGCTTTACTTTCCCTTTTCGTGGCTGCCCACGCCACTTTTTGCCGATTTGAAAGTCCCCTGGCAGGTGCCCACCCTGCCAAGGACCTTGTGCTTTACCCTGTCACGAGCGCTTTGGGAGCGCTTTATTGAGCTTAAGGCCGGTGCCCACCCGGCATTGCCCTGTGAAGTTTTCCCCGTCGCCGCCCGGCCGTACAGGAAGTCAGGCAGGCCGTGACCTCATTCCCCAGGCCGCGCTCTGATTGGCTGCCAGCTCGGGACAGGAAGGAGGGAGCCGGAAGCTACCGGGAGCCGACCCTGGGATCCGGTGAACTCACCCAGGAGAGAGAGAAGCCTTCTGTCCAGCAGCGGGGCAACCGTGGTGTGGGGAGAGCCCCGCAGCTGCCGAGGAAGAGAAGGAGCCTGGAGACCCTGGGAGCGCCCACCAGAAACCGGGTAAGTGGGGCTCGGTGTTCCCGTCTAGGGAGGAGGGCGTCGGGGCACATTGCCGGCGCCCGCCCTCCCCTCCAGTACCAGGGCTTTGTTGTCAAAGAGCCTGAGAGGCCCCGGGGGGGCCTCCCTGCAGATTTGAGCCCTGGGCGGGCTCCTACGTTACTGGGGCATTTCTTCAGGGCCGCGAGAGGCTCTGGGTGGCATCATTTCCTTTCGAGTCCCCCGAAGAGGGACTCCAACGCCCAGAGCCATTTGTTCTCTTGAGTCCCGGAGGGACTCCAACGGCCGTATTTTGTGTATGAGCCTGAAAGGCTCAAGGGGGCATTTTGATTTACTGAGAGCCCACGAGGGGCTCAGGCGCCACAACTATCTTTGAGAGCCCAGAGATTCTCAGGGGCCATTTGTTTATTCAGAGCCCAGCGAGGCTCCAAAAAGGGGACAGTCATTTCTACAGAGCCTGTGACACTCAGTAACACCAGCAAGTAGCAAACACAGTAAAACATTTTGGCCTGTATCTTTCCGCCGTCTTTGTAAGCCTGTGACACTGTGAGTTTCAGGAATTCCACAAGCAGCACTATAGGTGGACTCACTACTAGTACATACATAGTCAGATAGTACTAAAAAATGCCTTTTTACTTTTTTCTCTTGTTTTGCAAAAGAAATTACTGGTACGTGAACTTGTGGTAGCCGCCATAATGGCAGCTCACTCAGCTTTAACCCAAGAAATACAGACACAGGCCATGATGATGCAGACTCGCAGTACTTTAAGCAGTACATGCAGGTGGGAATAGGAATGTCTTACTTTTCTATAGGGGTGGCACTGCCACTGGCCATACTTCATCCACTCAGCGTCTGCGCTACTACATCATACACCTCTGCTATCGACGAGGAGGATAAAGAAGATAACATCCAGGCTTACAAAGTACGTCTATGATTCTTCTTAATGTCTCAAATGTACCAAAATTTCTTTTTGTTAACAACCAACTTACACCCTTTTCATTATATTTTGGAAACCGCTGTATTCTTTCTTATGTTGAATTGCATTCAACAAAACCATTTTTTACAGTCATAAATAAATATTAAGACTCGCTCGTCCTTCGTTTCACTCTTCTTTAGCTTTTCTTTCTTCACATCCCTAAACTACATCTGATCTGATATGACTTGGCTTTAAAATAAAAAATGGCCAGCTGAGTTCAAGTGAAATAGAGGGGACCATTGGTTACCAGAGAAGTACAGCCACTAATGCTATTACAAGTCAAGGTTGACTGTCTTCTCCGTGATAGCCCAAAAAGTAGTTATAAATTAGTAAATGTTCTTGACAGTACAGTGTACTTATACTAGTGTACTGTGTACTACTGTACAGTACATCATACACTCCTTTACGAGCCTACTCAAAAAAAATATAATAAGTAAGTAGTATAATAACTTACCACCATCCGCCGCCGCTGAGCCTTCCCCCCCAGCTCCTCCTGTTGGCACCGCCGCATCCAGAGTGGACCCCTCCGCACTGCTGGCCCCAGCACGGATGGTCATCTGTGCCGCATCAGATGTTGTGACGTCTAGGAAAAACATGTCATATTTTCAGATGCCATACACAACCCCCTATTTTGTCTCGTAATGGAAGGAAATGTTACATAACACATTTTGTATTACTGGGATTGAAAAAATGTTACGGTTTTGGGGAGGGTGTTAACCTTTTAGATGCTTATTCCATTAAATGCTACACTTCTTCTTTTGACAACTGATTAATGCTTGCTTAACGTGCACCATTTTTCTCATTACAGAAAGAAGATTCCATTGCCCTTCAGCCAGACGATTCACCAACTACTACTGAGTCACCACCAGCAGTACTTAAGTACTTTAAAGAAGGTGGGGGCTCACACACAGTTATTCTACTAATTTCCTGTGTCTGTTAGTGTTAACTATTTTTAAGTTTGAGTCATACTAATTTCATTCATGGGAATGTTGTTTAAAGTAAACTTTAACGTCATCTTCATCCATAAGAATACTACGCTATTAAAAAAAAAGAAATAATGTTTTCATTTCTCAATTGAAAATAAAAATTAAAAACTAACAAACACTGTGTGGTTTTTGTTCACGAGTGAGTGAGCGGAATGGTTTGAACTACTGCACTTGGCAGTCATGTTTCAGTAACTCAGATAGGCCAGGACTCGGAGGTAGTCTCTCTTCTTCTGTTCTTCTGGGTCGTAAAATCATTGGTCAGACATTCTAGATAGTCGGTCAGGGGAATGGGGGTTCAACTTCTGTTCGGACTGAGGTATGTCGAAAGTCGAACTGCACCTATCATCAACAATGTCCTATTTATCTTGTTCATACTTCTTTGTGTGAAGAATAGTCCCTGAAACAGTAGCGGTATGGGATGTGCTCCTCTCAAATCAAAAAGGCAACTGCTACCTTTTACTTGGTGTAAACAATGACATTTTGTTGTTGGAAATTGTCAAAGCACTTACATTAAGAAGACTGGAATAGACAGCAAGGGCAACCCAGAGGACTGCACTCAGTGCCTAGAGCTATTGCTGTATCAGAGTTTTGTTTCACACCGTTTGCCGAATGGACAAGCTTAGCTACCTACACAGACCGACTCATAATTGTAAATAGTAGTAGCACAGAGAGTGATGGTAGAGGCAGGATAAGAATGTAGAAAGTAGTCCACATTAGAAGAAGATCAAAGACTATTTTGTAAAACATAGAATTATTAGGAACCAGTTTGTAATGAATAGGAGCTGTAAAAGTTAGGGAAGTATAAGTATTAATATAACAATAGAACAACTTACTGGGGCCAGCAGAAGAGCCTGCAAGGGACTGCTCCTGTTCACCTTCTGCCACCGGAGTCTCTGTCGCCGTCGCCTTGCCCCTGGGAGGTCCTGGTGATCATGAAATAATGAAACACAACATGGATGATTGTTTTTTGGGAAATATTTGATTTCTTTGTACTCAATCTTATGTCAGGGAAACAAATTGCATCTGATCTGGTCAAGTCCCCCATTCACACCTTCATTCATACTACCGTGCTTCCCATTAGACTCACAGACATTCCGCACCCCGCTCCAGATAGGGGCGGTGCCAGAGTTCTTGGAGGGAAAGGCAAAATTCAATTTGCCTGCAAAGAGAACCCCAGGAATTGCTATTAAAAGTTGTTTACTGCAACTACACGGAACCTCATAAGGCCTTCCCACACCTTATGGAAAGCTCCGTCCCCCCCCACCTCAAAGTGCATCTCTCTGGTGGTCTGCGAGGTGCTGCCTGTTTTCTCCCACTGAACAACCATACAACACATGGCAGAGGCCTTGAGAGGCAGAACTGCCGCGGCCATCCTGTGAGTCTGATGTTAGCTCAGTGCCCCCAAGTCCCCCATTCACACCTTCATTCATACTACCGTGCTTCCCATTAGACCCACAGACATTCCGCACCCAGCTCCAGATAGGGGCGGTGCCAAAGTTCCTGGCGCTCAAGGCAAAATTCAATTCACCTGCAAAGAGAACCCCAGGAATTGCTATTAAAAGCTGTTTACTGCAACGACAAGGAACCTCATAAGCCCTTACCACACCTTATGGAAGGCTCCGCCCCCACCTCAAAGTGCATCTCTCTGGCGGTCTGCGAGGTGCTGTCTGTTTTCTCCCACTGAACGACCAAACAACACATGGCAGAGGCCACGAGAAGCAAAACTGCCGCGGCCATCCTGTGAGTCTGATGTTAGCTCGGTGCCCCCAAGTCCCCCATTCACCCCTCTTTCACACCATTCATAGCCCAGTCCACAGACTGCACACACACTGCAGGCATCCCCGACTATGCCTCTATATATAGCAAAGAGGTGAATGATGTCATAAAGCCTGCGAGACCCAGGGGTGTGATGTAGTACATGATGTCACAAACCTGCCAGGGTCAGGGGTGTGGTGTAGGAGATGACATCACAACCGATTGATGGGAAATGCTGATAACACTCAAGGCTGCCTTTGGGGACCAGTGATACATTATGTTGGTAGATATAGGTCCATCTTTCGCATAACATCACGGAAGCAGAAGATTGAGCGAAGGAAGTCAGTTACAATAATCGTATTATTAAGGTTTCCTGTTTTCTCTTTATTGCATACATGTTAACAGAATCTGTAAAGGCGATGGTGAGATGGGCCTAGTGTACTGCATAGGAATGCACAGCTTGTCATTCTGTTTCTTCCTATCTGCTCTGCCCATTTCACAGGTGTGATTACATCAGTCTTCTGCACAGACTAGCAGAGCCTGGCAACGGTCTTATGGCTGGGCTCTGAGTCTTCGTCTGTGTTAGCCTTTCTGCTGGCCTGGCCTCCCATAGACTCCTTCTTGTGTAACTACACACGGCTTCAAGAGCATTGCACACACACATCCATTCAATAGAAGGTAGTTCTGGGTACCCTGGGGGGTCATGGTGCCCAAGGAATATGTAGTCTTGGGATGTACTGTTTCCTACTCCCAAAATTAAGATATCACACATAGCTGCTGGCTGCTTCAACCTTAAAAAAACATGTATGTTTTGTGCAAGAGGCATTCCAAATGTAGAATTTGCATTCCATACATAGTTCGAACGTTCCAAATTAGAAGCGGTGTTCCAATCTACATTCTAAAGGAATTCTTTCAATTCTAAATTAGAACTCTCATTCCAAACTTAGAACATCCTTTACAAAATAGAACTGTCAATCTTAGAACTCAAATGTTATTTGAGCAGAAAGCCTTGACATTACATCATGCCTTCATTGTGACACCAAAAACACCTTCATTACAAGTTTGTAAATTCGATTTTGCGCAGAAACTGGAGTTTCTGATCTAAGGGGTGTTGCAAAAAGAGTAACAGTACTGCACTTTGTGGGTTTCTCATGGACACATTTGGTCAGGTAAAACCTTATGAAACTTGTCCATGGAAAACAGCTCTGTGCTTGGGAAAAACCCAACAAAATCTGGGCAGAAAGGTGGACATCAGCTATAATTCTCCCGTGCTGAGAGGTAATTGCCTAGCAGTGCAATATTCTGCAACGTTGAATGTTTAAACACTACAGTATCGTCGATTGAAGTTATGACATTTCTGATGAGCTGGGCCTTCCTGCGTGCTGTCTGGGCAAGACTGGTCTAGAGCCAGGCATGAGCACCAACATCATATTTAACCTTGACAGCCTCCATGCTCAATAATGGACCCCATAATATATCTCAGATTATATAAGAAGAGTGGCTAGGGCTCATTTCCAGCCTCCAGGTACATGTCTGACTCCTATTTGTGACATTTTGAGGTGTTTGGTGTCAAATTCTTTTTTTTCCATTATAGCTTCTAGATATCAGAGTCACATCAGATTTCTAGTTCTGGACCCAAGAAGACCATAGTATACCTCAGATGACATACCAAGAGTGTCTAAGACCCATTTCTGGCCTCCAGGGGTGACTTTTTGAAGTTTTTGGGTTTAAGGGGGCAAAGTGACTTTTTCCACCCAGCCCAATGTTCTCAAAATCGGGTACGATATCAGGTGTTTCCCTTGGCTGGTAGCGGAAAAAAAACTTTATTTATTTATTTTTATTTATTTTATATGCTTCTATAGCGCATGAATAAACCCCCAAAGGGGTATCTCCGCGCTTTGCCTTACAGAGGGAAGCAAGTAATGTGCCAAATCAGTTACGAAAAAAAATTGCTGGGAGATGGAGGGGGATTTAAGTACTGTTAAAGAGGTATGTTTTGAGGGATTTACGGAAGGACAGGTGATTAGTTATTTGTTTTAATGTGAGGGGGAGGGAGTTCCACAGAGCTGGCCCAGCATACTCCAGAGCACGTCCTCCTTGTCGGCATTTCTTTATTTTGGGAACCTGTAGTAGTTGCAAGCTACTAGATCGCAATGAGCGGCCTGGGGCATAGGGTAGGAAGGCTTTTGTAAGGTATTTTGGGCCATTTCCTGACAGACATTTGTGAATTATGCAAAGCGTTTTGAACTGGGTGCGTTGCCGCACGGGCAGCCAGTGGAGTTCCACCAGAAGTGGGCGGGAAGGGGTCCTAGATGGCATATTGAGGACTAGCCTTGCTGCCGTGTTTTGGACTACTTGCAATTTCTTTAGCTGGCCTTCATTGGTGGATAAGAGAAGGCCATTGCAGTAGTCCAATCTACTAATAACTAGCGCCTGAACTAGAGTTTTCCTGTGGTTGTCAGTAAGGTAGGGAAACACTCTTCGCAGCAGGCCAATGGCCCTAAAGCACGTGCCGGCAACCTGGTTGACATGGTCTTTAAATGTCAGAGTTTGATCAAATAATACTCCCAGGTTTTTCACGGTCTGTTTTGGGATGGGGATATAATATCAAAGTTATATATATCACATGAAAGCATCAGAGCTGACCTTTCTAACAAGTGTATTCGTATCTTGCGCACTCAAACAGTGTCTCTGATATCCATTCTGAGCTATTTGGAAAATTAGCAAATCTTGTCAAAAAAATGTTTTGGACGATTTTTGCTAATTTTCAGTATCAACCCACCTGACTGTTTTTGGGTCCCTGTGGCCACCAGGACCCTATATTATATCTCAGGTGATATAGCAAGAGTGTCTAGGGCTCATTTCCAGCCTCCAGGTACATGTCTGAGTCCTATTTCAGACATTTTGAGGTGTTTGGTGTCAAATTCATTTTTTCCATTATAGGCCTTAGATATCAGAGTCACATCACATTTCTAGTTCTGTCCCCAAGAACACCATAGTATACCTCAGATGACATACCAAGAGTGTCTAAGACCCATTTCTGGCCTCCAGGGGTGACTTTTTGAAGTTTTTGGGTTTAAGGGGGAAAAGTCACTTTTTCCACCCGAGGTCGTGGAACTCGGAGCTGGGTAAAAGTTTAGCTTGAGTGCCCTCCCCATGGAGGTCAAAAATGTTATTGCATCAAAATCATTTAAAAACTATATAGGTGTAATTGTAGTGCCCTGAATTCTATATGGCTGCATTTGCACCGTTCTAGGTATTTACAAAATGAATTTCTAACACTTTTGAAGTCTCCATGAAGTGAAAAATGACCAAGTCCTAAAACTTCACTGGTGCATCAAAGTGGTCAAAAAAGGTCAACATTGGGTTAAAATTAACAAAACATAGTGCTGCAGTGGTCCAATAGCAGGCTAAAGACATAACGAATGACACAGAATGAACAGTTTTACTAAACACTTTGAAAATTCGATTTTCAATTTCAGGGGGACAAGGTCATGGAAGTCATGGAACTCCGAGCTGGGTAAAAGTTCAGCTTAAGGGCCCTCCCCATGGAGGTCAAAAATTTTATTACATCAAAATCTTTTAAAAACTATATAGGTGTAATTGCAGTGTCCTGAATGCTATGTAACTGCATTTGCACTGTTCTGTGTGCCTCCAAAATGAATTTCTAACACTTTTGAAGTCTCCATGAAGTGAAAAATGATGAAGTACAAAGACATCATTGGTGCATGAAAGTGTTTAAAAACGGTCACAAATGCATAAAAATGAAAAAAACAAAGTGCTACACTGGCCCAATAGCAAGCTAAACACACAATGAATGACCCAGAATGAATATATTTACAAATTACTTGGAAAATGCTATTTTAAATTTCAGGGGGACGAGGTCACAGAAGTCATGGAACTCCGAGCGGGGTAAAAGTTCAAACTTTCCACCCCTCATGGAGGTCAAAATTTTTAATCCATCAAAATCATTTAAAAACTATATAGGTGTGATTGGAGTGTCCTGATTGCTATATAGGTGCATTTGCACTGTCCTGTGTGCCTCCAAAGTGACTTTCTAACACTTTTGAAGTCTCCATGAAGCAAAAAGTGACTAAGTCCAAAGACCATTTGGAGCATCAAAGTGTTCAAAAACGGTCAAAAATGCATAAAAACGAAAAAAAACAAGTGCTACAGTGGCCCAATAGCATGCTAAACACACAATGAATGACACAGAATGAATAGTTGTACACATTACTTTGAAAATGCAATTTTAAATTTCAGGGGGACAAGGTCACGAAAGTCATGGAACTCCGAGCGGGGTAAAAGTTCAACCTTTCCCCCCTTAAGGAGGTCAAAATTTTAATACATCAAAATCATTTAAAAACTATATAGGTGTGATTGCAGTGTCTTGGATACATCCCACATGAATTTTAAACACATTAGGAGCATCTCTGATCAAAATAACCATAAAAATCCCAAAGCTGCATCAGTGCTTCAAAGTGCTCCAAAACGGTCAAAAATGGACGAAAATGAAAAATATTCTCCATATCTGAGTTTTTATAACATTCCTTAGATAATGTATATCTTGAATTAGTTTTAAATCCTTTTATTAAAAAGTTTCTTTTCTATGCTGCACTGGTGCAACGCCTCAAGTCTGAGAAGCTGCACCAGTGCAGCCGAAGCAGCACTGGTGCAGCCGAAGCAGCACTGGTGCAACAAGAGTCAAGCTGGTAGCCTGACCTTTGACCAATCCGAGAAAAAAAAAGGTGTTTTTTTCCCTGGGCCCCTCCCCCAAACGAAAACACATTGACCTGAAGCCTAAGTGTATTCTGAGTCATAAAAAGTTTATTAGATGAAAAAATATTGTACAGGCACTTTTTTGCACAAAAAGTCACTTTTTGGCACTTTTTTGAGAGAAATAAAATAGTTCGCAGATTTTTTTTAAATCGACCGAATTAAAAAAAAATGCTCTTGTTGGATGGCTTTGGACATAAGGCCGCATAAACAAAAGGAATTTTTCAAATATCTGTTTTTCTCACTTTTTTATTGCTGTTTGAAATTTCTGACTTGACTTTTTGCATCATTGGTGATGCATGTGTTTAACATTGAGCTTGGGAAAATTGAAAAAAAAATAGACTTTGGGGATTGTTTACTAGGGCAAGTGATACATCAAATTAAGACTCATATTAAACTGAACCTCAAGCTGAAAAAAAAAACAAAATAGCATTTACGATCACTTTTTTATAAGCGACTTTAACAATTGTTTTTTAGCTATATTAAAAAACAAGGTAACGCCGTAAATTTTAGAAAAGAGATTTTTTCAAAGTAAAACATAGGTGTGACCTGCCTTCACATTAGGCTTCATAAACAAAAGAAAAAACATCTCTATGTGTTATATTCACTTTTTAATAACACATTTTCGTTTTAGGCACAAGCAAAAAGCAGCATTGGTGATGCATGTGTTTTTCAATGGGGTTTTTTAAAGTCTACCAAAATACGGTTTACCAATACATTTTCATTATTTTCTCTTTGGTATCTCATTATGCACATGTTAATAAACAGGTTCATGCATTATTAGCTAAATAGCATAAAACACACTGAATTATTAACAATAATCTTTGAGATTCGGGTGACCAGATGGCCGGAAATCGAAAATCGCCTCGTATGGATTCAACTTCCATTTCGTGCACTTTCTATGTGGGCCACATGCATAAGAATTGGTACAATAATGCATACGAATCTTAGCTAGAATCTGCAATTGAAATTAAGTCTTTAACTTATATGCTTCAAGAATTATAGGGCACATTCTGCTATGTATAATATCCTATCCATTTCAATGGGACGACCAGATGGCCGCAAATTGAAAATCGCGTCGTATGGAAAGAAAATTTAGCTTGAAACAACCTGGAAAGAAAGGAATGGGAAACGAAATCAGTAAGCCACTGATGAACACAAACTTTTAATTAACATAACAAGCTAGGAACAATAACGCTAGAAACAAGAACGGTAAACTGTAGAAAATGAAAGTCAACAGAACATTCCTCCCCCCCCCCCCACCCCCCCCCCCCCCACATTCTGGAACCTTCCAAAGTAGGGCAGGGTTACGGCTACGCCCAACTGGCGGCAACCCATATAAGGCGGGCCCTGCTGCCAACACTTGGTCAGGAAATCTTAACATATGGGGGAGCCGGAGGAGAGGCAGGGGCCAGCGGAGTCCAGCCGCAGCGGCCCTGGGTAGTTGCAGGTAGTCCCGCCACATGTCCACCCGGTCCGACCACCCATGGCCAGGGACCGACGGGGGGCCAACTGAGGCCGGCTGCAGCCGATAACCTAAGGAAGCCCGGTCCAGAGAAGAACGAGACACCTCTTCCTTTTCCCCTCCGTGACAGCCGCAGCAGCTCTGGGCGGCGGGATGTCCTGTCCATACCTCTGCAGAAATTTGTCCAAGTTGGGCTGGGAGGGAGAGGCGACGCGGACGAGCCTCTCCCACCTCCACGGATAGGAGGTCTCCCAGCCCCCGGCCCAACGCCGAACTCCCCCAGCCAGGCGGTGGTGCCATATTTTCGTAGCACCGAACATACCATGGTGGTGCCCCAGTACTTGCGCAGCACCGAACGTGCAACGGTGCCCATATTTTCGGAGCACCGAATATGCAATGACTGCACCGATACTTGCGCAGCACCGAACGTGCGCCGCAGGTGGCCATACCTCCGTAGCACTGGGCATGGGCCTTGTGGAGCACAGGGTGTGGAGAGACCATCGTGCATGCCCATGAAAGAGAACGGCCTAGAGTGCACCGGGAGAAGGAGACGGCGCGAACGAGTCTCCCTTGCCCCCCCCAGGCGGGGGCATCACAGCCGCACCCCAGCCGAATGTCCCGCTTCCACAACACAGAGTTCCACTCCCTATTTTGTCCTCAGAAAGGTCTCTTCCACTCTTGCAGACTCGATGAGAGGGGACTGCTGCAGGGCCTCAAAATGGCGTCTGGGTCCGCTGGAAGGCGGGTCTCGGCCGCTAGAGTAACTTTGAACAGCAATGTAACTCGGTCGCTTGCCCACCGGGACACGAGCCCCCACCTCCGACAACATCTCCACAGCCTTGAAGAGTCTGCAAAGGTACCCGGCGGAGCCCTCGGCCCCTGCAGGCTTCCGGTAAGGGACAACTGCCTTGATCGCCAACAAAATAAACATGACATTGCCACTCCTTCTGTTAGCATGAATTCTTGAACTGCCGAAAAGGACTCTGGTCCAACTGCCGGTTGTAGGAAACTTTTTCCTGATGCTACTTCCGGACTGACCCGGCCCCGCCCAAAATGGCGCCGGTATCAATAGGAACTTACGAACACCTCGTGGTGTTTCTTTTTGCTAAATAAAAAAAAACTTGATGTTCTGAGACATGTATATGATCCTTTGTACACTTGACAAGAAGAAAGGAGAGCTCACTCGACGAACATGTAAAAAGGATCCCGTTAAAAATGATGATTACAAATGTACAATGTATTATATTTTTTATATATATATATAGCTGATGTATAACCTCGCTTATGACGCACGCACACGGTATGCATATAGGAAATCTGATTGCAACTAGTCTGACTATGCTTCTAAATTATGAAATAAATGCCCCCGAACCCCCCCAGCCAGTTGATAGACGTTTTAGTTTGCTACAAATGAATTGATAAAACTTTCTAATGTTTTTTATTGCTGCAAAACAACACCCCCCACTGTACGCACTTTAGCCATTGCCGTGTCCGGCCAAATACGACTGCACCCTCATAAATCCACGTACTATGATTTTGCAAAAATAAAGGTTTTCGAAATTATGAACGGGTATTGCATGCTTTATTTGAAATATGGGATCGGCGGGAGAGTTCTTTTCTGTGCACCCTACCCTGCTCTCTCTTTAAGGTTATTAGAAGATGGTTGCCCAGCCCCGGAGGAAGGATCGGATCTACGACACGATACTCTGCCTTCAAGGTACGCGACTGACTCATGAACTCTCGCGTGGAGAAAAGACCTCGACTTCTGAGGATGGGTAAAACGAAACGGTATAAATAATGGAATGTAAAAGAAGGGTAAAATAAAACGATGTAAATGTTATAAAGTACGACGCTCAAAGGTATTAGGGAACAGAGCTGACCAAAGAACTGAAGAACCTTAGAACGTCACAGCATTGAAGGAGATTTAAGGATCCCGATAGTGAGATACATCTACTAACTAGATACCTCGCACTAGGTACCTCTGGTTTCCTTTTTACGTTTCCCTGCACACGACCTATAAGGACACACTGCCCCCCCCCCGACTCCAGAAACCATACCCCAGGGATTCTACCCCGAGGAGGAAAGACGAGTATGAGGTAAGTAAAGGACTCTCGAATCCATGTATTTGATATGCGCGAATGTTGTCCCCCTCCCTTCCCCTCTTTTCCCTCCCTCTACAGGTTACATCAGGGGCCGCAACCGAGGTATGGCGAAGATCTGAAGCCTTGCCCCGTCTGATACGCGAAGCGGACCAACGCTGCAAGGTGGCGCCTAAGCACGCCCACAAACTACTCACGTAGCAAACGAGCCCATAAATTTAGTATGATCTGATGAAAAATGATCACCCTTAACCCATGCTGCACGAATGAACCCATGTCACGTATGATTCGAAACTATGAGAGAATGTGTGTGTGTGACTGAAGCGTTGACTCAACTGGTCGAAGGACCAAGAATGCAAGAAAGTGCGACACAGTGGTACCCGTTTTCCTTTTTCTCAAAGCATGTCCCCTCTACCCTGTCTAATGCTCGTCCACCTCAAACTGCATGCTTTCAAGATTCTAACGCAGACCCGTAAATGTCCTTTGCTGTGTAATGCACTAAATAGCCTTTCTTAAATACACTGCCACTCTCCATGTCGCACGTGTACTATTTAGCCTGCTGTTGCACTCTCTCTCTCTCTCTCTCTCTCCTTCACACTCCCACTCTTCCGAGCGATTAGCTCCGAAATTGGCAGACTGCCACCCCTAGAGCACCACCCAATTGGCTCCAAATACCGCCAGTATTTGCACAAAACTTGTCTTTAATAAAATCACCATGAGACCGTGTCACTACCTCTCCTTTCTGCTAAATTGACGAAACCGAGAATTGGCCATAAGGGAAAGGACAGGTAAGACGACTGAGGTTCCCTAATCTGACCCGTAATGAGGGAACTACATGTCAGCGGCTCCTATTATGAGATAAAATGCCTCAGATGACGCGACCTTCCCCGTTCCGAATTGTCGCAATACCCAAACCGTAAAGGTAATCGAAACCTCCCCATCTTCCCAGGACGCACCCAGTATTGCGTTCAGTTGCCCCCGATAAGAGTTTTTAACTATCCTTCACCCCCCGATCGTAAGAGATGGGTCGACTTGCGACTAACGCAGGCCAGCTGTGGTCCCTAGAAATGATTTTTTCGATAGGCAAATTTCAGAGTTTGGAATTCGAGAAATGCCACTGAACGCTCACCAACTGAACTGTGGCCTTCTGCCGATAGTACCCTTATAACCCAAAGTAAGATGATGCCCCCCCATCACAGTTTTCTATGTCCCTAGTTATTTTCCCATGAGACCCCTGTCTTTTCTAATTTAGTAATCAGGCCGCGAGAGGCTGCATAGGAACCAGAATGATGTTTTACAAAGTTAAAGATTAGACCGAAGCGAAGAAAACCATTACAATGAACCTTGTCGAAAGCGAAAATGTTTAGTTAAAAGGCAGGATGCATTGATAAAATGAAAGATGTTTAGCCTATGTTCGTCCCTCAGCGAGATACCTATTAGTACCATGTTGATAGCTCACAACACCCTTTTGTAAATATAAACCCCTAGAGAACGGTATAGCTTTGTCAGGCTTGTATTACGAAGGTGGGTCTCCATCAGATGAACTGTCGTGACTATAGTAAACAGTTGTGAAGGAAAGTCATAGTAAATCCAGCAGGCCCACCATCGATCATTTATATGTCAGTTGTGAACCCTAATATAACGGACGTTTCTATTGTCATTTACCTGGAGCTGGGAGAGAAATAGACTTGTGTGATTACCTTCCTCTGCCCATTCTCTAAAGACTGTCTTTTCAAACTCCTTCAAGGGTACAGCTGTCGGAGGAAAGAAGGACCGGATGTGGGAGCACGTGGCCTGACTACAGACTATGGAACGTCTGCGGCATGGGCCAAGGCGAGACCGCGACAGAACGGAGCTGCAGGACGAGGCACTATTTCCGACAAAACAAGAGGAGAGGGCTGACCTGATGCCCCTGTCCAATGTTCAAATGTGTGCCGAAAGGTCCCCGCTCCCTAAACTCGGTCATAAGCCCGCCTACCTGAAATCTCTCGTTCCCCTAGTTTGTTCCCGACCTGGCCATTGCTCCACCCCCCTTTTTCTCCGACCTACCCTATGGACTATTTGTACACTCTTCTTCCACCTGAACTTTTTGACTATCGACTCCGAAAGACACAGGGCGAAAAAGACCTTTTCGACCAGAAACGCGAGGAAAAGGTCGTGCCCTGCAACACGGGACCTAGAATAGAGCTGGACCCTTAGCTCCACCGCCGGTGCTCCACAGCGCCAACAAAGGACTGAGAACTCAGTAACTTCGAACATTGACACCCTCAATCATCGTTTCTGCTACGTCTCGTTTCTCTCCCAGCCACCATTGTATTGATTATGCTCCAACCAAATATATACGGAGCCTGTATATAATAACCTGTATGCAATGTACTGACTGCTCGCTACAGAATCATTTTTTGTATTACCTTACTATGACTTTCCTGCTAACAAGTTTATCAAAGTTTTTCAATAGGCCCGCCTCCTAAAACTAGAGATCTTAAATGTAGTGTTTACGACTCCTTCACCTGGGGTCCTACTGCTTTTTCTTATGCCCACCATAATAGACTTGAATAGGAAATAGATCAGCAAGATGTCTTGAATATGTTAAAGGGAGGACTGTGGAAAATTAGTACGGTTTGGTAAACATTATCTGCGCCATCTTGCCTTTTCCCCTGATGCCACACTTTTGTCGTGCGCGCCCGCCATTTTTTTAGGTGCCTCGATCAGGACCATCCCTTTTGCACGCCACTGGCCCCCAACATAGCCCTTCGCCCTCGCCAAGCCTGCACGCTGACCAACCCCCCCTCGCTCGCACATGCTTTGAGTCATAAACCCCTCTTCAGCGCAGTTCTGCCTCAAAGCCCCATCCTGTTCCCAGCGCGACCCCTCCCTTCATTCTTTTCATAGTCCCCGGCCCTTTGATACAAAAAAAACCCCTTTTCCTGTGCCCGTTTGTCTTCCTTGTTCCCAGGCCGACACCTAGCTCTGCCGATACTATTCCTTGCCCCTCCCCGTACAGTTGAAAGCTTCCCTCATCAAAGGACCCCCGAGTTGATCAGAGCCCCCACCCCACGAGATCCGATCGAACCCCCCACACTCCATGAATCGGCGGAATATCCAGCTGCGCGATAACCATCACCTGTTGTGACCGGGGTGGGGACTTCTACTGTAAATGTGTGTGGGAACGGGCCCGAAGGGGAGATTCCGGGAATGTCTTTCCGTACATCAAAGCATTGCCATGAATATGTAAACTGTAATAAAGCCACAAAAACCTGTATATAAGGGGCCAGGCCTCAGAAATAAGTTAGAGCACCTCATGACGATACCTGCTGTCTGATTTGTCGTGTTCTCCTCCGGAGAGAATAAACCTTGTTTCCTGCCTTCCAGTCTCCAGCGCCTGCCTCTTCATTGATTAATGTTTCGTGGGTTAAAGAGGCGATACCGCCGGGCAAATACCGATTGTCCCCGACCTTAGTTTCTACACTAGCACCATTGGTTTTGCAAATGCTTGCTTGATCTTGTTATTAGCTACTGTTGGTAAGAACTCCTGCAGCAAGCTAGAGCCTCGAAGGGCGGCATGAATCGAGGGATTTGTTATTTGTAGACGTGCAATGAAGTCTGTGCTGGCCAGCCTGTGGCATGTTTATGCAGACTCGAGGTGGCGCTTTTCCTATAGTCCCCACTTTGTTTCTGGAACTCAGAGTTTGTTGCTTCGGCCTGCATGGGGGGGCTCTCAGGGGGCACTGTGGATGGTAATCCCCACCCCAGGTGACCCCTAAATGTACATCATTCAAGGTGATCAGTAAAAGGCGATGTTGATGAGATGATGTCTGAAGGGTGTGATCGTAACCTTGGCTTCCCCACTTGACCACGATTGCATGAACCTGTGACACGAATGTCTCGTCCTGCACCTCTCTCTCTCTACCTGGTGAGCACCGGCAGCAGACTGAACCTCAACATCAAGAGTATCTGTTTGGGACCAGCCATGCCTAGAAGTGTCTCCCTTGCCTTATATTGTACTAGTCTCACTATTCACCATCTGGTGAAGTGAGACCACGAGAGCTGTCTCGTCTGCTACAATAATAACCTTTATGAAGTGCTACGCCGGCGTCTAGGCGCTGTTCATCGGGTGAGGTGCATGCTATGTGGAGGCCACGATCATGAAAGGCTTCTGCTGTGTCTTAAGAGGTTGGCGAGATGCTGCTTGCTTGCGCTGCCGCAGTCCACAGGTGACCGGTCACTTCGACATGTACAGTGGAGTTGTAGTCCGTGTGTGCTGTGCGGTGCATCCTGCTTTTTCCTTCCACACCGGCTGTTTTTGAGTGGAGTTGGAGTTGTAGTCCGTGTTTGCTGTGCGGTGCATCCTGCTTTTTCCTTCCACACCGGCTGTTTTTGAGTGGAGTGGGAGTTGTAGTCCATGTGTGCTGTGCGGTGCATCCTGCTTTTTCCTTTCACACTGGCTGTTTTTGAAAGGAGTGGGAGTTGTAGGCCGTGCATGCTGTACGGTGCATCCTGCTTTTTCCTTCCCCACCGGCTGTTTTTGAGTGGAGTGGGAGTTGTAGGCCGTGTGTGCTGTGCGGTGCATCCTGCTTTTTCCTTCCCCACTGGCTGTTTTGAGTGGAGTGGGAGTTGTAGGCCGTGTGTGCTGTGCAGTGCATCCTGCTTTTTCCTTCCACACCGGCTCTTTTTGAGTGGATTGGGAGTTGTAGTCTGTGTGTATTGTACGGTGCATCCTGCTTTGTCCTTCCACACCCGCTGCTTTTCAGTGGAGTGGGAGTTGTAGTCCGTGTGTGCTGTGCAGTGCATCCTGCTTTTTCCTTCCACACCGGCTGTTTTTGAGTGGAGTGGGAGTTGTAGTCCGTGTGTGCTGTGCAGTGCATCCTGCTTTTTCCTTCCACACCGGCTGCTTTTGAGTAGAGGGGGAGTTGTAGTCCGTGTGTACTGTGCAGTGCATCCTGCTTTTTCCTTCCACACCGGCTGCTTTTGAGTGGAGTGGGAGTTGTAGTCCGTGTGTGCTGTGCGGTGCATCCTGCTTTTTCCTTCACACCGGCTGCTTTTGAGTGGAGTGGGAGTTGTAGTCCGTGTGTGCTGTGCGGTGCATCCTGCTTTTTCCTTCCACACCGGCTGTTTTTGAGTGGAGTGGGTGTTGAAGGCCTTGTAGCTACCTGCTGGTGTCCCTTCTATCCACCTGGCCCACCCCCTCCCATGCATACTGTTTGCACTACGCGCCTGCACCACTGAAATCCTTGCACTGCCCCTACCTGCCCGCCACTGCCAGGGCGTTGAGCTCTGGTGTCTGTTGAATGGCAGAAAGGCAAATTCCTCTTCTTGCCATTACATCTTCGCTGTATGGGGCTTGGAATAAAGCAGATCCTTCTCTGCACCCCTCTTCCAAGTCAGTCATCTATTAAACTTTACTCCTCCCAGAGCAGGGTCTGCTATCCACCCCTGCTAGGGGAGCTCCTGTTGCTCCGGGGTGGACCTTACAAAGCATGTTAACAAATTGCTGTATTTTGTGCATGCCTTCGGGTCCCTCACCTCTGTCCTGAGTAGACTCGGCCTTGGATGCTGTATCCTGTCCTTGCCGTTGGGTGGACAGAGTAGAGAATTTACCGTCTGTAGCCTGTCCCTGTAGAGGGTGCTTCACCGTCACGCCGGTGTGGCCCCGGTACAGCTTTACTGGCTGTCTGTAGTTAGTGTATGACATGGGTTAGTGGAGTTGTTGTTTTTTCTTTACTCCTGGGTGGAGTAAACCGGAGCAATGAAATTCTGACATTCCCATTTCACTTATAATTGGTGATCATAACTAACTCACTCTCAATAACTCACTCGCTAACTCTCTCACTCTCACTAACTAAATCTCACTCACTCTCACTAACTCAATAACTCTCTCTCACTAACTAACTCACTCGCTAACTCTCTCACTCTCACTAACTCTCTCACTAATTTCATCACTCTTACTAACTCTCTCAATCTCTCACTAACTATCTCCCACTAATTAACTCACTAAATCTATCACTCTCAATAACAAAGTAAGTAACCTTCACTCTCCTGTTATTTATACCCACCCCTTTGTGGAAAAGTAAATTTTGCCATGTTGTATGTGCCTACGTGTTCCCTATGTTATGTTATATGTGCATGATCGATATGCATGTATTCCCCTATGATCGATTGAAGACGCAATTATAGTTGTGTCCATCTCTAGTATGCCAGTTTCCAGTTTTCGTGAATACAACGAATATCGGGCCTATGTAAAGCTACGTTGCCACGTTTTACAGTGTGCACGTTAATTCATTGAATTATCCCCGTTTCTAGGCCTCAAAAGGGCCCGGACTTAGATTCAGCGCCTGTTTTCTGAACCCTCTCCAAGGAGCGATACAGCCCCCACCTGTATCCCTGACTCTTAGCTTACTTTCATGCCTCGCAGTGCCCGGCTCGGCCTGGCTCTGCCTCCCAGTCTGCCAAGAATATGTTATGTTTCTAGTTATCAGTCCAGCCCTCCTTCTCTGCATTCCTAAGCTACTGAATCGCATCAATAGTTTCCGTCATGGTCTAGCCTTTATGTCTCCATGTAAGAGAAATACTGTATTAATATTTATAGAATATTCCCCGCACACGCACTACATGTAGAATTATGCATGCACCAGTCTTAATGTCTGTTAGCCTTTACTCTGATAACTTTTGGATTCTATCAACATGTACTCTAAACACCAGATACTAGATATGCCTGGGTACATGTCGCTCTGACACTCCAGACTTTAGTCTCCTCTTCTAGCGCAGAAGTCATAGCCCCCCAGTTCTCCCTGGTAACACGTCATTGTCAGTTTGCGCGCACCACTAGGTTAGAGGTCCCAGCTGCTCAGGTAGCCCCCTCCATGTTTCCGCCCCGTTTATGACATATTCTGTTACGTTTACATCACATGTCTGTGTATACGCCCTGTACACGCCTTCTTGTTACCTCATTTTGCCCTTATCTTTCGCGACTGCTACAAACTCCGCCTACTGCTACGCCTACTGTATTGAATGCAATGTATTTTGTTTAACTATATATACTAATGTTCTGTTATTAAAAGTTATGCGCATCATTCCCAGATCCTGCCCCCGGCAGCTGTCGGGCCCTGCCATCCCATTCCCATGCAGGCTGTCCTGTTCCTGTCCTTTTATGCCTGATTAAAGCCTGTACACTCTAGCTACCTCGAATCTTGACTCTTATTTATTGAGCTATCTGTTTGTATGAGTATCCCGAAAAATAGAACCGGTAATTAATTATTTATTTACCACATAATGGCGCCCGAATAGGGACTTGCCCTTTCCCCACGCGCCGGAGAAGCCACGCAGGCCCCCTGATCCTCTGCAGCCGTGACGGAACCATACCGTGCACGTGCAGATATTTCTGCTTCAAGTATCCCTCAGGCCCACGGAGGAGACGGAGGTTGCGGTCCAGCGTCCAGACGAGGTGGTGGAGGAACGCGGCGAGTCCCGACCAGAGCCCAAGCCGAGAGTCCAAGGTCCGAGGTATCCGGAGGCCCACCTGTAACTAAAGTCCGAGGTTCGTCCGTCCGTCGTCGTAGCAGTCCAGTCCAGTCCGAGGCCTTCCGTTCTTGCTGCCCGGTGAGTACCATTGCTGGGGTAGTATCTAGACAGGGTCAATTGATTTGTCTCTGGTCCGTGGGTTTGGGTACACAGATCCAACACGAAGTGTCCACTTAGGTGGATGCGGGTCCTGACGTGTCTCTTTATGGGACCGGTAAGTTTCGTACTGTTTTAGCAGTGCATCTAGTCATTCTAGTAAGTTTCTGTTCCAGTAAGTTCTGTTTTTGAGAAATTCATGTATTCTGTTTTCAGTATTTCAGGTAATATTCTGTCCAAAATGTTATTTCATGTGTTTTCAATGTCGTGGTATGAATGATTCGTTTTTCAGTTATTATTGTGTTTATCGTGTATTGTATTGTGTCCAGACTCCAGCCTAGTTATGCCTCTGTTCTCAAAGTTACGTCAGTTAAAAACTAGAAAAGGTCTGCTCGAGGAAGCAGTTCCTGTCCCGCTTAGGGACAGTCCAGGTCATTTTATGTATCAAAAGCATGGCATAAGTGCCATATTATATCTAGATTTATGGGTGGAGTACACCAAGGAATTAGAGGAAAAGTATAGATGGCCCGTATCAGGTACGTGGGATGCCGAGTGCATCATGCGAGTAGAAGAAGCATTATGGAAAAAGAAAGCCAGACAGTCCCAGAGAGACGCCATCGAGTTATGGCGCAAAGAATCTCATAAAAGAACAGAAAAAGAAATCATAAAGTCTGAATTAAGTAGAGAATCCTCAGAAAGAGCCCAAGAAAGGGAATTAATTGAAGTAGGTGAACGAGTTAAAGCCGAACAGTCAGACAGACAGAGAAATGCCCTCATTAAGGGTATGTATCCTCTTCTTGCCGAGGGTTTGCCAAAAGCAACCCCGGAAGCACCATGTAATTTTCCGCCGCCATTAGTTCCGATTAAGCTACGTCACAAACCGACCGCAGCTGATATTTTTCTCTCGTCCTATTTGGACGACACAGTCCCAGAATATGCGAATCCTGCTCCGCCAGCTCCGGTAAATAATGTAATTCCTGTTCCTCCAGCCACCGGGGCACCTGTTACAGCACCTGTTACGGTACCCCCGGTCCAGTCCATAGTACAAGTTCCCGCTACATCGGTCACTCTGCCAGCACGAAGAGTATCAGTCGACGATTCCAGTTTAGGGGCCGCGGGAGGAGGTCCTCCGGGTACCCCGCCGCCACACAAACGTATAACGTTAGTCGAGTTACATGAACGTGCGTTACAGCGTACGCCCAAACATCAGTCCGTTGCAGATATCAGGCGAGCTCTCACCGAATGCCGTTATGATCCAGTCCCAGGCGATGATAATATGGTTATATATTCATTGCGCGCAAGACGGGTGACCGAGTATTTGGACACCCTACCGAATATGAAAGAAGATCTAGACAGAATATATCGTTTCATCCGTACAGGAGAAGATCCAGAAAGTATTGGCGAAATCATGTCTCTAAGGAAAGCTGAGACTCAGCTCATGCTATTAAAGTTTCTAATCAATTGTTTAATAAGGGAACAAGATTATCCAGACAAAGATCCAATCGAAATGAAAGTCCTGACAAAGTGGAGTGATCATATAGCCGAGGGAAGACACAAGACACTCAGTAGTATAGACAGTATGTACAAGAAAATTCGTAAGGAAATAATAAGGTTACACGAGAAACGCAAAACAGCACAAGTAAGCGAGAAAGAAGATAACTCTGATACTGAAGAAGTAGAAGACGAGAATACCGGCAGAATAGCGTATGTAGGTAAATCTAGATTTCCAGACCGACATTCACGCCTAGAACACAAGAAAGTCTTTCATCTTCCAGCACCAGAACAATATTCTCTAGAACAAGTATTTCAAGCTACTGATCACATTCTGAAATCACGAATCGGTTATAGTGAACTTAGTACCATGCATGAACAAGAACTAGCCCGATCAGCAGTCCGATGGATTACTGATTCTACCACTTTTCCAGACGAAATAGTGGCACAAATGTTTCTGAAACTGCCCCCAGCCGAGCAACGACTGGTGGGTATGTATATGATCCAGCACCTCATTACACTATATGAAGGACAACATTCTGATCCAGATCCGTTACATGATATTCTGAACGAGTTACTCCAGTATAAATGGAAAGGTTTAGGTACCGATTTAAGTAGTGTCATTCTAGAACAGCGCCACAAATATAGAACGTTTCTGAACCCGCATTTTGTTCACGTCTCACCTCCAGAAAGTAAACCATTTTACATAGATAGACAGCATCCGTTACGAGAAGTACACCCAGTTAGGACACCGGGTGGTGAAATGCAACGAGTATTTGTTTACACCCCTATCACATAGATGGAACTCTTAGAGATGAAGAAATTAATTCCCTGTCACGACAAAGATCCAGCAGGGTTCCATCGAGAATTAAAAGACATGCTCCGTATGGGAGAATACACGTATCCAGATATCATTAAAATGTTAAAGGTCCTGTTGCCCGCAGGGGTATATGAAAAACTCAAGGATAAGGAATGGGAGGTGGGAGAGAAAAAGATTGATTGGACAGCTCTAGAAGCTGAAGATAAAATACGAGTACCAGGTACCGGTCTTGGGGACAAATGTAAAGAATTGCCCGAGTTATTGATACAAGTTTTGCCAAGGTTATTAGCCACGAAAAAGGAAGATTGGGATGCAATCTCAGCATGTAAACAGAAACAGGATGAAGATACTAGTGATTTTTATTCTAGATTTGAAAAATGTTTTATTATTAACAGTGGTTTGAAGACAGGTAGCGAGTCATACCCTCATCTTTTTGTTACTAAACTAGTCGAGAATTCAAGCCCACAAGTTAAAAATCGAGTTTTGAAAGTCGAAAGTACCTGGCAAGCTAGTACCCCGTCACAAATGTTACAGATGCTCCAGTATCACCAGAATAGAATCAGGGAAGAGCAAGAACACGAAAGGAGACGTATGAAAGACACGAAAATGAAAGTACTAGTTGCACAATCTGTTCCACAAGACAGTCAGAAGAGGGGTCCGAATCAAGCCAGTCATCCTGCAGCTCCCGTTAAAGGGACATGCAATTATTGTAAACAACCAGGTCATTTTATAAACGAGTGTGCAGTTCTGAAACACAACATAGCAACTGGTAAGACTAAAGAAAGACCACGTCCGCCTAGACAAGAACAAGTTTCACAGACTTCCCAGACACCACAGAATGCACAACAGACAGTTCCAGCACCGCAGCCTATTGCTGCAACACAGCATGTTACACAGCAGATGTACCAGTATGCCCAGACAGAGTATCCAGAGTATCAACCGTATTCATGAAACAGCCTAGAGAGGGAGGTATTTACAACAAGGGGTGGTGATGGACAGAGTCTCTAAATTAAGCAGAGTACTCTCACCCAGTCAAGAGATCAGGGCTAGATCCAACACCGTTTTTTAGCTCATTGCACCATCCCAGTTTCAGAACCTGGCTGTATGCAAATTAGTCTGTCCCTGGCCCAGTGCATCATGGGAACAGGGCAGACCAGACTACAACAGCCAATTCTTACACTGGGAAGGAAACAAGCTTCCGGGGACCGGTTTCTGCCATTTCAGGCGTCTTCGGCCCGGCTTGCTTGAATCCTGATGGTGCAATGAGCAAGGGACTCACATCTGAGTATACCCTTCCACGCTTAGGGTGGACAAAATTATTTACAACAAGGGGTGGTGATGGACAGAGTCTCTGAATTAAGCAGAGTACTCTCACCCAGTCAAGAGATCAGGGCTAGATCCAACACCGTTTTTTAGCTCATTGCACCATCCCAGTTTCAGAACCTGGCTGTATGCAAATTAGTCTGTCCCTGGCCCAGTGCATCATGGGAACAGGGCAGACCAGACTACAACAGCCAATTCTTACACTGGGAAGGAAACAAGCTTCCGGGGACCGGTTTCTGCCATTTCAGGCGTCTTCGGCCCGGCTTGCTTGAATCCTGATGGTGCAATGAGCAAGGGACTCACATCTGAGTATACCCTTCCACGCTTAGGGTGGACAAAATTATTTACAACAAGGGGTGGTGATGGACAGAGTCTCTGAATTAAGCAGAGTACTCTCACCCAGTCAAGAGATCAGGGCTAGATCCAACACCGTTTTTTAGCTCATTGCACCATCCCAGTTTCAGAACCTGGCTGTATGCAAATTAGTCTGTCCCTGGCCCAGTGCATCATGGGAACAGGGCAGACCAGACTACAACAGCCAATTCTTACACTGGGAAGGAAACAAGCTTCCGGGGACCGGTTTCTGCCATTTCAGGCGTCTTCGGCCCGGCTTGCTTGAATCCTGATGGTGCAATGAGCAAGGGACTCACATCTGAGTATACCCTTCCACGCTTAGGGTGGACAAAATTATTTACAACAAGGGGTGGTGATGGACAGAGTCTCTGAATTAAGCAGAGTACTCTCACCCAGTCAAGAGATCAGGGCTAGATCCAACACTGTTTTTTAGCTCATTGCACCATCCCAGTTTCAGAACCTGGCTGTATGCAAATTAGTCTGTCCCTGGCCCAGTGCATCATGGGAACAGGGCAGACCAGACTACAACAGCCAATTCTTACACTGGGAAGGAAACAAGCTTCCGGGGACCGGTTTCTGCCATTTCAGGCGTCTTCGGCCCGGCTTGCTTGAATCCTGATGGTGCAATGAGCAAGGGACTCACATCTGAGTATACCCTTCCACGCTTAGGGTGGACAAAATTATTTACAACAAGGGGTGGTGATGGACAGAGTCTCTGAATTAAGCAGAGTACTCTCACCCAGTCAAGAGATCAGGGCTAGATCCAACACCGTTTTTTAGCTCATTGCACCATCCCAGTTTCAGAACCTGGCTGTATGCAAATTAGTCTGTCCCTGGCCCAGTGCATCATGGGAACAGGGCAGACCAGACTACAACAGCCAATTCTTACACTGGGAAGGAAACAAGCTTCCGGGGACCGGTTTCTGCCATTTCAGGCGTCTTCGGCCCGGCTTGCTTGAATCCTGATGGTGCAATGAGCAAGGGACTCACATCTGAGTATACCCTTCCACGCTTAGGGTGGACAAAATTATTTACAACAAGGGGTGGTGATGGACAGAGTCTCTGAATTAAGCAGAGTACTCTCACCCAGTCAAGAGATCAGGGCTAGATCCAACACCGTTTTTTAGCTCATTGCACCATCCCAGTTTCAGAACCTGGCTGTATGCAAATTAGTCTGTCCCTGGCCCAGTGCATCATGGGAACAGGGCAGACCAGACTACAACAGCCAATTCTTACACTGGGAAGGAAACAAGCTTCCGGGGACCGGTTTCTGCCATTTCAGGCGTCTTCGGCCCGGCTTGCTTGAATCCTGATGGTGCAATGAGCAAGGGACTCACATCTGAGTATACCCTTCCACGCTTAGGGTGGACAAAATTATTTACAACAAGGGGTGGTGATGGACAGAGTCTCTGAATTAAGCAGAGTACTCTCACCCAGTCAAGAGATCAGGGCTAGATCCAACACCGTTTTTTAGCTCATTGCACCATCCCAGTTTCAGAACCTGGCTGTATGCAAATTAGTCTGTCCCTGGCCCAGTGCATCATGGGAACAGGGCAGACCAGACTACAACAGCCAATTCTTACACTGGGAAGGAAACAAGCTTCCGGGGACCGGTTTCTGCCATTTCAGGCGTCTTCGGCCCGGCTTGCTTGAATCCTGATGGTGCAATGAGCAAGGGACTCACATCTGAGTATACCCTTCCACGCTTAGGGTGGACAAAATTATTTACAACAAGGGGTGGTGATGGACAGAGTCTCTGAATTAAGCAGAGTACTCTCACCCAGTCAAGAGATCAGGGCTAGATCCAACACCGTTTTTTAGCTCATTGCACCATCCCAGTTTCAGAACCTGGCTGTATGCAAATTAGTCTGTCCCTGGCCCAGTGCATCATGGGAACAGGGCAGACCAGACTACAACAGCCAATTCTTACACTGGGAAGGAAACAAGCTTCCGGGGACCGGTTTCTGCCATTTCAGGCGTCTTCGGCCCGGCTTGCTTGAATCCTGATGGTGCAATGAGCAAGGGACTCACATCTGAGTATACCCTTCCACGCTTAGGGTGGACAAAATTATTTACAACAAGGGGTGGTGATGGACAGAGTCTCTGAATTAAGCAGAGTACTCTCACCCAGTCAAGAGATCAGGGCTAGATCCAACACCGTTTTTTAGCTCATTGCACCATCCCAGTTTCAGAACCTGGCTGTATGCAAATTAGTCTGTCCCTGGCCCAGTGCATCATGGGAACAGGGCAGACCAGACTACAACAGCCAATTCTTACACTGGGAAGGAAACAAGCTTCCGGGGACCGGTTTCTGCCATTTCAGGCGTCTTCGGCCCGGCTTGCTTGAATCCTGATGGTGCAATGAGCAAGGGACTCACATCTGAGTATACCCTTCCACGCTTAGGGTGGACAAAATTATTTACAACAAGGGGTGGTGATGGACAGAGTCTCTGAATTAAGCAGAGTACTCTCACCCAGTCAAGAGATCAGGGCTAGATCCAACACCGTTTTTTAGCTCATTGCACCATCCCAGTTTCAGAACCTGGCTGTATGCAAATTAGTCTGTCCCTGGCCCAGTGCATCATGGGAACAGGGCAGACCAGACTACAACAGCCAATTCTTACACTGGGAAGGAAACAAGCTTCCGGGGACCGGTTTCTGCCATTTCAGGCGTCTTCGGCCCGGCTTGCTTGAATCCTGATGGTGCAATGAGCAAGGGACTCACATCTGAGTATACCCTTCCACGCTTAGGGTGGACAAAATTATTTACAACAAGGGGTGGTGATGGACAGAGTCTCTGAATTAAGCAGAGTACTCTCACCCAGTCAAGAGATCAGGGCTAGATCCAACACCGTTTTTTAGCTCATTGCACCATCCCAGTTTCAGAACCTGGCTGTATGCAAATTAGTCTGTCCCTGGCCCAGTGCATCATGGGAACAGGGCAGACCAGACTACAACAGCCAATTCTTACACTGGGAAGGAAACAAGCTTCCGGGGACCGGTTTCTGCCATTTCAGGCGTCTTCGGCCCGGCTTGCTTGAATCCTGATGGTGCAATGAGCAAGGGACTCACATCTGAGTATACCCTTCCACGCTTAGGGTGGACAAAATTATTTACAACAAGGGGTGGTGATGGACAGAGTCTCTGAATTAAGCAGAGTACTCTCACCCAGTCAAGAGATCAGGGCTAGATCCAACACCGTTTTTTAGCTCATTGCACCATCCCAGTTTCAGAACCTGGCTGTATGCAAATTAGTCTGTCCCTGGCCCAGTGCATCATGGGAACAGGGCAGACCAGACTACAACAGCCAATTCTTACACTGGGAAGGAAACAAGCTTCCGGGGACCGGTTTCTGCCATTTCAGGCGTCTTCGGCCCGGCTTGCTTGAATCCTGATGGTGCAATGAGCAAGGGACTCACATCTGAGTATACCCTTCCACGCTTAGGGTGGACAAAATTATTTACAACAAGGGGTGGTGATGGACAGAGTCTCTGAATTAAGCAGAGTACTCTCACCCAGTCAAGAGATCAGGGCTAGATCCAACACCGTTTTTTAGCTCATTGCACCATCCCAGTTTCAGAACCTGGCTGTATGCAAATTAGTCTGTCCCTGGCCCAGTGCATCATGGGAACAGGGCAGACCAGACTACAACAGCCAATTCTTACACTGGGAAGGAAACAAGCTTCCGGGGACCGGTTTCTGCCATTTCAGGCGTCTTCGGCCCGGCTTGCTTGAATCCTGATGGTGCAATGAGCAAGGGACTCACATCTGAGTATACCCTTCCACGCTTAGGGTGGACAAAATTATTTACAACAAGGGGTGGTGATGGACAGAGTCTCTGAATTAAGCAGAGTACTCTCACCCAGTCAAGAGATCAGGGCTAGATCCAACACCGTTTTTTAGCTCATTGCACCATCCCAGTTTCAGAACCTGGCTGTATGCAAATTAGTCTGTCCCTGGCCCAGTGCATCATGGGAACAGGGCAGACCAGACTACAACAGCCAATTCTTACACTGGGAAGGAAACAAGCTTCCGGGGACCGGTTTCTGCCATTTCAGGCGTCTTCGGCCCGGCTTGCTTGAATCCTGATGGTGCAATGAGCAAGGGACTCACATCTGAGTATACCCTTCCACGCTTAGGGTGGACAAAATTATTTACAACAAGGGGTGGTGATGGACAGAGTCTCTGAATTAAGCAGAGTACTCTCACCCAGTCAAGAGATCAGGGCTAGATCCAACACCGTTTTTTAGCTCATTGCACCATCCCAGTTTCAGAACCTGGCTGTATGCAAATTAGTCTGTCCCTGGCCCAGTGCATCATGGGAACAGGGCAGACCAGACTACAACAGCCAATTCTTACACTGGGAAGGAAACAAGCTTCCGGGGACCGGTTTCTGCCATTTCAGGCGTCTTCGGCCCGGCTTGCTTGAATCCTGATGGTGCAATGAGCAAGGGACTCACATCTGAGTATACCCTTCCACGCTTAGGGTGGACAAAATTATTTACAACAAGGGGTGGTGATGGACAGAGTCTCTGAATTAAGCAGAGTACTCTCACCCAGTCAAGAGATCAGGGCTAGATCCAACACCGTTTTTTAGCTCATTGCACCATCCCAGTTTCAGAACCTGGCTGTATGCAAATTAGTCTGTCCCTGGCCCAGTGCATCATGGGAACAGGGCAGACCAGACTACAACAGCCAATTCTTACACTGGGAAGGAAACAAGCTTCCGGGGACCGGTTTCTGCCATTTCAGGCGTCTTCGGCCCGGCTTGCTTGAATCCTGATGGTGCAATGAGCAAGGGACTCACATCTGAGTATACCCTTCCACGCTTAGGGTGGACAAAATTATTTACAACAAGGGGTGGTGATGGACAGAGTCTCTGAATTAAGCAGAGTACTCTCACCCAGTCAAGAGATCAGGGCTAGATCCAACACCGTTTTTTAGCTCATTGCACCATCCCAGTTTCAGAACCTGGCTGTATGCAAATTAGTCTGTCCCTGGCCCAGTGCATCATGGGAACAGGGCAGACCAGACTACAACAGCCAATTCTTACACTGGGAAGGAAACAAGCTTCCGGGGACCGGTTTCTGCCATTTCAGGCGTCTTCGGCCCGGCTTGCTTGAATCCTGATGGTGCAATGAGCAAGGGACTCACATCTGAGTATACCCTTCCACGCTTAGGGTGGACAAAATTATTTACAACAAGGGGTGGTGATGGACAGAGTCTCTGAATTAAGCAGAGTACTCTCACCCAGTCAAGAGATCAGGGCTAGATCCAACACCGTTTTTTAGCTCATTGCACCATCCCAGTTTCAGAACCTGGCTGTATGCAAATTAGTCTGTCCCTGGCCCAGTGCATCATGGGAACAGGGCAGACCAGACTACAACAGCCAATTCTTACACTGGGAAGGAAACAAGCTTCCGGGGACCGGTTTCTGCCATTTCAGGCGTCTTCGGCCCGGCTTGCTTGAATCCTGATGGTGCAATGAGCAAGGGACTCACATCTGAGTATACCCTTCCACGCTTAGGGTGGACAAAATTATTTACAACAAGGGGTGGTGATGGACAGAGTCTCTGAATTAAGCAGAGTACTCTCACCCAGTCAAGAGATCAGGGCTAGATCCAACACCGTTTTTTAGCTCATTGCACCATCCCAGTTTCAGAACCTGGCTGTATGCAAATTAGTCTGTCCCTGGCCCAGTGCATCATGGGAACAGGGCAGACCAGACTACAACAGCCAATTCTTACACTGGGAAGGAAACAAGCTTCCGGGGACCGGTTTCTGCCATTTCAGGCGTCTTCGGCCCGGCTTGCTTGAATCCTGATGGTGCAATGAGCAAGGGACTCACATCTGAGTATACCCTTCCACGCTTAGGGTGGACAAAATTATTTACAACAAGGGGTGGTGATGGACAGAGTCTCTGAATTAAGCAGAGTACTCTCACCCAGTCAAGAGATCAGGGCTAGATCCAACACCGTTTTTTAGCTCATTGCACCATCCCAGTTTCAGAACCTGGCTGTATGCAAATTAGTCTGTCCCTGGCCCAGTGCATCATGGGAACAGGGCAGACCAGACTACAACAGCCAATTCTTACACTGGGAAGGAAACAAGCTTCCGGGGACCGGTTTCTGCCATTTCAGGCGTCTTCGGCCCGGCTTGCTTGAATCCTGATGGTGCAATGAGCAAGGGACTCACATCTGAGTATACCCTTCCACGCTTAGGGTGGACAAAATTATTTACAACAAGGGGTGGTGATGGACAGAGTCTCTGAATTAAGCAGAGTACTCTCACCCAGTCAAGAGATCAGGGCTAGATCCAACACCGTTTTTTAGCTCATTGCACCATCCCAGTTTCAGAACCTGGCTGTATGCAAATTAGTCTGTCCCTGGCCCAGTGCATCATGGGAACAGGGCAGACCAGACTACAACAGCCAATTCTTACACTGGGAAGGAAACAAGCTTCCGGGGACCGGTTTCTGCCATTTCAGGCGTCTTCGGCCCGGCTTGCTTGAATCCTGATGGTGCAATGAGCAAGGGACTCACATCTGAGTATACCCTTCCACGCTTAGGGTGGACAAAATTATTTACAACAAGGGGTGGTGATGGACAGAGTCTCTGAATTAAGCAGAGTACTCTCACCCAGTCAAGAGATCAGGGCTAGATCCAACACCGTTTTTTAGCTCATTGCACCATCCCAGTTTCAGAACCTGGCTGTATGCAAATTAGTCTGTCCCTGGCCCAGTGCATCATGGGAACAGGGCAGACCAGACTACAACAGCCAATTCTTACACTGGGAAGGAAACAAGCTTCCGGGTGTGGAAAAGTAAATTTTGCCATGTTCTGTGTCCCTACGCCTCATCCATCATATGTTATGTGTGCATGACCAATATGCATATGTTATTCCCCATGTCCGATTAATGACGCAATTACAGTTGTGTCCACCTCTGGTATGTCATTTTCCAGTCCTCGTGAATACTACGAATATCAGGCCTATGTAAAGTAATGTTGCCACGTTTCTCAGTGTACACGTTATTCCATTGTAAAGTCCCCGTTTCCAGGCCTCAAAAGGGCCCGGACCCTGGATTCAGCTCCTGTCTCCTGAAAGCCTCGCTGAGGAGCGATACAGCCCCCACCTGTATCCTCGACCCTTCACTTACTTCCTGCCTCGCAGTGCCCGGTGCAGCTTGGCTCTGCCTCTGAGTCTGCCAAAAGTATGTTATAGTTCCAGTTATCAGTTCAGTCCTCCTCCTCTGCATTCCTAAGCTACTGAACTGCATCAATAGTTCCCGTCATTGTCTAGCCTTCTCGTCTCCATGTTAGAGAAATACTGTATTTAATGGTCATTTAGTATTTTTCACCACGCACTACATGTAGAATAATGCATGGTCCAGTCTTAGAATCAAGTTAGCTTCTCCCCTCATGACTTCTAGTTTATATCAACATGTTCCCTAAACATTAGATACCAGATAGGGTTTAGGTACATGTCGCTCCGACCCTCCAGACTTTAGTCTCTGCTCCTAACACAGAGTTCATAGCCCCCAGCTTCTCCTAGTAACACGTCATTGCCAGTTTTCGCGCACCATTAGGTTAGAGGTCCCGGCTCCTTAGGTAGCCCCCTCCTATGTTTCCGCCCATTCATGACATATTCTGTTACGTTTGCATCACATGTCTATGTATACTCCCAGTTACACCCATTTTTACTGTTATCTTTCGCGACTGCTACGCGTTACGCCTTCTGCTCCACCCACTGCTACGCCTACTGCAATGTAATGCTATGTGTTTGCACTATGTATATATGCCTGTGTTTTGTTATTGAATGTTAGCGCGCTCATCCCAGACCTAGCCCCAGCAGCTGCTGGGCCTCTTTTCCCCTGCTGGGCCCCAGTTGTCCTGCTGGGCCCTGTCATTCTGTTCCTATGCAGGTTGTCCTGATCCTGTCCTTATGCTGTAATAAACCTGCAGAAACTCCTACTACCTCGAATCTTGACTCTTATTTTATTGAGCTATCTGTTATGCTATAAGTCTAGTCAAAAATAGGGTATTATTTATTTATTTACCACATAATGGCGCCCGAATAGGGACTTGCCCTTTCCCCACGCGTCGGTGAAGCCACGCCGACCCCCTGACCCTCTGCAGTCGTGACGGAACTCTTCTGCGCAGTGGCAGATATTTCTGCTCAAGTATCCCTCAGGCCCACGGAGGAGACGGAGGAGGCGGTCCAGCATCCGAACGAGACGGTGGAGGAACGCGGCGAGTCCCGACCAGAGCCCAAGCCGAGAGTCCAAGGTCCGAGGTATCCGGAGGCCCACCTGTAACTGAAGTCCGAAGTTCGTCGTCCGTCGTCCAGTCCAGTCCGAGGCCTTCCGTTCCGTGCTGCCCGGTGAGTACCATTGCTGGGGTAGTATCTAGACAGGACCAATTTAAATTGACTCCTGGTCCGTGGGTTGGTGGTGCCCAGACTCACAAACGAAGTGTTCACCTAGGTGGATACGGGTCCTGATGCGTCCCTTTATGGGACCGGTATGTTCCGTACTGTTACAGCAGTGCATCCAGTAACTCTAGTCTGTTCCGTTCTCAAGAAAATCTGTTCTATTTCTGTTCTCAGTATTCTAGGTAATATTCTGTTCGAACTGTTATTTATAATGTTCTTTATGTATTTTACTGTTGTGGTATGAGTGCGATGTGATTTCGTGTTTTTATTGTGTATTGTATTGTGTCCAGATTACAGTTCAGTCATGCCTATATTTTCCAAGTTACGTCAGTTAAAAACTAGAAAGGGTCTGTTAGAGGAAGCGGTTCCTGTTCCGCCGAGGGACAGTCCAGGTCATTTTATGTATCAGAAACATGGCATAAGCGCCATATTGTATCTAGATTTATGGGTAGAGTATACCAAACAGTTAGAAGAAAAGTATAGATGGCCCGTATCGGGTACATGGGATGCCGAATGTATCATGCGAGTAGAAGAAGCATTATGGAAAAAGAAAGCCAGACAGTCACAGAAAGATGCCATCGAGTTATGGCGCAAGGAAGCTCATAGAAGAACGGAAAAGGAAGTCAGAAAGTCAGAATTAAGTAGAGAATCCCAAGAACGAGCCCAAGAAAGAGAATTAATCGAGATAGGTGAACAAGTCAAAGCCGAACAGTCAGACAGACAGAGGCATGCCCTTATTAAGGGTATGTATCCTCTCCTTGCCGAAGGTTTGCCAAAAGCGACCCCAGAGGCATCCAGTAATTTCCCGCCACCATTAGTTCCGACCAAGCTACGTCACAAACCGACCGCAGCTGATATTTTTATTTCGTCCTATCTGGACGACACAGTCCCCGAATATGCAAATCCTGTTCGCGCTCCGCTAGTCCCTGTAAATCAGGCACTTCCCGCTCCTCCAGACACCGGAGTACCTGTTACGGTACCCCCGGTCCAGCCTACAGTCCCATTTCCCACTCTGCCAGGACGTAGAGCCTCAGTAGACGACTCCAGTTTAGGGGCCGCAGGAGGAGCTACTCCTCAAACCCCGCCGCCACACAAGCGTTTATCAGCACTCGAATTACATGCTCAAGCATCACAGCGTACTCCTAAAAGTAATAAGTCTGTTACAGAAATCAGGCAAGCCCTTAACGAATGTGTTTATGATCCAGTTCCAGGCGAATATACTATGGTTTTATATTCCTTACGTGTAAGGAGAGTGACCGAGTATCTAGTCACCTTACCGAATATGAAAGAAGATCTAGACAGAATATATCGTTTCATCCGTACAGGGGATGATCCAGAAAGTATTGGCGAGATTATGTCTCAAAGGAAAGCCGAGATTCAGCTCATGATATTAAAGTTCCTGATCAATTGTCTAATAAGAGAACAAGATTACCCGTCTAAAGATCCCGCCGAAATGAGAATCCTGACAAGGTGGAGTGATAATATAGCCGAGGGTAAGCACAAGACCGTCAGTGCCATGGAGAGTATGTACAAGAAAATTCGTAAAGAAATAATAAGGTTACACGACCAGCGTAAAGCAGCACAAGTAAGCGAGAAAGAAAGTATCTCTGATCCTGAAGAGGAAGACGAGAATCCCGCCAGAATAGCGTATGTAGGAAAATCCAGATTTCCAGATCGCCATTTACGTCTAGAACCCAAGTCTATTTTTCATCTAGCACCAGAACAAGGTTCTCTAGAACAAGTATTTCAAGCTACCGATCACATTCTGAAATCACGAGTCGGTTACAGTGAATTAAGTACCATGCATGAACAAGAACTAGCCCGATCAGCAGTCCGATGGATTACTGATTCTACCACTTTTCCAGACGAAATAGTGGCACAAATGTTTCTGAAATTGCCCCCAGCCGAGCAACGACTGGTGGGTATGTATATGATCCAGTACCTCATCACTCTGTATGAGGGTCAACATTCTGATCCAGGTCCGTTACACGATATCCTGAACGAGTTACTCCAGTATAAATGGAGAGGTCTAGGTACCGATTTAATAAGTGTCATTCTAGAACAGCGTCACAAATATAGAACGTTCCTGAACCCACATTTTGTTCATGTCTCACCCCCAGAAAGTAAATCATTCTACATAGACAGACAGAATCCGTTACGAGAAGTCCACCCAGTCCAAGGGGCGGGTGGCGTAATGCAACGAGTGTTTGTATACACTCCGATTTCAAAGATGGAACTTCTTGAAATGAAGAAATTAATCCCCTGTCATGACAAAGATCCAGCAGGGTTCCATAGAGAATTAAAAGACATGCTCCGTATGGGAGAATACACTTACCCAGATATTATTAAAATGTTAAAGGTCCTGTTACCCGCAGGGGTGTATGAAAAGTTAAAGGAAAAAGAATGGGAGGTGGGAGAGAAAAAGATCGATTGGGCAGCTCTAGAAGCTGAAGACAAGGCACGAGTACCAGGTACCGGTCTTGGAGATAAATGTAAAGAATTACCAGAATTATTGATTCAAGTTTTACCCAGATTATTGACAACTAGGAAAGAAGACTGGGATGCAATCTCAGCCTGTAAACAGAAACAAGATGAAGATATTAGTGATTTTTATTCTAGATTTGAGAAATGTTTTAGTATTAACAGTGGTCTCAAGACAAGTAGTGAGTCATACCCTCATCTTTTCGTCACCAAATTAGTCGAGAATTCAAGTCCGCAAATTAAAAATCGAGTTTTGAAAGTTGAAAGCACCTGGCAAGCAAATACTCCGTCCCAGATGCTCCAGATGCTTCAGTACCACCAGAATAGAATCAGAGAGGAGCAAGAACACGAAAGAAAACGTATGAAAGACACAAAAATGAAAGTGCTAGTTGCACAATCTGTTCCTCAAGACAGTCAGAAGAGGGGTCCGAATCAAGCTAGTCATCCTGCAGCTCCCGTTAAAGGGAACTGCAATTATTGTAAACAGCCAGGTCATTTTATAAACGAGTGTGCAGTTCTGAAACATAACATAGCTACCGGTAAGACTAAAGAAAGACCACGTCCGCCTAGACAAGAACAAGTTTCACAGATTCCTCAGTCACAGAATGCACAACAGACAGTTTCCGCACCGCAGCCTATAGCTGCAACACAGCACGTTACATCGCAGATGTATCAGTATGCACAGTCTGAGTATCCAGAGTACCAGTCATATTCATGAAACAGCCTAGAGAGGGAGGTAGGCTTGCCTCTCATCGAGATACCTGTAGATCAAGAAGGTCCCTATGTTCACAGTCAAGTATTAGGGAAAGACAGAAAGTTTTTGATCGATACAGGGGCAAGTAGGACCACAATTAGTCATGCCGAAGTTCCAGGGGCTCCGCTCTCAGGCTCAAGAAATGTTTCCCTTGGATTTTCAGGAAAACCAATAGTTAATGAGATATCTAAGCCAGTCACTCTAGAGGTAGGTCCATTGTCCCGTACTACTGATCTGTTACTTACTAAGTCATGTCCAGAAAATCTGTTAGGCATTAAGACACTGAAAGAGTTAGGTGCAGTTATTTGCTGTTCCCCAGAGGGAATACGTCTGTTCCTACGTGACTTTAAGGGTCACTATGTATTACGAGATTTTGATTCGAGATTGTCTAATGTTCCACAGCACTTATGGGCGCAAGGTCCAACTGATGTAGGTTATATGCAAATCACACCCCATCGTGTGACTCTCAAGCCAGGTGTAGTGTTACCCCGAATCAGACAGTACAGATTGCCACCTGAGGCTGTAGCAGCCTTATCCAAAATTATTGACGAGCTCATGGCTCAAGGAGTAGTTGTAGAAACTGACTCCAATGTATGTAATTCTCCGATCATTCCAGTCATGAAACGTACTGATCCAAATGCACCCCCAGTATATCGATTAGTGATTGATTTACGAGAGCTTAACAAATGTATTATTCCTCAGTACCCAGTTGTCCCAGATATTTCTTCCCTGTTAACAGCCATTGATTCCGAAGCCATGTTTTTCACTGTCATAGACCTCAAGAATGCATTTTTCAGTGTTCCAATTCATCCAGACAGTCAGTTTCTTTTCGGATTCTGTTTAAATGGAAGGAGCTATATGTTTACACGCGCTCCTCAAGGTTTCACGGAAAGTCCTAGTATTTACAGTCAAGCACTCAAGAGACAACTAGACAATATTCACATGCCAACTGACACTGCCCTGCTCCAGTATGTCGATGATCTACTGATCACAGCCCGTTCTGAACGTGCTTGCGAGCGAGCATCCCTTACAGTTCTGTATTTTCTAGCCGAGATGGGGCACAAGGTGTCACCTTCGAAGCTCCAATTCTGTGTCCAGCAAGTGGTATACTTAGGACACTTGCTGTCCAAGAGGGGTAGGCAGTTGACACCCGACCGTATCCAGTTAATAGCGAGTCTTCCCCAGCCCAGAACCCAGAAGGAGGTACGTGCTTTTATCGGCCTTACTTCTTATTGTAGACAATGGATTCCCCAGTATGCATTTCTAGCCAAGCCACTGATACAGTTAACGACACAGGAGGCAGCCGTACCGACTGTCCTCCCTTGGACATCTGAACATACACTTAGTTTTAACGAGTTAAAGAAAGCCCTATGTCAAGCTCCAGTTCTAGCTACACCGAACTACAGTAAGCCTTTTACACTTTTTGTTACTGAACGCGAAGGTACAGCATTATCTGTTCTCACACAAGATCAAGCAGGACAATACAAGCCCTGTGCTTATTTTTCGAGCACATTAGATCCAGTCGCCCAGGCGTTGCCTGCGTGCCTCAAGTCAGTCGCAGCCACAGCACTAGCTATCAGACAAAGTGATTCCATAGTTTTAGGACACTCCCTGACAGTACAAGTCCCACATTCAGTAGAAGTTCTTTTAAACCGAACACAAACTCAGCACTTGACAATTGCACGTTTAACAGGTTATGAATTGACACTGTTCCAGCCACACATAGAAATTAGACGCTGCAACGTTCTGAATCCTGCTACACTGTTACCATCAGTTAATTCAAATCCAGACCCACATGATTGTGTGGAAGTAGTTAACATTACGACAAAGCCAAGACAAGACCTGACAGACATTCCGTTACCAGATCCTGACCTGACACTTTATGTGGATGGTTCATGTATGAGAACTAGTACAGGAGAACTAGTCGCCGCGTATGCAGTGACTACTGACACTGAAGTTATTGAAACACACCGTATTGACACCCTGTCCGCTCAAGCAGCAGAGCTAGTCGCTCTGACACAAGCCTGTATACACGCCAAGAACCTGAAAGTTAATGTTTACACAGATTCACGTTACGCATTCGGAGTTGTACACGACTTCGGAGTACTCTGGCAGGAGAGAGGTTTCATGACTTCTCATGGAACCAAGATTCAGCATGGTCTCCTTATTCAAGCCCTGTTAGATGCCATACATTTACCGACATCCATTGCTATCATGAAATGCAAAGCACATACGAAAGTTACTGACATTATTTCCCAAGGTAATGATCTAGCAGACCGCACAGCCAAGCTTACAGCACAGACTCCAGACATTCCAGTTAATCAGACACATACTCCAGATCCGATTACATGCATGACAGTTAAGGACCCTACACAAGATGTCATAGATATCCAGTTACATGCTACTCCCGATGAAATCAAGAAATGGTCTGAACAAGGAGGGGTCCAGACAGATCAAGGATGGTTAACGAAGGGTAGAGCCACATGGTTTCTCCCCGACTCTATGGTTCAAGTCATTATCAATACCGCACATAGTCCAGCACATTTAGGAGAAAAAGCTATGTTAGACAGTATCCAGAACATTTGGTTCAACAAGCATTTACGAGCTGCAGCCAAGCAGAAAGTCCGTACCTGTATGATATGTTGTCAGTTTAACCCAGGTAAAAGTGTCCCGGTGGAACAAGGTGGTTTCCAGCCCCCTGACCACCCTTTTGAGGTCCTCCAGATGGATTATATTCAGATGGAGCGATGTCGAGGTTTCAAGTATGTCCTTGTAGTTGTATGCGCTTTGTCCAGGTGGACAGAAGCATATCCAGTCCCAGATTACACAGCCGCGACCACTGCCAAGCAGTTGGTTCGTGAATTCTTCCCTAGATATGGACTCCCTAGAGTCGTATATTCTGATAACGGCCAGCCATTCTCATCCGAACTCATGAAGCACGTTTCCCTTTTGTTAGGGTACCAGTGGAAGTTCCATTGTGTACGCCATCCTGAAGCAGCCGGTCTCGTAGAGAGACATAATCAGACTCTGAAAATCCGCATTGCAAAAGTCTGTAAGGACAAAGGTGTGGACTGGTTAATAGCTCTGCCAGTCGCTTTATTTTATATGCGCATGGTCGCACATTCCAGATCAGGTCTGTCCCCGTATGAGGTCGTATTCGGCCGCCCCCCTAACATGTGGGGTACTCCTAGACCCCGAAGTATTACCGATGTTTCATGTAATATGCTGACAGATTACCTAGCTTCCTTGATGTCTGCCCTCAACTCATGTCGTTCACAGGTTGCCGCCGCATTTCCAGACAATACCGAGGTGGCACCGCACGAGATCGTTCCAGGCTCCCTTGTGATGGTCCGGAATTTCGACAGATCAAGTCCGCTGGAACCACGTTGGAAGGAGCCACGTCAGGTCCTCTTGACCACCCGAACTGCCGTCAAGTTGGAAGGCAGAAAGGGGTGGGTCCACCTTTCTCATGTAAAACTTTTCAATGGATTGAAATCAGTCTCCAAGAACATTTCCAAGGATTTCCAGGATTCGAAGGACTGCCAAAACATTGTCTTAAAGGACTGTCCCGCACAAGACATTATTACAACCCCTCCCTTGTTAGAGAAAACTACGCAGCAGGAGTATAAGCTCAAATTAAGGTCTAGTAAAATAAGTCAGTCAGTTTGATTGTATAAGTCCTCCCCTAGGTGAAACGGTTAGACTGTTTCTGACATGTATAAAATAGACCCCCATAGTGAGAGAGTCAGTCAAAGTTCAATCAGATGTATCGTTTTTCTGAGTTTCATATTATTCATCAGCATTTTGATTTCCTGCACCAGCTATGCGTTCTATCTGTATTTTCCAGTTTCTCATGTAAATATGTCTGCTAATGCTACAGTAGAGCACACGTTTAGTGATCTGCCTCCTCACGAATATTCATACCGCCTCGCTATGCGCAACAACACATTTATCCGTATGTTACATTACTCACACCAGACCAGCAATGCCACAAATTGTTGGGTGTGTGGTCGACTCCCCCCTTTCCAGACACCGAAGGGAGTTCTGCCACTGTTTCCTTATCCATTCTCACATAATGGTTCGTGTGGAGCATGGTCCACGTTAACGTCATCCTCAACAGATATGTCTTTTCTTAACAGTACATGTTTTCCAGACAAGCAAGGTTTCCCCCACAGAACAGGTTTAGATCTAGAAAATGAAGTATATAATTTAGGTAATTATTCGTCGAATTTCATGGTCCTGAATGTTCAGTCTGATACTACTCCAGACTTACCTGCTATTTCAGTACTACCAGTCAAAGGCGAATTATGTGTCCGTAGTTATGGTTCTGTACACATAGGTCATAGTGAATGTACTACTATTATCAAGTATAGTGACAGTGGGAAATCTATTTTCAAAGCTTCACGTCATTCTTATTTTATTTGTGGTCAAACTGCATATGTCCGTCTGCCCCTCGATTGGGAGGGAACCTGTTACATTGCTTTCCTACTGCCACCTGTTTTCCTAGCCCCATCTGATTATCACAGAAACACACATCTAGTACACATTAGACATAGAAGGGAGTCCCCAATTGTCGATTATACTGAAACTACTCTAGAACAGTATACAGATTTCAATAAAGGTTTCTTCTTCTTTGTAGGACCTGTCCAGAATAGTAAACTGATCCGTAGGTTAACAAGAACCCTTGAAGCTGTAGTAAATGAGACTGCCTCTGCTCTAGGTAACCTAACCGAAGAACAATCTGCTATGAGATTTGTCGTTTTGCAAAATCGTCTCGTCCTTGACGTCATACTGGCCGATAGGGGCGGGGCCTGTAGAGTCATCGGATCTAGTTGCTGCATTTTCATTCCAAATAACGCGCCGTCCGTTTATTCAGCTATAACCAGACTCCATAAAATTGCCCATCTGTTACATCAAGATCCAGGCACCTGGACATGGTCCGGTTGGTTCTGGAATATAATTTCCGCATGGGGATGGAAAGTCCTGTCCTTTCTAGGTATTGCAGTAGCGATCATATTCAGCTGCTGCCTCTGTATACAATGTGGCCCTGCGATTTGCAGCATGTGTGCTACCTCTTGTATTCCTAGTCCCAAGCCCCGTTCTAAATCCCGTTCCAAGACAATTCGAGACGAGCAAATGGTACTGTATGAAATGATAGACGGTATCATGAATATTGATGTTTCCTGATGGAAACGTAGTGACAAGGAGGGAATGTGGAAAAGTAAATTTTGCCATGTTCTGTGTCCCTACGCCTCATCCATCATATGTTATGTGTGCATGACCAATATGCATATGTTATTCCCCATGTCCGATTAATGACGCAATTACAGTTGTGTCCACCTCTGGTATGTCATTTTCCAGTCCTCGTGAATACTACGAATATCAGGCCTATGTAAAGTAATGTTGCCACGTTTCTCAGTGTACACGTTATTCCATTGTAAAGTCCCCGTTTCCAGGCCTCAAAAGGGCCCGGACCCTGGATTCAGCTCCTGTCTCCTGAAAGCCTCGCTGAGGAGCGATACAGCCCCCACCTGTATCCTCGACCCTTCACTTACTTCCTGCCTCGCAGTGCCCGGTGCAGCTTGGCTCTGCCTCTGAGTCTGCCAAAAGTATGTTATAGTTCCAGTTATCAGTTCAGTCCTCCTCCTCTGCATTCCTAAGCTACTGAACTGCATCAATAGTTCCCGTCATTGTCTAGCCTTCTCGTCTCCATGTTAGAGAAATACTGTATTTAATGGTCATTTAGTATTTTTCACCACGCACTACATGTAGAATAATGCATGGTCCAGTCTTAGAATCAAGTTAGCTTCTCCCCTCATGACTTCTAGTTTATATCAACATGTTCCCTAAACATTAGATACCAGATAGGGTTTAGGTACATGTCGCTCCGACCCTCCAGACTTTAGTCTCTGCTCCTAACACAGAGTTCATAGCCCCCAGCTTCTCCTAGTAACACGTCATTGCCAGTTTTCGCGCACCATTAGGTTAGAGGTCCCGGCTCCTTAGGTAGCCCCCTCCTATGTTTCCGCCCATTCATGACATATTCTGTTACGTTTGCATCACATGTCTATGTATACTCCCAGTTACACCCATTTTTACTGTTATCTTTCGCGACTGCTACGCGTTACGCCTTCTGCTCCACCCACTGCTACGCCTACTGCAATGTAATGCTATGTGTTTGCACTATGTATATATGCCTGTGTTTTGTTATTGAATGTTAGCGCGCTCATCCCAGACCTAGCCCCAGCAGCTGCTGGGTCTCTTTTCCCCTGCTGGGCCCCAGTTGTCCTGCTGGGCCCTGTCATTCTGTTCCTATGCAGGTTGTCCTGATCCTGTCCTTATGCTGTAATAAACCTGCAGAAACTCCTACTACCTCGAATCTTGACTCTTATTTTATTGAGCTATCTGTTATGCTATAAGTCTAGTCAAAAATAGGGTATTATTTATTTATTTACCACACGGGGACCGGTTTCTGCCATTTCAGGCGTCTTCGGCCCGGCTTGCTTGAATCCTGATGGTGCAATGAGCAAGGGACTCACATCTGAGTATACCCTTCCACGCTTAGGGTGGACAAAATTATTTACAACAAGGGGTGGTGATGGACAGAGTCTCTGAATTAAGCAGAGTACTCTCACCCAGTCAAGAGATCAGGGCTAGATCCAACACCGTTTTTTAGCTCATTGCACCATCCCAGTTTCAGAACCTGGCTGTATGCAAATTAGTCTGTCCCTGGCCCAGTGCATCATGGGAACAGGGCAGACCAGACTACAACAGCCAATTCTTACACTGGGAAGGAAACAAGCTTCCGGGGACCGGTTTCTGCCATTTCAGGCGTCTTCGGCCCGGCTTGCTTGAATCCTGATGGTGCAATGAGCAAGGGACTCACATCTGAGTATACCCTTCCACGCTTAGGGTGGACAAAATTATTTACAACAAGGGGTGGTGATGGACAGAGTCTCTGAATTAAGCAGAGTACTCTCACCCAGTCAAGAGATCAGGGCTAGATCCAACACCGTTTTTTAGCTCATTGCACCATCCCAGTTTCAGAACCTGGCTGTATGCAAATTAGTCTGTCCCTGGCCCAGTGCATCATGGGAACAGGGCAGACCAGACTACAACAGCCAATTCTTACACTGGGAAGGAAACAAGCTTCCGGGGACCGGTTTCTGCCATTTCAGGCGTCTTCGGCCCGGCTTGCTTGAATCCTGATGGTGCAATGAGCAAGGGACTCACATCTGAGTATACCCTTCCACGCTTAGGGTGGACAAAATTATTTACAACAAGGGGTGGTGATGGACAGAGTCTCTGAATTAAGCAGAGTACTCTCACCCAGTCAAGAGATCAGGGCTAGATCCAACACCGTTTTTTAGCTCATTGCACCATCCCAGTTTCAGAACCTGGCTGTATGCAAATTAGTCTGTCCCTGGCCCAGTGCATCATGGGAACAGGGCAGACCAGACTACAACAGCCAATTCTTACACTGGGAAGGAAACAAGCTTCCGGGGACCGGTTTCTGCCATTTCAGGCGTCTTCGGCCCGGCTTGCTTGAATCCTGATGGTGCAATGAGCAAGGGACTCACATCTGAGTATACCCTTCCACGCTTAGGGTGGACAAAATTATTTACAACAAGGGGTGGTGATGGACAGAGTCTCTGAATTAAGCAGAGTACTCTCACCCAGTCAAGAGATCAGGGCTAGATCCAACACCGTTTTTTAGCTCATTGCACCATCCCAGTTTCGAACCTGGCTGTATGCAAATTAGTCTGTCCCTGGCCCAGTGCATCATGGGAACAGGGCAGACCAGACTACAACAGCCAATTCTTACACTGGGAAGGAAACAAGCTTCCGGGGACCGGTTTCTGCCATTTCAGGCGTCTTCGGCCCGGCTTGCTTGAATCCTGATGGTGGCTGAAATGCCAGAAACCGGTCCCCGGTAGCTTGTCTCCTTTCTGGTGAAGAATTGGCTTGGTAGTTTGGTCTGCCCTGTTCCCATGATGCACTGGGCCAGGGACAGACTAATTTGCATATAGCCAGGTTCTGAGCTGGGATGGGGCAGTGAGATAAAGAACGGTGATGGATCAAGCCCTGATCTTTGGACTGGGTAAGAGTGGTCTGCCTAATTCAGACACTCTGTTCATCACCACCCCCTTTTCTGTATCGTTTTTGGCCACTATAGGTGTGGCAGGGCATACTCAGACATGAGTCCCTTTCTCACTGCTCCATCAGGATTCAAGCAAGCCGGGCCGAAGAGGCTGAAATGCCAGAAACCGGTCCCCGGTAGCTTGTCTCCTTTCTGGTGAAGAATTGGCTTGGTAGTTTGGTCTGCCCTGTTCCCATGATGCACTGGGCCAGGGACAGACTAATTTGCATATAGCCAGGTTCTGAGCTGGGATGGGGCAGTGAGATAAAGAACGGTGATGGATCAAGCCCTGATCTTTGGACTGGGTAAGAGTGGTCTGCCTAATTCAGACACTCTGTTCATCACCACCCCCTTTTCTGTATCGTTTTTGGCCACTATAGGTGTGGCAGGGCATACTCAGACATGAGTCCCTTTCTCACTGCTCCATCAGGATTCAAGCAAGCCGGGCCGAAGAGGCTGAAATGCCAGAAACCGGTCCCCGGTAGCTTGTCTCCTTTCTGGTGAAGAATTGGCTTGGTAGTTTGGTCTGCCCTGTTCCCATGATGCACTGGGCCAGGGACAGACTAATTTGCATATAGCCAGGTTCTGAGCTGGGATGGGGCAGTGAGATAAAGAACGGTGATGGATCAAGCCCTGATCTTTGGACTGGGTAAGAGTGGTCTGCCTAATTCAGACACTCTGTTCATCACCACCCCCTTTTCTGTATCGTTTTTGGCCACTATAGGTGTGGCAGGGCATACTCAGACATGAGTCCCTTTCTCACTGCTCCATCAGGATTCAAGCAAGCCGGGCCGAAGAGGCTGAAATGCCAGAAACCGGTCCCCGGTAGCTTGTCTCCTTTCTGGTGAAGAATTGGCTTGGTAGTTTGGTCTGCCCTGTTCCCATGATGCACTGGGCCAGGGACAGACTAATTTGCATATAGCCAGGTTCTGAGCTGGGATGGGGCAGTGAGATAAAGAACGGTGATGGATCAAGCCCTGATCTTTGGACTGGGTAAGAGTGGTCTGCCTAATTCAGACACTCTGTTCATCCCCACCCCCTTTTCTGTATCGTTTTTGGCCACTATAGGTGTGGCAGGGCATACTCAGACATGAGTCCCTTTCTCACTGCTCCATCAGGATTCAAGCAAGCCGGGCCGAAGAGGCTGAAATGCCAGAAACCGGTCCCCGGTAGCTTGTCTCCTTTCTGGTGAAGAATTGGCTTGGTAGTTTGGTCTGCCCTGTTCCCATGATGCACTGGGCCAGGGACAGACTAATTTGCATATAGCCAGGTTCTGAGCTGGGATGGGGCAGTGAGATAAAGAACGGTGATGGATCAAGCCCTGATCTTTGGACTGGGTAAGAGTGGTCTGCCTAATTCAGACACTCTGTTCATCACCACCCCCTTTTCTGTATCGTTTTTGGCCACTATAGGTGTGGCAGGGCATACTCAGACATGAGTCCCTTTCTCACTGCTCCATCAGGATTCAAGCAAGCCGGGCCGAAGAGGCTGAAATGCCAGAAACCGGTCCCCGGTAGCTTGTCTCCTTTCTGGTGAAGAATTGGCTTGGTAGTTTGGTCTGCCCTGTTCCCATGATGCACTGGGCCAGGGACAGACTAATTTGCATATAGCCAGGTTCTGAGCTGGGATGGGGCAGTGAGATAAAGAACGGTGATGGATCAAGCCCTGATCTTTGGACTGGGTAAGAGTGGTCTGCCTAATTCAGACACTCTGTTCATCACCACCCCCTTTTCTGTATCGTTTTTGGCCACTATAGGTGTGGCAGGGCATACTCAGACATGAGTCCCTTTCTCACTGCTCCATCAGGATTCAAGCAAGCCGGGCCGAAGAGGCTGAAATGCCAGAAACCGGTCCCCGGTAGCTTGTCTCCTTTCTGGTGAAGAATTGGCTTGGTAGTTTGGTCTGCCCTGTTCCCATGATGCACTGGGCCAGGGACAGACTAATTTGCATATAGCCAGGTTCTGAGCTGGGATGGGGCAGTGAGATAAAGAACGGTGATGGATCAAGCCCTGATCTTTGGACTGGGTAAGAGTGGTCTGCCTAATTCAGACACTCTGTTCATCACCACCCCCTTTTCTGTATCGTAGAGAGGGAGGTAGGCTTGCCTCTCATCGAGATACCTGTAGATCAAGAGGGTCCCTATGTACATAGTCAAGTATTGGGGAAAGACAGAAAGTTTTTGATTGATACAGGGGCAAGTAGGACTACTATCAGTCATGACGAGGTTCCAGGGGCTCTGCTCTCAGGCTCTAGAAATGTTTCCCTTGGATTTTCAGGAAAGCCTATTGTTAACGAGATTTCAAAGCCAGTTACTCTAGAAGTTGGTCCATTGTCCCGAACTACTGATTTGTTACTTACGAAGTCATGTCCAGAAAATTTGTTAGGCATTAAAACATTAAAAGAATTAGGTGCAGTTATTTGCTGCTCTCCAGAAGGAATACGATTGTTTTTAAGAGACTTTAAAGGTCATTATGTATTACGTGATTTTGATCCAAGATTGTCCAATGTTCCACAGCATTTATGGGCGCAAGGTCCAACTGATGTAGGTTTTATGCGAATCACACCCCATCGTGTGACCCTCAAGCAAGGTATAGTCTTGCCACGGATCAGACAGTACAGATTGCCACCTGAGGCTGTAGCAGCCTTATCCAAAATTATTGACGAGCTCATTGCTCAAGGAGTAGTCGTAGAAACTGACTCCAATGTATGTAATTATCCTATCATTCCAGTCATGAAACGTACTGATCCAAATGCACCTCCAGTATATCGATTAGTGATTGACCTTCGAGAACTTAATAAATGTATCATACCCCAGTATCCAGTAGTCCCAGATATTTCATCTCTATTGACAGCTATTGATTCTGAAGCTACATTTTTTACTGTTATAGACCTCAAGAATGCATTTTTCAGTGTCCCGATTCATCCAGACAGCCAGTACCTTTTCGGTTTTTGTTTAAATGGAAGGAGCTATAAATTCACACGAGCTCCTCAAGGTTTCACAGAAAGCCCTAGTATTTACAGTCAAGCACTTAAAAGACAACTAGACAATATTCACATGCCAACTGACACTGCCCTGCTCCAGTATGTAGATGATCTACTGATCACAGCCCGTTCTGAACGTGACTGCGAGCGAGCGTCACTTACAGTTCTGTATTTCCTAGCCGAGATGGGGCACAAGGTGTCCCCTTCGAAGCTTCAATTCTGTGTCCAGCAAGTGATCTACTTAGGCCACTTACTGTCCAAGTGGGGTAGGCAGTTGACACCAGACCGTATCCAGTTAATAGCGAGTCTTCCACAGCCCAAGACACAGAAGGAGGTACGTGCTTTTATTGGCCTCACTTCTTATTGCAGACAATGGATTCCTCAGTATGCATTTCTAGCAAAGCCACTGATACAGTTAACGACACAGGAGGCAGCCATATCGACTGTCCTCCCTTGGACATCTGAACATACACTTAGTTTTAATGAGTTAAAGAAAGCTTTATGCCAAGCACCTGTTCTAGCTACACCGAACTACAGTAAGCCTTTTACACTTTTTGTCACAGAACGTGATGGTACTGCATTATCTGTTCTCACACAAGATCAAGCCGGACAGTACAAGCCTTGTGCTTTTTTTTCGAGCACATTAGATCCAGTAGCCCAGACTTTGCCTGCGTGCCTCAAGTCAGTTGCAGCCACAGCTCTAGCAATCAGACAAAGTGATTCCATAGTATTAGGACACTCCCTGACAGTACAAGTTCCACACTCCGTGGAAGTTCTTTTAAACCGAACACAGACTCAGCACTTGACCATTGCACGTTTAACAGGTTATGAACTGACACTGTTCCAGCCACACATAGAAATCAGACGCTGCAACGTTCTAAATCCTGCTACTCTGTTACCGTCAGTTACTTAAAATCCTGCCACACATGACTGTGTGGAAGTCATTAACACTATGACTAAGCCAAGACAAGACCTGACAGACATTGCATTACCTGATCCCGACCTGACACTTTATGTGGATGGTTCATGTATGAGAACGAGTACAGGAGAACTAGTAGCCGCGTATGCAGTGACTACTGACACTGAAGTTATTGAAACACACCGTATTGACACACTGTCTGCTCAAGCAGCAGAGCTAGTTGCTCTGACCCAAGCCTGCATACGTGCCAAGAACCTGAAAGTAAACATATATACAGATTCACGTTACGCATTCGGAGTTGTACACGACTTCGGAGTGCTCTGGCAGGAGAGAGGTTTCATGACTTCTCATGGAACCAAGATTCAGCATGGTCTCCTCGTTCGAGCTCTGTTAGATGCAATACATTTACCGACAGCTATCGCTATCATGAAGTGCAAGGCACATACGAAACTTACTGACATCATTTCCCAAGGTAATGATCTAGCAGACCGAACAGCCAAGCTTACAGCTCAGACACCAGACATTCCAGTTAACAAGACACAGACATCCACTCCAGAACAGATTACTTGTATGACAGTTAAGGACCCTACACAAGATGTCATAGACATACAGTTACATGCTACTCCTGAAGAAATCAAGAAATGGTCCGAACAAGGAGGGGTCCAGACAGATCAGGGATGGTTGACGAAGGGAAAAGCCACATGGTTTCTCCCCGACTCTATGGTTCAAGTCATTATCAATACCGCACATAGTCCAGCACACCTAGGAGAAAAAGCCATGTTAGACAGTATTCAGAACCTTTGGTTTAACAAGCACTTACGAGCTGCAGCCAAGCAGAAAGTCCGTACTTGTATGATATGTTGTCAATTCAATCCAGGTAAAAGTGTCCCGGTGGAACAAGGTGGATTCCAACCTCCTGACCACCCTTTCGAAGTCCTCCAGATGGATTATATTCAGATGGAGCGATGTCGAGGTTTCAAGTATGTCCTTGTAGTTGTATGCGCTTTGTCCAGGTGGACAGAAGCATATCCAGTTCCAGATTACACAGCAGCGACCACTGCCAAGCAGTTGGTTCGTGAATTCTTCCCCCGTTATGGACTCCCTAGGGTCGTGTATTCTGATAACGGCCAGCCATTCTCATCCGAGTTAATGAAACATGTTTCCCTCTTGTTAGGGTACCAGTGGAAGTTCCATTGTGTGCGCCATCCTGAAGCAGCCGGTCTCGTAGAGAGACATAATCAGACCCTGAAAATCCGTATTGCCAAGACATGTAAAGAGAAAGGTGTAGACTGGCTAGTTGCCCTGCCAGTTGCTTTATTCTTTATGCGAATGGTCGCACACTCCAGATCAGGTCTGTCCCCTTATGAGGTCGTATTCGGCCGCCCCCCAAACATGTGGGGTACACCTAGACCCCGCAGTATTACAGATGTTTCCAGTAATATGTTGACAGATTACCTAGCTTCCTTGATGTCTGCCCTACACTCTTGTCGTTCACAGGTTGCCGCTACATTCCCAGACAATACTGAAGTGAAACCGCATGAGGTCATTCCAGGCGACCTCGTCCTTGTAAGGAATTTTGATCGTTCAAGTCCGCTGGAGCCTCGTTGGAAGGAGCCACGACTTGTCCTTCTGACCACCCGTACGGCCGTGAAGTTGGAGGGCCGCAAGGGTTGGGTCCATCTGTCCCATATCAAGAAGTTCCATGGAGTCCGGAAAAAGACATTTTTAAAGGACATTTCTAAAGACTGTCTGAAAGACTGCCTGAAACCAGACATTGATCTGAATCCTGAACTGAAAGTTCCTCTGTTAGAGAAAACTCCGCAACAGGAGTATAAGTTAAAGCTCCGGTCTAGTAAAATAAGTCAGCCAGTTTAATTGTCTAAGTCCCTCTCGGGTGAAACGGTTAGACAGGTATCTGACATGTATGAGATAGACCCCCATAGTGAGAGAGTTAGTCAAAACTCTATCCGATGTATCGTTTTTCTAAGTTTTCTATTGTTTCTAAGTTTGATGGTTACCTGCACAAGTTATGCATTGCATTTATGTTTTCCAATTTCTCATGTAAATAAGTTTTCTAATGCTACAGTAGAGCACACATTTAGTGATCTGCCTCCTCACGAGTTATCCTATCGTCTTGCTATGAGAAATAACACATTTGTAAGAATGTTGCACTATTCACACCAGACCAGCAATGCTACTAATTGTTGGGTGTGTGGTCGACTCCCCCCTTTCCAGACACCGAAGGGAGTTCTGCCACTCTTTCCTTATCCGTTTTCACATAATGGTTCGTGTGGAGCATGGTCCATGTTAACGTCATCTTCAAATGATGTGTCCCTTCTGAATAGAACATGTTTTCCAGACAAGCAAGGTCTCCCCCATAGAACAGGGTTAGATCTAGAAAATGAAGTTTACAATTTAGGTAATTATTCTTCGAATTTTATGGTCCTGAATGTTCAGTCTGATACTACTCCAGACTTACCTGCTATTTCAGTACTACCAGTCAAAGGCGAATTATGTGTCCGAAAGAATGGTTCCGCACATGTAGGACATAGTGATTGTACTACTACTGTCGAGTATAGTGACAGTGGGAAATCTATTTTCAAAGCTTCACGTCATTCTTATTTTGTTTGTGGTCAGACCGCATATGTTCGTCTGCCCCTCGATTGGGATGGAACATGTTATATTGCCTTCCTACTGCCACCAGTTTTTCTAGCCCCATCTGATTATCACAGAAACACACATCTAGTACACGTCAGAAATAGACGGGAGATTGAGTCCCCAATTGTCGATCAAACTGAAACTGCTCTAGAACAGTATACAGATTTCAATAGAGGTTTCTTTTTCTTTATAGGACCTGTCCAGAATAGTAAGTCAATCCGTAGGTTAACCAGAACCCTTGAAGCAGTAGTGAATGAGACTACTTCTGCTCTAGGTAACTTAACCGAAGAGCAATCTGCTATGAGATTTGTCGTGCTCCAAAATCGTCTCGTTCTTGACGTCATACTGGCCGATAGAGGAGGAGCATGTAGAGTCATCGGATCTAGTTGCTGCATTTTCATTCCTAATAACGCGCCGTCTGTTTATTCAGCTATAACCAGACTTCATAAAAGTGCCCATCAGTTACACCAGAATCCAGGCTCCTGGACATGGTCCGGTTGGCTCTGGAGTATCATATCTGCCTGGGGATGGAAAGTATTGTCATTCCTAGGTATTGCAGTAATGATCATATTCAGTTGCTGCCTCTGTATACAATGTGGCCCTGCGATTTGCGGCATTTGTGCTACCTCTTGTATTCCTAGTCCTAAGTCCCGTTCCAGGACAATTCGAGACGAGCAAATGATGCTGTATGAAATGATAGATGGTATCATGAATATAGATGTTTCCTGATGGAAACGTAGGGCACAAGGAGGGAATGTGGAAAAGTAAATTTTGCCATGTTGTATGTGCCTACGTGTTCCCTATGTTATGTTATATGTGCATGATCGATATGCATGTATTCCCCTATGATCGATTAAAGACGCAATTATAGTTGTGCAAAATATGAGAGAAGTTCCTTCAATGGCCATATACATCAATAATGTGTATGCATCTCTAAATGTCCAGATAGAGTGACAGTAACAAATTAGTTAAGGACACTGATTATTCAAAAATTGTGTTTATTTTTCTTTTTTTATATATATATAAATTCATATAAATACTGTTTTGAATCAAAAAATTACATAGAAAATCCATCAAATAATTACAAAAGATCACAAAAAGATCACAAATCATACATTACAATCATATAAATAGGCGAAAAATAATAATACCCCTAGGTAACAATCAACCAAGCAACTTACTTACGTGCCACCAGTCATACTACAACCATACCACATACTAAGATGAAGAAAAGGAACTGGATTCCAATTAGCTAGATAACAACGCTAATACTATACAAGGGCCACCAGATGTAACAGTCGGCCCTTGTAGCAGGTCTACGCGCGTTTCGGTGGTTCAAGCCACCTTCCTCAGGACCTTGTACATCATCAAGTGCAGATACCAGGGGATCAGAACAAACAAAGGAAGAATAGCCTAAGGAAAGGGAAGAAAACAAGTCTGTCACTCCAAAATACACAAAAATTGAATATGCAAAAACATTAGACATTCACTGTTTAGGCAAGACTCTGGGAGCTCATCAACGTGACCATAGAGAAGGAGTCCTACATTTCACAAGATATATTTCTATAAATCTAACTCTTCGCAAAAAACGAGACAAAGATTAGCCAAAACTGTGGCAGAGAGAGGACATTTTTTTAAAAAGTCAATAGTAACAAATCGTTCTCAAACCCTATTGTATAGTATTAGCGTTGTTATCTAGCTAATTGGAATCCAGTTCCTTTTCTTCATCTTAGTATGTGGTATGGTTGTAGTATGACTAGGTGGCACGTAAGTAAGTTGCTTGGTTGATTGTTACCTAGGGGTATTATTATTTTTCGCCTATTTATATGATTGTAATGTATGATTTGTGATCTTTTTGTGATCTTTTGTAATTATTTGATGGATTTTCTATGTAATTTTTTGATTCAAAACAGTATTTATATGAATTTATATATATATAAAAAAAGAAAAATAAACACAATTTTTGAATAATCAGTGTCCTTAACTAATTTGTTACTGTCACTCTATCTGGACATTTAGAGATGCATACACATTATTGATGTATATGGCCATTGAAGGAACTTCTCTCATATTTTGTGTATTTCTATTCCCCTCTGTTCCTTGGCCACAAATTGTTCACTTGAGGGGGTCCCATTATACATGTTGCCTACATTCGCGGTTTTTCAACCGTGGGATTCTTGTTTAGAGTTTTGTAAATCATTATTGTTGCCTTTTTATGAATTATTTCACTGTTTGGTCTGTTCTGGGTTGTTCTCACGTGACTGTGGCTTCTTGCTAAACACTATCTCCCCTTTTTTGCCATACTAGGGGTATATTTCTTTTGATATATCTGCTCTTTTGATAGAAATAAGTGTCTGATTATCCTCTTTCCACGCATCTATTTTGTCTCCTTCTAAATATGGATACTTTTCAGACGTTTGGTTTCACGGACGATGACTTCAATACCCTGATGGGGAAACTAGCAGGAGATAGTGGCCCCACCCCTCCTCAACAATTAGGAAATAGTGAGTGGCAGAATCTCTTGAACATGCGCAAAAGACTTAAACGCATAGAATCTCACGCCTTTTATATGTTCGAATACCTTAAAGCGGGCGTTATCCCCTCAGGCTTGAGAGTACGCAATGCCCCTGCGCTCTTTGTTGACATCAAAAAGTTCCTGGAGCGGTGGTCACTTATTTCTAACCGCTGCTCCAGGGACTGGATGATGTTAATCATTGAAACTGCAAAAGATGTGGCATCTACACTCTTGCAGGAAATAAACGATCTTGAGGAAAAGTTAAGTGCATCAACTGCAGTAGAAGACGGAAAGATCTGTCTTGAAAAAATTAGAACGGAGATGAAGGATTTTGAAACATACCTCACTAATAAAAAAATGGATAAACTAAAAAAAGATGTGAGGTGGTTTAGTAAAGAGAAGATTTATCCTTACCTTACCCCTAGTTACTATCAGGAGGCACCCCAAGGCAATCACAACCCTAACTATAATGGCTATCAAGGGAGAAAATACACCAATTTCTCTGACACAGGGTCCTCGGGCTCAGATGGAGATAACTACCAGGATACCAATTATGGCCAATCGAATCCTGGCTCCTTTAGGGGTCGGCCGAACCAACGTCCATTTAATGGGAGGGGTTTTTTACCCCGGGGCCAATACAGGGGAAGGAACGTCCGCTGGCAAGATCAAGCGGCCCATGCTCAAATGAACCCTCAACCTCCACAACAATACGTAAGGACTCGCAACCAACAGTATTGGTGGTAGAAGATGTAGAGACTTCTACATCTACTAATGACTTACCCGTCTATAACTTGTCCTCTACGAATCTCACACCTGAAGACACGAAAGTGCTCAGTAGGGGCTTGTCATTTGTTCCAAGTATTCATCTCAATAAATTCAAACTACATGAAGACCTTTTTGCTTTCTTCCGCAAAGTCAGGTTAAATAGATTCTTCTCTGATCGTCCACCCGGTGAGGAAGCGATTAACCTGTCGGGCTGCAAACCAGCATCGACTTTTACACCGACTTTGGACATGGTAGGTACAGAAGTACGCATTTTTGAACAGAACGTCCTCCAAGATATTGCGAGGGTTATAAAAAACACCTATACCCCTCAACCCAATCTTTCTCATTCAGAAAGAATTTCTCTGAATGAATTGAAGAACAATCCCTCCATAATTATCAAGCCTTGTGATAAAGGCGGGGGTATTACTGTATTTGATAAAGCAAATTATGATGACAAAATGTTGGAAATGCTAGCTGTAACAGACCATTATAGACCTGCCCAGCGTAAGGAATTGGACCGCCTGACTAGACACATCCAAGAAATAACTCAGGTGGCCTTCTCAGATGGTTATATTTGTGAAGATGAGTATGTTTTTCTCAACAGAACAACTCCCACCACTTCTGTTCTGTATGGTCTCCCGAAGACCCACAAGTCAGAAATCAACCCACCAATGCGACCTATTGTTTCGACTATTGGTTCTTGTACTGAACCACTGTCAAAGTATGTGGATAGATTCTTGTGCCCATTAACTCAGAAATATGCCTCTTATATCCGTGACACCGGGGATATAATTAACAAAATAGAGGGCTTGCCATTCAATCCTGACACAGACATCCTGGTGACGCTCGACATTGAGGCGTTATATACCAACATCCCTCAATGTCGGGCGTTACAGTCGGTGTCCAACCTTCTCATGAGACATCCTTCCGATCGGCCTGATGCTTTCATCCTCCAATGTTTGGAGATTGTACTTATGAATAACTTTTTTGAATACAATGGGAAGATCTTTAAGCAAATTCAGGGTACATCTATGGGGGCTTCCTGTGCCCCGAGTGTGGCTAATACATTCATGGGGGAATGGGAACTAACTAACATTTACAACGAACTGGCTCCATTTTTTGAGAATATTTCTGTTTGGAAGCGTTTTATCGATGATATTTTTTTTATTTGGAAAGGACCAGAAGAACAACTACAAGCCTTTTTCCTTTGGCTCAATGCAAGTGACACCAACTTGAGGTTCACTATGAACCGTAGTAGTCTAAAAGTTGACTTTTTAGACATCAGCATTGCAGGGACCAATGGACACCTCACAGTCAGTCTATTTAGGAAAAGTACCGCGAAAAACACCATTTTGGAATTTGGCAGTTACCATCCGACCTGCCAAAGGGAATCGATACCTTTCGGCGAATTCTTACGAATTCGCCGGAATTGTACAGATATTGGCTCATTTCATCAATATGGAGATGCACTCAAAGAAAGACTAATCAAACGGGGCTATCCACATCGCCTTGTGCGTCAAGCCTACAAAAGGGCCAAATATTATGATAGATCTGCACTCCTGCGAGGTAATTCCCGAACCAAACATGATCGAATCACATGTGTGATCAATCATTCCACATTGAACCACAAGGTTCGTAATATCATCAATAAAAATTGGAGAATTTTGAACTCGGATGAGAACGGCTCTCCACTTCCTCTCCCCATGTTGGCTTATAGGAGGAATAGAAATCTGAGGGATATGCTGGTTCATGCCAGACCCCCCTCGAGAAATTCCCAATTTAACAACCAGCTTTCTATCACTGGACTTCCTGCGATAATGGGTAATCACAGATGTGGCTCCTGCCACGCCTGTGATTCAGCGATTACATCTGACACAATGACCTACAATGAAAATAAGATCAAGCTGCGCTTTCTCACAAACTGTCGCAGTAGCAACATCGTGTACATTCTATTCTGCGACTGTGGTTTGACTTATGTTGGTGAGACGGGTCGTGAGTTTCGCGTCCGTTTCAGCGAACATAAGTCCGCTATTAGGACCAGCAAGTTGTCAGCTCCGTTAGTTCAACATTGTATTGAGAAATCTCATGGAGAGAATGAGATCAAATGGTCTATCCTTGAAAAGGTTACAACTAAAATGGGACAATCGAGCGAAATCACGCGTAAAAAACGTGAAACGTTTTGGATTTACCATTTGGATAGCGTCAAGCGAGGGTTAAATGAAGAGTTATCCTGGTATGTGACCAAGTAATGAACCCTGGCCTTGACTCATCATGTGCCACCTTGGGTATCTGACATGGAACACTTAGAGTACATATCCTGCCCCCTAATTTTGGGAGCCTTCATTGTAGCAAATGGTTCAGTAGGGAGTGTGCCATATAGGAATTCTATTTCCTTCTCTTTAGCGAATTTGACTTCTGACATGCATTGATTCATTTATGATATATGTTATCTATTTGATTCATGAAACTTTTTTCAATCTTTCCCATCTCATCTAGATGGTGAAATTATTCCATTTCTTGTGACTCCACACTGGTTAGATGGACGCTACTTGGGAGTCTTTTTTCCTTTCTTGTTCAGTATATTGTCCCTGTCTATGATGGTAGATTTCTAAACCATTACGTATCTTGCATTTCCCTTGAATTATATATGTATTGATTTAAATTTCTTTAGTATTTTTTTTATATATTTAACATTTTCACTTTAATTGTCGCTCGTGTTGACCTGACATTCTGGCATGCTTATAATCGTGGCCTGATCGGCCCTTATTGTCAGGCATTAGTGAGATAGACGCTATTTCGTAGTCCTCTTTCTATGCCCATGATGGGAGACTCCCATTACCTGTTACGCTTTTTTGTAAACTTCCCGCGTGATCTTAGGACCTATCGCGGTAGCTATAAAACATGACGGGTTTCTGTGGTCTTCCGCTGAGGGTTTCTTCCGACGTAGAGGGATCACGTCGCATCGCTGCGCAACACTAAGTAAGCAAACTTGAGTGATATTTTTGGATGTAGGAATTTGGATTAGCTATCGCTTTCACATTTGAGACTTGCCTAAGCTGTTAACATGCCCTGTGGATTACAAATGGACCACTCGCTACTGACGGGCTTTTTTTGTAAATGCGCACGCACCCGGGGGTTTTGTAAGATGTGTAGATCGAAGTCACCTTTCTTCACCGGGGCATGGACCGCCATATGTTTTAGTATGTGTTTCTGGTCGACTCTATTTTTGCTAGTAACAGCGCATACTTTCCAAAGTAGACCCTTGCTGTATGCGGCACGCATATAACGCCCGTACTTCTTTTAACTTTCAGGATCGCTGGTGTTGGAAACTATACCCTACCTATGGATGGCTTATTGACCATATACAGAAGTAAGCTCATTTATTTGTTGCTATGGTTTAGAAATCTCCAAATCGTGTACCGGTACCGGTACTAAGAGGATTTCTCTATACATTTTTCACCCTTACATAGATCCAGAAGCAACAGAACTTATTTCCCTCGCCGTCCGTATCTAATTGAGATCCTCGTTTTGATAAATACCAAATATATGAGTACATTGAGAACCATTATCAGCACGGACATCCTGCGACTATTTGGGTATGTCAATCGGTGAACCTGATTATTAACAGCATTAAATGAAGAGTGGTCTATTAGGAGGCATTTACACAGATCTTGGTGTTTTCCATATATGTTTCACACCAAGTATGACCCCCTGGCTCTGTATATGTTTTTTCTGCAGCCAGCAACACGGAACAGTTTGATTATCCAATCCACTATATGAAGCGTTTTAGCTTTTCTGTTCCCTGTCTCCATCGTGAGTGGAACCATTGGTAAGCTTTCCAATTGTGGAATACACATGAGTTTTAGCTAGTCCTTTGAGCACACTTTATTCTAAAAGTTTTTTTTTAATTTTATGTAGAAGCTGTGCACCGGATTTCATCCTACTCTTGATTTTATTGACTATATATTCCTTTTGAAAGGATACTCGTATATTATATTGTAAGTATATCATTGCATGCCATGATGTGTCATTATTAGCTCATATTTCTTCGAACTAGATTAGGTTATGCCTTGTTGCCCACTTCTTTTTATATATAGTAAATCTATGGCTGTAGTTTTATCCCTGCCTACGTAGGGATCACTAATAGGGTTTGAGAACGATTTGTTACTATTGACTTTTTAAAAAAATGTCCTCTCTCTGCCACAGTTTTGGCTAATCTTTGTCTCGTTTTTTGCGAAGAGTTAGATTTATAGAAATATATCTTGTGAAATGTAGGACTCCTTCTCTATGGTCACGTTGATGAGCTCCCAGAGTCTTGCCTAAACAGTGAATGTCTAATGTTTTTGCATATTCAATTTTTGTGTATTTTGGAGTGACAGACTTGTTTTCTTCCCTTTCCTTAGGCTATTCTTCCTTTGTTTGTTCTGATCCCCTGGTATCTGCACTTGATGATGTACAAGGTCCTGAGGAAGGTGGCTTGAACCACCGAAACGCGCGTAGACCTGCTACAAGGGCCGACTGTTACATCTGGTGGCCCTTGTATAGTATTAGCGTTGTTATCTAGCTAATTGGAATCCAGTTCCTTTTCTTCATCTTAGTATGTGGTATGGTTGTAGTATGACTGGTGGCACGTAAGTAAGTTGCTTGGTTGATTGTTACCTAGGGGTATTATTATTTTTCGCCTATTTATATGATTGTAATGTATGATTTGTGATCTTTTTGTGATCTTTTGTAATTATTTGATGGATTTTCTATGTAATTTTTTGATTCAAAACAGTATTTATATGAATTTATATATATATAAAAAAAGAAAAATAAACACAATTTTTGAATAATCAGTGTCCTTAACTAATTTGTTACTGTCACTCTATCTGGACATTTAGAGATGCATACACATTATTGATGTATATGGCCATTGAAGGAACTTCTCTCATATTTTGTGTATTTCTATTCCCCTCTGTTCCTTGGCCACAAATTGTTCACTTGAGGGGGTCCCATTATACATGTTGCCTACATTCGCGGTTTTTCAACCGTGGGATTCTTGTTTAGAGTTTTGTAAATCATTATTGTTGCCTTTTTATGAATTATTTCACTGTTTGGTCTGTTCTGGGTTGTTCTCACGTGACTGTGGCTTCTTGCTAAACACTATCTCCCCTTTTTTGCCATACTAGGGGTATATTTCTTTTGATATATCTGCTCTTTTGATAGAAATAAGTGTCTGATTATCCTCTTTCCAAGCATCTATTTTGTCTCCTTCTAAATATGGATACTTTTCAGACGTTTGGTTTCACGGACGATGACTTCAATACCCTGATGGGGAAACTAGCAGGAGATAGTGGCCCCACCCCTCCTCAACAATTAGGAAATAGTGAGTGGCAGAATCTCTTGAACATGCGCAAAAGACTTAAACGCATAGAATCTCACGCCTTTTATATGTTCGAATACCTTAAAGCGGGCGTTATCCCCTCAGGCTTGAGAGTACGCAATGCCCCTGCGCTCTTTGTTGACATCAAAAAGTTCCTGGAGCGGTGGTCACTTATTTCTAACCACTGCTCCAGGGACTGGATGATGTTAATCATTGAAACTGCAAAAGATGTGGCATCTACACTCTTGCAGGAAATAAACGATCTTGAGGAAAAGTTAAGTGCATCAACTGCAGTAGAAGACGGAAAGATCTGTCTTGAAAAAATTAGAACGGAGATGAAGGATTTTGAAACATACCTCACTAATAAAAAAATGGATAAACTAAAAAAAGATGTGAGGTGGTTTAGTAAAGAGAAGATTTATCCTTACCTTACCCCTAGTTACTATCAGGAGGCACCCCAAGGCAATCACAACCCTAACTATAATGGCTATCAAGGGAGAAAATACACCAATTTCTCTGACACAGGGTCCTCGGGCTCAGATGGAGATAACTACCAGGATACCAATTATGGCCAATCGAATCCTGGCTCCTTTAGGGGTCGGCCGAACCAACGTCCATTTAATGGGAGGGGTTTTTTACCCCGGGGCCAATACAGGGGAAGGAACGTCCGCTGGCAAGATCAAGCGGCCCATGCTCAAATGAACCCTCAACCTCCACAACAATACGTAAGGACTCGCAACCAACAGTATTGGTGGTAGAAGATGTAGAGACTTCTACATCTACTAATGACTTACCCGTCTATAACTTGTCCTCTACGAATCTCACACCTGAAGACACGAAAGTGCTCAGTAGGGGCTTGTCATTTGTTCCAAGTATTCATCTCAATAAATTCAAACTACATGAAGACCTTTTTGCTTTCTTCCGCAAAGTCAGGTTAAATAGATTCTTCTCTGATCGTCCACCCGGTGAGGAAGCGATTAACCTGTCGGGCTGCAAACCAGCATCGACTTTTACACCGACTTTGGACATGGTAGGTACAGAAGTACGCATTTTTTAACAGAACGTCCTCCAAGATATTGCGAGGGTTATAAAAAACACCTATACCCCTCAACCCAATCTTTCTCATTCAGAAAGAATTTCTCTGAATGAATTGAAGAACAATCCCTCCATAATTATCAAGCCTTGTGATAAAGGCGGGGGTATTACTGTATTTGATAAAGCAAATTATGATGACAAAATGTTGGAAATGCTAGCTGTAACAGACCATTATAGACCTGCCCAGCGTAAGGAATTGGACCGCCTGACTAGACACATCCAAGAAATAACTCAGGTGGCCTTCTCAGATGGTTATATTTGTGAAGATGAGTATGTTTTTCTCAACAGAACAACTCCCACCACTTCTGTTCTGTATGGTCTCCCGAAGACCCACAAGTCAGAAATCAACCCACCAATGCGACCTATTGTTTCGACTATTGGTTCTTGTACTGAACCACTGTCAAAGTATGTGGATAGATTCTTGTGCCCATTAACTCAGAAATATGCCTCTTATATCCGTGACACCGGGGATATAATTAACAAAATAGAGGGCTTGCCATTCAATCCTGACACAGACATCAAGGTGACGCTCGACATTGAGGCGTTATATACCAACATCCCTCAATGTCGGGCGTTACAGTCGGTGTCCAACCTTCTCATGAGACATCCTTCCGATCGGCCTGATGCTTTCATCCTCCAATGTTTGGAGATTGTACTTATGAATAACTTTTTTGAATACAATGGGAAGATCTTTAAGCAAATTCAGGGTACATCTATGGGGGCTTCCTGTGCCCCGAGTGTGGCTAATACATTCATGGGGGAATGGGAACTAACTAACATTTACAACGAACTGGCTCCATTTTTTGAGAATATTTCTGTTTGGAAGCGTTTTATCGATGATATTTTTTTTATTTGGAAAGGACCAGAAGAACAACTACAAGCCTTTTTCCTTTGGCTCAATGCAAGTGACACCAACTTGAGGTTCACTATGAACCGTAGTAGTCTAAAAGTTGACTTTTTAGACATCAGCATTGCAGGGACCAATGGACACCTCACAGTCAGTCTATTTAGGAAAAGTACCGCGAAAAACACCATTTTGGAATTTGGCAGTTACCATCCGACCTGCCAAAGGGAATCGATACCTTTCGGCGAATTCTTACGAATTCGCCGGAATTGTACAGATATTGGCTCATTTCATCAATATGGAGATGCACTCAAAGAAAGACTAATCAAACGGGGCTATCCACATCGCCTTGTGCGTCAAGCCTACAAAAGGGCCAAATATTATGATAGATCTGCACTCCTGCGAGGTAATTCCCGAACCAAACATGATCGAATCACATGTGTGATCAATCATTCCACATTGAACCACAAGGTTCGTAATATCATCAATAAAAATTGGAGAATTTTGAACTCGGATGAGAACGGCTCTCCACTTCCTCTCCCCATGTTGGCTTATAGGAGGAATAGAAATCTGAGGGATATGCTGGTTCATGCCAGACCCCCCTCGAGAAATTCCCAATTTAACAACCAGCTTTCTATCACTGGACTTCCTGCGATAATGGGTAATCACAGATGTGGCTCCTGCCACGCCTGTGATTCAGCGATTACATCTGACACAGTGACCTACAATGAAAAAAAGATCAAGCTGCGCTTTCTCACAAACTGTCGCAGTAGCAACATCGTGTACATTCTATTCTGCGACTGTGGTTTGGCTTATGTTGGTGAGACGGGTCGTGAGTTTCGCGTCCGTTTCAGCGAACATAAGTCCGCTATTAGGACCAGCAAGTTGTCAGCTCCGTTAGTTCAACATTGTATTGAGAAATCTCATGGAGAGAATGAGATCAAATGGTCTATCCTTGAAAAGGTTACAACTAAAATGGGACAATCGAGCGAAATCACGCGTAAAAAACGTGAAACGTTTTGGATTTACCATTTGGATAGCGTCAAGCGAGGGTTAAATGAAGAGTTATCCTGGTATGTGACCAAGTAATGAACCCTGGCCTTGACTCATCATGTGCCACCTTGGGTATCTGACATGGAACACTTAGAGTACATATCCTGCCCCCTAATTTTGGGAGCCTTCATTGTAGCAAATGGTTCAGTAGGGAGTGTGCCATATAGGAATTCTATTTCCTTCTCTTTAGCGAATTTGACTTCTGACATGCATTGATTCATTTATGATATATGTTATCTATTTGATTCATGAAACTTTTTTCAATCTTTCCCATCTCATCTAGATGGTGAAATTATTCCATTTCTTGTGACTCCACACTGGTTAGATGGACGCTACTTGGGAGTCTTTTTTCCTTTCTTGTTCAGTATATTGTCCCTGTCTATGATGGTAGATTTCTAAACCATTACGTATCTTGCATTTCCCTTGAATTATATATGTATTGATTTAAATTTCTTTAGTATTTTTTTTATATATTTAACATTTTCACTTTAATTGTCGCTCGTGTTGACCTGACATTCTGGCATGCTTATAATCATGGCCTGATCGGCCCTTATTGTCAGGCATTAGTGAGATAGACGCTATTTCGTAGTCCTCTTTCTATGCCCATGATGGGAGACTCCCATTACCTGTTACGCTTTTTTGTAAACTTCCCGCGTGATCTTAGGACCTATCGCGGTAGCTATAAAACATGACGGGTTTCTGTGGTCTTCCGCTGAGGGTTTCTTCCGACGTAGAGGGATCACGTCGCATCGCTGCGCAACACTAAGTAAGCAAACTTGAGTGATATTTTTGGATGTAGGAATTTGGATTAGCTATCGCTTTCACATTTGAGACTTGCCTAAGCTGTTAACATGCCCTGTGGATTACAAATGGACCACTCGCTACTGACGGGCTTTTTTTGTAAATGCGCACGCACCCGGGGGTTTTGTAAGATGTGTAGATCGAAGTCACCTTTCTTCACCGGGGCATGGACCGCCATATGTTTTAGTATGTGTTTCTGGTCGACTCTATTTTTGCTAGTAACAGCGCATACTTTCCAAAGTAGACCCTTGCTGTATGCGGCACGCATATAACGCCCGTACTTCTTTTAACTTTCAGGATCGCTGGTGTTGGAAACTATACCCTACCTATGGATGGCTTATTGACCATATACAGAAGTAAGCTCATTTATTTGTTGCTATGGTTTAGAAATCTCCAAATCGTGTACCGGTACCGGTACTAAGAGGATTTCTCTATACATTTTTCACCCTTACATAGATCCAGAAGCAACAGAACTTATTTCCCTCGCCGTCCGTATCTAATTGAGATCCTCGTTTTGATAAATACCAAATATATGAGTACATTGAGAACCATTATCAGCACGGACATCCTGCGACTATTTGGGTATGTCAATCGGTGAACCTGATTATTAACAGCATTAAATGAAGAGTGGTCTATTAGGAGGCATTTACACAGATCTTGGTGTTTTCCATATATGTTTCACACCAAGTATGACCCCCTGGCTCTGTATATGTTTTTTCTGCAGCCAGCAACACGGAACAGTTTGATTATCCAATCCACTATATGAAGCGTTTTAGCTTTTCTGTTCCCTGTCTCCATCGTGAGTGGAACCATTGGTAAGCTTTCCAATTGTGGAATACACATGAGTTTTAGCTAGTCCTTTGAGCACACTTTATTCTAAAAGTTTTTTTTAATTTTATGTAGAAGCTGTGCACCGGATTTCATCCTACTCTTGATTTTATTGACTATAAATTCCTTTTGAAAGGATACTCGTATATTATATTGTAAGTATATCATTGCATGCCATGATGTGTCATTATTAGCTCATATTTCTTCGAACTAGATTAGGTTATGCCTTGTTGCCCACTTCTTTTTATATATAGTAAATCTATGGCTGTAGTTTTATCCCTGCCTACGTAGGGATCACTAATAGGGTTTGAGAACGATTTGTTACTATTGACTTTTTAAAAAAATGTCCTCTCTCTGCCACAGTTTTGGCTAATCTTTGTCTCGTTTTTTGCGAAGAGTTAGATTTATAGAAATATATCTTGTGAAATGTAGGACTCCTTCTCTATGGTCACGTTGATGAGCTCCCAGAGTCTTGCCTAAACAGTGAATGTCTAATGTTTTTGCATATTCAATTTTTGTGTATTTTGGAGTGACAGACTTGTTTTCTTCCCTTTCCTTAGGCTATTCTTCCTTTGTTTGTTCTGATCCCCTGGTATCTGCACTTGATGATGTACAAGGTCCTGAGGAAGGTGGCTTGAACCACCGAAACGCGCGTAGACCTGCTACAAGGGCCGACTGTTACATCTGGTGGCCCTTGTATAGTATTAGCGTTGTTATCTAGCTAATTGGAATCCAGTTCCTTTTCTTCATCTTAGTATGTGGTATGGTTGTAGTATGACTGGTGGCACGTAAGTAAGTTGCTTGGTTGATTGTTACCTAGGGGTATTATTATTTTTCGCCTATTTATATGATTGTAATGTATGATTTGTGATCTTTTTGTGATCTTTTGTAATTATTTGATGGATTTTCTATGTAATTTTTTGATTCAAAACAGTATTTATATGAATTTATATATATATAAAAAAAGAAAAATAAACACAATTTTTGAATAATCAGTGTCCTTAACTAATTTGTTACTGTCACTCTATCTGGACATTTAGAGATGCATACACATTATTGATGTATATGGCCATTGAAGGAACTTCTCTCATATTTTGTGTATTTCTATTCCCCTCTGTTCCTTGGCCACAAATTGTTCACTTGAGGGGGTCCCATTATACATGTTGCAATTATAGTTGTGTCCATCTCTAGTATGCCAGTTTCCAGTTTTCGTGAATACAACGAATATCGGGCCTATGTAAAGCTACGTTGCCACGTTTTACAGTGTGCACGTTAATTCATTGAATTATCCCCGTTTCTAGGCCTCAAAAGGGCCCGGACTTAGATTCAGCTCCTGTTTTCTGAACCCTCTCCAAGGAGCGATACAGCCCCCACCTGTATCCCTGACTCTTAGCTTACTTTCATGCCTCGCAGTGCCCGGCTCGGCCTGGCTCTGCCTCCCAGTCTGCCAAGAATATGTTATGTTTCTAGTTATCAGTCCAGCCCTCCTTCTCTGCATTCCTAAGCTACTGAATCGCATCAATAGTTTCCGTCATGGTCTAGCCTTTATGTCTCCATGTAAGAGAAATACTGTATTAATATTTATAGAATATTCCCCGCACACGCACTACATGTAGAATTATGCATGCACCAGTCTTAATGTCTGTTAGCCTTTACTCTGATAACTTTTGGATTCTATCAACATGTACTCTAAACACCAGATACTAGATATGCCTGGGTACATGTCGCTCTGACACTCCAGACTTTAGTCTCCTCTTCTAGCGCAGAAGTCATAGCCCCCCAGTTCTCCCTGGTAACACGTCATTGTCAGTTTGCGCGCACCACTAGGTTAGAGGTCCCAGCTGCTCAGGTAGCCCCCTCCATGTTTCCGCCCCGTTTATGACATATTCTGTTACGTTTACATCACATGTCTGTGTATACGCCCTGTACACGCCTTCTTGTTACCTCATTTTGCCCTTATCTTTCGCGACTGCTACAAACTCCGCCTACTGCTACGCCTACTGTATTGAATGCAATGTATTTTGTTTAACTATATATACTAATGTTCTGTTATTAAAAGTTATGCGCATCATTCCCAGATCCTGCCCCCGGCAGCTGTCGGGCCCTGCCATCCCATTCCCATGCAGGCTGTCCTGTTCCTGTCCTTTTATGCCTGATTAAAGCCTGTACACTCTAGCTACCTCGAATCTTGACTCTTATTTATTGAGCTATCTGTTTGTATGAGTATCCCGAAAAATAGAACCGGTAATTAATTATTTATTTACCACACCTTTAACAATAAACACCATAAAAAGGCAACGATTAGAACAGGCAGATACAAGGTGCCAGCATTCAAACATAAAAAAACACAAATCATTACTTCTAATTAATAGTTTTTTATCATCGTCATTTTGTTGTACATTATACATCATAAGTAACAAAAATGCTTCTCACACTTCTTTATTATAACATTTCAGCATACTGCAGACTTCTGCACAACACAGCTTAAAAACAAACACAAACTCAATATCTCTGCCTTAACACTTATTAGTTCCCAAAGGCAAGACCTATTGGCTATGCCAATGCTTGTTTTGTTTATTTCAGCAGGATTACTTTTTGTCACTATTAAATTAGCTTCACACATTCCCTTTATTGCTGGATTTTGAGACCCTTCACCAGGGCTCAAGTCCTAAAAAAAGAAGTGGGGGGACTCATCCGAAAAAGAGGTGCTACAGAGTATGTGACTACGGGCCAGCGATGCAGTAACACTGGCAGTAAAAACTGCTTGCAGTTTGATACCAGTGTTGATTTATATCATCTTGTTTACATACTAATAGGTTAGTTCACAAAATGCTAATTTGGAGTAGGTCCCAATCCTGCCTACCTCATTAATATTTATGAGATTAGTTTCACATTGTGACGCACTCTGACTGGCCACAATCATGGGGCTGGTGGCCTGTGCAAGATTCTTCCTACTTGCTGAAATAAAGCTTGAATTCCGCGGACAGGAGATGTGCACGTGTACGGACAGGAGATGTGCACTCTGTACGCATGCACATCTCCTGTTCCCTCCCCCTGTCGGCTCCACGGAGCCAGCTTGTTCATTTTTGCAATTGTGCAACAATCTTGCTGTAGCATGGACTGAAACAAAAAAATATGTTTGCTCCATTTCATTATTACACAAAAAGCAAAACGATGCTAATGTATTTCACAAGCCAAGTGGAGTTTGCTACCACCAGCAGTAACTGTTCCAGCACGAAGTGTTCTGCACACCACAGACTTTCAGAAATGGGGGCCTAAGTTTTTAAAGGGAAGACTTCTTTACAAAACACGCACAGGTCAAACCTTCAAAGGGACAATACGATGAAGGGAATGATATTATTAATTCCAGTTTCTTGCCTTTGCTTAGACTGCATTCCAGGTCATTGTTTTTCACACACTATGCCATTCCAGACAGAGACCACACATATGCAAATCAGTCTTGCCAAACACATGTTAGAGGCTAGAATGTTTGACAAAATAATATGTTCAATGAACCTGTCCAGAAGCGACTAAAGCAGAGAGAATATCTAAGATTTTATTTGGGGGCATTGGTGATTAAACTGGTCAGCAGATGTAACTGATCACCGGAAGTCAAGGATGTAAAAATATATTAATATATTTTTTGGGATTTTAGACATCTTGCCAACGGATATAATGGAATTCAATCCAAACTTTTGTAAAATATGTTCCTGTGTTGCATGGTCTAAGTCTTCCTCAAAAGCAAACATACAAGTTTATAATTTGCGAAGTCTAACGTCATTAAACCTGCAAGCTTTAATGACATAAGGAAAGATGGAAGCTTCCTCTTCAGGCAGAGAGACTGTGAAACACAGGGACAGTACTGCACACGTGGGATTTCGGATAAGGGGTAGGGAAAGGGTTGCATGATACTCCCTCCATCAGAACTCCTCACCTGATTGAATAAGACATTATTTGTGAACGAGTCAATTAACGCAATCAATTGTAATATTTTATAAACTTGCACTGTGTATGTATAATTTGCTTTTGAATGTCTGTGGTTGAAGTCTTAGAAAAAAACAGTGTTCAAGTTTGTCACTTTATCAGCTGAGGGCACAGCTACGCAGTCCCCGTCTTTTGTGATATAGACATATTAATACAAAATAATAAGGAACGCGTAATGTTTCACACAGTCGTGTTGTGTTTTAGTCTTAGCGATCCTCGCTCAAAAGGGTATGTGGTAATCTGGATGAGAAGGCTGACTTCAAAGAAGTTGTTTTATTATTCAAAGATGCTCCTGGCAAGTACTGTTCTCGAAGATCTTAAAATTGGTCTGGCCAAAGGTTTCAGCTCACTTGACTCCACGAGAAGGCAAGTACTTGGGGTCTCATTTATAAGGCTATGCCTCACTTTTACGCCACCGATGCGTCACTTTTTGTGACGCACCAGTGGCATAAAAAATGCGCCTTGTTGAGTCATATTTACAAAGAGACGCATCTAGGTAGAATCGTCTCTTTGTAAACCCCTGCGCCACATTATACCTGCGCCAGGTATATGTATGCAAGGGTGGTGTATTGACGCAAGGAAGGGTCGTAAAAGTGACGCAGTGAAATTATGAGATTTCACTGCGTCACTTTTAGGACACCGTTGCGTCAAATTCTTGAGCCTGCCTCACAGCAGGCGTAAGACTGACGCAGGCCCTTTCACATGGGGTTTGCCCCATGTGAAAGGACGCATTGCTGGAGTTGCGTCACTTTTGTGACACACTCTAGCAATGCTTCACTTTTGCGCTTACAGATACGTCAGAAATACTGACGTATCTGTAACTCCTTGCGACATGATGCATCATACATTAAATATGACGCATCAGGAATGTCGCAAGGAGTGCGCACTGAAAAGTGACGCATCGCTGCTTTCACGCAGCGTTGCGTCATTTCTCATAAATGAGGCCCCTGCAATGGAACTCAGAATGTACGCAAGACAACAGCAGTATTTCATAGACCCTAAACCTTATCTGCAGATGAACGGGACCCCTCACTGAGTGGTACTGTTCATCTGCAGATAAGGTTTAGGGTCTATGCAACATCCATTGGGCTCACGGGGCTTCAGCCCCCCCCGTCGTGTCTGTCAGCCCGGGCAGAGACAGCTTCGGGGGCTGGTGACCATCTCGTTGCAGCCGCACCCGAGGACTTAACAGGTCTTTAAAAGACCATTTACTTGTAAATGAGGCTTTTGTTGTGTTTTCGCCCCTTCTTTCAGTCACTCTGTCTATGGTTGGAAGAATTAGCCCTCCCCCTGAAATGTAGCTCTAGTTGCCTGCCTGCCGCTCAGTATCAAGAATATAATTAGGGCTCCTGGTTTATGGTTTTGATATTTTTTAAAGGTAGTAAAAACGAGGTTTGACCAATCCGAGAAAAAAAAGGTGTTTTTTTCCCTGGGCCCCTCCCCCAAACGAAAACACATTGACCTGAAGCCTAAGTGTATTCTGAGTCATAAAAAGTTTATTAGATGAAAAAATATTGTACGGGCACTTTTTTGCACAAAAAGTCACTTTTTGGCACTTTTTTGAGAGAAATAAAATAGTTCGCAGATTTTTTTTAAATCGACCGAATTAAAAAAAAAATGCTCTTGTTGGATGGCTTTGGACATAAGGCCGCAGTCCAGGGATGACTTCTGGCCTCCTGGGATGACTTTTTGAAGTTTTGGGGTTTAAGGGGGCATAGTCACTTCTTCCATCCAGGCTACGTTGCTCAAAATCGGGTACGATGTCAGGTTCTTCCCTTGGCTGGAAGCTGAAAAAAAAACTTCAGATAATAGCAAAGGTAGATAGATCAAATGAAAGCATCAGATCTGAGCTTTCTAACAAGTATATTTAGGTCATGGGTACTCACGAAGTGACTGTGATATCCATTCTGAGCTATTTGTTAAATTAGCAAATCTTGTCAAAAAAACTTTTTTTGACGATTTTTGCTAATTTTCGGTATCAACCCTCATGGCTGTTTTCGGGTCCCTGTAGCCACCAGGACCCCATAATATATCTCAGATGATATAACAAGAGTGGCTAGGGCTCATTTCCAGCCTCCAGGTACATGTCTGACTCCTATTTGTGACATTTCGAGGTGTTTGGGGTCAAACTCATTTTTTCCATTATAGGCCATATAGCTCAGAGTCACATCACATTGAGCTCAGAGTCACATCAAATTTCTAGTTCTGGACCTAAGGACCCCTTAGTATACCTCAGATGACATACCAGGAGTGTCTAAGACCCATTTCTGGCATCCAGGGATGACTTTTTGAAGTTTTGGGGTTTAAGGGGGCAAAGTCACTTCTTCCATCCAGCCTAAGGTGCTCAAAATCGGGTACAATGTCAGGTTTTTCCCATGGCTGGAAGCTGAAAAAAAAACTTCAGATAATAGCAAAGGTAGATAGATCAAATGAAAGCATCAGATCTGAGCTTTCTAACAAGTATATTTAGGTCCTGGGTACTCACAAAGTGACTGTGATATCCATTCTGAGCTATTTGGAAAATTAGCAAATCTTGTCAAAAAAACTTTTTTTGACGATTTTTGCTAATTTTCGGTATCAACCCTCATGACTGTTTTCAGGTCCCTGTAGCCACCAGGACCCCATAATATATCTCAGATTATATAACAAGAGTGGCTAGGGCTCATTTCCAGCCTCCAGGTACATGTCTGACTCCTATTTGTGACATTTTGAGGTGTTTGGTGTCAAATTCATTTTTTTCCATTATAGCTCCTAGATATCAGAGTCACATCAGATTTCTAGTTCTGGACCCAAGAAGACCATAGTATACCTCAGATGACATACCAAGAGTGTCTAAGACCCATTTCTGGCCTCCAGGGGTGACTTTTTGAAGTTTTTGGGTTTAAGGGGGCAAAGTGACTTTTTCCACCCAGCCCAATGTTCTCAAAATCGGGTTCGATATCAGGTGTTTCCCTTGGTTGGTAGCGGAAAAAAAACTTTATATAATATCAAAGTTATATATATCACATGAAAGCATCAGAGCTGACCTTTCTAACAAGTGTATTCATATCTTGCGCACTCAAACAGTGTCTCTGATATCCATTCTGAGCTATTTGGAAAATTAGCAAATCTTGTCAAAAAAAATTTTGGGACGATTTTTGCTAATTTTCAGTATCAACCCACCTGACTGTTTTTGGGTCCCTGTGGCCACCAGGACCCTATATTATATCTCAGGTGATATAGCAAGAGTGTCTAGGGCTCATTTCCAGCCTCAAGGTACATTTCTGAGTCCTATTTCAGACATTTTGAGGTGTTTGGTGTCAAATTCATTTTTTCCATTATAGGCCCTAGATATCAGAGTCACATCACATTTCTAGTTCTGGACCCAAGAACACCATAGTATACCTCAGATGACATACCAAGAGTGTCTAAGACCCGTTTCTGGCCTCCAGGGGTGACTTTTTGAAGTTTTTGGGTTTAAGGGGGCAAAGTCACTTTTTCCACCCGAGGTCGTGGAACTCGGAGCTGGGTAAAAGTTTAGCTTGAGTGCCCTCCCCATGGAGGTCAAAAATGTTATTGCATCAAAATCATTTAAAAACTATATAGGTGTAATTGTAGTGCCCTGAATGCTATATGGCTGCATTTGCACCGTTCTAGGTATTTACAAAATGAATTTCTAACACTTTTGAAGTCTCCATGAAGTGAAAAATGACTAAGTCCAAAAACTTCACTGGTGCATCAAAGTGGTCAAAAAAGGTCAACATTGGGTTAAAATTAACAAAACATAGTGCTGCAGTGGTCCAATAGCAGGCTAAAGACATAATGAATGACACAGAATGAACAGTTTTACTAAACACTTTGAAAATTCGATTTTCAATTTCAGGGGGACAAGGTCATGGAACTCCGAGCTGGGTAAAAGTTCAGCTTAAGGGCCCTCCCCATGGAGGTCAAAAATGTTATTACATCAAAATCTTTTAAAAACTATATAGGTGTAATTGCAGTCTCCTGAATGCTATGTAACTGCATTTGCACTGTTCTGTGTGCCTCCAAAATGAATTTCTAACACTTTTGAAGTCCCCATGAAGTGAAAAATGACGAAGTACAAAGACATCATTGGTGCATGAAAGTGTTTAAAAACGGTCACAAATGCATAAAAATGAAAAAAACAAAGTGCTACACTGGCCCAATAGCAAGCTAAACACACAATGAATGACCCAGAATGAATATATTTACAAATTACTTGGAAAATGCTATTTTAAATTTCAGGGGGACGAGGTCACAGAAGTCATGGAACTCCGAGCGGGGTAAAAGTTCAAACTTTCCACCCCTCATGGAGTTCAAAATGTTTAATTCATCAAAATCATTTAAAAACTATATAGGTGTGATTGGAGTGTCCTGATTGCTATATAGGTGCATTTGCACTGTCCTGTGTGCCTCCAAAGTGACTTTTTAACACTTTTGAAATCTCCATGAAGCAAAAAGTGACTAAGTCCAAAGACCATTTGGAGCATCAAAGTGTTCAAAAACGGTCAAAAATGCATAAAAACGAAAAAAAAAACAAGTGCTACAGTGGCCCAATAGCATGCTAAACACACAATGAATGACACAGAATGAATAGTTGTACACATTACTTTGAAAATGCAATTTTAAATTTCAGGGGGACAAGGTCACGAAAGTCATGGAACTCCGAGCGGGGTAAAAGTTCAACCTTTCCCCCCTTATGGAGGTCAAAATTTTAATACATCAAAATCATTTAAAAACTATATAGGTGTGATGGCAGTGTCTTGGATACATCCCACATGAATTTTAAACACATTAGGAGCATCTCTGATCAAAATAACCATAAAAATCCCAAAGCTGCATCAGTGCTTCAAAGTGCTCCAAAACGGTAAAAAATGGACGAAAATGAAAAATATTCTCCATATCTGAGTTTTTATAACATTCCTTAGATAATGTATATCTTGAATTAGTTTTAAATCCTTTTATTAAAAAGTTTCTTTTCTATGCTGCACTGGTGCAACGCCTCAAGTCTGAGAAGCTGCACCAGTGCAGCCGAAGCAGCACTGGTGCAGCCGAAGCAGACCTTTGACCAATCCGAGAAAAAAAGGTGTTTTTTTCCCTGGGCCCCTCCCCCAAACGAAAACACATTGACCTGAAGCCTAAGTGTATTCTGAGTCATAAAAAGTTTATTAGATGAAAAAATATTGTACGGGCACTTTTTTGCACAAAAAGTCACTTTTTGGCACTTTTTTGAGAGAAATAAAATAGTTCGCAGATTTTTTTTAAATCGACCGAATAAAAAAAAAATGCTCTTGTTGGATGGCTTTGGACATAAGGCCGCAGAAACAAAAGGAATTTTTCAAATATCTGTTTTTCTCACTTTTTTATTGCTGTTTGAAATTTCTGACTTCACTTTTTGCATCATTGGTGATGCATGTGTTTAACATTGAGCTTGGGAAAATTGAAAAAAAATAGACTTTGGGGATTGTTTACTAGGGCAAGTGATACATCAAATTAAGACTCAAATTAAACTGAACCTCAAGCTGAAAAAAAAAACAAAATAGCATTTACGATCACTTTTTTATAAGCGACTTTAACAATTGTTTTTTTAGCTGTATTAAAAAACAAGGTAACGCCGTAAATTTTAGAAAAGAGATTTTTTCAAAGTAAAACATAGGTGTGACCTGCCTTCACATTAGGCTTCATAAACAAAAGAAAAAACATCTCTATGTGTTATATTCACTTTTTAATAACACATTTTCGTTTTAGGCACAAGCAAAAAGCAGCATTGGTGATGCATGTGTTTTTCAATGGGGTTTTTTAAAGTCTACCAAAATACGGTTTACCAATACATTTTCATTATTTTCTCTTTGGTATCTCATTATGCACATGTTAATAAACAGGTTCATGCATTATTAGCTAAATAGCATAAAAACACACTGAATTATTAACAATAATCTTTGAGATTTGGGTGACCAGATGGCCGGAAATCGAAAATCGCCTCGTATGGATTCAACTTCCATTTCGTGCACTTTCTATGTGGGCCACATGCATAAGAATTGGTACAATAATGCATACGAATCTTAGCTAGAATCTGCAATTGAAATTAAGTCTTTAACTTATATGCTTCAAGAATTATAGGGCACATTCTGCTATGTATAATATCCTATCCATTTCAATGGGACGACCAGATGGCCGCAAATTGAAAATCGCGTCGTATGGATTCATATTGCGTTGTATGTACCTTACGTGTAAGCCACATGCATTTAAAATGACACAATGTAGTAGGGTATGCTATAGAATGTGTTGCAGTTGGAAATCAAGCTCTATCTAGTATGGATCATGACTGATGACACAATATACGTGACTCATTTTGCAAAAAATGGAGGCAAATTTTATAAAACATGCGTTTAATCACTGAATGATTCTCACCACTTCTAAGCATGGCACAGGCATGACAATGACCACAGGGCAGTGGCATGATGGTAACTGTATGCTGCACTCAGAATTATGGATCCAGATTGTATGGTTTTAGAATTATGGGCCACAACGTAAGGCATATTTTTTCACACATTGTTATTGTTATTGTTAATTCCGGCTTCTATAGCGCCAACTCACCGGCAGGTCTCAAGGCGCTTATGACCGACAAGGCAACAATTACATGATTGTCAGAAACAAAAGAACAACATCATGTTTAGACCGGGCACAACATATCCCTGAACAAAAAGGTTTTTAAAATTTTTCTGAAGCGGAGGAGATTACCCTCTTTACGGAGGGTTTCAGGTAATTTCAGGTACACATGTGACGTTATTGAAAAACATCATACATTCAACTTCACATTTTGTAGCCAAAAGCATAAAGTGTTCTTCAACACACATGAAAGTGAAAAATAAAAACTTTTCCTGAAGATTACACTTGATTTGTACCTTGTCCCTATAAGCCACAAATATGAGAGTTACCACTATAAAGTGTAGATGTCTTAGCTACATACTGTGATTGAAATTAGGTCAGTACCTCATATGGTGCAAGATTTATAGTGCACCACATACTATGTAATATATCCTATCCATTTCAATGGGTGACCAGATGGCCGCAAATTAAAAATCGCCTCGTATGGATTCAAATTGCTTTGTATGCACCTTGTGTGTGAGCCACATGCATATAAAATGGCACACTGTAGTAGGCTATGTTATAGAATGTGTTGCAGTTGGAAATCAAGCTCTATCTAATATGGATCTTGACTGATGACATAACATACGTGACACATTTTGCAAAAGCTGGAGGAATTTTTAAAAAAATATGTGTTTAATCGCTGAAAGATTCACACCACTTTGAAGCTTTCCACATGCATGAAAATGAACACAGGACAGTGGCATCATGTTAGCTTAATGCTGCACTTCCAATTATGGATCCAGATTGTATGGTTTTTGGGACAAAATGTAAGGCATACTTTTTCGTACATGCGACGGTATTGAAAAACGTCATACATTCAACCTCAAATTTTGACAACTTTACAATACGCCACACACATAATAATTCACATGGGTAAGATGCACATCACTAGGAACAAAGTGTTGTTTAAATTATGTCTCTATAATGTACAGACTATGAATTATAGCCAAAAGTATAAAGTGTTCTACAACACACATGAAAGTGAAAAATAAAAACTTACCTGAAGGTTACACTTGATTTGTACCTTGTCCCTATAAGCCACAACCATGAGAGTTACCACTATGAATTGTAAATGTCTTAGCTACATACTGCAATTGAAATTAAGTCAGTACATCATATGCTTCAAGAAATAGAGTGCACTACATCCTCTGTAGTATATCCTATCCATTTCAAAGGGTGACCAGATGGCCGCAAATTAAAAATTGCCTCGTATGGATTCAAATTGCTTTGTATGACTGTTTTCAGGTCCCTGTAGCCACCAGGACCCCATAATATATCTCAGATGATATAACAAGAGTGGCTAGGGCTCATTTCCAGCCTCCAGGTACATGTCTGACTCCTATTTGTGACATTTCGAGGTGTTTGGGATCAAACTCATTTTTCCCAATATAGGCCATAGAGCTCAGAGTCACATCACATTGAGCTCAGAGTCACATCAAATTTCTAGTTCTGGACCTAAGGACCCCTTAGTATACCTCAGATGACATACCAGGAGTGTCTAAGACCCATTTCTGGCCTCCAGGGATGACTTTTTGAAGTTTTGGGGTTTAAGGGGGCATAGTCACTTCTTCCATCCAGGCTACGTTGCTCAAAATCGGGTACGATGTCAGGTTCTTCCCTTGGCTGGAAGCTGGAAAAAAACCTTCAGATAATAGCAAAGGTAGATAGATCAAATGAAAGCATCAGATCTGAGCTTTCTAACAAGTATATTTAGGTCATGGGTACTCACAAAGTGACTGTGATATCCATTCTGAGCTATTTGGAAAATTAGCAAATCTTGTCAAAAAAACTTTTTTTGACGATTTTTGCTAATTTTCGGTATCAACCCTCATGACTGTTTTCGGGTCCCTGTAGCCACCAGGACCCCATAATATATCTCAGATGATATAACAAGAGTGGCTAGGGCTCATTTCCAGCCTCCAGGTACATGTCTGACTCCTATTTGTGACATTTCGAGGTGTTTGGGGTCAAACTCATTTTTTCCATTATAGGCCATATAGCTCAGAGTCACATCACATTGAGCTCAGAGTCACATCAAATTTCTAGTTCTGGACCTAAGGACCCCTTAGTATACCTCAGATGACATACCAGGAGTGTCTAAGACCCATTTCTGGCATCCAGGGATGACTTTTTGAAGTTTTGGGGTTTAAGGGGGCAAAGTCACTTCTTCCATCCAGCCTAAGGTGCTCAAAATCGGGTACAATGTCAGGTTTTTCCCATGGCTGGAAGCTGAAAAAAAAACTTCAGATAATAGCAAAGGTAGATAGATCAAATGAAAGCATCAGATCTGAGCTTTCTAACAAGTATATTTAGGTCCTGGGTACTCACAAAGTGACTGTGATATCCATTCTGAGCTATTTGGAAAATTAGCAAATCTTGTCAAAAAAACTTTTTTTGACGATTTTTGCTAATTTTCGGTATCAACCCTCATGACTGTTTTCAGGTCCCTGTAGCCACCAGGACCCCATAATATATCTCAGATTATATAACAAGAGTGGCTAGGGCTCATTTCCAGCCTCCAGGTACATGTCTGACTCCTATTTGTGACATTTTGAGGTGTTTGGTGTCAAATTCATTTTTTTCCATTATAGCTCCTAGATATCAGAGTCACATCAGATTTCTAGTTCTGGACCCAAGAAGACCATAGTATACCTCAGATGACATACCAAGAGTGTCTAAGACCCATTTCTGGCCTCCAGGGGTGACCTTTTGAAGTTTTTGGGTTTAAGGGGGCAAAGTGACTTTTTCCACCCAGCCCAATGTTCTCAAAATCGGGTACGATATCAGGTGTTTCCCTTGGTTGGTAGCGGAAAAAAAACTTTATATAATATCAAAGTTATATATATCACATGAAAGCATCAGAGCTGACCTTTCTGACAAGTGTATTCATATCTTGCGCACTCAGACAGTGTCTCTGATATCCATTCTGAGCTATTTGGAAAATTAGCAAATCTTGTCAAAAAAATTTTTGGGACGATTTTTGCTAATTTTCAGTATCAACCCACCTGACTGTTTTTGGGTCCCTGTAGCCACCAGGACCCCATAATATATCTCAGGTGATATAGCAAGAGTGTCTAGGGCTCATTTCCAGCCTCCAGGTACATGTCTGAGTCCTATTTCAGACATTTTGAGGTGTTTGGTGTCAAATTCATTTTTTCCATTATAGGCCCTAGATATCAGAGTCACATCACATTTCTAGTTCTGGACCCAAGAACACCATAGTATACCTCAGATGACATACCAAGAGTGTCTAAGACCCATTTCTGGCCTCCAGGGGTGACTTTTTGAAGTTTTGGGGTTTAAGGGGGCAAAGTCACTTTTTCCACCCGAGGTCGTGGAACTCGGAGCTAGGTAAAAGTTTAGCTTGAGTGCCCTCCCCATGGAGGTCAAAAATGTTATTGCATCAAAATCATTTAAAAACTATATAGGTGTAATTGTTGTGCCCTGAATGCTATATGGCTGCATTTGCACCGTTCTAGGTATTTACAAAATGAATTTCTAACACTTTTGAAGTCACCATAAAGTGAAAAATGACTAAGTCCAAAAACTTCACTGGTGCATCAAAGTGGTCAAAAAAGGTCAACATTGGGTTAAAATTAACAAAACATAGTGCTGCAGTGGTCCAATAGCAGGCTAAAGACATAATGAATGACACAGAATGAACAGTTTTACTAAACACTTTGAAAATTCGATTTTCAATTTCAGGGGGACAAGGTCATGGAACTCCGAGCTGGGTAAAAGTTCAGCTTAAGGGCCCTCCCCATGGAGGTCAAAAATGTTATTACATCAAAATCTTTTAAAAACTATATAGGTGTAATTGCAGTCTCCTGAATGCTATGTAACTGCATTTGCACTGTTCTGTGTGCCTCCAAAATGAATTTCTAACACTTTTGAAGTCCCCATGAAGTGAAAAATGACGAAGTACAAAGACATCATTGGTGCATGAAAGTGTTTAAAAACGGTCACAAATGCATAAAAATGAAAAAAACAAAGTGCTACACTGGCCCAATAGCATGCTAAACACACAATGAATGACCCAGAATGAATATATTTACAAATTACTTGGAAAATGCTATTTTAAATTTCAGGGGGACGAGGTCACAGAAGTCATGGAACTCCGAGCGGGGTAAAAGTTCAAACTTTCCACCCCTCATGGAGGTCAAAATGTTTAATTCATCAAAATCATTTAAAAACTATATAGGTGTGATTGGAGTGTCCTGATTGCTATATAGGTGCATTTGCACTGTCCTGTGTGCCTCCAAAGTGACTTTCTAACACTTTTGAAATCTCCATGAAGCAAAAAGTGACTAAGTCCAAAGACCATTTGGAGCATCAAAGTGTTCAAAAACGGTCAAAAATGCATAAAAACGAAAAAAAACAAGTGCTACAGTGGCCCAATAGCATGCTAAACACACAATGAATGACACAGAATGAATAGTTGTACACATTACTTTGAAAATGCAATTTTAAATTTCAGGGGGACAAGGTCACGAAAGTCATGGAACTCCGAGCGGGGTAAAAGTTCAACCTTTCCCCCCTTATGGAGGTCAAAATTTTAATACATCAAAATCATTTAAAAACTATATAGGTGTGATGGCAGTGTCTTGGATACATCCCACATGAATTTTAAACACATTAGGAGCATCTCTGATCAAAATAACCATAAAAATCCCAAAGCTGCATCAGTGCTTCAAAGTGCTCCAAAACGGTCAAAAATGGACGAAAATGAAAAATATTCTCCATATCTGAGTTTTTATAACATTCCTTAGATAATGTATATCTTGAATTAGTTTTAAATCCTTTTATTAAAAAGTTTCTTTTCTATGCTGCACTGGTGCAACGCCTCAAGTCTGAGAAGCTGCACCAGTGCAGCCGAAGCAGCACTGGTGCAGCCGAAGCAGCACTGGTGCAACAAGAGTCAAGCTGGTAGCCTGACCTTTGACCAATCCGAGAAAAAAAAAGGTGTTTTTTTCCCTGGGCCCCTCCCCCAAACGAAAACACATTGACCTGAAGCCTAAGTGTATTCTGAGTCATAAAAAGTTTATTAGATGAAAAAATATTGTACGGGCACTTTTTTGCACAAAAAGTCACTTTTTGGCACTTTTTTGAGAGAAATAAAATAGTTCGCAGATTTTTTTCAAATCGACCGAATAAAAAAAAAATGCTCTTGTTGGATGGCTTTGGACATAAGGCCGCATAAACAAAAGGAATTTTTCAAATATCTGTTTTTCTCACTTTTTTATTGCTGTTTGAAATTTCTGACTTGACTTTTTGCATCATTGGTGATGCATGTGTTTAACATTGAGCTTGGGAAAATTGAAAAAAAATAGACTTTGGGGATTGTTTACTAGGGCAAGTGATACATCAAATTAAGACTCATATTAAACTGAACCTCAAGCTGAAAAAAAAAACAAAATAGCATTTACGATCACTTTTTTATAAGCAACTTTAACAATTGTTTTTTTAGCTATATTAAAAAACAAGGTAACGCCGTAAATTTTAGAAAAGAGATTTTTTCAAAGTAAAACATAGGTGTGACCTGCCTTCACATTAGGCTTCATAAACAAAAGAAAAAACATCTCTATGTGTTATATTCACTTTTTAATAACACATTTTCGTTTTAGGCACAAGCAAAAAGCAGCATTGGTGATGCATGTGTTTTTCAATGGGGTTTTTTAAAGTCTACCAAAATACGGTTTACCAATACATTTTCATTATTTTCTCTTTGGTATCTAATTATGCACATGTTAATAAACAGGTTCATGCATTATTAGCTAAATAGCATAAAAACACACTGAATTATTAACAATAATCTTTGAGATTTGGGTGACCAGATGGCCGGAAATCGAAAATCGCCTCCTATGGATTCAACTTCCATTTCGTGCACTTTCTATGTGGGCCACATGCATAAGAATTGGTACAATAATGCATACGAATCTTAGCTAGAATCTGCAATTGAAATTAAGTCTTTAACTTATATGCTTCAAGAATTATAGGGCACATTCTGCTATGTATAATATCCTATCCATTTCAATGGGACGACCAGATGGCCGCAAATTGAAAATCGCGTCATATGGATTCATATTGCGTTGTATGTACCGTACGTGTAAGCCACATGCATTTAAAATGACACAATGTAGTAGGGTATGCTATAGAATGTGTTGCAGTTGGAAATCAAGCTCTATCTAGTATGGATCATGACTGATGACACAATATACGTGACTCATTTTGCAAAAAATGGAGGCAAATTTTTATAAAACATGCGTTTAATCACTGAATGATTCTCACCACTTCTAAGCATGGCACAGGCATGACAATGACCACAGGGCAGTGGCATGATGGTAACTGTATGCTGCACTCAGAATTATGGATCCAGATTGTATGGTTTTAGAATTATGGGCCACAACGTAAGGCATATTTTTTCACACATGTGACGTTATTGAAAAACATCATACATTCAACTTCACATTTTGTAGCCAAAAGCATAAAGTGTTCTTCAACACACATGAAAGTGAAAAATAAAAACTTTTCCTGAAGATTACACTTGATTTGTACCTTGTCCCTATAAGCCACAAATATGAGAGTTACCACTATAAAGTGTAGATGTCTTAGCTACATACTGTGATTGAAATTAGGTCAGTACCTCATATGGTTCAAGATTTATAGTGCACCACATACTATGTAATATATCCTATCCATTTCAATGGGCGACCAGATGGCCGCAAATTAAAAATCGCCTCGTATGGATTCAAACTGCTTTGTATGCACCTTGTGTGTGAGCCACATGCATATAAAATGGCACACTGTAGTAGGCTATGTTATAGAATGTGTTGCAGTTGGAAATCAAGCTCTATCTAATATGGATCTTGACTGATGACATAACATACGTGACACATTTTGCAAAAGCTGGAGGAATTTTTTTAAAAATATGTGTTTAATCGCTGAAAGATTCACACCACTTTGAAGCTTTCCACATGCATGAAAATGAACACAGGACAGTGGCATCATGTTAGCTTAATGCTGCACTTCCAATTATGGATCCAGATTGTATGGTTTTAGAAGTATGGGACAAAATGTAAGGCATACTTTTTCGTACATGCGACGGTATTGAAAAACGTCATACATTCAACCTCAAATTTTGACAACTGAAGGACTGGACTTTTTAACAGTACCAGCGGTGCCAGGGAACAACACCTATAACCTTCATGGGATACCTGTTTCGGCGCACAAACTACAGAGACACGGGACAATTCCTTCGGCGTCAGAGATTCAAGGTTTATTACTGCAGGGAACACAGAAGTCACGACAAGTACAACACGTGCAACTTGGGGAGACTGCTTCAAATTGGTTCTGTGGATCGCTCCTTTTATACAAAATTAACTCATAGGACAACATGGTACACAAAAGTTTACAACCTGGTTCCCATAATTATCCCCCAGAGGGGTCGCTTTGGTCACTTTGGTACACATAAGGTCCGGAACATAAGTGCGGAAACATTTGGCGGTTCCCAACTGTAAAAACCCATCTTCCCAACATTAGTGAATTCCAATCGGCAGTAAAAACAGCTCGAAATAGGGACAAAGACAGGTGCAGAGGGAGATGGAGACAGTGGGAAATCGAAAAGGGTGTAAAAGGGGAGGTATCGGGAAACACGAGATACAGGCATCAAAGGGACGTGCCTAATGAGATGCACGGCTGAGACAATAAACCGGACGGCAAGATGAGCCTCGAGCGGGGCCATCTGCCTTACAGTATCATCCCCCTCATCGTAAAAACACTTACAAAGAACATGTGTCTTCTATGAATATCTTGGAAGTCTCAGGGTCGCGAAGCGGACATCGTCCGTTCGCTGGCTACTTGAGGGCAAGAGACAAAATGGATGCCGTATCTAAGATGGAACCCGTGGGTGCAGATGAAAAACCCACATAACAAACGAACGGTTTGAGTTAGCACAGCGAAACTGCGCACACTTACTAAACTTGTCATTTGCGGTTCATAGATACCAGACTCGACCATATTCGTGTGAGTCGAAAACATCATTTAAAATTGTCACGGAACCTCAGACGCTCCTTTTGCCCTCATGTAGGCAAGCACTAATCAGAATCATATTCGATATTCATCAGACCCTCAAGATGTTGCTGTAGCATAGCTCTGTCCAAACGAGTCCCCTTGGTAACAGGTGGCTGTCTTATACACGTTGTAGCACAGAGGCCACATAAGGCAGGACCACACTGTACACAAAGGCAACACGTGAACAGGAACACCACAACGACTCCAATGATCATCAGAATTTTCCAACCCCAAGTCGACATCAGGCCCCAAAACCATCCAAGTAGCGTCCAATCCCCTACATCCACGTGTATGGATTCAGAGATCTTATGCAATTTTGAGATGGCTTGATAGACAGTCGGAGCGTTATCAGGAATGAAAATACAGCAGGCCGAATGGATTACCTTACAGACCCCACCTCGATCTGCCAAGATCACATCTAAAACCATACGGTTTTGTAACGTCATAAGTCTATCCGCCTGAAGTTCTGTGGTGATATTACCAAGGGCACTGGCAGTAATATTAGCTGTCGATTCTACCACTCGAGTCAATTGTCTCAGGTTTCTACTATTAACCATAGGTCCCCAAAACGGGAGGAAACCCTTGAAAAAGTCTCCTGCCTCTTGACCGGCAGTATCCTCTTCGCTAATTACGCCTCTCACAACTCTAGTCTTGTGATAATCTGCATCTACAGTGAATGTCGGAGGCAACAAGTTGGCAATAAAGCATGCGCCCATAAAGTCAGAGGGCAACCATGCATATGCACGATCATGACAAATAAAGTAGGTACCCTTGGCAGCCAGGAACACAGGGGAGGAGACCATTGGCAGAATGTAATTTTCAGTGCAAGCACTCTCTCCAAGTCGGGCTTTCGATCTACGGCCACGACCTATTAGACAAAAATTACCAATGTGGGGCACAACCCATATCGGAGGTGAATTTTTAAGCTGTTTTTCATTAGTGAACACACTATATTCGCCTCTACTTAAAATCCTATAGGCTTGTACTTCTTCTTCAGGGATAAGCGAAGGATCATAGATATCGCTATCTAAATCCTCTATTGCTATCGATAAAGATTTTTGGTACGAAGTAGGACCAGAGTAGGGGGAACGTGGTTCTCGAATGGGGTGGAAACCCAGTGCGCTTCGAAACATTGTTTGAAATGCTCGAGCAGATCCTTGGGAGCTATACGGTAACACCAGATATGGAATTCCCTTATCCGTAGTATGTGGCATCAACCCACACACCCAACAATTAGTAGTGTTAACCACTAACTGATGCTGATGAAGGAGCTGAATAAAGGAATTATTGCGGAATTCTGCACGTCTAGCCTGCTCGTGTTCGGGTAGGATGTGAAAAGAATGAGGAGAGTCAGTGGAGATGAGTTTAAAATTAGGGGTAGGAGTAGGTATGATAGAAGACATAAAATGAAACATTGTGTAATACACTCCACCCACCAAAAATGCAGAAATAGTCATAAACAGTACGAATATTTGGAATATGAAACATTTGGTACGACTGAGTTGCTGCAGCTTGAATCTTCTTGCTTGAGCTCTTTCCAAGTCCATCAGCTTCGAGAATGCCATTCCCTATGACCGTCCGCGACGTTTCTTGACGCACTTCGTTCTGTGTAGCAATAGTCAATTCCTAGGAGTTCCCAGGAATCGACGGTCTTTAACCTAGCGTCAAGACCTACTAACCAGGAGGAAGTACACGCGCGGCCCTACGGCCTTTATTTCACAAATATATATATATATATATATGTATAAAAACAAATGTCTCTCAGCTGTGGAAACAAAAAGTGTAAGGAACGAAGCTCAATGAATATATACAAAATAATTACAATGGTATGAGTGTTCAAACTGATCATGGATACGGGATAATGCACTTGTCAAGGGACAGAACGGGTTTTTTTTATTAGTCTTTAGTGCTGGATCTTAAAAAATATCGGGTTTTCCCAGGACGTGTCTGTTCGTTAAATAAAAGATCCGTTGAAGGGACAACGCCCTGTTGATCAGCTGAATGTTCTGGTCTTGAGTTCTCTGCTGACAAGTGTTCAACAATGCCTTTTTGCTGCACTGAGGATTCTCCAACAGGTTGTGCGTCACTGAAAGGTACAAATGCCGGCAATCCTTCGGTTTCAGATGATGCAATGCCTTTCCTCACCCACGAGTCTGCTGGCAACGGAATGGGGACTTTCTTGGTATGGGTGGCATGCACCCAATTTTTCCGCCCCTCAAGACGAACTGCAGTTCTCGTGGCAAGGAGGACCTGATAGGGTCCAGTGAACCTGGGATCCAAATTGTTCTTGCGCGAAAAATTGCGCGTTACCACCCAATCTCAGGGCTGGAGCTGGTGGCCTGGACCCTCCGTCTGTGTTGGCAATGCTTCGTGAACCTGTTGGTGAATTAACCTCAGTTTAGCAGTCAAGTCATGAAGATAATCAATCAACATTGGATACTCAAGTTCACAAAAGGCACCTGGTCTAGGGACCCCCCAAACATTGGCAGGACGACCGAACACTATTTCATAGGGACTGAGCCCTACTCGGGAGTGTACAGTTGCCCTTGTTGACAGTAATGCTAAGGGTAAAGCGTCAGGCCACGAAAGACCTGTCGTAGCCTGAATCTTTGCTAGCTTAAGTTTAAGGGTGCCCTTGTACCCTTCAACCAAACCAGCTGACTGAGGATGATTGGCACTATGAAATTTCTGTACAATCCCTAATCCGCGACACACGCTCTTCATCACGCTCCCAACAAACTCACTTCCATTGTCTGACCACACAATTCTAGGCATTCCGTAACGGGAAAAATACTCCTTGAGTAAAATTTTTGCCGTGGATAAGGCCGTATTGTCCTTAAGGGGGTAGGCCTCAATCCATCGGGAGAATGCGCAAACAACAACTAAAACGTATTTCAGGTTATTGCATCGCTCCATATGGATGAAGTCTAACTGAATAACTTCGAAAGGGTACGCAGGAGGGGCAAAATGGCCAGGTGGAGTGGGAGTGCCCTTACCAGGATTGTGCATCAAACACACCATACAATTCTTAACCAAGCGTTCAGCACATTTCGTAATACCATCATTCTTCCACACAGGAAACAGCAATTTACAGATACCTTTCGCGCTAATATGTGCTAACCCGTGTGCCATAGTCACAATAGCCAGCACATACGCATCAGGCAACATCCATCTTTTCTGTTCCGACAAGTCAATCCAACAACCATTTGCATCCAACTTTCCCGTACTTTCTTTCCACTTCGTCTTTTCAGTTTCGGTGGCCTCATTCTGAATTGCTTTCACACTCTCGATAGTGTTTTCACACATACTTGATTCTGCAGGCCACCTAACCGAACTCGTCACATACATTCGAGTGCTAATGTTCCAGGCAGTCTCTTTAGCAGTCTCATCCGCAAACGCATTACCACGACCAACATCATCTGTCACCTTACGATGCGCACTACATTTAACAATCGCCACTTGCTTAGGCAACGTAAGTGCATCCAAAAGATCATTTACAAGCTGGCCATGCTGAATCTTCGTACCATGCGATGTAAGAAAACCGCTCTCTCTCCACAGTCGTCCAAAACTATGTGCCACACCAAATGCATACTGGCTATCTGTAAACACATTCACCCGTTTATCTTTAGACAATACACACGCTCTCGTCAAAGCAATTAGCTCAGCAGCCTGAGCCGAATTTTGATTTAATCTTGCACTTTCCACAATCGTTCTCAATGTAACTACAGCATACGCGGTCGTCACATCACCGTTCGGCAACTTGAAACAAGAACCATCCACATACAAAGTACCATCGGGATTTGTCAATGGAGTATCTTTTAGGTCAATGCGACCCTTGGTTTCCTTTTCAGTTTTGAGATAGCAGTCATGTACTGCTTCACCACTTGATTCTGCGTCGATCGGCAGCAATGTTGCTGGATTCAACACATTACACCGTTTTATCCGTATATGACTGGCCAGCAACGTCAACTCATACCCAGACAATCTTGCGCTCGTCAGATGTTGAGTTTTCGTTCGGTTCAATAGAGTGTCGACTGCATGCGGGACCACTACCGTGAGCATATTATCCATAACTAGACCTGCGGACTGTCGAATGGACGCCGCAGCTGCCGCTGTTGCCCTTAAGCAACTTGGCAAGGCTCTTGCTACTGGGTCTAAAGTCGAAGAAAAGTAGGCACATGGGCGTTGCTTATCACCAAAAGATTGTGTCAAAACACTCAACGCGCAACCGTCCCTCTCGTGAACGTATAGTGTAAACGGCTTATTGTAGTCAGGAGTGCCCAACACAGGAGCCGAACACAGCGCATCACGCAATTCAGAAAAACTTTTCTGACATTCTTCAGACCAAGGTACTGGGGATGAAACATCCTTGCACGTAAGGGCTATCAATGGTTTCGCCAACAATGAAAAATTTGGAATCCATTGTCTGCAGTAGGACGTAATACCTAAAAAGGCACGAACATCTCTCTGGGTTTTTGGCACAGTCATTCGGGAAATCGCTGCAATTCTCTCTGGGGTCAACCTTCTCCCTTCTCTTGACAATAAGTGACCTAAATAGGTAACTTCTTGGCAACAATACTGTAGCTTTGAAGGGGATACCTTGTGGTGTAATTCATGTAGGTAGTGCAATAATGATACTGTAGCCGTTTTGCAAATAGCTTCTGTATCAGCTGCCACTAAAAGATCGTCAACGTATTGAATCAAAGCTGCACCCTTAGGTAGTATAAAGGCATCAAGTTGACCTTTAAGTGCTTGGCTATAGATTGACGGACTCTCACAGTAACCCTGTGGGGCGCGTTTTAGCCTAAAACTGCGACCTCCTAATGAGAATCCGAACAGGTCTCTGCTTTCCTCTGCAATCGGAATGCTAAAGAAAGCATTCTTTAGATCGATCACTGTGAACCAGGAGGCAGATGCTGGAATCATTGTTAGTAAAGCTGTAATGTCGGGAACCACAGGAAATTGCGGAACCACTATTTTGTTTACCTCCCTCAAATCTATAACAAAACGATACACAGGAGGTTTAGTTGGATCGGTTCGTTTCAAAATTGGCAATACAGGACTATTACATATATTTCCACGAGTTTCTTCAACAACACCCTTACCAATGAGATCATGAATGATTGCTAACAGCGCCCGCTCGCCTTCGATAGAAATACGATATTGAGGTAAACGTGGTAATCGCGCATTTTGTTTCAATTGAATCACATAGGGTGGAATGTCTAACAGGCCCACATCATTGGGACCTGTGGCCCATAAGGACGCAGGGAGGGAATTCAATTCCGGTGGGAATTTATCAACCGATAAATACATGGGAGAGATCACTCTCCTTCCCAATGTAAGCTCCACTCCTTCGGGGGAACAATACAATGTTGCATATAATCGTTTCAACAAATCCAGGCCCAAAAGATTTTCACCACAACCTGTAGATAGAATCAGTGGAGCCGTTAGCTCACGAGGTCCAATCATAAGAGGCAAAGGGTTAGAGACTGGGTTACTAACAGGGGCGCCAGAGAATCCGACGGAAACGTTCGTTAAGCCAGACAAAGGTGCGCCAGGGAGTTTTGAATGCATGATGGAACTTTTCGTCGCACCAGTGTCTAACAGAAAAGGCTCAACTACACCCGATGTAGTCACTGCAACGTAAGGCCCACTCTGATCGACCGGAACTGACACTACTCCCTCTCTTTGTCGTAGGCTGTCCTAGTAATGGTCGTTTACAACAGTGTCATGCTCCACATAATAATCATCCACATTATACTGTGCAGATCGGACTGATCCCGCATTTCTCTGGTCGAAATAATTATTCACATCTGATTGATTTTGATAGCGGTCATTCTGATTGTGCGATGAACCACGACCTCTACCACGTGGTGCCTGTTGCGGACCACCACCACGATTTCCTCGAGCTGACACACCATTTAAACGGTCTTTTAAAGCAAGACACTCGTATTTTAGGTGTCCTTCTTTCCTACAATATGCGCACTGATTATATCCTAGTGTAGATCTATAATCAAAGTTGTCAGAACGCTGCTGCATCCTATCAGTCTGTGCTCGGGGTCGATACTGTTGTTGTGAATCATTTTGATTCGATCGTGGAGGATATGCTTGCTGCAACAAAACCTTCGTTTTGAGCTCCTTAGTTTTCTTTTCTACACGATCACTTTCTTCCTTTTCCCTATTTTCATAATACTGGGCCGTTGCTAATATTTGCGCAGGGGTTGAGACTGCCCACGCACTCTCTGAATTCTTTAATTTGTTGCATAGCTCACGCAACAAATTTGACACAAATTTGTCAACGAATAACCGCTGACCTCCCTCAGCGCCCATGTCCTGGCCGCTGTGGTCGACAAACGCTTCCTCAAACCTTGTAAAGAAATCCGAGACACTCTCGTCTTTCTTTTGCTTACAAGCTGATAACTTATCCCAATTCACCTTCATCGCGGGCATGAGAGTTTTCATGAGCGTAATGATTTTCTGCGGCAAGTCCAAAATTAATTGGTCAGGCTTAGCCCCACCAACTTGTAATGCATCAGCCGCTAATAGTGCAGCCCAATCGCCACCTAATTCAACCGCGTGGTTGGCTTGACGAATTTTGGCCCAAACTGGTTGTGGTACAACATTGCCAAACAACATGTCGATGTCGGCAATATTCATAATAGAAGCTTCCACCAGTTGTGATAACTCTTTATAATAACCAGCCGGATTTTTACGCGGATCGGGCAAGGATTGCTTTACTTGTAAAACTTCCGATCGTTTCCATGGAAGATGTATCCACACTCTTCGAAAATGCGGTAAAACCGGAGGGTTTGCACCGGGGTCACCAGGTACCCATAGCGGCGGAACCTCTCTCATAGGATACTGACCAGGAACCGCTTTCCAGTTCTCAGTGGTATCATCTAATGACACTCGAGAATGTGCTGTGGGTCTGAATGCTAATAAGCGTTCCACGGCACGTCGTACATCGTCTCCTACAATCATACCGTTCGAAAAGTGACTCTGAAGTTCAATTATGTCGGACGGTACATTCTCTACATCATCATTGTACCATTCTTCTCTCAAAAAGTTACACATCTCCTCAAATACGAATCTCTGCGTAGGCTCATTAAACTGAGAAAACGTTTCAAAGACTATACGTGGAGTGTAATTGGCAGGATGTCTTATCCACCTACGTGCCATGGTTATCAATGACTCTTTCTCCCTACCACTAGGGATCTGACTCCGTCTCTGAGGAGTATCAGATGAATCCGACGGAAATAACGGACCAGAAAGAGGTGAATAAAGGGTAGCAACAGAATTAGGAACACGCTTACGAACAGATGGGGAGAGAAAAACAGGAGCAACAACATTAGAGGTAAAAGAAGGCATAGTAGGAACAGACAAGGTAGTCGGAGTAGCAGAAACAACAGTCTGAGAAGGTACAGGTACAGGAACAGTGGGAATAATAACAGATGGAGGAACAAACATAGGGTTAACAGCGGGCTGGCCCGCAGCCGCTGAAGCAACAAGGGATACAACAGGAGGTACTACAGGAGCAACTACAGGAGCAGTAGCACCCTGTACATAAGGAGGTGGTGATTTCATCAAATATGATAACAAGGAATCCTCCCTCATCTCTTCTTCTTTTTTTTCTGATTTATTCGGTAAAGCTGGGTAACATTTATCTATTTTCATGTGATGTAATCTAGTAGCAATTTCCAGGTCTTTTTCTTCTTTGTCTTGTCTACATTCTTTTACAGCTTGCATTATTGGAATAAATTCCTGCTTTTTATCCTTTTTAAGTTGTTTGATTTCTTTCTGTTTGGCCTCTTTACGCCATATCCAAAAGGAATCAAACATAGCTGGCCTAGCTTTCTTTAAAAATAATTTAGCCTCAAGATTATCTAAAATCGAAAGTTCAAAAGTTCCGTGTGGTGGCCATCTAAGGTCACCGTCTTTCTTTGTGTAGCGGATCCAATAATCATTATAGATTATAGGACCCACACCATGTCGACTATAAAGATCATGTATCGGAGATCCAACTGGAGGTATCGGACATGAGTCCTCCAACCGGGAATCCATTGCGCAACATTTGAAAATACGAAACAAACCACTATGGCTAGGCATCGTGCACACTAACCTAGTATCAAACTTCAAGGATTACCGAAGTAATTAAAACCTCGTGTAAGTCAAAACCCTCGGTTTTTGGCAATTGCAACTGTCAAATAATACTAAGAACCAATACTAAGAACCACAAATGCAATGGAACCATGCAATACAACAAAGCCGTAAGGCTATTACAAAGCTCGGAGAGCTATTACCACAAAGCCTGAGGAGGCTATTACAAAGCTCAGTGAGCTATTACAACAAAGCCTTAAAGGCTAACAACAAAGCTTTCAAAAAGCTAGAACGATCACTAAGGACTGGGAGCGACCCACAAATACTTAACTCAAGACTTCAATGGCGTCACCAGGAAGGCCCGTCTATCGTCTCGCTTGTACATAAGGTCTACGCCGGGCGTCGAAGACAGGTCGACAGTCAGGGCATCGGTCCGTCGCAGCCGTCAGGAGGCGGGAATCTTCGCAGGGAAAAACTTCGGGCCACTTATTTCGACAACAGGATCGATGAAGCGGGGTGCACCTTCCCTCGGAGATTTCACACGAAGTTCCTCACGATCATCAGGCTTTGGACCGGTACCGCTGAAGTCGCCCCACGTTGGGCGCCAACTGAAGGACTGGACTTTTTAACAGTACCAGCGGTGCCAGGGAACAACACCTATAACCTTCATGGGATACCTGTTTCGGCGCACAAACTACAGAGACACGGGACACTTCCTTCGGCGTCAGAGATTCAAGGTTTATTACTGCAGGGAACACAGAAGTCACGACAAGTACAACACGTGCAACTTGGGGAGACTGCTTCAAATTGGTTCTGTGGATCGCTCCTTTTATACAAAATTAACTCATAGGACAACATGGTACACAAAAGTTTACAACCTGGTTCCCATAATTATCCCCCAGAGGGGTCGCTTTGGTCACTTTGGTACACATAAGGTCCGGAACATAAGTGCGGAAACATTTGGCAGTTCCCAACTGTAAAAACCCATCTTCCCAACATTAGTGAATTCCAATCGGCAGTAAAAACAGCTCGAAATAGGGACAAAGACAGGTGCAGAGGGAGATGGAGACAGTGGGAAATCGAAAAGGGTGTAAAAGGGGAGGTATCGGGAAACACGAGATACAGGCATCAAAGGGACGTGCCTAATGAGATGCACGGCTGAGACAATAAACCGGACGGCAAGATGAGCCTCGAGCGGGGCCATCTGCCTTACAGTATCATCCCCCTCATCGTAAAAACACTTACAAAGAACATGTGTCTTCTATGAATATCTTGGAAGTCTCAGGGTCGCGAAGCGGACATCGTCCGTTCGCTGGCTACTTGAGGGCAAGAGACAAAATGGATGCCGTATCTAAGATGGAACCCGTGGGTGCAGATGAAAAACCCACATAACAAACGAACGGTTTGAGTTAGCACAGCGAAACTGCGCACACTTACTAAACTTGTCATTTGCGGTTCATAGATACCAGACTCGACCATATTCGTGTGAGTCGAAAACATCATTTAAAATTGTCACGGAACCTCACAACTTTACAATACGCCACACACATAATAATTCACATGGGTAAGATGCACATCACTAGGAACAAAGTGCTGTTTAAATTATGTCTCTATAATGTACAGACTATGAATTATAGCCAAAAGTATAAAGTGTTCTACAACACACATGAAAGTGAAAAATAAAAACTTACCTGAAGGTTACACTTGATTTGTACCTTGTCCCTATAAGCCACAACCATGAGAGTTACCACTATGAATTGTAAATGTCTTAGCTACATACTGCAATTGAAATTAAGTCAGTACATCATATGCTTCAAGAAATAGAGTGCACTACATCCTCTGTAGTATATCCTATCCATTTCAAAGGGTGACCAGATGGCCGCAAATTAAAAATTGCCTCGTATGGATTCAAATTGCTTTGTATGACTGTTTTCAGGTCCCTGTAGCCACCAGGACCCCATAATATATCTCAGATGATATAACAAGAGTGGCTAGGGCTCATTTCCAGCCTCCAGGTACATGTCTGACTCCTATTTGTGACATTTCGAGGTGTTTGGGAACAAATTCATTTTTCCCAATATAGGCCATAGAGCTCAGAGTCACATCACATTGAGCTCAGAGTCACATCAAATTTCTAGTTCTGGACCTAAGGACCCCTTAGTATACCTCAGATGACATACCAGGAGTGTCTAAGACCCATTTCTGGCCTCCAGGGATGACTTTTTGAAGTTTTGGGGTTTAAGGGGGCATAGTCACTTCTTCCACCCAGGCTACGTTGCTCAAAATCGGGTACGATGTCAGGTTCTTCCCTTGGCTGGAAGCTGAAAAAAAAACTTCAGATAATAGCAAAGGTAGATAGATCAAATGAAAGCATCAGATCTGAGCTTTCTAACAAGTATATTTAGGTCATGGGTACTCACAAAGTGACTGTGATATCCATTCTGAGCTATTTGGAAAATTAGCAAATCTTGTCAAACTTTTTTTGACGATTTTTGCTAATTTTCGGTATCAACCCTCATGACTGTTTTCGGGTCCCTGTAGCCACCAGGACCCCATAATATATCTCAGATGATATAACAAGAGTGGCTAGGGCTCATTTCCAGCCTCCAGGTACATGTCTGACTCCTATTTGTGACATTTCGAGGTGTTTGGGATCAAACTCATTTTTCCCAATATAGGCCATAGAGCTCAGAGTCACATCACATTGAGCTCAGAGTCACATCAAATTTCTAGTTCTGGACCTAAGGACCCCTTAGTATACCTCAGATGACATACCAGGAGTGTCTAAGATCCATTTCTGGCCTCCAGGGATGACTTTTTGAAGTTTTGGGGTTTAAGGGGGCATAGTCACTTCTTCCATCCAGGCTACGTTGCTCAAAATCGGGTACGATGTCAGGTTCTTCCCTTGGCTGGAAGCTGAAAAAAAAACTTCAGATAATAGCAAAGGTAGATAGATCAAATGAAAGCATCAGATCTGAGCTTTCTAACAAGTATATTTAGGTCATGGGTACTCACAAAGTGACTGTGATATCCATTCTGAGCTATTTGGAAAATTACCAAATCTTGTCAAAAAAACTTTTTTTGACGATTTTTGCTAATTTTCGGTATCAACCCTCATGACTGTTTTCGGGTCCCTGTAGCCACCAGGACCCCATAATATATCTCAGATGATATAACAAGAGTGGCTAGGGCTCATTTCGAGCCTCCAGGTACATGTCTGACTCCTATTTGTGACATTTCGAGGTGTTTGGGGTCAAACTCATTTTTTCCATTATAGGCCATATAGCTCAGAGTCACATCACATTGAGCTCAGAGTCACATCAAATTTCTAGTTCTGGACCTAAGGACCCCTTAGTATACCTCAGATGACATACCAGGAGTGTCTAAGACCCATTTCTGGCCTCCAGGGATGACTTTTTGAAGTTTTGGGGTTTAAGGGGGCAAAGTCACTTCTTCCATCCAGCCTAAGGTGCTCAAAATCGGGTACAATGTCAGGTTTTTCCCATGGCTGGAAGCTGAAAAAAAAACTTCAGATAATAGCAAAGGTAGATAGATCAAATGAAAGCATCAGATCTGAGCTTTCTAACAAGTATATTTAGGTCCTGGGTACTCACAAAGTGACTGTGATATCCATTCTGAGCTATTTGGAAAATTAGCAAATCTTGTCAAAAAAACTTTTTTTGACGATTTTTGCTAATTTTCGGTATCAACCCTCATGACTGTTTTCAGGTCCCTGTAGCCACCAGGACCCCATAATATATCTCAGATTATATAACAAGAGTGGCTAGGGCTCATTTCCAGCCTCCAGGTACATGTCTGACTCCTATTTGTGACATTTTGAGGTGTTTGGTGTCAAATTCATTTTTTTCCATTATAGCTCCTAGATATCAGAGTCACATCAGATTTCTAGTTCTGGACCCAAGAAGACCATAGTATACCTCAGATGACATACCAAGAGTGTCTAAGACCCATTTCTGGCCTCCAGGGGTGACTTTTTGAAGTTTTTGGGTTTAAGGGGGCAAAGTGACTTTTTCCACCCAGCCCAATGTTCTCAAAATCAATCAATCAATCAATCAATCAGGTCATTTATAGAGCGCACTACTCACCCGTAGGGTCTCAAGGCGCTGGGTGGGGGGGGGGGGGTGCCGCCACTGCTCGAACAGCCAGGTCTTGAGCTTCTTCCTGAAGGAGAGGTGGTCCTGGGTCAGGCGCAGGTTGGTCGGGAGTGAGTTCCAGGTCTTGGCGGCCAGGTAGGAGAAGGATCTTCCTCCTTCTCCTACCTGGGTACGATATCAGGTGTTTCCCTTGGTTGGTAGCGGAAAAAAAACTTTATATAATATCAAAGTTATATATATCACATGAAAGCATCAGAGCTGACCTTTCTAACAAGTGTATTCATATCTTGCGCACTCAGTGTCTCTGATATCCATTCTGAGCTATTTGGAAAATTAGCAAATCTTGTCAAAAAAATTTTTGGGACGATTTTTGCTAATTTTCAGTATCAACCCACCTGACTGTTTTTGGGTCCCTGTGGCCACCAGGACCCTATATTATATCTCAGGTGATATAGCAAGAGTGTCTAGGGCTCATTTCCAGCCTCCAGGTACATGTCTGAGTCCTATTTCAGACATTTTGAGGTGTTTGGTGTCAAATTCATTTTTTCCATTATAGGCCCTAGATATCAGAGTCACATCACATTTCTAGTTCTGGACCCAAGAACACCATAGTATACCTCAGATGACATACCAAGAGTGTCTAAGACCCATTTCTGGCCTCCAGGGGTGACTTTTTTAAGTTTTTGGGTTTAAGGGGGCAAAGTCACTTTTTCCACCCGAGGTCGTGGAACTCGGAGCTGGGTAAAAGTTTAGCTTGAGTGCCCTCCCCATGGAGGTCAAAAATGTTATTGCATCAAAATCATTTAAAAACTATATAGGTGTAATTGTAGTGCCCTGAATGCTATATGGCTGCATTTGCACCGTTCTAGGTATTTACAAAATGAATTTCTAACACTTTTGAAGTCTCCATGAAGTGAAAAATGACTAAGTCCAAAAACTTCACTGGTGCATCAAAGTGGTCAAAAAAGGTCAACATTGGGTTAAAATTAACAAAACATAGTGCTGCAGTGGTCCAATAGCAGGCTAAAGACATAATGAATGACACAGAATGAACAGTTTTACTAAACACTTTGAAAATTCGATTTTCAATTTCAGGGGGACAAGGTCATGGAACTCCGAGCTGGGTAAAAGTTCAGCTTAAGGGCCCTCCCCATGGAGGTCAAAAATGTTATTACATCAAAATCTTTTAAAAACTATATAGGTGTAATTGCAGTGTCCTGAATGCTATGTAACTGCATTTGCACTGTTCTGTGTGCCTCCAAAATGAATTGCTAACACTTTTGAAGTCCCCATGAAGTGAAAAATGACGAAGTACAAAGACATCATCGGTGCATGAAAGTGTTTAAAAACGGTCACAAATGCATAAAAATGAAAAAAACAAAGTGCTACACTGGCCCAATAGCAAGCTAAACACACAATGAATGACCCAGAATGAATATATTTACAAATTACTTGGAAAATGCTATTTTAAATTTCAGGGGGACGAGGTCACAGAAGTCATGGAACTCCGAGCGGGGTAAAAGTTCAAACTTTCCACCCCTCATGGAGGTCAAAATTTTTAATTCATCAAAATCATTTAAAAACTATATAGGTGTGATTGGAGTGTCCTGATTGCTATATAGGTGCATTTGCACTGTCCTGTGTGCCTCCAAAGTGACTTTCTAACACTTTTGAAGTCTCCATGAAGCAAAAAGTGACTAAGTCCAAAGACCATTTGGAGCATCAAAGTGTTCAAAAACGGTCAAAAATGCATAAAAACGAAAAAAACAAGTGCTACAGTGGCCCAATAGCATGCTAAACACACAATGAATGACACAGAATGAATAGTTGTACACATTACTTTGAAAATGCAATTTTAAATTTCAGGGGGACAAGGTCACGAAAGTCATGGAACTCCGAGCGGGGTAAAAGTTCAACCTTTCCCCCCTTATGGAGGTCAAAATTTTAATACATCAAAATCATTTAAAAACTATATAGGTGTGATGGCAGTGTCTTGGATACATCCCACATGAATTTTAAACACATTAGGAGCATCTCTGATCAAAATAACCATAAAAACCCCAAAGCTGCATCAGTGCTTCAAAGTGATCCAAAACGGTCAAAAATGGACGAAAATGAAAAATATTCTCCATATCTGAGTTTTTATAACATTCCTTAGATAATGTATATCTTGAATTAGTTTTAAATCCTTTTATTAAAAAGTTTCTTTTCTATGCTGCACTGGTGCAACGCCTCAAGTCTGAGAAGCTGCACCAGTGCAGCCGAAGCAGCACTGGTGCAGCCGAAGCAGCACTGGTGCAACAAGAGTCAAGCTGGTAGCCTGACCTTTGACCAATCCGAGAAAAAAAAAGGTGTTTTTTTCCCTGGGCCCCTCCCCCAAACGAAAACACATTGACCTGAAGCCTAAGTGTATTCTGAGTCATAAAAAGTTTATTAGATGAAAAAATATTGTACGGGCACTTTTTTGCACAAAAAGTCACTTTTTGGCCTTTTTTTTTGAGAGAAATAAAATAGTTCGCAGATTTTTTTTAAATCGACCGAATTAAAAAAAAAATGCTCTTGTTGGATGGCTTTGGACATAAGGCCGCATAAACAAAAGGAATTTTTCAAATATCTGTTTTTCTCACTTTTTTATTGCTGTTTGAAATTTCTGACTTCACTTTTTGCATCATTGGTGATGCATGTGTTTAACATTGAGCTTGGGAAAATTGAAAAAAAATAGACTTTGGGGATTGTTTACTAGGGCAAGTGATACATCAAATTAAGACTCATATTAAACTGAACCTCAAGCTGAAAAAAAAAACAAAATAGCATTTACGATCACTTTTTTATAAGCGACTTTAACAATTGTTTTTTTAGCTGTATTAAAAAACAAGGTAACGCCGTAAATTTTAGAAAAGAGATTTTTTTAAAGTAAAACATAGGTGTGACCTGCCTTCACATTAGGCTTCATAAACAAAAGAAAAAACATCTCTATGTGTTATATTCACTTTTTAATAACACATTTTCGTTTTAGGCACAAGCAAAAAGCAGCATTGGTGATGCATGTGTTTTTCAATGGGGTTTTTTAAAGTCTGAGAAATATAGAGGGAGAGAAAAGAAAATAGCAAATCTCTCTATTGGGACCTAATAGTTTCCTCTTTTCATACCCAGACTACACTGTTGATCTGGAAAAAACCAAGAAAACAGAAAAAAGAAAAAAGAGAAGATACACAAAAAGAGGAAAAGAATACCCATCAGCAAGTGCAGTCAGAGAGGCTTTGTGGTAGACTTTCCTGATGCTATAAGAAACCAGTCTGGCCATATTGTATCACCATGTGTATCTCTGATTTATGTGTTTTGAATCCAGTTTCTTGTTTGTTTACTTTGTTTTACTACCACTGGTTATAATTTTCAAAGTGTTCTGTTTGTTTCCAGTGCGTGGCCTCCTTTTTTCCTGAGCAGTGGCCAGGTGAGGTGAGGTTTTCTCTCCCCACAATAAGGGTGAGTGTCTTTCTAGTGTTCATAGTCATATCATACAGACTATAGAAACATGAGCTTGTAGTCTTTGCACTTGTTCTGTTGACATTATGTGTCCATGTCTCTGTTTCTTTCTTTTTTGTATTTTGTCTATGCAGGAGAAGATACACTCTTTTCAGTTTGGAAAGCAGGTGTAGATTCTACTTCACATCACTTAAGTAAGTGTTGCAGTAGCACCATAGGTCCTGACGAAAGCCGTTTAGGCTGAAACATGTTGACCGAGTAACAACACTGGTGGGTAGCAATTCTTTACATGCTATCAGCATACTGTTTTTAACCATACCACTTTGATGGTCAGCCCCAATAAAGTGTTTTATGACATCACTGTAGGTATTTTTAGAATCACTTGGATCATTTTTCCTTTTCTTTTTCTTTGAGCACTGCAACCTTAGCCCCTCCCGCTCATATACTGTCATTTGTTGGTGTAATGTTCTGGGTCCATCACTAGGCAGTCCTATGGATTGTTTCTGAGGCAGATCCTAGAGGACACCATTTACCAACACATACCCAGATGACGAGATTCCACTTATGAGTGGGCTGATGGGTATTCTTTTCCTCTTTTTGTGTATCTTCTCTTTTTTCTTTTTTCTGTTTTCTTGGTTTTTTCCAGATCAACAGTGTAGTCTGGGTATGAAAAGAGGACACTATTAGGTCCCAATAGAGAGATTTGCTATTTACTTTTCTCTCCCTCTATATTTCTCAGACCTTCTGTACCTTCCGTGTGTTTTAGTGACTAGTTGGGGGACTAGGTACCAGTAGGTCTATAATAATTTCTCCCCTCGGACCCCCCCTTAACCTTCTGTTTCTCTGTTTTTTAAAGTCTACCAAAATACGGTTTACCAATACATTTTCATTATTTTCTCTTTGGTATCTCATTATGCACATGTTAATAAACAGGTTCATGCATTATTAGCTAAATAGCATAAAAACACACTGAATTATTAACAATAATCTTTGAGATTTGGGTGACCAGATGGCCGGAAATCGAAAATCGCCTCCTATGGATTCAACTTCCATTTCGTGCACTTTCTATGTGGGCCACATGCATAAGAATTGGTACAATAATGCATACGAATCTTAGCTAGAATCTGCAATTGAAATTAAGTCTTTAACTTATATGCTTCAAGAATTATAGGGCACATTCTGCTATGTATAATATCCTATCCATTTCAATGGGACGACCAGATGGCCGCAAATTGAAAATCGCGTCGTATGGATTCATATTGCGTTGTATGTACCTTACGTGTAAGCCACATGCATTTAAAATGACACAATGTAGTAGGGTATGCTATAGAATGTGTTGCAGTTGGAAATCAAGCTCTATCTAGTATGGATCATGACTGATGACACAATATACGTGACTCATTTTGCAAAAAATGGAGGCAAATTTTATAAAACATGCGTTTAATCACTGAATGATTCTCACCACTTCTAAGCATGGCACAGGCATGACAATGACCACAGGGCAGTGGCATGATGGTAACTGTATGCTGCACTCAGAATTATGGATCCAGATTGTATGGTTTTAGAATTATGGGCCACAACGTAAGGCATATTTTTTCACACATGTGACGTTATTGAAAAACATCATACATTCAACTTCACATTTTGTAGCCAAAAGCATAAAGTGTTCTTCAACACACATGAAAGTGAAAAATAAAAACTTTTCCTGAAGATTACACTTGATTTGTACCTTGTCCCTATAAGCCACAAATATGAGAGTTACCACTATAAAGTGTAGATGTCTTAGCTACATACTGTGATTGAAATTAGGTCAGTACCTCATATGGTTCAAGATTTATAGTGCACCACATACTATGTAATATATCCTATCCATTTCAATGGGTGACCAGATGGCCGCAAATTAAAAATCGCCTCGTATGGATTCAAATTGCTTTGTATGCACCTTGTGTGTGAGCCACATGCATATAAAATGGCACACTGTAGTAGGCTATGTTATAGAATGTGTTGCAGTTGGAAATCAAGCTCTATCTAATATGGATCTTGACTGATGACATAACATACGTGACACATTTTGCAAAAGCTGGAGGAATTTTTTTAAAAATATGTGTTTAATCGCTGAAAGATTCACACCACTTTGAAGCTTTCCACATGCATGAAAATGAACACAGGACAGTGGCATCATGTTAGCTTAATGCTGCACTTCCAATTATGGATCCAGATTGTATGGTTTTAGAAGTATGGGACAAAATGTAAGGCATACTTTTTCGTACATGCGACGGTATTGAAAAACGTCATACATTCAACCTCAGATTTTGACAACTTTACAATACGCCACACACATAATAATTCACATGGGTAAGATGCACATCACTAGGAACAAAGTGCTGTTTAAATTATGTCTCTATAATGTACAGACTATGAATTATAGCCAAAAGTATAAAGTGTTCTACAACACACATGAAAGTGAAAAATAAAAACTTACCTGAAGGTTACACTTGATTTGTACCTTGTCCCTATAAGCCACAACCATGAGAGTTACCACTATGAATTGTAAATGTCTTAGCTACATACTGCAATTGAAATTAAGTCAGTACATCATATGCTTCAAGAAATAGAGTGCACTACATCCTCTGTAGTATATCCTATCCATTTCAAAGGGTGACCAGATGGCCGCAAATTAAAAATTGCCTCGTATGGATTCAAATTGCTTTGTATGACTGTTTTCAGGTCCCTGTAGCCACCAGGACCCCATAATATATCTCAGATGATATAACAAGAGTGGCTAGGGCTCATTTCCAGCCTCCAGGTACATGTCTGACTCCTATTTGTGACATTTCGAGGTGTTTGGGATCAAACTCATTTTTCCCAATATAGGCCATAGAGCTCAGAGTCACATCACATTGAGCTCAGAGTCACATCAAATTTCTAGTTCTGGACCTAAGGACCCCTTAGTATACCTCAGATGACATACCAGGAGTGTCTAAGACCCATTTCTGGCCTCCAGGGATGACTTTTTGAAGTTTTGGGGTTTAAGGGGGCATAGTCACTTCTTCCATCCAGGCTACGTTGCTCAAAATCGGGTACGATGTCAGGTTCTTCCCTTGGCTGGAAGCTGAAAAAAAAACTTCAGATAATAGCAAAGGTAGATAGATCAAATGAAAGCATCAGATCTGAGCTTTCTAACAAGTATATTTAGGTCATGGGTACTCACAAAGTGACTGTGATATCCATTCTGAGCTATTTGGAAAATTAGCAAATCTTGTCAAAAAAACATTTTTTTTTGACGATTTTTGCTAATTTTCGGTATCAACCCTCATGACTGTTTTCGGGTCCCTGTAGCCACCAGGACCCCATAATATATCTCAGATTATATAACAAGAGTGGCTAGGGCTCATTTCCAGCCTCCAGGTACATGTCTGACTCTTATTTGTGACATTTTGAGGTGTTTGGTGTCAAATTCATTTTTTTCCATTATAGCTCCTAGATATCAGAGTCACATCAGATTTCTAGTTCTGGACCCAAGAAGACCATAGTATACCTCAGATGACATACCAAGAGTGTCTAAGACCCATTTCTGGCCTCCAGGGGTGACTTTTTGAAGTTTTTGGGTTTAAGGGGGCAAAGTGACTTTTTCCACCCAGCCCAATGTTCTCAAAATCGGGTACGATATCAGGTGTTTCCCTTGGTTGGTAGCGGAAAAAAACCTTTATATAATATCAAAGTTATATATATCACATGAAAGCATCAGAGCTGACCTTTCTAACAAGTGTATTCATATCTTGCGCACTCAAACAGTGTCTCTGATATCCATTCTGAGCTATTTGGAAAATTAGCAAATCTTGTCAAAAAAATTTTTGGGACGATTTTTGCTAATTTTCAGTATCAACCCACCTGACTGTTTTTGGGTCCCTGTGGCCACCAGGACCCTATATTATATCTCAGGTGATATAGCAAGAGTGTCTAGGGCTCATTTCCAGCCTCCAGGTACATGTCTGAGTCCTATTTCAGACATTTTGAGGTGTTTGGTGTCAAATTCCTTTTTTCCATTATAGGCCCTAGATATCAGAGTCACATCACATTTCTAGTTCTGGACCCAAGAACACCATAGTATACCTCAGATGACATACCAAGAGTGTCTAAGACCCATTTCTGGCCTCCAGGGGTGACTTTTTGAAGTTTTTGGGTTTAAGGGGGCAAAGTCACTTTTTCCACCCGAGGTCGTGGAACTCGGAGCTGGGTAAAAGTTTAGCTTGAGTGCCCTCCCCATGGAGGTCAAAAATGTTATTGCATCAAAATCATTTAAAAACTATATAGGTGTAATTGTAGTGCCCTGAATGCTATATGGCTGCATTTGCACCGTTCTAGGTATTTACAAAATGAATTTCTAACACTTTTGAAGTCTCCATGAAGTGAAAAATGACTAAGTCCAAAAACTTCACTGGTGCATCAAAGTGGTCAAAAAAGGTCAACATTGGGTTAAAATTAACAAAACATATTGCTGCAGTGGTCCAATAGCAGGCTAAAGGCATAATGAATGACACAGAATGAACAGTTTTACTAAACACTTTGAAAATTCGATTTTCAATTTCAGGGGGACAAGGTCATGGAACTCCGAGCTGGGTAAAAGTTCAGCTTAAGGGCCCTCCCCATGGAGGTCAAAAATGTTATTACATCAAAATCTTTTAAAAACTATATAGGTGTAATTGCAGTGTCCTGAATGCTATGTAACTGCATTTGCACTGTTCTGTGTGCCTCCAAATTGAAATCCTAACACTTTTGAAGTCCCCATGAAGTGAAAAATGACGAAGTACAAAGACATCATTGGTGCATGAAAGTGTTTAAAAACGGTCACAAATGCATAAAAATGATAAAAACAAAGTGCTACACTGGCCCAATAGCAAGCTAAACACACAATGAATGACCCAGAATGAATATATTTACAAATTACTTGGAAAATGCTATTTTAAAATTCAGGGGGACGAGGTCACAGAAGTCATGGAACTCCGAGCGGGGTAAAAGTTCAAACTTTCCACCCCTCATGGAGGTCAAAATGTTTAATTCATCAAAATCATTTAAAAACTATATAGGTGTGATTGGAGTGTCCTGATTGCTATATAGGTGCATTTGCACTGTCCTGTGTGCCTCCAAAGTGACTTTCTAACACTTTTGAAATCTCCATGAAGCAAAAAGTGACTAAGTCCAAAGACCATTTGGAGCATCAAAGTGTTCAAAAACGGTCAAAAATGCATAAAAACGAAAAAAAACAAGTGCTACAGTGGCCCAATAGCATGCTAAACACACAATGAATGACACAGAATGAATAGGTGTACACATTACTTTGAAAATGCAATTTTAAATTTCAGGGGGACAAGGTCACGAAAGTCATGGAACTCCGAGCGGGGTAAAAGTTCAACCTTTCCCCCCTTATGGAGGTCAAAATTTTAATACATCAAAATCATTTAAAAACTATATAGGTGTGATGGCAGTGTCTTGGATACATCCCACATGAATTTTAAACACATTAGGAGCATCTCTGATCAAAATAACCATAAAAATCCCAAAGCTGCATCAGTGCTTCAAAGTGCTCCAAAACGGTCAAAAATGGACGAAAATGAAAAATATTCTCCATATCTGAGTTTTTATAACATTCCTTAGATAATGTATATCTTGAATTAGTTTTAAATCCTTTTATTAAAAAGTTTCTTTTCTATGCTGCACTGGTGCAACGCCTCAAGTCTGAGAAGCTGCACCAGTGCAGCCGAAGCAGCACTGGTGCAGCCGAAGGAGCACTGGTGCAACAAGAGTCAAGCTGGTAGCCTGACCTTTGACCAATCCGAGAAAAAAAAAGGTGTTTTTTTCCCTGGGCCCCTCCCCCAAACGAAAACACATTGACCTGAAGCCTAAGTGTATTCTGAGTCATAAAAAGTTTATTAGATGAAAAAATATTGTACGGGCACTTTTTTGCACAAAAAGTCACCTTTTGGCACTTTTTTGAGAGAAATAAAATAGTTTGCAGATTTTTTTTAAATCGAACATACCATGGTGGTGCCCCAGTACTTGCGCAGCACCGAACGTGCAACGGTGCCCATATTTTCGGAGCACCGAATATGCAATGACTGCACCGATACTTGCGCAGCACCGAACGTGCGCCGCAGGTGGCCATACCTCCGTAGCACTGGGCATGGGCCTTGTGGAGCACAGGGTGTGGAGAGACCATCGTGCATGCCCATGAAAGAGAACGGCCTAGAGTGCACCGGGAGAAGGAGACGGCGCGAACGAGTCTCCCTTGCCCCCCCCAGGCGGGGGCATCACAGCCGCACCCCAGCCGAATGTCCCGCTTCCACAACACAGAGTTTCACTCCCTATTTTGTCCTCAGAAAGGTCTCTTCCACTCTTGCAGACTCGATGAGAGGGGACTGCTGCAGGGCCTCAAAATGGCGTCTGGGTCCGCTGGAAGGCGGGTCTCGGCCGCTAGAGTAACTTTGAACAGCAATGTAACTCGGTCGCTTGCCCACCGGGACACGAGCCCCCACCTCCGACAACATCTCCACAGCCTTGAAGAGTCTGCAAAGGTACCCGGCGGAGCCCTCGGCCCCTGCAGGCTTCCGGTAAGGGACAACTGCCTTGATCGCCAACAAAATAAACATGACATTGCCACTCCTTCTGTTAGCATGAATTCTTGAACTGCCGAAAAGGACTCTGGTCCAACTGCCGGTTGTAGGAAACTGTTTCCTGATGCTACTTCCGGACTGACCCGGCCCCGCCCAAAATGGCGCCGGTATCAATAGGAACTTACGAACACCTCGTGGTGTTTCTTTTTGCTAAATAAAAAAAAACTTGATGTTCTGAGACATGTATATGATCCTTTGTACACTTGACAAGAAGAAAGGAGAGCTCACTCGATGAACATGTAAAAAGGATCCCGTTAAAAATGATGATTACAAATGTACAATGTATTATATTTTTTATATATATATAGCTGATGTATAACCTCGCTTATGACGCACGCACACGGTATGCATATAGGAAATCTGATTGCAACTAGTCTGACTATGCTTCTAAATTATGAAATAAATGCCCCCGAGCCCCCCCAGCCAGTTGATAGACGTTTTAGTTTGCTACAAATGAATTGATAAAACTTTCTAATGTTTTTTATTGCTGCAAAACAACACCCCCCACTGTACGCACTTTAGCCATTGCCGTGTCCGGCCAAATACGACTGCACCCTCATAAATCCACGTACTATGATTTTGCAAAAATAAAGGTTTTCGAAATTATGAACGGGTATTGCATGCTTTATTTGAAATATGGGATCGGCGGGAGAGTTCTTTTCTGTGCACCCTACCCTGCTCTCTCTTTAAGGTTATTAGAAGATGGTTGCCCAGCCCCGGAGGAAGGATCGGATCTACGACACGATACTCTGCCTTCAAGGTACGCGACTGACTCATGAACTCTCGCGTGGAGAAAAGACCTCGACTTCTGAGGATGGGTAAAACGAAACGGTATAAATAATGGAATGTAAAAGAAGGGTAAAATAAAACGATGTAAATGTTATAAAGTACGACGCTCAAAGGTATTAGGGAACAGAGCTGACCAAAGAACTGAAGAACCTTAGAACGTCACAGCATTGAAGGAGATTTAAGGATCCCGATAGTGAGATACATCTACTAACTAGATACCTCGCACTAGGTACCTCTGGTTTCCTTTTTACGTTTCCCTGCACACGACCTATAAGGACACACTGCCCCCCCCGACTCCAGAAACCATACCCCAGGGATTCTACCCCGAGGAGGAAAGACGAGTATGAGGTAAGTAAAGGACTCTCGAATCCATGTATTTGATATGCGCGAATGTTGTCCCCCTCCCTTCCCCTCTTTTCCCTCCCTCTACAGGTTACATCAGGGGCCGCAACCGAGGTATGGCGAAGATCTGAAGCCTTGCCCCGTCTGATACGCGAAGCGGACCAACGCTGCAAGGTGGCGCCTAAGCACGCCCACAAACTACTCACGTAGCAAACGAGCCCATAAATTTAGTATGATCTGATGAAAAATGATCACCCTTAACCCATGCTGCACGAATGAACGCATGTCACGTATGATTCGAAACTATGAGAGAATGTGTGTGTGTGACTGAAGCGTTGACTCAACTGGTCGAAGGACCAAGAATGCAAGAAAGTGCGACACAGTGGTACCCGTTTTCCTTTTTCTCAAAGCATGTCCCCTCTACCCTGTCTAATGCTCGTCCACCTCAAACTGCATGCTTTCAAGATTCTAACACAGACCCGTAAATGTCCTTTGCTGTGTAATGCACTAAATAGCCTTTCTTAAATACACTGCCACTCTCCATGTCGCACGTGTACTATTTAGCCTGCTGTTGCACTCTCTCTCTCTCTCTCTCTCTCTCTCTCTCTCTCTCTCTCTCTCTCTCTCTCTCTCCTTCACACTCCCACTCTTCCGAGCGATTAGCTCCGAAATTGGCAGACTGCCACCCCTAGCGCACCACCCAATTGGCTCCAAATACCGCCAGTATTTGCACAAAACTTGTCTTTAATAAAATCACCATGAGACCGTGTCACTACCTCTCCTTTCTGCTAAATTGACGAAACCGAGAATTGGCCATAAGGGAAAGGACAGGTAAGACGACTGAGGTTCCCTAATCTGACCCGTAATGAGGGAACTACATGTCAGCGGCTCCTATTATGAGATAAAATGCCTCAGATGACGCGACCTTCCCCGTTCCGAATTGTCGCAATACCCAAACCGTAAAGGTAATCGAAACCTCCCCATCTTCCCAGGACGCACCCAGTATTGCGTTCAGTTGCCCCCGATAAGAGTTTTTAACTATCCTTCACCCCCCGATCGTAAGAGATGGGTCGACTTGCGACTAACGCAGGCCAGCTGTGGTCCCTAGAAATGATTTTTTCGATAGGCAAATTTCAGAGTTTGGAATTCGAGAAATGCCACTGAACGCTCACCAACTGAACTGTGGCCTTCTGCCGATAGTACCCTTATAACCCAAAGTAAGATGATGCCCCCCCATCACAGTTTTCTATGTCCCTAGTTATTTTCCCATGAGACCCCTGTCTTTTCTAATTTAGTAATCAGGCCGCGAGAGGCTGCATAGGAACCAGAATGATGTTTTACAAAGTTAAAGATTAGACCGAAGCGAAGAAAACCATTACAATGAACCTTGTCGAAAGCGAAAATGTTTAGTTAAAAGGCAGGATGCATTGATAAAATGAAAGATGTTTAGCCTATGTTCGTCCCTCAGCGAGATACCTATTAGTACCATGTTGATAGCTCACAACACCCTTTTGTAAATATAAACCCCTAGAGAACGGTATAGCTTTGTCAGGCTTGTATTACGAAGGTGGGTCTCCATCAGATGAACTGTCGTGACTATAGTAAACAGTTGTGAAGGAAAGTCATAGTAAATCCAGCAGGCCCACCATCGATCATTTATATGTCAGTTGTGAACCCTAATATAACGGACGTTTCTATTGTCATTTACCTGGAGCTGGGAGAGAAATAGACTTGTGTGATTACCTTCCTCTGCCCATTCTCTAAAGACTGTCTTTTCAAACTCCTTCAAGGGTACAGCTGTCGGAGGAAAGAAGGACCGGATGTGGGAGCACGTGGCCTGACTACAGACTATGGAACGTCTGCGGCATGGGCCAAGGCGAGACCGCGACAGAACGGAGCTGCAGGACGAGGCACTATTTCCGACAAAACAAGAGGAGAGGGCTGACCTGATGCCCCTGTCCAATGTTCAAATGTGTGCCGAAAGGTCCCCGCTCCCTAAACTCGGTCATAAGCCCGCCTACCTGAAATCTCTCGTTCCCCTAGTTTGTTCCCGACCTGGCCATTGCTCCACCCCCCTTTTTCTCCGACCTACCCTATGGACTATTTGTACACTCTTCTTCCACCTGAACTTTTTGACTATCGACTCCGAAAGACACAGGGCGAAAAAGACCTTTTCGACCAGAAACGCGAGGAAAAGGTCGTGCCCTGCAACACGGGACCTAGAATAGAGCTGGACCCTTAGCTCCACCGCCGGTGCTCCACAGCGCCAACAAAGGACTGAGAACTCAGTAACTTCGAACATTGACACCCTCAATCATCGTTTCTGCTACGTCTCGTTTCTCTCCCAGCCACCATTGTATTGATTATGCTCCAACCAAATATATACGGAGCCTGTATATAATAACCTGTATGCAATGTACTGACTGCTCGCTACAGAATCATTTTTTGTATTACCTTACTATGACTTTCCTGCTAACAAGTTTATCAAAGTTTATCAATAGGCCCGCCTCCTAAAACTAGAGATCTTAAATGTAGTGTTTACGACTCCTTCACCTGGGGTCCTACTGCTTTTTCTTATGCCCACCATAATAGACTTGAATAGGAAATAGATCAGCAAGATGTCTTGAATATGTTAAAGGGAGGACTGTGGAAAATTAGTACGGTTTGGTAAACATTATCTGCGCCATCTTGCCTTTTCCCCTGATGCCACACTTTTGTCGTGCGCGCCCGCCATTTTTTTAGGTGCCTCGATCAGGACCATCCCTTTTGCACGCCACTGGCCCCCAACATAGCCCTTCGCCCTCGCCAAGCCTGCACGCTGACCAACCCCCCCTCGCTCGCACATGCTTTGAGTCATAAACCCCTCTTCAGCGCAGTTCTGCCTCAAAGCCCCATCCTGTTCCCAGCGCGACCCCTCCCTTCATTCTTTTCATAGTCCCCGGCCCTTTGATACAAAAAAAACCCCTTTTCCTGTGCCCGTTTGTCTTCCTTGTTCCCAGGCCGACACCTAGCTCTGCCGATACTATTCCTTGCCCCTCCCCGTACAGTTGAAAGCTTCCCTCATCAAAGGACCCCCGAGTTGATCAGAGCCCCCACCCCACGAGATCCGATCGAACCCCCCACACTCCATGAATCGGCGGAATATCCAGCTGCGCGATATCCATCACCTGTTGTGACCGGGGTGGGGACTTCTACTGTAAATGTGTGTGGGAACGGGCCCGAAGGGGAGATTCCGGGAATGTCTTTCCGTACATCAAAGCATTGCCATGAATATGTAAACTGTAATAAAGCCACAAAAACCTGTATATAAGGGGCCAGGCCTCAGAAATAAGTTAGAGCACCTCATGACGATACCTGCTGTCTGATTTGTCGTGTTCTCCTCCGGAGAGAATAAACCTTGTTTCCTGCCTTCCAGTCTCCAGCGCCTGCCTCTTCATTGATTAATGTTTCGTGGGTTAAAGAGGCGATACCGCCGGGCAAATACCGATTGTCCCCGACCTTAGTTTCTACACTAGCACCATTGGTTTTGCAAATGCTTGCTTGATCTTGTTATTAGCTACTGTTGGTAAGAACTCCTGCAGCAAGCTAGAGCCTCGAAGGGCGGCATGAATCGAGGGATTTGTTATTTGTAGACGTGCAATGAAGTCTGTGCAGGCCAGCCTGTGGCATGTTTATGCAGACTCGAGGTGGCGCTATTCCTATAGTCCCCACTTTGTTTCTGGAACTCAGAGTTTGTTGCTTCGGCCTGCATGGGGGGGCTCTCAGGGGGCACTGTGGATGGTAATCCCCACCCCAGGTGACCCCTAAATGTACATCATTCAAGGTGATCAGTAAAAGGCGATGTTGATGAGATGATGTCTGAAGGGTGTGATCGTAACCTTGGCTTCCCCACTTGACCACGATTGCATGAACCTGTGACACGAATGTCTCGTCCTGCACCTCTCGCTCTCTACCTGGCGAGCACCGGCAGCAGACTGAACCTCAACATCAAGAGTATCTGTTTGGGACCAGCCATGCCTAGAAGTGTCTCCCTTGCCTTATATTGTACTAGTCTCACTATTCACCATCTGGTGAAGTGAGACCACGAGAGCTGTCTCGTCTGCTACAATAATAACCTTTATGAAGTGCTACGCCGACGTCTAGGCGCTGTTCATCGGGTGAGGTGCATGCTATGTGGAGGCCACGATCATGAAAGGCTTCTGCTGTGTCTTAAGAGGTTGGCGAGATGCTGCTTGCTTGCGCTGCCGCAGTCCACAGGTGACCGGTCACTTCGACATGTACAGTGGAGTTGTAGTCCGTGTGTGCTGTGCGGTGCATCCTGCTTTTTCCTTCCACACCGGCTGTTTTTGAGTGGAGTTGGAGTTGTAGTCCGTGTTTGCTGTGCGGTGCATCCTGCTTTTTCCTTCCACACCGGCTGTTTTTGAGTGGAGTGGGAGTTGTAGTCCATGTGTGCTGTGCGGTGCATCCTGCTTTTTCCTTTCACACTGGCTGTTTTTGAAAGGAGTGGGAGTTGTAGGCCGTGCGTGCTGTACGGTGCATCCTGCTTTTTCCTTCCCCACCGGCTGTTTTTGAGTGGAGTGGGAGTTGTAGGCCGTGTGTGCTGTGCGGTGCATCCTGCTTTTTCCTTCCCCACTGGCTGTTTTGAGTGGAGTGGGAGTTGTAGGCCGTGTGTGCTGTGCAGTGCATCCTGCTTTTTCCTTCCACACCGGCTCTTTTTGAGTGGATTGGGAGTTGTAGTCTGTGTGTATTGTACGGTGCATCCTGCTTTGTCCTTCCACACCCGCTGCTTTTCAGTGGAGTGGGAGTTGTAGTCCGTGTGTGCTGTGCAGTGCATCCTGCTTTTTCCTTCCACACCGGCTGTTTTTGAGTGGAGTGGGAGTTGTAGTCCGTGTGTGCTGTGCAGTGCATCCTGCTTTTTCCTTCCACACCGGCTGCTTTTGAGTAGAGGGGGAGTCGTAGTCCGTGTGTACTGTGCAGTGCATCCTGCTTTTTCCTTCCACACCGGCTGCTTTTGAGTGGAGTGGGAGTTGTAGTCCGTGTGTGCTGTGCGGTGCATCCTGCTTTTTCCTTCACACCGGCTGCTTTTGAGTGGAGTGGGAGTTGTAGTCCGTGTGTGCTGTGCGGTGCATCCTGCTTTTTCCTTCCACACCGGCTGTTTTTGAGTGGAGTGGGTGTTGAAGGCCTTGTAGCTACCTGCTGGTGTCCCTTCTATCCACCTGGCCCACCCCCTCCCATGCATACTGTTTGCACTACGCGCCTGCACCACTGAAATCCTTGCACTGCCCCTACCTGCCCGCCACTGCCAGGGCGTTGAGCTCTGGTGTCTGTTGAATGGCAGAAAGGCAAATTCCTCTTCTTGCCATTACATCTTCGCTGGATGAGGCTTGGAATAAAGCAGATCCTTCTCTGCACCCCTCTTCCAAGTCAGTCATCTATTAAACTTTACTCCTCCCAGAGCAGGGTCTGCTATCCACCCCTGCTAGGGGAGCTCCTGTTGCTCCGGGGTGGACCTTACAAAGCATGTTAACAAATTGCTGTATTTTGTGCATGCCTTCGGGTCCCTCACCTCTGTCCTGAGTAGACTCGGCCTTGGATGCTGTATCCTGTCCTTGCCGTTGGGTGGACAGAGTAGAGAATTTACCGTCTGTAGCCTGTCCCTGTAGAGGGTGCTTCACCGTCACGCCGGTGTGGCCCCGGTACAGCTTTACTGGCTGTCTGTAGTTAGTGTATGACATGGGTTAGTGGAGTTGTTGTTTTTTCTTTACTCCTGGGTGGAGTAAACCGGAGCAATGAAATTCTGACATTCCCATTTCACTTATAATTGGTGATCATAACTAACTCACTCTCAATAACTCACTCGCTAACTCTCTCACTCTCACTAACTAAATCTCACTCACTCTCACTAACTCAATAACTCTCTCTCACTAACTAACTCACTCGCTAACTCTCTCACTCTCACTAACTCTCTCACTAATTTCATCACTCTTACTAACTCTCTCAATCTCTCACTAACTATCTCCCACTAATTAACTCACTAAATCTATCACTCTCAATAACAAAGTAAGTAACCTTCACTCTCCTGTTATTTATACCCACCCCTTTGTGGAAAAGTAAATTTTGCCATGTTGTATGTGCCTACGTGTTCCCTATGTTATGTTATATGTGCATGATCGATATGCATGTATTCCCCTATGATCGATTAAAGACGCAATTATAGTTGTGTCCATCTCTAGTATGCCAGTTTCCAGTTTTCGTGAATACAACGAATATCGGGCCTATGTAAAGCTACGTTGCCACGTTTTACAGTGTGCACGTTAATTCATTGAATTATCCCCGTTTCTAGGCCTCAAAAGGGCCCGGACTTAGATTCAGCACCTGTTTTCTGAACCCTCTCCAAGGAGCGATACAGCCCCCACCTGTATCCCTGACTCTTAGCTTACTTTCATGCCTCGCAGTGCCCGGCTCGGCCTGGCTCTGCCTCCCAGTCTGCCAAGAATATGTTATGTTTCTAGTTATCAGTCCAGCCCTCCTTCTCTGCATTCCTAAGCTACTGAATCGCATCAATAGTTTCCGTCATGGTCTAGCCTTTATGTCTCCATGTAAGAGAAATACTGTATTAATATTTATAGAATATTCCCCGCACACGCACTACATGTAGAATTATGCATGCACCAGTCTTAATGTCTGTTAGCCTTTACTCTGATAACTTTTGGATTCTATCAACATGTACTCTAAACACCAGATACTAGATATGCCTGGGTACATGTCGCTCTGACACTCCAGACTTTAGTCTCCTCTTCTAGCGCAGAAGTCATAGCCCCCCAGTTCTCCCTGGTAACACGTCATTGTCAGTTTGCGCGCACCACTAGGTTAGAGGTCCCAGCTGCTCAGGTAGCCCCCTCCATGTTTCCGCCCCGTTTATGACATATTCTGTTACGTTTACATCACATGTCTGTGTATACGCCCTGTACACGCCTTCTTGTTACCTCATTTTGCCCTTATCTTTCGCGACTGCTACAAACTCCGCCTACTGCTACGCCTACTGTATTGAATGCAATGTATTTTGTTTAACTATATATACTAATGTTCTGTTATTAAAAGTTATGCGCATCATTCCCAGATCCTGCCCCCGGCAGCTGTCGGGCCCTGCCATCCCATTCCCATGCAGGCTGTCCTGTTCCTGTCCTTTTATGCCTGATTAAAGCCTGTACACTCTAGCTACCTCGAATCTTGACTCTTATTTATTGAGCTATCTGTTTGTATGAGTATCCCGAAAAATAGAACCGGTAATTAATTATTTATTTACCACATAATGGCGCCCGAATAGGGACTTGCCCTTTCCCCACGCGCCGGAGAAGCCACGCAGGCCCCCTGATCCTCTGCAGCCGTGACGGAACCATACCGTGCACGTGCAGATATTTCTGCTTCAAGTATCCCTCAGGCCCACGGAGGAGACGGAGGTTGCGGTCCAGCGTCCAGACGAGGTGGTGGAGGAACGCAGCGAGTCCCGACCAGAGCCCAAGCCGAGAGTCCAAGGTCCGAGGTATCCGGAGGCCCACCTGTAACTAAAGTCCGAGGTTCGTCCGTCCGTCGTCGTAGCAGTCGAGTCCAGTCCGAGGCCTTCCGTTCTTGCTGCCCGGTGAGTACCATTGCTGGGGTAGTATCTAGACAGGGTCAATTGATTTGCCTCTGGTCCGTGGGTTTGGGTACACAGATCCAACACGAAGTGTCCACTTAGGTGGATGCGGGTCCTGACGTGTCTCTTTATGGGACCGGTAAGTTTCGTACTGTTTTAGCAGTGCATCTAGTCATTCTAGTAAGTTTCTGTTCCAGTAAGTTCTGTTTTTGAGAAATTCATGTATTCTGTTTTCAGTATTTCAGGTAATATTCTGTCCAAAATGTTATTTCATGTGTTTTCAATGTCGTGGTATGAATGATTCGTTTTTCAGTTATTATTGTGTTTATCGTGTATTGTATTGTGTCCAGACTCCAGCCTAGTTATGCCTCTGTTCTCAAAGTTACGTCAGTTAAAAACTAGAAAAGGTCTGCTCGAGGAAGCAGTTCCTGTCCCGCCTAGGGACAGTCCAGGTCATTTTATGTATCAAAAGCATGGCATAAGTGCCATATTATATCTAGATTTATGGGTGGAGTACACCAAGGAATTAGAGGAAAAGTATAGATGGCCCGTATCAGGTACGTGGGATGCCGAGTGCATCATGCGAGTAGAAGAAGCATTATGGAAAAAGAAAGCCAGACAGTCCCAGAGAGACGCCATCGAGTTATGGCGCAAAGAATCTCATAAAAGAACAGAAAAAGAAATCATAAAGTCTGAATTAAGTAGAGAATCCTCAGAAAGAGCCCAAGAAAGGGAATTAATTGAAGTAGGTGAACGAGTTAAAGCCGAACAGTCAGACAGACAGAGAAATGCCCTCATTAAGGGTATGTATCCTCTTCTTGCCGAGGGTTTGCCAAAAGCAACCCCGGAAGCACCATGTAATTTTCCGCCGCCATTAGTTCCGATTAAGCTACGTCACAAACCGACCGCAGCTGATATTTTTCTCTCGTCCTATTTGGACGACACAGTCCCAGAATATGCGAATCCTGCTCCGCCAGCTCCGGTAAATAATGTAATTCCTGTTCCTCCAGCCACCGGGGCACCTGTTACAGCACCTGTTACGGTACCCCCGGTCCAGTCCATAGTACAAGTTCCCGCTACATCGGTCACTCTGCCAGCACGAAGAGTATCAGTCGACGATTCCAGTTTAGGGGCCGCGGGAGGAGGTCCTCCGGGTACCCCGCCGCCACACAAACGTATAACGTTAGTCGAGTTACATGAACGTGCGTTACAGCGTACGCCCAAACATCAGTCCGTTGCAGATATCAGGCGAGCTCTCACCGAATGCCGTTATGATCCAGTCCCAGGCGATGATAATATGGTTATATATTCATTGCGTGCAAGACGGGTGACCGAGTATTTGGACACCCTACCGAATATGAAAGAAGATCTAGACAGAATATATCGTTTCATCCGTACAGGAGAAGATCCAGAAAGTATTGGCGAAATCATGTCTCTAAGGAAAGCTGAGACTCAGCTCATGCTATTAAAGTTTCTAATCAATTGTTTAATAAGGGAACAAGATTATCCAGACAAAGATCCAATCGAAATGAAAGTCCTGACAAAGTGGAGTGATCATATAGCCGAGGGAAGACACAAGACACTCAGTAGTATAGACAGTATGTACAAGAAAATTCGTAAGGAAATAATAAGGTTACACGAGAAACGCAAAACAGCACAAGTAAGCGAGAAAGAAGATAACTCTGATACTGAAGAAGTAGAAGACGAGAATACCGCCAGAATAGCGTATGTAGGTAAATCTAGATTTCCAGACCGACATTCACGCCTAGAACACAAGAAAGTCTTTCATCTTCCAGCACCAGAACAATATTCTCTAGAACAAGTATTTCAAGCTACCGATCACATTCTGAAATCACGAATCGGTTATAGTGAACTTAGTACCATGCATGAACAAGAACTAGCCCGATCAGCAGTCCGATGGATTACTGATTCTACCACTTTTCCAGACGAAATAGTGGCACAAATGTTTCTGAAACTGCCCCCAGCCGAGCAACGACTGGTGGGTATGTATATGATCCAGCACCTCATTACACTATATGAAGGACAACATTCTGATCCAGATCCGTTACATGATATTCTGAACGAGTTACTCCAGTATAAATGGAAAGGTTTAGGTACCGATTTAAGTAGTGTCATTCTAGAACAGCGCCACAAATATAGAACGTTTCTGAACCCGCATTTTGTTCACGTCTCACCTCCAGAAAGTAAACCATTTTACATAGATAGACAGCATCCGTTACGAGAAGTACACCCAGTTAGGACACCGGGTGGTGAAATGCAACGAGTATTTGTTTACACCCCTATCACATAGATGGAACTCTTAGAGATGAAGAAATTAATTCCCTGTCACGACAAAGATCCAGCAGGGTTCCATCGAGAATTAAAAGACATGCTCCGTATGGGAGAATACACGTATCCAGATATCATTAAAATGTTAAAGGTCCTGTTGCCCGCAGGGGTATATGAAAAACTCAAGGAAAAGGAATGGGAGGTGGGAGAGAAAAAGATTGATTGGACAGCTCTAGAAGCTGAAGATAAAATACGAGTACCAGGTACCGGTCTTGGGGACAAATGTAAAGAATTGCCCGAGTTATTGATACAAGTTTTGCCAAGGTTATTAGCCACGAAAAAGGAAGATTGGGATGCAATCTCAGCATGTAAACAGAAACAGGATGAAGATACTAGTGATTTTTATTCTAGATTTGAAAAATGTTTTATTATTAACAGTGGTTTGAAGACAGGTAGCGAGTCATACCCTCATCTTTTTGTTACTAAACTAGTCGAGAATTCAAGCCCACAAGTTAAAAATCGAGTTTTGAAAGTCGAAAGTACCTGGCAAGCTAGTACCCCGTCACAAATGTTACAGATGCTCCAGTATCACCAGAATAGAATCAGGGAAGAGCAAGAACACGTAAGGAGACGTATGAAAGACACGAAAATGAAAGTACTAGTTGCACAATCTGTTCCACAAGACAGTCAGAAGAGGGGTCCGAATCAAGCCAGTCATCCTGCAGCTCCCGTTAAAGGGACATGCAATTATTGTAAACAACCAGGTCATTTTATAAACGAGTGTGCAGTTCTGAAACACAACATAGCAACTGGTAAGACTAAAGAAAGACCACGTCCGCCTAGACAAGAACAAGTTTCACAGACTTCCCAGACACCACAGAATGCACAACAGACAGTTCCAGCACCGCAGCCTATTGCTGCAACACAGCATGTTACACAGCAGATGTACCAGTATGCCCAGACAGAGTATCCAGAATATCAACCGTATTCATGAAACAGCCTAGAGAGGGAGGTAGGCTTGCCTCTCATCGAGATACCTGTAGATCAAGAGGGTCCCTATGTACATAGTCAAGTATTGGGGAAAGACAGAAAGTTTTTGATTGATACAGGGGCAAGTAGGACTACTATCAGTCATGACGAGGTTCCAGGGGCTCCGCTCTCAGGCTCTAGAAATGTTTCCCTTGGATTTTCAGGAAAGCCTATTGTTAACGAGATTTCAAAGCCAGTTACTCTAGAAGTTGGTCCATTGTCCCGAACTACTGATTTGTTACTTACGAAGTCATGTCCAGAAAATTTGTTAGGCATTAAAACATTAAAAGAATTAGGTGCAGTTATTTGCTGCTCTCCAGAAGGAATATGATTGTTTTTAAGAGACTTTAAAGGTCATTATGTATTACGTGATTTTGATCCAAGATTGTCCAATGTTCCACAGCATTTATGGGCGCAAGGTCCAACTGATGTAGGTTTTATGCGAATCACACCCCATCGTGTGACCCTCAAGCAAGGTATAGTCTTGCCACGGATCAGACAGTACAGATTGCCACCTGAGGCTGTAGCAGCCTTATCCAAAATTATTGACGAGCTCATTGCTCAAGGAGTAGTCGTAGAAACTGACTCCAATGTATGTAATTATCCTATCATTCCAGTCATGAAACGTACTGATCCAAATGCACCTCCAGTATATCGATTAGTGATTGACCTTCGAGAACTTAATAAATGTATCATACCCCAGTATCCAGTAGTCCCAGATATTTCATCTCTATTGACAGCTATTGATTCTGAAGCTACATTTTTTACTGTTATAGACCTCAAGAATGCATTTTTCAGTGTCCCGATTCATCCAGACAGCCAGTACCTTTTCGGTTTTTGTTTAAATGGAAGGAGCTATAAATTCACACGAGCTCCTCAAGGTTTCACAGAAAGCCCTAGTATTTACAGTCAAGCACTTAAAAGACAACTAGACAATATTCACATGCCAACTGACACTGCCCTGCTCCAGTATGTAGATGATCTACTGATCACAGCCCGTTCTGAACGTGACTGCGAGCGAGCGTCACTTACAGTTCTGTATTTCCTAGCCGAGATGGGGCACAAGGTGTCCCCTTCGAAGCTTCAATTCTGTGTCCAGCAAGTGATCTACTTAGGCCACTTACTGTCCAAGTGGGGTAGGCAGTTGACACCAGACCGTATCCAGTTAATAGCGAGTCTTCCACAGCCCAAGACACAGAAGGAGGTATGTGCTTTTATTGGCCTCACTTCTTATTGCAGACAATGGATTCCTCAGTATGCATTTCTAGCAAAGCCACTGATACAGTTAACGACACAGGAGGCAGCCATATCGACTGTCCTCCCTTGGACATCTGAACATACACTTAGTTTTAATGAGTTAAAGAAAGCTTTATGCCAAGCACCTGTTCTAGCTACACCGAACTACAGTAAGCCTTTTACACTTTTTGTCACAGAACGTGATGGTACTGCATTATCTGTTCTCACACAAGATCAAGCCGGACAGTACAAGCCTTGTGCTTTTTTTTCGAGCACATTAGATCCAGTAGCCCAGACTTTGCCTGCGTGCCTCAAGTCAGTTGCAGCCACAGCTCTAGCAATCAGACAAAGTGATTCCATAGTATTAGGACACTCCCTGACAGTACAAGTTCCACACTCCGTGGAAGTTCTTTTAAACCGAACACAGACTCAGCACTTGACCATTGCACGTTTAACAGGTTATGAACTGACACTGTTCCAGCCACACATAGAAATCAGACGCTGCAACGTTCTAAATCCTGCTACTCTGTTACCGTCAGTTACTTAAAATCCTGCCACACATGACTGTGTGGAAGTCATTAACACTATGACTAAGCCAAGACAAGACCTGACAGACATTGCATTACCTGATCCCGACCTGACACTTTATGTGGATGGTTCATGTATGAGAACGAGTACAGGAGAACTAGTAGCCGCGTATGCAGTGACTACTGACACTGAAGTTATTGAAACACACCGTATTGACACACTGTCTGCTCAAGCAGCAGAGCTAGTTGCTCTGACCCAAGCCTGCATACGTGCCAAGAACCTGAAAGTAAACATATATACAGATTCACGTTACGCATTCGGAGTTGTACACGACTTCGGAGTGCTCTGGCAGGAGAGAGGTTTCATGACTTCTCATGGAACCAAGATTCAGCATGGTCTCCTCATTCAAGCTCTGTTAGATGCAATACATTTACCGACAGCTATCGCTATCATGAAGTGCAAGGCACATACGAAAGTTACTGACATCATTTCCCAAGGTAATGATCTAGCAGACCGAACAGCCAAGCTTACAGCTCAGACACCAGACATTCCAGTTAACAAGACACAGACATCCACTCCAGAACAGATTACTTGTATGACAGTTAAGGACCCTACACAAGATGTCATAGACATACAGTTACATGCTACTCCTGAAGAAATCAAGAAATGGTCCGAACAAGGAGGGGTCCAGACAGATCAGGGATGGTTGACGAAGGGAAAAGCCACATGGTTTCTCCCCGACTCTATGGTTCAAGTCATTATCAATACCGCACATAGTCCAGCACACCTAGGAGAAAAAGCCATGTTAGACAGTATTCAGAACCTTTGGTTTAACAAGCACTTACGAGCTGCAGCCAAGCAGAAAGTCCGTACTTGTATGATATGTTGTCAATTCAATCCAGGTAAAAGTGTCCCGGTGGAACAAGGTGGATTCCAACCTCCTGACCACCCTTTCGAAGTCCTCCAGATGGATTATATTCAGATGGAGCGATGTCGAGGTTTCAAGTATGTCCTTGTAGTTGTATGCGCTTTGTCCAGGTGGACAGAAGCATATCCAGTTCCAGATTACACAGCAGCGACCACTGCCAAGCAGTTGGTTCGTGAATTCTTCCCCCGTTATGGACTCCCTAGGGTCGTGTATTCTGATAACGGCCAGCCATTCTCATCCGAGTTAATGAAACATGTTTCCCTCTTGTTAGGGTACCAGTGGAAGTTCCATTGTGTGCGCCATCCTGAAGCAGCCGGTCTCGTAGAGAGACATAATCAGACCCTGAAAATCCGTATTGCCAAGACATGTAAAGAGAAAGGTGTAGACTGGCTAGTTGCCCTGTGTAGGAAGGTGGCTACCTGACTATGGTTACCCCAGATTTTTTGCCTGTGTTTAGCTGGTTTTTTGACTTAGCTGACCTGGTTCCCTGCTAATCAGGGCCCCAGGCCATCTGCTCTCTCTGTAAAATGGATTCCATGTACCCTAGGTACATACCCCAATTAGAAATGGACCCCTTGTCAGCCCCTGTATAATGCACTATAGGTGCCCAGGGCATAGGGGCCACCAAGGCCTACCAGGGGCTGTAGCATATCTTTTGCCACCCCTGGCTGGTTCTTAAATTGACACAACTGGCTGACCACTCAGCTGGGGTAAGGTGGCGTAATCACCCCTTGCTTAGATGTAGTATACCTATATCTAAACCTATATCTGGACACATATTAACCTGTGAGCCACTCCTATGGAAGGCCTCATCAATCCTGGAGGCAGAGTGCGTGGTTTCATGTGAGATGGAGCTCTAGCATGAGCTGAGCCTGTCTGCAGCTGTCGGGAACAACTCCCTAAGCTGTTTCAGGATAATGCCATACCATATACTCTTAAGTGCCTTATAATCCTCGCGGTTATATAGCAACTTTGGTTTGGCTTTATCAAAACATGTCGTGTAAGGTGTCATACGATTTGGAATACTATCCCCTCGCCAGTTCTGGCGACGGGGATAGCATTCCACCCCTCTAGAGGGGTAAGACATGTTACTTTGCTTAAATGCGGTTGATTTCTCCAAAGACCTTAGATCCACAAAATGGATGCCTCTGTCACAGACAAATGTCTGGACCCCTGCAGCTGACCGAAACTCAGCCAAAGGGGTCCTGGACAAAGGATTTCCTGTCACAGGAGGGTGTCACCGCCCTCCAGACAGGAGATAGTGGATTGTAGCAGGGAGGTTTGAAAGAAACCAGACACTGCCTGGGGCGCACAAGGCTGCCCCTTGCATAATCCGGCCAAACCGGTTCTGGGGCACTCCAGCCCTCGTGCCAGGGCGGCCTGGATCAAAGGAAGGGGGTGTATCCACCCACTTCCTGGGTCCCACCCATAGGAGGGGACCTAGCAGGTAATCACGCCCCCCAGATTGGAATAAGAGGGGGAGCATTGCCAATGCACATCAGATCATCCTGAAATCACCTTTAAACTAAGAAGACGACTGGACTTCGACATTCTGATGATAGAAGACTGAAGAGAATCTCCCTTGTGGCCTAGGAGGGGCCACCCTGTGAACACAGGCACCACCCAGCACCTCGACGTCTGCTTTGCCGCCGCCTCCCGCCGGAGCCCGAGTGCAGAGCCTGACAAGACCTAGCTTCCCTGACTTCTCCCAGCCCGATCCACAGTCCCTGCAAAGAAGGGACCCGTGGAGGCACCGAGAGACGTGGGAGCGGACATCTTGAAAGACCCCCGAGACGCTGATTGCGCAGCACCCGAGGCACCCTCGACTCTGTGCTTTGGGGTTTGAAAAGCCCCACAATCGAGCAGCATTTGCACCAAAGATCAGCCCTCCAGCATCTCCACGATCTGCGTGGGGCCCTTTTGCTTTGTGCCACTCGACTCGCCATCCTGGCTGCTTGTCACGTGGTCAGCGGCCATCTTGGCAACAAAACCTACGATTTACACTGTGGGTCTGGTTGCTTTAGACCTGCCCTCGCTCCTGTAGAAAGGAGTACCCGCTCTGACCTTGCTGGTCCGAGTAATAAGCCTTTTTCACTTTCCCCGTGGCTTGCATTAGCCAAGGCTTGTTTGCTTCAATCGAGTTGCCAACACCGCCATCAGCTAGAGCCTTCAAGGGACAGCTTGTGATCGACTCCTGGACGTCCTTGACCTCTTCGTGTCCACGTGGCTGCAGAGAGAAGCAACACCTCATCACCTGTTTGCACCCGACTTTGCCTGGTTCCAATCTGGTTCCACGGTGGTCACTGGCCAGTGACTTTGAACACTGTCCCCTCTGCTTTCAGGTCTTCACCCCTTCAGATCCACCCTTGGATCCACCGGACACTTCTCCTTCACATCGCCTGCAGCGTCTTCAGCTTCAAGCGCCAAGAACCTGCGTGTCAAAACCCGACGCCTCTTCGACCCTGTGCACCCACTTCCTGTGGGTGAGGTAACTTTGCTCCGCCGGTGTTCCCACACTGGTGCACACCTCTAGGGTCTGTGTGTTAAGTTTTGTTCCTCTAGGTTCAGCGGAAGTGTCCTTAAACTTTAACTCTTTGACTTTTACGCACCATTGGTTAACATTGGTGCATGCGTGCGCTTTCCGCACATCTCCCGAATCCCGAGGGCCATTCCCGACTTCAGCATTGCTTGTCCTGACTGCTCCCAGCGATTCCCTAGGCCCTAGGCCTAACCACTGCTCGAGTGGCATCTCTTATACCACTTGTTTAGTATATGGTTTGAGTGGCCACCCGCCCTCATCCATAATTGTGCAACTTGTATGTTTAAACAGTGCTTTTGATTTAACGCTTGTGCCCCTTTATTCATAAAGAATACTGGGGATTGTTTTTAGTAATAAACACATATATTTTTATAATATATACTTGTGTGGTGTCCTTTCATTTGGTATTACAGGATTGTATGTGGTAAAACAGCTCGCTTAACACGACCTCTTAAGTTAAGCCTTTAGGCTGCTTAGTCCATGCTACCCCTAGGATAGCTTGTCTAATAAGGTTGACTTACAACCAGACACCATAAGGGATTGTTTGGTCAGGTAGTAGGTGGTTCCAGAATTGGAAACATCCCCTACCAGGCCAACTTCTCACATTGGTGAACAGCGGTGCGGATTTGAGCTTGCTGTTGTTTTACCATTGCAATCTTTGTATCAAATTGAAAGATCACATCAAGTACCTCTAGGTACATATAAAATCAAAAAGCTTAGCATATTAAGTTCTACTGAACTTAGTAGTTGTAGGTTGAAGGGATTAGCACACCCTGACTACAACTAACTAGCAAGGTACAGTAGGAAAACACTTAGTGTAGGTAAGTGCACCACTTACACCTCACTAGTAACCATGTCTGACACAGGAAAAGCCTCAGGGTCTACTCCTGTGACAGTTGACCTCACCCAGGCAACTTTTGGATATGACAAACTAACCCGCAGAGACTTGATTTCCTTGTGCAAAGCAAGAGGGTTAAAAAGGGGCAGAAGCCCCACCTGCCAAATCCTGGTAGAAATCCTAGAACAGGATGACTTAGAGAAGGCAAAGGCAGCTTCCCTAGACACAGGAAATGGAGGGAACCCCCCTGAAACTGATCCCCCTCAGGAGGAGGAGGATGATGATGACTTAGATGAGGACTCAGACATTGAGGACTTAGGAGTTCAGGATCAGGGTAGCCAGGTTCCAGTTGCCAGGCTTAGCCAGGCCAACTTGCACCTACTGGGGAATGGAGAGGGCCAGCACCTCCCCAGAACCCAACATGTTATTCTCCCAGGCAACAGAAGAGTGAGATCTCCCTCAGGGGACTCTCATGTTTCTAGTGCCTCCAGAGAATCACAGAGAGGCATGAGTGCTTCTCAAAAGCTAGAGCATAGGGCCAGAATGAGGGCTGTCAAACTCCAGATAGAGAGGGAGGAGGTAGCCTTGGCTCAAGCTAAACTTGCCTTGGCAAGAGAGCAAAAATTGTGTGGCTTAGATGCCACTGGTGGCAGCAATATTCCTAAAGAGAAACCCAGGTCCTATGATAGTAGAAACCTGACAAAGATTGTGCCCCCCTACAAGGAAGGGGATGACATCCACAAGTGGATAACTGCTCTTGAGAGAGCCTGCATGGTACAGCAGGTTCCTGAGGAACAGTGGGCAGCAATCTTATGGTACTCCTTTTCAGAGAAAGGGAGAGATAAGCTCCTCACTGTTAGACATGAGGATGCAAACAATTACAAAGTCCTGAAGAGTGTTCTGATAGATGGGTTTGGCTTAACCACTGACCAGTACAGGTTGAAGTTCAGAGATACCCAGAAGACACAGACTCAGGACTGGACTGATTTCGTAGATTGTGCAACTAAGGCTCTGGAGGGTTGGCTACATGGCAGCAAAGTACATGACTTTACAGGATTGTATAATTTGATTATGAGGGAGCAGATCCTAAGTAATTGTCAGAACCAGCTCTTACACCAGCACCTGGTGGACTCTGATCTGACCTCTCCCCAAGAATTGGGAAAGAAGGCAGACAAATGGGTCAGAACCAGGATTAGGCCTAAGAATCAGGACAGTAACCAGAAGAAGGAGTCTACCAAGCCTCAAGATAAGGGTGGGGATAAAAATAAAGAAAAGACTTCCCCAGGGCCCCAAAACTCCAAGGATGGGGGTGGGTCCCAAGACACTTCTTCAACTGAGAAAAAGCCTTATTGTTATGCCTGTAAACAGGTGGGGCATTACAAAACAGACAACTGTTGTCCCAAGAATAACAATAAAGAAAATATACCTCCAAAGCCAGCTTCAACACCTCCTGTTACTGTCAGCAGTAATCCCCCAGGAAGTGGAAGCACACCCAGGAATCTGGGTGGGTTTACTGTTGGAGCTCAGGTGGACCCTGGCCTATCCAGGTCCCCATCACCCAATGATCTTGTTTATGAGACTGGCATGGGGTTTGCCAACTTCTCTGCTTGCCCAAATACTTTGAGCAAGTATAGACAAGAACCCATCATCAATGGTTTGAAAGTTGAAGCTTTTAGAGACACAGGGGCTAGCATCACCATGGTGGCTGATGGCATAGTCCCCTCTAAGCAACTTTTACCTGGTGCCACATACCAGGTTACAAACATTGATGGAATCCAAACAAATCATCCCATGGCAGTAGTAAGTCTCAGCTGGGGAGGTGTCATTGGCCCAAAGAGAGTGGCAGTGTCACCAAACTTGCCTGTAGACTGCCTACTTGGTAATGATTTGGAAATCTCAGCCTGGGCTGAGGTTGAACAGGAAACCCATTCTAGAATGGTGAATTCCAATGGAAAGGTTAGTGGGGCTGTAATGGCTACAGCCCCAATTCAAGATGTCCTTCCTGAAAAGGTTGGTAGGGCTGATAAACTCTCTGCCCCATCTTTAGCAAAAGCTCTTCCTGAACAGAATAGCAAAGCTGTTATGATAACAGCAGAAACCCAAACTGAGTCTCCTCCTGAAAAGGTTGGTGGGGCTGTGATGGCCACAGCCCAAACTCAAACTGATATGTGTGTTGTGAAGCCTGAAATGATGGATAACTCCACACAAACTGAGAGCATGGAGGAGGAAGAGAAATCTCCCCCTCACCAGACTTTAGGACAGGATCAGCCTCCTCAGGGAACTGATCTTACCCCTGATGAAGGAACTGCCCCAGAGGTTGTTAGGCCTGGCCTGACAGAGCCTCTGATGGCGATGGACCCTTCTCAGGTGGGACCCAGTCTGGAGCAGGTAACCTGCCCCTCTCTACCTTGCCTTAGCCAGCCCAGGGCTGCAGAGGACAAGAAGGACAGTGAGACCCAGAGGGCCCCCTGTCAAATAAAGCACCCCCATCAAAAGATTAGGTGCACCAAAACTAGTAGCCCTAGTAAGGTGAAAACTTTAAAAACTCCTGAGGGAGCCCCCTTAAAAACAGTTAGGGACCTCCCACAGATGGATTCTGTTGGGCACAGCCAAACCTGGGACCCAAGGGGCCCAAACCTGAACTGTCCCTCCAGCAAGCCAAACAGAGGGACCCAGCCTCCAGCTTTAGGTAGCCAGAGGTTGACCCTGAGAGCACAGTGCAACTCAGTTAAAGAGAGAAAGGCACACATGGTGGAAGATAATTGGAGGAAGCCAAGCCCTAACTTAGTAGAGCCTCACTTCAATACTCCATATCCAAACCAGCCTTTAACTTTGCATCAACACACCCAAGGTAGTAATTCCCTATGGTGGAGACCCTCTAATACCCAAAGGGTGAGGGACTGCTTAGTGGACCATGAGACAGGGGGTACCCATGCTAGTGCAGGTACTTCCTTATATGGCCACTCAGGCAATATAGGCTTACCTGGCCAAGGATAGCCTTATCTCCTTTCGTTTGGGGGGGGGGTTATGTAGGAAGGTGGCTACCTGACTATGGTTACCCCGGATTTTTTGCCTGTGTTTAGCTGGTTTTTTGACTTAGTTGACCTGGTTCCCTGCTAATCAGGGCCCCAGGCCATCTGCTCTCTCTGTAAAATGGATTCCATGTACCCTAGGTACATACCCCAATTAGAAATGGACCCCTTGTCAGCCCCTGTATAATGCACTATAGGTGCCCAGGGCATAGGGGCCACCAAGGCCTACCAGGGGCTGTAGCATATCTTTTGCCACCCCTGGCTGGTTCTTAAATTGACACAACTGGCTGACCACTCAGCTGGGGTAAGGTGGTGTAATCACCCCTTGCTTAGATGTAGTATACCTATATCTAAACCTATATCTGGACACATATTAACCTGTGAGCCACTCCTATGGAAGGCCTCATCAATCCTGGAGGCAGAGTGCGTGGTTTCATGTGAGATGGAGCTCTAGCATGAGCTGAGCCTGTCTGCAGCTGTCGGGAACAACTCCCTAAGCTGTTTCAGGATAATGCCATACCATATACTCTTAAGTGCCTTATAATCCTCGCGGTTATATAGCAACTTTGGTTTGGCTTTATCAAAACATGTCGTGTAAGGTGTCATACGATTTGGAATACTATCCCCTCGCCAGTTCTGGCGACGGGGATAGCATTCCACCCCTCTAGAGGGGTAAGACATGTTACTTTGCTTAAATGCGGTTGATTTCTCCAAAGACCTTAGATCCACAAAATGGATGCCTCTGCCACAGACAAATGTCTGGACCCCTGCAGCTGACCGAAACTCAGCCAAAGGGGTCCTGGACAAAGGGTTTCCTGTCACAGGAGGGTGTCACCGCCCTCCAGACAGGAGATAGTGGATTGTAGCAGGGAGGTTTGAAAGAAACCAGACACTGCCTGGGGCGCACAAGGCTGCCCCTTGCATAATCCAGCCAAACCGGTTCTGGGGCACTCCAGCCCTCGTGCCAGGGCGGCCTGGATCAAAGGAAGGGGGTGTATCCACCCACTTCCTGGGTCCCACCCATAGGAGGGGACCTAGCAGGTAATCACGCCCCCCAGATTGGAATAAGAGGGGGAGCATTGCCAATGCACATCAGATCATCCTGAAATCACCTTTAAACTAAGAAGACGACTGGACTTCGACATTCTGATGATAGAAGACTGAAGAGAATCTCCCTTGTGGCCTAGGAGGGGCCACCCTGTGAACACAGGCACCACCCAGCACCTCAACGTCTGCTTTGCCGCCGCCTCCCGCCGGAGCCCGAGTGCAGAGCCTGACAAGACCTAGCTTCCCAGACTTCTCCCAGCCCGATCCACAGTCCCTGCAAAGAAGGGACCCGTGGAGGCACCGAGAGACGTGGGAGCGGACATCTTGAAAGACCCCCGAGACGCTGACTGCGCAGCACCCGAGGCACCCTCGACTCTGTGCTTTGGGGTTTGAGAAGCCCCACAATCGAGCAGCATTTGCACCAAAGATCAGCCCTCCAGCATCTCCACGATCTGCGTGGGGCCCTTATGCTTTGTGCCACTCGACTCGCCATCCCGGCCGCTTGTCACGTGGTCAGCGGCCATCTTGGCGACAAAACCTACAATTTACACTGTGGGTCTGGTTGCTTTAGACCTGCCCTCGCTCCTGTAGAAAGGAGTACCCGCTCTGACCTTGCTGGTCCGAGTAATAAGCCTTTTTCACTTTCCCCGTGGCTTGCATTAGCCAAGGCTTGTTTGCTTCAATCGAGTTGCCGACACGGCCATCAGCTAGAGCCTTCGAGGGACAGATCGTGATCGACTCCTGGACGTCCTTGACCTCTTCGTGTCCACGTGGCTGCAGAGAGAAGCAACACCTCATCACCTGTTTGCACCCGACTTTGCCTGGTTCCAATCTGGTTCCACGGTGGTCACTGGCCAGTGACTTTGAACACTGTCCCCTCTGCTTTCAGGTCTTCACCCCTTCAGATCCACCCTTGGATCCACCGGACACTTCTCCTTCACATCGCCTGCAGCGTCTTCAGCTTCAAGCGCCAAGAACCTGCGTGTCAAAACCCGACGCCTCTTCGACCCTGTGCACCCACTTCCTGTGGGTGAGGTAACTTTGCTCCGCCGGTGTTCCCACACTGGTGCACACCTCTAGGGTCTGTGTGTTAAGTTTTGTTCCTCTAGGTTCAGCGGAAGTGTCCTTAAACTTTAACTCTTTGACTTTTACGCACCATTGGTTAACATTGGTGCATGCGTGCGCTTTCCGCACATCTCCCGAATCCCGAGGGCCATTCCCGACTTCAGCATTGCTTGTCCTGACTGCTCCCAGCGATTCCCTAGGCCCTAGGCCTAACCACTGCTCGAGTGGCATCTCTTATACCACTTGTTTAGTATATGGTTTGAGTGGCCACCCGCCCTCATCCATAATTGTGCAACTTGTATGTTTAAACAGTGCTTTTGATTTAACGCTTGTGCCCCTTTATTCATAAAGAATACTGGGGATTGTTTTTAGTAATAAACACATATATTTTTATAATATATACTTGTGTGGTGTCCTTTCATTTGGTATTACAGGATTGTATGTGGTAAAACAGCTCGCTTAACACGACCTCTTAAGTTAAGCCTTTAGGCTGCTTAGTCCATGCTACCCCTAGGATAGCTTGTCTAATAAGGTTGACTTACAACCAGACACCATAAGGGATTGTTTGGTCAGGTAGTAGGTGGTTCCAGAATTGGAAACATCCCCTACCAGGCCAACTTCTCACACCCTGCCAGTTGCTTTATTCTTTATGCGAATGGTCGCACACTCCAGATCAGGTCTGTCCCCTTATGAGGTCGTATTCGGCCGCCCCCCAAACATGTGGGGTACACCTAGACCCCGCAGTATTACAGATGTTTCCAGTAATATGTTGACAGATTACCTAGCTTCCTTGATGTCTGCCCTACACTCTTGTCGTTCACAGATTGCCGCTACATTCCCAGACAATACTGAAGTGAAACCGCATGAGGTCATTCCAGGCGACCTCGTCCTTGTAAGGAATTTTGATCGTTCAAGTCCGCTGGAGCCTCGTTGGAAGGAGCCACGACTTGTCCTTCTGACCACCCGTACGGCCGTGAAGTTGGAGGGCCGCAAGGGTTGGGTCCATCTGTCCCACATCAAGAAGTTCCATGGAGTCCGGAAAAAGACATTTTTAAAGGACATTTCTAAAGACTGTCTGAAAGACTGCCTGAAACCAGACATTGATCTGAATCCTGAACTGAAAGTTCCTCTGTTAGAGAAAACTCCGCAACAGGAGTATAAGTTAAAGCTCCGGTCTAGTAAAATAAGTCAGCCAGTTTAATTGTCTAAGTCCCTCTCGGGTGAAACGGTTAGACAGGTATCTGACATGTATGAGATAGACCCCCATAGTGAGAGAGTTAGTCAAAACTCTATCCGATGTATCGTTTTTCTAAGTTTTCTATTGTTTCTAAGTTTGATGGTTACCTGCACAAGTTATGCATTGCATTTATGTTTTCCAATTTCTCATGTAAATAAGTTTTCTAATGCTACAGTAGAGCACACATTTAGTGATCTGCCTCCTCACGAGTTATCCTATCGTCTTGCTATGAGAAATAACACATTTGTAAGAATGTTGCACTATTCACACCAGACCAGCAATGCTACTAATTGTTGGGTGTGTGGTCGACTCCCCCCTTTCCAGACACCGAAGGGAGTTCTGCCACTCTTTCCTTATCCGTTTTCACATAATGGTTCGTGTGGAGCATGGTCCATGTTAACGTCATCTTCAAATGATGTGTCCCTTCTGAATAGAACATGTTTTCCAGACAAGCAAGGTCTCCCCCATAGAACAGGGTTAGATCTAGAAAATGAAGTTTACAATTTAGGTAATTATTCTTCGAATTTTATGGTCCTGAATGTTCAGTCTGATACTACTCCAGACTTACCTGCTATTTCAGTACTACCAGTCAAAGGCGAATTATGTGTCCGAAAGAATGGTTCCGCACATGTAGGACATAGTGATTGTACTACTACTGTCGAGTATAGTGACAGTGGGAAATCTATTTTCAAAGCTTCACGTCATTCTTATTTTGTTTGTGGTCAGACCGCATATGTTCGTCTGCCCCTCGATTGGGATGGAACATGTTATATTGCCTTCCTACTGCCACCAGTTTTTCTAGCCCCATCTGATTATCACAGAAACACACATCTAGTACACGTCAGAAATAGACGGGAGATTGAGTCCCCAATTGTCGATCAAACTGAAACTGCTCTAGAACAGTATACAGATTTCAATAGAGGTTTCTTTTTCTTTATAGGACCTGTCCAGAATAGTAAGTCAATCCGTAGGTTAACCAGAACCCTTGAAGCAGTAGTGAATGAGACTACTTCTGCTCTAGGTAACTTAACCGAAGAGCAATCTGCTATGAGATTTGTCGTGCTCCAAAATCGTCTCGTTCTTGACGTCATACTGGCCGATAGAGGAGGAGCATGTAGAGTCATCGGATCTAGTTGCTGCATTTTCATTCCTAATAACGCGCCGTCTGTTTATTCAGCTATAACCAGACTTCATAAAAGTGCCCATCAGTTACACCAGAATCCAGGCTCCTGGACATGGTCCGGTTGGCTCTGGAGTATCATATCTGCCTGGGGATGGAAAGTATTGTCATTCCTAGGTATTGCAGTAATGATCATATTCAGTTGCTGCCTCTGTATACAATGTGGCCCTGCGATTTGCGGCATTTGTGCTACCTCTTGTATTCCTAGTCCTAAGTCCCGTTCCAGGACAATTCGAGACGAGCAAATGATGCTGTATGAAATGATAGATGGTATCATGAATATAGATGTTTCCTGATGGAAACGTAGGGCACAAGGAGGGAATGTGGAAAAGTAAATTTTGCCATGTTGTATGTGCCTACGTGTTCCCTATGTTATGTTATATGTGCATGATCGATATGCATGTATTCCCCTATGATCGATTAAAGACGCAATTATAGTTGTGTCCATCTCTAGTATGCCAGTTTCCAGTTTTCGTGAATACAACGAATATCGGGCCTATGTAAAGCTACGTTGCCACGTTTTACAGTGTGCACGTTAATTCATTGAATTATCCCCGTTTCTAGGCCTCAAAAGGGCCCGGACTTAGATTCAGCTCCTGTTTTCTGAACCCTCTCCAAGGAGCGATACAGCCCCCACCTGTATCCCTGACTCTTAGCTTACTTCCATGCCTCGCAGTGCCCGGCTCGGCCTGGCTCTGCCTCCCAGTCTGCCAAGAATATGTTATGTTTCTAGTTATCAGTCCAGCCCTCCTTCTCTGCATTCCTAAGCTACTGAATCGCATCAATAGTTTCCGTCATGGTCTAGCCTTTATGTCTCCATGTAAGAGAAATACTGTATTAATATTTATAGAATATTCCCCGCACACGCACTACATGTAGAATTATGCATGCACCAGTCTTAATGTCTGTTAGCCTTTACTCTGATAACTTTTGGATTCTATCAACATGTACTCTAAACACCAGATACTAGATATGCCTGGGTACATGTCGCTCTGACACTCCAGACTTTAGTCTCCTCTTCTAGCGCAGAAGTCATAGCCCCCCAGTTCTCCCTGGTAACACGTCATTGTCAGTTTGCGCGCACCACTAGGTTAGAGGTCCCAGCTGCTCAGGTAGCCCCCTCCATGTTTCCCCCCCATTTATGACATATTCTGTTACGTTTACATCACATGTCTGTGTATACGCCCTGTACACGCCTTCTTGTTACCTCATTTTGCCCTTATCTTTCGCGACTGCTACAAACTCCGCCTACTGCTACGCCTACTGTATTGAATGCAATGTATTTTGTTTAACTATATATACTAATGTTCTGTTATTAAAAGTTATGCGCATCATTCCCAGATCCTGCCCCCGGCAGCTGTCGGGCCCTGCCATCCCATTCCCATGCAGGCTGTCCTGTTCCTGTCCTTTTATGCCTGATTAAAGCCTGTACACTCTAGCTACCTCGAATCTTGACTCTTATTTATTGAGCTATCTGTTTGTATGAGTATCCCGAAAAATAGAACCGGTAATTAATTATTTATTTACCACACCTTTAACAATAAACACCATAAAAAGGCAACGATTAGAACAGGCAGATACAAGGTGCCAGCATTCAAACATAAAAAAACACAAATCATTACTTCTAATTAATAGTTTTTTATCATCGTCATTTTGTTGTACATTATACATCATAAGTAACAAAAATGCTTCTCACACTTCTTTATTATAACATTTCAGCATACTGCAGACTTCTGCACAACACAGCTTAAAAACAAACACAAACTCAATATCTCTGCCTTAACACTTATTAGTTCCCAAAGGCAAGACCTATTGGCTATGCCAATGCTTGTTTTGTTTATTTCAGCAGGATTACTTTTTGTCACTATTAAATTAGCTTCACACATTCCCTTTATTGCTGGATTTTGAGACCCTTCACCAGGGCTCAAGTCCTAAAAAAAGAAGTGGGGGGACTCATCCGAAAAAGAGGTGCTACAGAGTATGTGACTACGGGCCAGCGATGCAGTAACACTGGCAGTAAAAACTGCTTGCAGTTTGATACCAGTGTTGATTTATATCATCTTGTTTACATACTAATAGGTTAGTTCACAAAATGCTAATTTGGAGTAGGTCCCAATCCTGCCTACCTCATTAATATTTATGAGATTAGTTTCACATTGTGACGCACTCTGACTGGCCACAATCATGGGGCTGGTGGCCTGTGCAAGATTCTTCCTACTTGCTGAAATAAAGCTTGAATTCCGCGGACAGGAGATGTGCACGTGTACGGACAGGAGATGTGCACTCTGTACGCATGCACATCTCCTGTTCCCTCCCCCTGTCGGCTCCACGGAGCCAGCTTGTTCATTTTTGCAATTGTGCAACAATCTTGCTGTAGCATGGACTGAAACAAAAAAATATGTTTGCTCCATTTCATTATTACACAAAAAGCAAAACGATGCTAATGTATTTCACAAGCCAAGTGGAGTTTGCTACCACCAGCAGTAACTGTTCCAGCACGAAGTGTTCTGCACACCACAGACTTTCAGAAATGGGGGCCTAAGTTTTTAAAGGGAAGACTTCTTTACAAAACACGCACAGGTCAAACCTTCAAAGGGACAATACGATGAAGGGAATGATATTATTAATTCCAGTTTCTTGCCTTTGCTTAGACTGCATTCCAGGTCATTGTTTTTCACACACTATGCCATTCCAGACAGAGACCACACATATGCAAAGCAGTCTTGCCAAACACATGTTAGAGGCTAGAATGTTTGACAAAATAATATGTTCAATGAACCTGTCCAGAAGCGACTAAAGCAGAGAGAATATCTAAGATTTTATTTGGGGGCATTGGTGATTAAACTGGTCAGCAGATGTAACTGATCACCGGAAGTCAAGGATGTAAAAATATATTAATATATTTTTTGGGATTTTAGACATCTTGCCAACGGATATAATGGAATTCAATCCAAACTTTTGTAAAATATGTTCCTGTGTTGCATGGTCTAAGTCTTCCTCAAAAGCAAACATACAAGTTTATACTTTGCGAAGTCTAACGTCATTAAACCTGCAAGCTTTAATGACATAAGGAAAGATGGAAGCTTCCTCTTCAGGCAGAGAGACTGTGAAACACAGGGACAGTACTGCACACGTGGGATTTAGGATAAGGGGTAGGGAAAGGGTTGCATGATACTCCCTCCATCAGAACTCCTCACCTGATTGAATAAGACATTATTTGTGAACGAGTCAATTAACGCAATCAATTGTAATATTTTATAAACTTGCACTGTGTATGTATAATTTGCTTTTGAATGTCTGTGGTTGAAGTCTTAGAAAAAAACAGTGTTCAAGTTTGTCACTTTATCAGCTGAGGGCACAGCTACGCAGTCCCCGTCTTTAGTGATATAGACATATTAATACAAAATAATAAGGAACGCGTAATGTTTCACACAGTCGTGTTGTGTTTTAGTCTTAGCGATCCTCGCTCAAAAGGGTATGTGGTAATCTGGATGAGAAGGCTGACTTCAAAGAAGTTGTTTTATTATTCAAAGATGCTCCTGGCAAGTACTGTTCTCGAAGATCTTAAAATTGGTCTGGCCAAAGGTTTCAGCTCACTTGACTCCACGAGAAGGCAAGTACTTGGGGTCTCATTTATAAGGCTATGCCTCACTTTTACGCCACCGATGCGTCACTTTTTGTGACGCACCAGTGGCATAAAAAATGCGCCTTGTTGAGTCATATTTACAAAGAGACGCATCTAGGTAGAATCGTCTCTTTGTAAACCCCTGCGCCACATTATACCTGCGCCAGGTATATGTATGCAAGGGTGGTGTATTGACGCAAGGAAGGGTCGTAAAAGTGACGCAGTGAAATTATGAGATTTCACTGCGTCACTTTTAGGACACCGTTGCGTCAAATTCTTGAGCCTGCCTCACAGCAGGCGTAAGACTGACGCAGGCCCTTTCACATGGGGTTTGCCCCATGTGAAAGGACGCATTGCTGGAGTTGCGTCACTTTTGTGACACACTCTAGCAATGCTTCACTTTTGCGCTTACAGATATGTCAGAAATACTGACGTATCTGTAACTCCTTGCGACATGATGCATCATACATTAAATATGACGCATCAGGAATGTCGCAAGGAGTGCGCACTGAAAAGTGACGCATCGCTGCTTTCACGCAGCGTTGCGTCATTTCTCATAAATGAGGCCCCTGCAATGGAACTCAGAATGTACGCAAGACAACAGCAGTATTTCATAGACCCTAAACCTTATCTGCAGATGAACGGGACCCCTCACTGAGTGGTACTGTTCATCTGCAGATAAGGTTTAGGGTCTATGCAACATCCATTGGGCTCACGGGGCTTCAGCCCCCCCCGTCGTGTCTGTCAGCCCGGGCAGAGACAGCTTCGGGGGCTGGTGACCATCTCGTTGCAGCCGCACCCGAGGACTTAACAGGTCTTTAAAAGACCATTTACTTGTAAATGAGGCTTTTGTTGTGTTTTCGCCCCTTCTTTCAGTCACTCTGTCTATGGTTGGAAGAATTAGCCCCCCCCCTGAAATGTAGCTCTAGTTGCCTGCCTGCCGCTCAGTATCAAGAATATAATTAGGGCTCCTGGTTTATGGTTTTGATATTTTTTAAAGGTAGTAAAAACGAGGTTTGACCAATCCGAGAAAAAAAAAGGTGTTTTTTTCCCTGGGCCCCTCCCCCAAACGAAAACACAGTGACCTGAAGCCTAAGTGTATTCTGAGTCATAAAAAGTTTATTAGATGAAAAAATATTGTACGGGCACTTTTTTGCACAAAAAGTCACTTTTTGGCACTTTTTTGAGAGAAATAAAATAGTTCGCAGATTTTTTTTAAATCGACCGAATTAAAAAAAAAATGCTCTTGTTGGATGGCTTTGGACATAAGGCCGCAGTCCAGGGATGACTTCTGGCCTCCTGGGATGACTTTTTGAAGTTTTGGGGTTTAAGGGGGCATAGTCACTTCTTCCATCCAGGCTACGTTGCTCAAAATCGGGTACGATGTCAGGTTCTTCCCTTGGCTGGAAGCTGAAAAAACAACTTCAGATAATAGCAAAGGTAGATAGATCAAATGAAAGCATCAGATCTGAGCTTTCTAACAAGTATATTTAGGTCATGGGTACTCACGAAGTGACTGTGATATCCATTCTGAGCTATTTGTTAAATTAGCAAATCTTGTCAAAAAAACTTTTTTTGACGATTTTTGCTAATTTTCGGTATCAACCCTCATGACTGTTTTCGGGTCCCTGTAGCCACCAGGACCCCATAATATATCTCAGATGATATAACAAGAGTGGCTAGGGCTCATTTCCAGCCTCCAGGTACATGTCTGACTCCTATTTGTGACATTTCGAGGTGTTTGGGGTCAAACTCATTTTTTCCATTATAGGCCATATAGCTCAGAGTCACATCACATTGAGCTCAGAGTCACATCAAATTTCTAGTTCTGGACCTAAGGACCCCTTAGTATACCTCAGATGACATACCAGGAGTGTCTAAGACCCATTTCTGGCCTCCAGGGATGACTTTTTGAAGTTTTGGGGTTTAAGGGGGCAAAGTCACTTCTTCCATCCAGCCTAAGGTGCTCAAAATCGGGTACAATGTCAGGTTTTTCCCATGGCTGGAAGCTGAAAAAAAAACTTCAGATAATAGCAAAGGTAGATAGATCAAATGAAAGCATCAGATCTGAGCTTTCTAACAAGTATATTTAGGTCCTGGGTACTCACAAAGTGACTGTGATATCCATTCTGAGCTATTTGGAAAATTAGCAAATCTTGTCAAAAAAACTTTTTTTGACGATTTTTGCTAATTTTCGGTATCAACCCTCATGACTGTTTTCAGGTCCCTGTAGCCACCAGGACCCCATAATATATCTCAGATTATATAACAAGAGTGGCTAGGGCTCATTTCCAGCCTCCAGGTACATGTCTGACTCCTATTTGTGACATTTTGAGGTGTTTGGTGTCAAATTCATTTTTTTCCATTATAGCTCCTAGATATCAGAGTCACATCAGATTTCTAGTTCTGGACCCAAGAAGACCATAGTATACCTCAGATGACATACCAAGAGTGTCTAAGACCCATTTCTGGCCTCCAGGGGTGACTTTTTGAAGTTTTTGGGTTTAAGGGAGCAAAGTGACTTTTTCCACCCAGCCCAATGTTCTCAAAATCGGGTACGATATCAGGTGTTTCCCTTGGTTGGTAGCGGAAAAAAAACTTTATATAATATCAAAGTTATATATATCACATGAAAGCATCAGAGCTGACCTTTCTAACAAGTGTATTCATATCTTGCGCACTCAAACAGTGTCTCTGATATCCATTCTGAGCTATTTGGAAAATTAGCAAATCTTGTCAAAAAAACTTTTGGGACGATTTTTGCTAATTTTCAGTATCAACCCACCTGACTGTTTTTGGGTCCCTGTGGCCACCAGGACCCTATATTATATCTCAGGTGATATAGCAAGAGTGTCTAGGGCTCATTTCCAGCCTCCAGGTACATGTCTGAGTCCTATTTCAGACATTTTGAGCTGTTTGGTGTCAAATTCATTTTTTCCATTATAGGCCCTATATATCAGAGTCACATCACATTTCTAGTTCTGGACCCAAGAACACCATAGTATACCTCAGATGACATACCAAGAGTGTCTAAGACCCGTTTCTGGCCTCCAGGGGTGACTTTTTGAAGTTTTTGGGTTTAAGGGGGCAAAGTCACTTTTTCCACCCGAGGTCGTGGAACTCGGAGCTGGGTAAAAGTTTAGCTTGAGTGCCCTCCCCATGGAGGTCAAAAATGTTATTGCATCAAAATCATTTAAAAACTATATAGGTGTAATTGTAGTGCCCTGAATGCTATATGGCTGCATTTGCACCGTTCTAGGTATTTACAAAATGAATTTCTAACACTTTTGAAGTCTCCATGAAGTGAAAAATGACTAAGTCCAAAAACTTCACTGGTGCATCAAAGTGGTCAAAAAAGGTCAACATTGGGTTAAAATTAACAAAACATAGTGCTGCAGTGGTCCAATAGCAGGCTAAAGACATAATGAATGACACAGAATGAACAGTTTTACTAAACACTTTGAAAATTCGATTTTCAATTTCAGGGGGACAAGGTCATGGAACTCCGAGCTGGGTAAAAGTTCAGATTAAGGGCCCTCCCCATGGAGGTCAAAAATGTTATTACATCAAAATCTTTTAAAAACTATATAGGTGTAATTGCAGTCTCCTGAATGCTATGTAACTGCATTTGCACTGTTCTGTGTGCCTCCAAAATGAATTTCTAACACTTTTGAAGTCCCCATGAAGTGAAAAATGACGAAGTACAAAGACATCATTGGTGCATGAAAGTGTTTAAAAACGGTCACAAATGCATAAAAATGAAAAAAACAAAGTGCTACACTGGCCCAATAGCAAGCTAAACACACAATGAATGACCCAGAATGAATATATTTACAAATTACTTGGAAAATGCTATTTTAAATTTCAGGGGGACGAGGTCACAGAAGTCATGGAACTCCGAGCGGGGTAAAAGTTCAAACTTTCCACCCCTCATGGAGGTCAAAATGTTTAATTCATCAAAATCATTTAAAAACCATATAGGTGTGATTGGAGTGTCCTGATTGCTATATAGGTGCATTTGCACTGTCCTGTGTGCCTCCAAAGTGACTTTTTAACACTTTTGAAATCTCCATGAAGCAAAAAGTGACTAAGTCCAAAGACCATTCGGAGCATCAAAGTGTTCAAAAACGGTCAAAAATGCATAAAAACGAAAAAAAAACAAGTGCTACAGTGGCCCAATAGCATGCTAAACACACAATGAATGACACAGAATGAATAGTTGTACACATTACTTTGAAAATGCAATTTTAAATTTCAGGGGGACAAGGTCACGAAAGTCATGGAACTCCGAGCGGGGTAAAAGTTCAACCTTTCCCCCCTTATGGAGGTCAAAATTTTAATACATCAAAATCATTTAAAAACTATATAGGTGTGATGGCAGTGTCTTGGATACATCCCGCATGAATTTTAAACACATTAGGAGCATCTCTGATCAAAATAACCATAAAAATCCCAAAGCTGCATCAGTGCTTCAAAGTGCTCCAAAACGGTCAAAAATGGACGAAAATGAAAAATATTCTCCATATCTGAGTTTTTATAACATTCCTTAGATAATGTATATCTTGAATTAGTTTTAAATCCTTTTATTAAAAAGTTTCTTTTCTATGCTGCACTGGTGCAACGCCTCAAGTCTGAGAAGCTGCACCAGTGCAGCCGAAGCAGCACTGGTGCAGCCGAAGCAGACCTTTGACCAATCCGAGAAAAAAAGGTGTTTTTTTCCCTGGGCCCCTCCCCCAAACGAAAACACATTGACCTGAAGCCTAAGTGTATTCTGAGTCATAAAAAGTTTATTAGATGAAAAAATATTGTACGGGCACTTTTTTGCACAAAAAGTCACTTTTTGGCACTTTTTTGAGAGAAATAAAATAGTTCGCAGATTTTTTTTAAATCGACCGAATAAAAAAAAAATGCTCTTGTTGGATGGCTTTGGACATAAGGCCGCATAAACAAAAGGAATTTTTCAAATATCTGTTTTTCTCACTTTTTTATTGCTGTTTGAAATTTCTGACTTCACTTTTTGCATCATTGGTGATGCATGTGTTTAACATTGAGCTTGGGAAAATTGAAAAAAAATAGACTTTGGGGATTGTTTACTAGGGCAAGTGATACATCAAATTAAGACTCATATTAAACTGAACCTCAAGCTGAAAAAAAAAACAAAATAGCATTTACGATCACTTTTTTATAAGCGACTTTAACAATTGTTTTTTTAGCTGTATTAAAAAACAAGGTAACGCCGTAAATTTTAGAAAAGAGATTTTTTCAAAGTAAAACATAGGTGTGACCTGCCTTCACATTAGGCTTCATAAACAAAAGAAAAAACATCTCTATGTGTTATATTCACTTTTTAATAACACATTTTCGTTTTAGGCACAAGCAAAAAGCAGCATTGGTGATGCATGTGTTTTTCAATGGGGTTTTTTAAAGTCTACCAAAATACGGTTTACCAATACATTTTCATTATTTTCTCTTTGGTATCTCATTATGCACATGTTAATAAACAGGTTCATGCATTATTAGCTAAATAGCATAAAAACACACTGAATTATTAACAATAATCTTTGAGATTTGGGTGACCAGATGGCCGGAAATCGAAAATCGCCTCGTATGGATTCAACTTCCATTTCGTGCACTTTCTATGTGGGCCACATGCATAAGATTTGGTACAATAATGCATACGAATCTTAGCTAGAATCTGCAATTGAAATTAAGTCTTTAACTTATATGCTTCAAGAATTATAGGGCACATTCTGCTATGTATAATATCCTATCCATTTCAATGGGACGACCAGATGGCCGCAAATTGAAAATCGCGTCGTATGGATTCATATTGCGTTGTATGTACCTTACGTGTAAGCCACATGCATTTAAAATGACACAATGTAGTAGGGTATGCTATAGAATGTGTTGCAGTTGGAAATCAAGCTCTATCTAGTATGGATCATGACTGATGACACAATATACGTGACTCATTTTGCAAAAAATGGAGGCAAATTTTATAAAACATGCATTTAATCACTGAATGATTCTCACCACTTCTAAGCATGGCACAGGCATGACAATGACCACAGGGCAGTGGCATGATGGTAACTGTATGCTGCACTCAGAATTATGGATCCAGATTGTATGGTTTTAGAATTATGGGCCACAACGTAAGGCATATTTTTTCACACATGTGACGTTATTGAAAAACATCATACATTCAACTTCACATTTTGTAGCCAAAAGCATAAAGTGTTCTTCAACACACATGAAAGTGAAAAATAAAAACTTTTCCTGAAGATTACACTTGATTTGTACCTTGTCCCTATAAGCCACAAATATGAGAGTTACCACTATAAAGTGTAGATGTCTTAGCTACATACTGTGATTGAAATTAGGTCAGTACCTCATATGGTTCAAGATTTATAGTGCACCACATACTATGTAATATATCCTATCCATTTCAATGGGTGACCAGATGGCCGCAAATTAAAAATCGCCTCGTATGGATTCAAATTGCTTTGTATGCACCTTGTGTGTGAGCCACATGCATATAAAATGGCACACTGTAGTAGGCTATGTTATAGAATGTGTTGCAGTTGGAAATCAAGCTCTATCTAATATGGATCTTGACTGATGACATAACATACGTGACACATTTTGCAAAAGCTGGAGGAATTTTTAAAAAAATATGTGTTTAATCGCTGAAAGATTCACACCACTTTGAAGCTTTCCACATGCATGAAAATGAACACAGGACAGTGGCATCATGTTAGCTTAATGCTGCACTTCCAATTATGGATCCAGATTGTATGGTTTTAGAAGTATGGGACAAAATGTAAGGCATACTTTTTCGTACATGCGACGGTATTGAAAAACGTCATACATTCAACCTCAAATTTTGACAACTTTACAATACGCCACACACATAATAATTCACATGGGTAAGATGCACATCACTAGGAACAAAGTGCTGTTTAAATTATGTCTCTATAATGTACAGACTATGAATTATAGCCAAAAGTATAAAGTGTTCTACAACACACATGAAAGTGAAAAATAAAAACTTACCTGAAGGTTACACTTGATTTGTACCTTGTCCCTATAAGCCACAACCATGAGAGTTACCACTATGAATTGTAAATGTCTTAGCTACATACTGCAATTGAAATTAAGTCAGTACATCATATGCTTCAAGAAATAGAGTGCACTACATCCTCTGTAGTATATCCTATCCATTTCAAAGGGTGACCAGATGGCCGCAAATTAAAAATTGCCTCGTATGGATTCAAATTGCTTTGTATGACTGTTTTCAGGTCCCTGTAGCCACCAGGACCCCATAATATATCTCAGATGATATAACAAGAGTGGCTAGGGCTCATTTCCAGCCTCCAGGTACATGTCTGACTCCTATTTGTGACATTTCGAGGTGTTTGGGATCAAACTCATTTTTCCCAATATAGGCCATAGAGCTCAGAGTCACATCACATTGAGCTCAGAGTCACATCAAATTTCTAGTTCTGGACCTAAGGACCCCTTAGTATACCTCAGATGACATACCAGGAGTGTCTAAGACCCATTTCTGGCCTCCAGGGATGACTTTTTGAAGTTTTGGGGTTTAAGGGGGCATAGTCACTTCTTCCATCCAGGCTACGTTGCTCAAAATCGGGTACGATGTCAGGTTCTTCCCTTGGCTGGAAGCTGAAAAAAAACCTTCAGATAATAGCAAAGGTAGATAGATCAAATGAAAGCATCAGATCTGAGCTTTCTAACAAGTATATTTAGGTCATGGGTACTCACAAAGTGACTGTGATATCCATTCTGAGCTATTTGGAAAATTAGCAAATCTTGTCAAAAAAACTTTTTTGGACGATTTTTGCTAATTTTCGGTATCAACCCTCATGACTGTTTTCGGGTCCCTGTAGCCACCAGGACCCCATAATATATCTCAGATGATATAACAAGAGTGGCTAGGGCTCATTTCCAGCCTCCAGGTACATGTCTGACTCCTATTTGTGACATTTCGAGGTGTTTGGGGTCAAACTCATTTTTTCCATTATAGGCCATATAGCTCAGAGTCACATCACATTGAGCTCAGAGTCACATCAAATTTCTAGTTCTGGACCTAAGGACCCCTTAGTATACCTCAGATGACATACCAGGAGTGTCTAAGACCCATTTCTGGCCTCCAGGGATGACTTTTTGAAGTTTTGGGGTTTAAGGGGGCAAAGTCACTTCTTCCATCCAGCCTAAGGTGCTCAAAATCGGGTACAATGTCAGGTTTTTCCCATGGCTGGAAGCTGAAAAAAAAACTTCAGATAATAGCAAAGGTAGATAGATCAAATGAAAGCATCATGTGAGAAGTTGGCCTGGTAGGGGATGTTTCCAATTCTGGAACCACCTACTACCTGACCAAACAATCCCTTATGGTGTCTGGTTGTAAGTCAACCTTATTAGACAAGCTATCCTAGGGGTAGCATGGACTAAGCAGCCTAAAGGCTTAACTTAAGAGGTCGTGTTAAGCGAGCTGTTTTACCACATACAATCCTGTAATACCAAATGAAAGGACACCACACAAGTATATATTATAAAAATATATGTGTTTATTACTAAAAACAATCCCCAGTATTCTTTATGAATAAAGGGGCACAAGCGTTAAATCAAAAAGCACTGTTTAAACATACAAGTTGCACAATTATGGATGAGGGCGGGTGGCCACTCAAACCATATACTAAACAAGTGGTATAAGAAAGGCCACTCGAGCAGTGGTTAGGCCTAGGGCCTAGGGAATCGCTGGGAGCAGTCAGGACAAGCAATGCTGAAGTCGGGAATGGCCCTCGGGATTCGGGAGATGTGCGGAAAGCGCACGCATGCACCAATGTTAACCAATGGTGCGTAAAAGTCAAAGAGTTAAAGTTTAAGGACACTTCCGCTGAACCTAGAGGAACAAAACTTAACACACAGACCCTAGAGGTGTGCACCAGTGTGGGAACACCGGCGGAGCAAAGTTACCTCACCCACAGGAAGTGGGTGCACAGGGTCGAAGTGGCGTCGGGTTTTGACACGCAGGCTCTTGGTGCTTGAAGCTGAAAGGGCTGCAGGCAGGGTGAAGACGAAGTGTCCGGTGGAGTCCAGGGGTGGACTCAAGTTGTAGAGTACCTGAAAGCAGAGGGGACAGAGTCTGGGTCACTCAGCAGTGGCCAGGGTGGAACCAGGACGGAACCAGGCAATGTCGGGCGCAATCAGGTGGTCGTCGAGGAGCTTCTCTCCGCTGTCACGTGGGCTCTGGGGCATCTGCGACTTCCAGGAGCAGGTCACGATCTGTCCCACGCAGGCTCTCACCGTCGGTGCAGTCGGCTTCAGGTTTGGAGCAAACAAGCCTTGGTAAGAGCAATCCACGCAGGATCGGAAGATTGCTTCTCACTCGGACCAGGAAGGTCAGAGTCGGGGCTCCTTTTCAGGGGAGCTGGTGTGGATCTGGAGCAACCAGATTCACGAGTCTTCTTTGGTAGTTCGTCGGCACAGGGACCACAAGCCAGCTGGCAAGTGACCGGGCCAACGCGTTGAGCCAAATCGTGCCAAAGGGCCCCACGCAGCACTCGTCGAGTGTGGAGGGCTGAACTTCGGCTCAGGAGTAGCTCAGGGTGGGGGCTTCTCAAACCCCGGTGTACAGCTTCGAGGGTCACTCGTGGGCTGCACGGTCAGCGTCTCGTGGTCACTTCAAGATGGCGTGCCCCACGCTTCCGGTCGCCTCCACGGGTCTCAGCTTTGCATGGACTGTGGATCGGGCTGTTAGAAGCTGGGCAGGCTTGATCTCGTCAATCTCAGTCGCTCGAGTTCCGGCGGGAACTGCAACTAAGTAGACGTCGAGGGCTGGATGGTGCCTGCTGCTGCAGGGTGGTCACTCCTTGACCACAAGGGAGATTCTTCGGGCTTCCACGTTGAGATGGAGGGCGAAGGGTCCAGAATATTGTTTCAAATGTTTCTTCCAGGAAATCTGATGTGCATTGGCACTGCTCCCACTCTTATTCGAATCTGGTGGGCGTGATTACCTGCTAGGTCCCCTCCTATGGGTGGGACCCAGGAAGTGGGTGGATACACCCCCTTCCTTTGATCCAGGCCGCCCTGGCACGAGGGCTGGAGTGCCCCAGAACCGGTTTGGCCGGATTATGCAAGGGGCAGCCTTGTGCGCCCCAGGCAGTGTCTGGTTTCTTTCAAACCTCCCTGCTACAATACACTATCTCCTGTCTGGAGGGCGGTGACACCCTCCTGTGACAGGAAACCCTTTGTCCAGGACCCCCTTGACTGGGTTTCGGTCAGCTCCAGGGGTCCAGACATTTGTCTGTGGCAGAGGCATCCATTTTGTGGATCTTAAGGCCTTTGGAGAAATCAACCGCATTAAAGTGAAGTAACATGTCTTACCCCTCTAGAGGGGTGGAATGCCATCCCCGTCGCCAGAACTGGCGAGGGGATGGTATTCCAAAGCGTATGACACCTTACACGACATGTTTTGATAAAGCCAAACCAGAGTTGCTAAATAACCGCGAGGATTATAAGGCACTTAATAGTATATGGTATGGCATTATCCTGAAACAGCTTAGGGATTTGTTCCCGACGGCTGCAGACAGGCTCAGCTCATGCTAGAGCTCCATCTCACATAAAAACCATGCACCCAGCCTCCAGGATTGGTGAGGCCTGTCTATAGGAGTGGCTCACAGGTTTACATGTGTCCAGATATAGGTTTAGACATAGGTATACTATATCTAAGCAAGGGGTGTGTACACCACCTTACCCCAGCTGAGTGATCAGCCAGTTGTGTCAATTTAAGAACCAGCCAGGGGTGGCAAAAGATATGCTGCAGCCCCTGGTAGGCCTTAGTGGCTCCTGTGCCCTGTGCACCTATAGTGCATTCTACAGGGGCTGACAAGGAGTCCATTTCCAATTGGTATGTGCCTATAGCACATGTGTCATTAATTTAGTGAGAGAACAGCAGGCTGGGGGTCTGATCAGCAGGCCCACAGCCTCAGTAGTCGAAAACCAGTGAAGCAAAAAGCAAAAATTTGGGGTGACCATAGGATAGCAGACCCTACTCTCCTACACAACCCCCCCCCAAACGCAGGGACATTAAACTAACCTTGACCAGATAAGTCTTCATGTTCTAAGTGGAAGTACCTGGAGAGACCATCTGCATTACCATGGTCAGTCCCTGGGCGGTGCTCCACTGTAAAGTCCATCCCCTGTAGGGAAATGGACCACCTGAGCAGTTTGGGATTTTCACCCTTCATCTGATTAAGCCATAAGAGGGGCTTATGGTCTGTTTGCACCAGGAAGTGAGTTCCAAACAAGTAGGACCTCAACTTCTTTAATGCCCAAACCACAGCAAAGGCCTCCCTCTCAATGGCTGACCAACGTTTTTCTCTTGGGGTTAGCCTCCTGCTAATGAAAGCAATTGGCTGGTCTTGACCATCTTGATTAAGTTGTGAGAGTACAGCTCCCACCCCCAACTCAGAAGCATCTGTCTGAACAATGAACTGTTTGGAGTAGTCAGGACTCTTTAGGATAGGTGCAGAGCACATGGCCTTCTTCAGGTCTTCAAATGCCTTCTGACAGCTAACTGTCCACTGAACCTTTTTTTGGCATCTTCTTGGATGTCAAGTCATTTAATGGTGTCACTATAGACCCATAGTTTTTCACAAACTTTCTGTAATACCCAGTCAGGCCCAAGAAGGCTCTGACTTGTGTCTGGGTAACTGGAGGAGCCCAGTCCTGTATGGCCTGGATTTTGCTTTCCAGTGGCTGAACCTGGCCTCCACCTACTAGGTGGCCCAGGTATACAACCTTACTCTGCCCTATCTGGCACTTTGTGGCCTTGATAGTTAGGCCTGCCTTTTGCAGGGCCTCCAAAACTTTCTTCAGGTGGATCAGGTGATCCTCCCAGGTGGAGCTAAAGACAGCAATATCATCCAGATAAGCTGCACAAAAGTCATCCAACCCAGTAAGGACTTGGTTCACCAACCTTTGGAAAGTGGCAGGTGCATTCTTCAAACCAAAGGGCATTACCACAAACTGATAATGCCCACTAGGGGTAGAGAATGCTGTCTTGGCCTTTGACTCCTCAGCTAGTCTGATTTGCCAGTAGCCAGCTGTCAGATCAAATGTGCTCAGAAACTTGGCAGAAGCCAATCTGTCAATGAGCTCATCTGCTCTTGGAATGGGGTGAGCATCTGTCCTAGTGACAGCATTGAGACCCCTGTAATCCACGCAAAACCTCATTTCTCTCTTACCATCTTGGGTATGAGGTTTTGGCACCAGGACTACTGGGCTGGCCCATGGGCTCTCTGATGGCTCAATCACTCCAAGCTCCAACATCTTTTGCACCTCAGCCTTGATGCAATCCCTGACATGATCAGGTTGCCTGTAGATCTTATTCTTGACAGGCAGACTGTCACCAGTGTCCACAACATGGGTACACCAGTCAGTTTGGCTGGGTGTGAGTGAAAACATTTGCCTGTGAGCCTGCAAAACTTGTCTGCAGTCCCTCTGTTGCTGGTCAGTGAGGCTGCCTGCCAAGGCTACTCCATCAACTGAACCATCATCAGGGTTCTGGGAAAGCAGGTCTGGGAGAGGGTCACTCTCTTCCTCCTGTTCCCCATCTGTGGCCATGAGCAAGCTCATGTCCTCCCTGTCTACAAATGCTTTCAAGCGATTCACATGGATTACCCTGTGAGGGCTCCTGGGTGTTCCAAAGTCTACCAAGTAGGTGACTTCCCCTTTCTTCTCAAGAATAGGATAGGGTCCACTCCATTTGTCTTGGAGTGCTGCTGGAGCCACTGGCTCCAGTACCCATACCTTCTGTCCTGGTTGGAACTCTACCAGCACAGCCTTTTGGTCATGCCAAGCTTTCTGCAATTCTTGGCTGGCCTCCAGGTTTTTGGATGCTCTTTCCATGTACTCAGCCATCCTGGAGCGGAGACCAAGTACATAGTCCACTATGTCTAGTTTGGGCTTTTTGAGAGGTAACTCCCATCCTTCCTTCACTAAACACAATGGACCTCTCACAGGGTGGCCAAACAAAAGTTCAAAAGGGCTGTAGCCAACCCCCTTCTGTGGGACCTCTCTGTAAGCAAAGAGCAGGCAGGGTAAAAGAATGTCCCATTTCCGCCTGAGCTTCTCTGGTAATCCTTTTATCATGCCTTTAAGGGTCTTGTTAAATCTCTCCACAAGCCCATTGCATTGTGGATGATATGGGGTGGTAAACTTATAGTTTACTCCACATTCCTTCCACATTGCTTTTAGATAGCTGGACATAAAATTTGTCCCTCTATCTGATAGTACCTCCTTAGGAAAGCCCACTCTGGAGAAAACTGCAATGAGGGCTTTTGCCACCACAGGTGCTGTGGTGGTCCTTAGGGGAATAGCCTCTGGGTACCTGGTGGCATGATCCACTACCACCAGTATGAATCTGTTCCCAGATGCTGTTTGGGGGTCCATTGGACCCACAATATCAATTCCAACTCTCTCAAAGGGGACCCCCACCACAGGTAGTGGTATTAGGGGGGCCTTTGTTGTGCCACCTGACTTACCACTGGCTTGGCAAGTGACACAGGAGCGACAAAACTCCTTGACATCCTCTGACATGTGAGGCCAGTGAAAGTGTGGAACAAGCCTGTCCCACGTCTTGTTCTGGCCTAAGTGTCCTGCAAGGGGAATATCATGGGCCAAGGTAAGGAGGAATCCCCTAAACTGCAGAGGTATCACCAACCTCCTGGTCATGCCAGGCTTGGGGGTTCTAGCCTCTGAGTAAAGGAGTCCCTCATCCCAATACACAGTATGGGTACCTTGGGCATCCCCAGCAGCCTCAGCAGCAGCCTGCTGTCTGAGGGGTTCAAGGGAAGGGCAATCTAATTGAGCCTGCCTCAGGTCTGCCCTTGAGGGTCCCCCTGTCCCCAGAAACTCAACCTGGTCAGGTTCAAGCTCCTCAGAGACAGTCTCCTCTTGGGCTGCAGAATCAGTTTCCTCTGAAAGCTGATCCTCAACCTGGGGCAAGGTGGAAGGCGAGGCCTTTCCTCTCTTGCTCCTTCTCTTGGGTTGTGGCTGGTCTATTGTCTCAAGATCCACCACTGGTTCAGGAAGGCACTTCTTAGCCTGAGCCCTTGTCATGGCAAGGACATGCTCTGAAATCCCTAGCATTTCTGCATGAGTCCTGTACTCCACTTCTGACCATGCTGAGCTTTCAAGGTCATTGCCTAACAGACAGTCTACTGGTAGGTCTGCACTCACCACAACCTTCTTTAGGCCATCAACCCCTCCCCAGGAGAAGTTCACAACTGCCACACTATGGGAGGTAGTGGAGTTGCTTGCATTGGTTACTAGGTAGCTCTCTCCTAGTACAATCTGTCCAGGGTCCACAAAGCCAGGGGTCACCATGGTGACACTAGCACATGTGTCCCTGTAAGCTTGAGCCAGTTTCTCATTTATTAAGGGAGTCTGCCTGTATTTGCCCAGGTTAGTGGGGCTTACTGCAGTGGGCAACTCAATGTCCACATCATACAGGAGAACTGCCTGTGTAGGGACTCTGACTAGGCCAGATCCTACTTCAATACCCAGGGTCAACCCAGCTACACCCTTGGACTGTGTTCCACCACTGCTTACTGTACTTGGGGTTGCAGTTGCTTTAGGAGCTGTAGTGGTGGGAACTGGATTTGCCTTGGTGCACTCACTGCCCCAGTGTGAAACTGATTTGCAGGTATTGCACCAAGGTGTCTTTGGACCTTTGTTCTTCTTCTTCTTGTTACCAGTTTGGGAACCACCCTCCTTACTATTAGTTTGGGGGCCTGAAGACTTCTGGTCTTTTTCTTTATCTTTCTGATTCTGATTACCACCCTTCTGGTCTGTTTTCTTCTGGTCACCACCTTGGTTCTGGGGTTTCTGCTTAATCCTTGTTCTGACCCATTTGTCTGCCTTCTTTCCCAATTCTTGGGGAGAGGTCAGATCAGAGTCAATAAGGTATTGATGCAACAGCTGGTTTGTACAGTTATTAAGGATCTGTTCTCTCATCATAAGATTGTACAATCCTGTATAGTCTGAAACTTTACTTCCCTGTAACCAACCCTCCAAAGCCTTAGTGGCACACTCCACAAAATCAGTCCAGTCTTGAGTCTGTGCTTTCTGGGTGTCTCTGAACAACAACCTGTATTGCTCAGTGGTTAGGCCATACCCTTCAATGAGAGCACTCTTCAAAACAGAGTAGTTTTTGGCATCCTCAGGTCTAACTGTGAGGAGCCTGTCCCTCCCTTTCTCAGAAAAGGAGTACCACAAAATTGCAGCCCACTGATTCTCAGGAACCTGCTGTACCATGCAGGCTCTCTCAAGAGCAGTCATCCATTTGTGGATGTCATCCCCTTCTTTAAAGGGGGGCACAATTTTGTCCAGGTTTCTATTATCATAGGCCCTGTCTTTTTCTCTTGGAAAATTGCTGCCACCAGTGACATCTAAGCCACTTAATTTCTGCTCTCTTGCCAAGGCAAGTTTAGCTTGAGCTAAGGTAAGCTTAGCTTGACTCAGGGCTACCTCCTCTCTCTCTATCTGGAGTCTGACAGCCCTCATTCTAGCCCTATGCTCAGCTTTCTGAGAAGCACTCATGCCTCTCTCTGATTCTCTGGAGGCACTAGAAAGATGAGAGTCCCCTGAGGGAGATCTCACTCTTCTGTTGCCTGGGAGAATCACATGTTGGGTTCTGGGGAGGTGCTGGCCCTCTCCATTCCCCAGTAGGTCCAAGTTGGCCTGGCTAAGCCTACCAACTGGAACCTGGCTACCCTGATCCTGTACTTCTAAGTCCCCAACATCTGAGTCCTCATCCAAGTCATCATCATCCTCCTCTTCAAGGGGATCAACTGCAGGGGGGTTCCCTCCAGTTCCTGTATCTAGGGAAGCTGCTTTTGCCTTCTCTAAGTCATCCTGTTCTAGGATTTCTACCAGGATTAGGCAGGTGGGGCTTCTGCCCCTTTTTAACCCTCTTGCTTTGCACAAGGCAATCAAGTCTCTGCGGGTTAGTTTGTCATATCCAAAAGTTGCCTGGGTAGGGTCAACTGTCACAGGACTAGACCCTGAGGCCTTTCCTGTGTCAGACATGGTTACTAGTGAGGTGTAAGTGGTGCACTTACCTACACTAAGTGTTTTCCTACTGGACCTTGCTAGTGAGTTGTAGTCAGGGGTGTGCTACTCCCTTCAACCTACAACTACTAAGTTCAGTAGAACTTAATATGCTAAGCTTTTGATTTTATATGTACCTAGAGGTACTTGATGTGATCTTTCAATTTGATATAAAGATTGCAATGGTAAAACAACAGCAAGCTCAAATCCGCACCGCTGCTCACCAATGTGAGAAGTTGGCCTGGTAGGGGATGTTTCCAATTCTGGAACCACCTACTACCTGACTGTGAGAAGTTGGCCTGGTAGGGGATGTTTCCAATTCTGGAACCACCTACTACCTGACCAAACAATCCCCTTATGGTGTCTGGTTGTAAGTCAACCTTATTAGACAAGCTATCCTAGTGGTAGCATGGACTAAGCAGCCTAAAGGCTTAACTTAAGAGGTCGTGTTAAGCGAGCTGTTTTACCACATACAATCCTGTAATACCAAATGAAAGGACACCACACAAGTATATATTATAAAAATATATGTGTTTATTACTAAAAACAATCCCCAGTATTCTTTATGAATAAAGGGGCACAAGCGTTAAATCAAAAGCACTGTTTAAACATACAAGTTGCACAATTATGGATGAGGGCGGGGGGCCACTCAAACCATATACTAAACAAGTGGTATAAGAGAGGCCACTCGAACAGTGGTTAGGCCTAGGGCCTAGGGAATCGCTGGGAGCAGTCAGGACAAGCAATGCTGAAGTCGGGAATGGCCCTCGGGATTCGGGAGATGTGCGGAAAGCGCACGCATGCACCAATGTTAACCAATGGTGCGTAAAAGTCAAATAGTTAAAGTTTAAGGACACTTCCGCTGAACCTAGAGGAACAAAACTTAACACACAGACCCTAGAGGTGTGCACCAGTGTGGGAACACCGGCGGAGCAAAGTTACCTCACCCACAGGAAGTGGGTGCACAGGGTCGAAGTGGCGTCGGGTTTTGACACGCAGGCTCTTGGTGCTTGAAGCTGAAAGGGCTGCAGGCAGGGTGAAGACGAAGTGTCCGGTGGAGTCCAAGGGTGGACTCAAGTTGTAGAGTACCTGAAAGCAGAGGGGACAGAGTCTGGGTCACTCAGCAGTGACCAGGGTGGAACCAGGACGGAACCAGGCAATGTCGGGCGCAATCAGGTGGTCGTCGAGGCGCTTCTCTTCGCTGTCACGTGGGCTCTGGGGCATCTGCGACGTCCAGGAGCAGGTCACGATCTGTCCCACGCAGGCTCTCACCGTCGGTGCAGTCGGCTTCCGGTTTGGAGCAAACAAGCCTTGGTAAGAGCAATCCACGCGGGATTGGAAGATGGCGTCTCACTCGGACCAGGAAGGTCAGAGTCGGGGCTCCCTTTCAGGGGAGCTGGTGTGGATCTGGAGCAACCAGAATCACGAGTCTTCTTTTGTAGTTCGTCGGCACAGGGACCACAAGCCAGCTGGCAAGTGACCGGGCCAACGCGTTGAGCCAAATCGTGCCGAAGGGCCCCACGCAGCACTCGTCGAGTGTGGAGGGCTGAACTTCGGCTCAGGAGTAGCTCAGGGTGGGGGCTTCTCAAACCCCGGTGTACAGCTTCGAGGGTCACTCGTGGGCTGCACGGTCAGCGTCTCGTGGTCACTTCAAGATGGCGTGCCCCACGCTTCCGGTCGCCTCCACGGGTCTCAGCTTTGCAGGGACTGTGGATCGGGCTGTTAGAAGCTGGGCAGGCTTGATCTCGTCGATCTCAGTCGCTCGAGTTCCGGCGGGAACTGCAACTAAGTAGACGTCGAGGGCTGGATGGTGCCTGCTGCTGCAGGGTGGTCACTCCTTGACCACAAGGGAGATTCTTCGGGCTTCCACGTTGAGATGGAGGGCGAAGGGTCCAGAATATCGTTTCAAAAGTTTCTTCCAGGAAATCTGATGTGCATTGGCACTGCTCCCACTCTTATTCGAATCTGGGGGGCGTGATTACCTGCTAGGTCCCCTCCTATGGGTGGGACCCAGGAAGTGGGTGGATACACCCCCTTCCTTTGATCCAGGCCGCCCTGGCACGAGGGCTGGAGTGCCCCAGAACCGGTTTGGCCGGATTATGCAAGGGGCAGCCTTGTGCGCCCCAGGCAGTGTCTGGTTTCTTTCAAACCTCCCTGCTACAATACACTATCTCCTGTCTGGAGGGCGGTGACACCCTCCTGTGACAGGAAACCCTTTGTCCAGGACCCCCTTGACTGGGTTTCGGTCAGCTCCAGGGGTCCAGACATTTGTCTGTGGCAGAGGCATCCATTTTGTGGATCTTAAGGCCTTTGGAGAAATCAACCGCATTAAAGCAAAGTAACATGTCTTACCCCTCTAGAGGGGTGGAATGCCATCCCCGTCGCCAGAACTGGCGAGGGGATGGTATTCCAAAGCGTATGACACCTTACACGACATGTTTTGATAAAGCCAAACCAAAGTTGCTAAATAACCGCGAGGATTATAAGGCACTTAATAGTATATGGTATGGCATTATCCTGAAACAGCTTAGGGATTTGTTCCCGACGGCTGCAGACAGGCTCAGCTCATGCTAGAGCTCCATCTCACATAAAAACCATGCACCCAGCCTCCAGGATTGGTGAGGCCTGTCTATAGGAGTGGCTCACAGGTTTACATGTGTCCAGATATAGGTTTAGACATAGGTATACTATATCTAAGCAAGGGGTGTGTACACCACCTTACCCCAGCTGAGTGATCAGCCAGTTGTGTCAATTTAAGAACCAGCCAGGGGTGGCAAAAGATATGCTGCAGCCCCTGGTAGGCCTTAGTGGCTCCTGTGCCCTGTGCACCTATAGTGCATTCTACAGGGGCTGACAAGGAGTCCATTTCCAATTGGTATGTACCTAGGGTACATGGAATCCATTTTACAGAGAGAGCAGATGGCCTGGGGCCCTGATTAGCAGGGAACCAGGTCAACTAAGTCAAAAAACCAGCTGAACACAGGCAAAAAATCTGGGGTAACCATAGTCAGGTAGCCACCTTCCTACATAACCCCCCCCCAAACGAAAGGAGATAAGGCTATCCTTGGCCAGGTAAGCCTATATTGCCTGAGTGGCCATATAAGGAAGTACCTGCACTAGCATGGGTACCCCCTGTCTCATGGTCCACTAAGCAGTCCCTCACCCTTTGGGTATTAGAGGGTCTCCACCATAGGGAATCACTACCTTGGGTGTGTTTATGCAAAGTTAAAGGCTGGTTTGGATATGGAGTATTGAAGTGAGGCTCTACTAATTTAGGGCTTAGCTTCCTCCAATTATCTTCCACCATGTGTGCCTTTCTTTCTTTAACTGAGTTGCACTGTGCTCTCAGGGTCAACCTCTGGCTACCTAAAGCTGGAGGCTGGGTCCCTCTGTTTGGCTTGCTGGAGGGACAGTTCAGGTTTGGGCCCTTTGGGTCCCAGGTTTGGCTGTGCCCAACAGAATCCATCTGGGGGAGGTCCCTAACTGTTTTTAAGGGGGCTCCCTCAGGAGTTTTTAAAGTTTTCACCTTACTAGGGCTACTAGTTTTGGTGCACCTAATCTTTTGATGGGGGTGCTTTATTTGACAGGGGGCCCTCTGGGTCTCACTGTCCTTCTTGTCCTCTGCAGCCCTGGGCTGGCTAAGGCAAGGGAGAGAGGGGCAGGTTACCTGCTCCAGACTGGGTCCCACCTGAGAAGGGTCCACTGACATCAGAGGTTCTGTCAGGCTAGGCCCAACCACCTCTGGGGCAGTTCCTTCATCAGGGGTAAGATCAGTTCCCTGAGGAGGCTGATCCTGTCCTAAAGTCTGGTGAGGGGGAGATTTCTCTTCCTCCTCCATGCTCTCAGTTTGTGTGGAGTTATCCATCATTTCAGGTTTCACAACACACGTGTCAGTTTGAGTTTGGGCTGTGGCCATCACAGCCCCACCAACCTTTTCAGGAGGAGACTCAGTTTGGGTTTCTGCTGTTATCATAACAGCTTTGCTATTCTGTTCAGGAAGAGCTTTTGCTAAAGATGGGGCAGAGAGTTTCTCAGCCCTACCAACCTTTTCAGGAAGGACATCTTGAATTGGGGCGGTAGCCATTACAGCCCCACTAACCTTTCCATTGGAATTCACCATTCTAGAATGGGTTTCCTGTTCAACCTCAGCCCAGGCTGAGATCTCCAAATCATTACCAAGTAGGCAGTCTACAGGCAAGTTTGGTGACACTGCCACTCTCTTTGGGCCAATGACACCTCCCCAGCTGAGACTTACTACTGCCATGGGATGATTTGTTTGGATTCCATCAATGTTTGTAACCTGGTATGTGGCACCAGGTAAAAGTTGCTTAGAGGGGACTATGCCATCAGCCACCATGGTGATGCTAGCCCCTGTGTCTCTAAAAGCTTCAACTTTCAAACCATTGATGATGGGTTCTTGTCTATACTTGCTCAAAGTATTTGGGCAAGCAGAGAAGTTGGCAAACCCCATGCCAGTCTCATAAACAAGATCATTGGGTGATGGGGACCTGGATAGGCCAGGGTCCACCTGAGCTCCAACGGTAAACCCACCCAGATTCCTGGGTGTGCTTCCACTTCCTGGGGGATTACTGCTGACAGTAACAGGAGGTGTTGAAGCTGGCTTTGGAGGTATATTTTCTTTATTGTTATTCTTGGGACAACAGTTGTCTGTTTTGTAATGCCCCACCTGTTTACAGGGATAACAATAAGGCTTTTTCTCAGTTGAAGAAGTGTCTTGGGACCCACCCCCATCCTTGGAGTTTTGGGGCCCTGGGGAAGTCTTTTCTTTACTTTTATCCCCACCCTTATCTTGAGGCTTGGTAGACTCCTTCTTCTGGTTACTGTCCTGATTCTTAGGCCTAATCCTGGTTCTGACCCATTTGTCTGCCTTCTTTCCCAATTCTTGGGGAGAGGTCAGATCAGAGTCTACCAGGTGCTGGTGTAAGAGCTGGTTCTGACAATTACTTAGGATCTGCTCCCTCATAATCAAATTATACAATCCTGTAAAGTCATGTACTTTGCTGCCATGTAGCCAACCCTCCAGAGCCTTAGTAGCACAATCTACAAAATCAGTCCAGTCCTGAGTCTGTGTCTTCTGGGTGTCTCTGAACTTGAACCTGTACTGTTCAGTGGTTAAGCCAAACCCATCTATCAGAACACTCTTCAGGACTTTGTAATTGTTTGCATCCTCATGTCTGACAGTGAGGAGCTTGTCCCTCCCTTTCTCTGAAAAGGAGTACCATAAGATTGCTGCCCACTGTTCCTCAGGAACCTGCTGTACCATGCAGGCTCTCTCAAGAGCAGTCATCCATTTGTGGATGTCATCCCCTTCTTTGAAGGGGGGCACAATCTTTGTCAGGTTTCTACTATCATAGGACCTGGGTTTCTCTTTAGGAATATTGCTGCCACCAGTGGCATCTAAGCCACACAACTTCTGCTCTCTTGCCAAGGCAAGTTTAGCTTGAGCCAAGGCTACCTCCTCCCTCTCTATCTGGAGTTTGACAGCCCTCATTCTGGCCCTATGTTCTAACTTTTGAGAAGCATTCATGCCTCTCTGTGATTCCCTGGAGGCACTAGAAAGATGAGAGTCTCCTGAGGGAGATCTCACTCTTCTGTTGCCTGGGGGAATCATATGTTGGGTTCTGGGGAGGTGCTGGCCCTCTCCATTCCCCAGTAGGTCCAAGTTGGCCTGGCTAAGCCTACCAACTGGAACCTGGCTACCCTGATCCTGTACTTCTAAGTCCTCAACCTCTGAGTCCTCATCCAAGTCATCATCATCCTCCTCTTCAGGGGGATCAACTGCAGGGGGGTTCCCTCCAGTTCCTGTATCTAGGGAAGCTGCTTTTGCCTTCTCTAAGTCATCCTGTTCTAGGAGTTCTATCAGGATTAGGCAGGTGGGGCTTCTGCCCCTTTTTAACCCTCTTGCTTTGCACAAGACAATCAAGTCTCTGCGGGTTAGTTTGTCATATCCAGAAGTTGCCTGGGTAGGGTCAACTGTCACAGGACTAGACCCTGAGGCCTTTCCTGTGTCGGACATGGTTACTAGTGAGGTGTAAGTGGTGCACTTACCTACACTAAGTGTTTTCCTACTGGACCTTGCTAGTGAGTTGTAGTCAGGGGTGTGCTACTCCCTTCAACCTACAACTACTAAGTTCAGTAGAACTTAATATGCTAAGCTTTTGATTTTATATGTACCTAGAGGTACTTGATGTGATCTTTCAATTTGATATAAAGATTGCAATGGTAAAACAACAGCAAGCTCAAATCCCACCGCTGCTCACCAATGTGAGAAGTTGGCCTGGTAGGGGATGTTTCCAATTCTGGAACCACCTACTACCTGACCAAACAATCCCCTTATGGTGTCTGGTTGTAAGTCAACCTTATTAGACAAGCTATCCTAGTGGTAGCATGGACTAAGCAGCCTAAAGGCTTAACTTAAGAGGTCGTGTTAAGCGAGCTGTTTTACCACATACAATCCTGTAATACCAAATGAAAGGACACCACACAAGTATATATTATAAAAATATATGTGTTTATTACTAAAAACAATCCCCAGTATTCTTTATGAATAAAGGGGCACAAGCGTTAAATCAAAAGCACTGTTTAAACATACAAGTTGCACAATTATGGATGAGGGCGGGGGGCCACTCAAACCATATACTAAACAAGTGGTATAAGAGAGGCCACTCGAACAGTGGTTAGGCCTAGGGCCTAGGGAATCGCTGGGAGCAGTCAGGACAAGCAATGCTGAAGTCGGGAATGGCCCTCGGGATTCGGGAGATGTGCGGAAAGCGCACGCATGCACCAATGTTAACCAATGGTGCGTAAAAGTCAAATAGTTAAAGTTTAAGGACACTTCCGCTGAACCTAGAGGAACAAAACTTAACACACAGACCCTAGAGGTGTGCACCAGTGTGGGAACACCGGCGGAGCAAAGTTACCTCACCCACAGGAAGTGGGTGCACAGGGTCGAAGTGGCGTCGGGTTTTGACACGCAGGCTCTTGGTGCTTGAAGCTGAAAGGGCTGCAGGCAGGGTGAAGACGAAGTGTCCGGTGGAGTCCAAGGGTGGACTCAAGTTGTAGAGTACCTGAAAGCAGAGGGGACAGAGTCTGGGTCACTCAGCAGTGACCAGGGTGGAACCAGGACGGAACCAGGCAATGTCGGGCGCAATCAGGTGGTCGTCGAGGCGCTTCTCTTCGCTGTCACGTGGGCTCTGGGGCATCTGCGACGTCCAGGAGCAGGTCACGATCTGTCCCACGCAGGCTCTCACCGTCGGTGCAGTCGGCTTCCGGTTTGGAGCAAACAAGCCTTGGTAAGAGCAATCCACGCGGGATTGGAAGATGGCGTCTCACTCGGACCAGGAAGGTCAGAGTCGGGGCTCCCTTTCAGGGGAGCTGGTGTGGATCTGGAGCAACCAGAATCACGAGTCTTCTTTTGTAGTTCGTCGGCACAGGGACCACAAGCCAGCTGGCAAGTGACCGGGCCAACGCGTTGAGCCAAATCGTGCCGAAGGGCCCCACGCAGCACTCGTCGAGTGTGGAGGGCTGAACTTCGGCTCAGGAGTAGCTCAGGGTGGGGGCTTCTCAAACCCCGGTGTACAGCTTCGAGGGTCACTCGTGGGCTGCACGGTCAGCGTCTCGTGGTCACTTCAAGATGGCGTGCCCCACGCTTCCGGTCGCCTCCACGGGTCTCAGCTTTGCAGGGACTGTGGATCGGGCTGTTAGAAGCTGGGCAGGCTTGATCTCGTCGATCTCAGTCGCTCGAGTTCCGGCAGGAACTGCAACTAAGTAGACGTCGAGGGCTGGATGGTGCCTGCTGCTGCAGGGTGGTCACTCCTTGACCACAAGGGAGATTCTTCGGGCTTCCACGTTGAGATGGAGGGCGAAGGGTCCAGAATATCGTTTCAAAAGTTTCTTCCAGGAAATCTGATGTGCATTGGCACTGCTCCCACTCTTATTCGAATCTGGGGGGCGTGATTACCTGCTAGGTCCCCTCCTATGGGTGGGACCCAGGAAGTGGGTGGATACACCCCCTTCCTTTGATCCAGGCCGCCCTGGCACGAGGGCTGGAGTGCCCCAGAACCGGTTTGGCCGGATTATGCAAGGGGCAGCCTTGTGCGCCCCAGGCAGTGTCTGGTTTCTTTCAAACCTCCCTGCTACAATACACTATCTCCTGTCTGGAGGGCGGTGACACCCTCCTGTGACAGGAAACCCTTTGTCCAGGACCCCCTTGACTGGGTTTCGGTCAGCTCCAGGGGTCCAGACATTTGTCTGTGGCAGAGGCATCCATTTTGTGGATCTTAAGGCCTTTGGAGAAATCAACCGCATTAAAGCAAAGTAACATGTCTTACCCCTCTAGAGGGGTGGAATGCCATCCCCGTCGCCAGAACTGGCGAGGGGATGGTATTCCAAAGCGTATGACACCTTACACGACATGTTTTGATAAAGCCAAACCAAAGTTGCTAAATAACCGCGAGGATTATAAGGCACTTAATAGTATATGGTATGGCATTATCCTGAAACAGCTTAGGGATTTGTTCCCGACGGCTGCAGACAGGCTCAGCTCATGCTAGAGCTCCATCTCACATAAAAACCATGCACCCAGCCTCCAGGATTGGTGAGGCCTGTCTATAGGAGTGGCTCACAGGTTTACATGTGTCCAGATATAGGTTTAGACATAGGTATACTATATCTAAGCAAGGGGTGTGTACACCACCTTACCCCAGCTGAGTGATCAGCCAGTTGTGTCAATTTAAGAACCAGCCAGGGGTGGCAAAAGATATGCTGCAGCCCCTGGTAGGCCTTAGTGGCTCCTGTGCCCTGTGCACCTATAGTGCATTCTACAGGGGCTGACAAGGAGTCCATTTCCAATTGGTATGTACCTAGGGTACATGGAATCCATTTTACAGAGAGAGCAGATGGCCTGGGGCCCTGATTAGCAGGGAACCAGGTCAACTAAGTCAAAAAACCAGCTGAACACAGGCAAAAAATCTGGGGTAACCATAGTCAGGTAGCCACCTTCCTACACTGACCAAACAATCCCTTATGGTGTCTGGTTGTAAGTCAACCTTATTAGACAAGCTATCCTAGGGGTAGCATGGACTAAGCAGCCTAAAGGCTTAACTTAAGAGGTCGTGTTAAGCGAGCTGTTTTACCACATACAATCCTGTAATACCAAATGAAAGGACACCACACAAGTATATATTATAAAAATATATGTGTTTATTACTAAAAACAATCCCCAGTATTCTTTATGAATAAAGGGGCACAAGCGTTAAATCAAAAAGCACTGTTTAAACATACAAGTTGCACAATTATGGATGAGGGCGGGTGGCCACTCAAACCATATACTAAACAAGTGGTATAAGAAAGGCCACTCGAGCAGTGGTTAGGCCTAGGGCCTAGGGAATCGCTGGGAGCAGTCAGGACAAGCAATGCTGAAGTCGGGAATGGCCCTCGGGATTCGGGAGATGTGCGGAAAGCGCACGCATGCACCAATGTTAACCAATGGTGCGTAAAAGTCAAAGAGTTAAAGTTTAAGGACACTTCCGCTGAACCTAGAGGAACAAAACTTAACACACAGACCCTAGAGGTGTGCACCAGTGTGGGAACACCGGCGGAGCAAAGTTACCTCACCCACAGGAAGTGGGTGCACAGGGTCGAAGTGGCGTCGGGTTTTGACACGCAGGCTCTTGGTGCTTGAAGCTGAAAGGGCTGCAGGCAGGGTGAAGACGAAGTGTCCGGTGGAGTCCAGGGGTGGACTCAAGTTGTAGAGTACCTGAAAGCAGAGGGGACAGAGTCTGGGTCACTCAGCAGTGGCCAGGGTGGAACCAGGACGGAACCAGGCAATGTCGGGCGCAATCAGGTGGTCGTCGAGGAGCTTCTCTCCGCTGTCACGTGGGCTCTGGGGCATCTGCGACTTCCAGGAGCAGGTCACGATCTGTCCCACGCAGGCTCTCACCGTCGGTGCAGTCGGCTTCAGGTTTGGAGCAAACAAGCCTTGGTAAGAGCAATCCACGCAGGATCGGAAGATTGCTTCTCACTCGGACCAGGAAGGTCAGAGTCGGGGCTCCTTTTCAGGGGAGCTGGTGTGGATCTGGAGCAACCAGATTCACGAGTCTTCTTTGGTAGTTCGTCGGCACAGGGACCACAAGCCAGCTGGCAAGTGACCGGGCCAACGCGTTGAGCCAAATCGTGCCAAAGGGCCCCACGCAGCACTCGTCGAGTGTGGAGGGCTGAACTTCGGCTCAGGAGTAGCTCAGGGTGGGGGCTTCTCAAACCCCGGTGTACAGCTTCGAGGGTCACTCGTGGGCTTCACGGTCAGCGTCTCGTGGTCACTTCAAGATGGCGTGCCCCACGCTTCCGGTCGCCTCCACGGGTCTCAGCTTTGCATGGACTGTGGATCGGGCTGTTAGAAGCTGGGCAGGCTTGATCTCGTCGATCTCAGTCGCTCGAGTTCCGGCGGGAACTGCAACTAAGTAGACATCGAGGGCTGGATGGTGCCTGCTGCTGCAGGGTGGTCACTCCTTGACCACAAGGGAGATTCTTCGGGCTTCCACGTTGAGATGGAGGGCGAAGGGTCCAGAATATCGTTTCAAATGTTTCTTCCAGGAAATCTGATGTGCATTGGCACTGCTCCCACTCTTATTCGAATCTGGTGGGCGTGATTACCTGCTAGGTCCCCTCCTATGGGTGTGTAGGAAGGTGGCTACCTGACTATGGTTACCCCAGATTTTTTGCCTGTGTTTAGCTGGTTTTTTTGACTTAGTTGACCTGGTTCCCTGCTAATCAGGGCCCCAGGCCATCTGCTCTCTCTGTAAAATGGATTCCATGTACCCTAGGTACATACCAATTGGAAATGGACTCCTTGTCAGCCCCTGTAGAATGCACTATAGGTGCACAGGGCATAGGGGCCACTAAGGCCTACCAGGGGCTGCAGCATATCTTTTGCCACCCCTGGCTGGTTCTTAAATTGACACAACTGGCTGATCACTCAGCTGGGGTAAGGTGGTGTACACACCCCTTGCTTAGATATAGTATACCTATGTCTAAACCTATATCTGGACACATGTAAACCTGTGAGCCACTCCTATAGACAGGCCTCACCAATCCTGGAGGCTGGGTGCATGGTTTTTATGTGAGATGGAGCTCTAGCATGAGCTGAGCCTGTCTGCAGCCGTCGGGAACAAATCCCTAAGCTGTTTCAGGATAATGCCATACCATATACTATTAAGTGCCTTATAATCCTCGCGGTTATTTAGCAACTCTGGTTTGGCTTTATCAAAACATGTCGTGTAAGGTGTCATACGCTTTGGAATACCATCCCCTCGCCAGTTCTGGCGACGGGGATGGCATTCCACCCCTCTAGAGGGGTAAGACATGTTACTTCACTTTAATGCGGTTGATTTCTCCAAAGGCCTTAAGATCCACAAAATGGATGCCTCTGCCACAGACAAATGTCTGGACCCCTGGAGCTGACCGAAACCCAGTCAAGGGGGTCCTGGACAAAGGGTTTCCTGTCACAGGAGGGTGTCACCGCCCTCCAGACAGGAGATAGTGTATTGTAGCAGGGAGGTTTGAAAGAAACCAGACACTGCCTGGGGCGCACAAGGCTGCCCCTTGCATAATCCGGCCAAACCGGTTCTGGGGCACTCCAGCCCTCGTGCCAGGGCGGCCTGGATCAAAGGAAGGGGGTGTATCCACCCACTTCCTGGGTCCCACCCATAGGAGGGGACCTAGCAGGTAATCACGCCCACCAGATTCGAATAAGAGTGGGAGCAGTGCCAATGCACATCAGATTTCCTGGAAGAAACATTTGAAACGATATTCTGGACCCTTCGCCCTCCATCTCAACGTGGAAGCCCGAAGAATCTCCCTTGTGGTCAAGGAGTGACCACCCTGCAGCAGCAGGCACCATCCAGCCCTCGACGTCTACTTGGTTGCAGTTCCCGCCGGAACTCGAGCGACTGAGATCGACGAGATCAAGCCTGCCCAGCTTCTAACAGCCCGATCCACAGTCCCTGCAAAGCTGAGACCCGTGGAGGCGACCGGAAGCGTGGGGCACGCCATCTTGAAGTGACCACGAGACGCTGACCGTGCAGCCCACGAGTGACCCTCGAAGCTGTACACCGGGGTTTGAGAAGCCCCCACCCTGAGCTACTCCTGAGCCGAAGTTCAGCCCTCCACACTCGACGAGTGCTGCGTGGGGCCCTTTGGCACGATTTGGCTCAACGCGTTGGCCCGGTCACTTGCCAGCTGGCTTGTGGTCCCTGTGCCGACGAACTACAAAAGAAGACTCGTGATTCTGGTTGCTCCAGATCCACACCAGCTCCCCTGAAAGGGAGCCCCGACTCTGACCTTCCTGGTCCGAGTGAGACGCCATCTTCCAATCCCGCGTGGATTGCTCTTACCAAGGCTTGTTTGCTCCAAACCGGAAGCCGACTGCACCGACGGTGAGAGCCTGCGTGGGACAGATCGTGACCTGCTCCTGGACGTCGCAGATGCCCCAGAGCCCACGTGACAGCGAAGAGAAGCGCCTCGACGACCACCTGATTGCGCCCGACATTGCCTGGTTCCGTCCTGGTTCCACCCTGGTCACTGCTGAGTGACCCAGACTCTGTCCCCTCTGCTTTCAGGTACTCTACAACTTGAGTCCACTCTTGGACTCCACCGGACACTTCGTCTTCACCCTGCCTGCAGCCCTTTCAGCTTCAAGCACCAAGAGCCTGCGTGTCAAGACCCGACGCCACTTCGACCCTGTGCACCCACTTCCTGTGGGTGAGGTAACTTTGCTCCGCCGGTGTTCCCACACTGGTGCACACCTCTAGGGTCTGTGTGTTAAGTTTTGTTCCTCTAGGTTCAGCGGAAGTGTCCTTAAACTTTAACTATTTGACTTTTACGCACCATTGGTTAACATTGGTGCATGCGTGCGCTTTCCGCACATCTCCCGAATCCCGAGGGCCATTCCCGACTTCAGCATTGCTTGTCCTGACTGCTCCCAGCGATTCCCTAGGCCCTAGGCCTAACCACTGTTCGAGTGGCCTCTCTTATACCACTTGTTTAGTATATGGTTTGAGTGGCCCCCTGCCCTCATCCATAATTGTGCAACTTTGTATGTTTAAACAGTGCTTTTGATTTAACGCTTGTGCCCCTTTATTCATAAAGAATACTGGGGATTGTTTTTAGTAATAAACACATATATTTTTATAATATATACTTGTGTGGTGTCCTTTCATTTGGTATTACAGGATTGTATGTGGTAAAACAGCTCGCTTAACACGACCTCTTAAGTTAAGCCTTTAGGCTGCTTAGTCCATGCTACCCCTAGGATAGCTTGTCTAATAAGGTTGACTTACAACCAGACACCATAAGGGGATTGTTTGGTCAGGTAGTAGGTGGTTCCAGAATTGGAAACATCCCCTACCAGGCCAACTTCTCACATTGGTGAGCAGCGGTGCGGATTTGAGCTTGCTGTTGTTTTACCATTGCAATCTTTATATCAAACTGAAAGATCACATCAAGTACCTCTAGGTACATATAAAATCAAAAGCTTAGCATATTAAGTTCTACTGAACTTAGTAGTTGTAGGTTGAAGGGAGTAGCACACCCCTGACTACAACTCACTAGCAAGGTCCAGTAGGAAAACACTTAGTGTAGGTAAGTGCACCACTTACACCTCACTAGTAACCATGTCCGACACAGGAAAGGCCTCAGGGTCTAGTCCTGTGACAGTTGACCCTACCCAGGCAACTTCTGGATATGACAAACTAACCCGCAGAGACTTGATTGTCTTGTGCAAAGCAAGAGGGTTAAAAAGGGGCAGAAGCCCCACCTGCCTAATCCTGATAGGACTCCTAGAACAGGATGACTTAGAGAGGGCAAAAGCAGCTTCCCTAGATACAGGAACTGAAGGGAACCCCCCTGCAGTTGATCCCCCTGAAGAGGAGGATGATGATGACTTGGATGAGGACTCAGAAGTTGAGGACTTAGAAGTACAGGATCAGGGTAGCCAGGTTCCAGTTGGTAGGCTTAGCCAGGCCAACTTGGACCTACTGGGGAATGGAGAGGGCCAGCACCTCCCCAGAACCCAACATATGATTCCCCCAGGCAACAGAAGAGTGAGATCTCCCTCAGGAGACTCTCATCTTTCTAGTGCCTCCAGGGAATCACAGAGAGGCATGAATGCTTCTCAAAAGTTAGAGCATAGGGCCAGAATGAGGGCTGTCAAACTCCAGATAGAGAGGGAGGAGGTAGCCTTGGCTCAAGCTAAACTTGCCTTGGCAAGAGAGCAGAAGTTGTGTGGCTTAGATGCCACTGGTGGCAGCAATATTCCTAAAGAGAAACCCAGGTCCTATGATAGTAGAAACCTGACAAAGATTGTGCCCCCCTTCAAAGAAGGGGATGACATCCACAAATGGATGACTGCTCTTGAGAGAGCCTGCATGGTACAGCAGGTTCCTGAGGAACAGTGGGCAGCAATCTTATGGTACTCCTTTTCAGAGAAAGGGAGGGACAAGCTCCTCACTGTCAGACATGAGGATGCAAACAATTACAAAGTCCTGAAGAGTGTTCTGATAGATGGGTTTGGCTTAACCACTGAACAGTACAGGTTCAAGTTCAGAGACGCCCAGAAGACACAGACTCAGGACTGGACTGATTTTGTAGATTGTGCTACTAAGGCTCTGGAGGGTTGGCTACATGGCAGCAAAGTACATGACTTTACAGGATTGTATAATTTGATTATGAGGGAGCAGATCCTAAGTAATTGTCAGAACCAGCTCTTACACCAGCACCTGGTAGACTCTGATCTGACCTCTCCCCAAGAATTGGGAAAGAAGGCAGACAAATGGGTCAGAACCAGGATTAGGCCTAAGAATCAGGACAGTAACCAGAAGAAGGAGTCTACCAAGCCTCAAGATAAGGGTGGGGATAAAAGTAAAGAAAAGACTTCCCCAGGGCCCCAAAACTCCAAGGATGGGGGTGGGTCCCAAGACACTTCTTCAACTGAGAAAAAACCCTATTGTTATCCCTGTAAACAGGTGGGGCATTACAAAACAGACAGCTGTTGTCCCAAGAATAACAATAAAGAAAATATACCTCCAAAGCCAGCTTCAACACCTCCTGTTACTGTCAGCAGTAATCCCCCAGGAAGTGGAAGCACACCCAGGAATCTGGGTGGGTTTACTTTTGGAAATCAGGTGGACCCTGGCCTATCCAGGTCCCCATCACCCAATGATCTTGTTTATGAGGCTGGCATGGGGTTTGCCAACTTCTCTGCTTGCCCAAATACTTTGAGCAAGTATAGACAAGAACCCATCATCAATGGTTTAAGAGTTGAAGCTTTTAGAGACACAGGGGCTAGCATCACCATGGTGGCTGATGGCATAGTCCCCTCTAAGCAACTTTTACCTGGTGCCACATACCAGGTAATAAACATTGATGGCATCCAAACAAATCATCCCATGGCAGTAGTAAGTCTCAGCTGGGGAGGTGTCATTGGCCCAAAGAGAGTGGCAGTGTCACCAAACTTGCCTGTAGACTGCCTACTTGGTAATGATTTGGAGATCTCAGCCTGGGCTGAGGTTGAACAGGAAACCCATTCTAGAATGGTAAATTCCAATGGAAAGGTTAGTAAGGCTGTAATGGCTACAGCCCCAATTCAAGATGTCCTTCCTGAAAAGGTTGGTAGGGCTGAGAAACTCTCTGCCCCATCTTTAGCAAAAGCTCTTCCTGAACAGAATAGCAAAGCTGTTATGATAACAGCAGAAACCCAAACTGAGTCTCCTCCTGAAAAGGTTGGTGGGGCTGTGATGGCCACAGCCCGAACTCAAACTGACATGTGTGTTGTGAAACCTGAAATGATGGACAACTCCACACAAACTGAGAGCATGGAGGAGGAAGAGAAATCTCCCCCTCACCAGACTTTAGGACAGGATCAGCCTCCTCAGGGAACTGATCTTACCCCTGATGAAGGAGCTGCCCCAGAGGTGGTTGGGCCTAGCCTGACAGAACCTCTGATGTCAGTGGACCCTTCTCAGGTGGGACCCAGTCTGGAGCAGGTAACCTGCCCCTCTCTCCCTTGCCTTAGCCAGCCCAGGGCTGCAGAGGACAAGAAGGACAGTGAGACCCAGAGGGCCCCCTGTCAAATAAAGCACCCCCATCAAAAGATTAGGTGCACCAAAACTAGTAGCCCTAGTAAGGTGAAAACTTTAAAAACTCCTGAGGGAGCCCCCTTAAAAACAGTTAGGGACCTCCCCCAGATGGATTCTGTTGGGCACAGCCAAACCTGGGACCCAAAGGGCCCAAACCTGAACTGTCCCTCCAGCAAGCCAAACAGAGGGACCCAGCCTCCAGCTTTAGGTAGCCAGAGGTTGACCCTGAGAGCACAGTGCAACTCAGTTAAAGAAAGAAAGGCACACATGGTGGAAGATAATTGGAGGAAGCCAAGCCCTAACTTAGTAGAGCCTCACTTCAATACTCCATATCCAAACCAGCCTTTAACTTTGCATAAACACACCCAAGGTAGTGATTCCCTATGGTGGAGACCCTCTAATACCCAAAGGGTGAGGGACTGCTTAGTGGACCATGAGACAGGGGGTACCCATGCTAGTGCAGGTACTTCCTTATATGGCCACTCAGGCAATATAGGCTTACCTGGCCAAGGATAGCCTTATCTCCTTTCGTTTGGGGGGGGGTTATGTAGGAAGGTGGCTACCTGACTATGGTTACCCCAGATTTTTTGCCTGTGTTTAGCTGGTTTTTTTGACTTAGTTGACCTGGTTCCCTGCTAATCAGGGCCCCAGGCCATCTGCTCTCTCTGTAAAATGGATTCCATGTACCCTAGGTACATACCAATTGGAAATGGACTCCTTGTCAGCCCCTGTAGAATGCACTATAGGTGCACAGGGCATAGGGGCCACTAAGGCCTACCAGGGGCTGCAGCATATCTTTTGCCACCCCTGGCTGGTTCTTAAATTGACACAACTGGCTGATCACTCAGCTGGGGTAAGGTGGTGTACACACCCCTTGCTTAGATATAGTATACCTATGTCTAAACCTATATCTGGACACATGTAAACCTGTGAGCCACTCCTATAGACAGGCCTCACCAATCCTGGAGGCTGGGTGCATGGTTTTTATGTGAGATGGAGCTCTAGCATGAGCTGAGCCTGTCTGCAGCCGTCGGGAACAAATCCCTAAGCTGTTTCAGGATAATGCCATACCATATACTATTAAGTGCCTTATAATCCTCGCGGTTATTTAGCAACTCTGGTTTGGCTTTATCAAAACATGTCGTGTAAGGTGTCATACGCTTTGGAATACCATCCCCTCGCCAGTTCTGGCGACGGGGATGGCATTCCACCCCTCTAGAGGGGTAAGACATGTTACTTCACTTTAATGCGGTTGATTTCTCCAAAGGCCTTAAGATCCACAAAATGGATGCCTCTGCCACAGACAAATGTCTGGACCCCTGGAGCTGACCGAAACCCAGTCAAGGGGGTCCTGGACAAAGGGTTTCCTGTCACAGGAGGGTGTCACCGCCCTCCAGACAGGAGATAGTGTATTGTAGCAGGGAGGTTTGAAAGAAACCAGACACTGCCTGGGGCGCACAAGGCTGCCCCTTGCCTAATCCGGCCAAACCGGTTCTGGGGCACTCCAGCCCTCGTGCCAGGGCGGCCTGGATCAAAGGAAGGGGGTGTATCCACCCACTTCCTGGGTCCCACCCATAGGAGGGGACCTAGCAGGTAATCACGCCCACCAGATTCGAATAAGAGTGGGAGCAGTGCCAATGCACATCAGATTTCCTGGAAGAAACATTTGAAACGATATTCTGGACCCTTCGCCCTCCATCTCAACGTGGAAGCCCGAAGAATCTCCCTTGTGGTCAAGGAGTGACCACCCTGCAGCAGCAGGCACCATCCAGCCCTCGACGTCTACTTGGTTGCAGTTCCCGCCGGAACTCGAGCGACTGAGATCGACGAGATCAAGCCTGCCCAGCTTCTAACAGCCCGATCCACAGTCCCTGCAAAGCTGAGACCCGTGGAGGCGACCGGAAGCGTGGGGCACGCCATCTTGAAGTGACCACGAGACGCTGACCGTGCAGCCCACGAGTGACCCTCGAAGCTGTACACCGGGGTTTGAGAAGCCCCCACCCTGAGCTACTCCTGAGCCGAAGTTCAGCCCTCCACACTCGACGAGTGCTGCGTGGGGCCCTTTGGCACGATTTGGCTCAACGCGTTGGCCCGGTCACTTGCCAGCTGGCTTGTGGTCCCTGTGCCGACGAACTACAAAAGAAGACTCGTGATTCTGGTTGCTCCAGATCCACACCAGCTCCCCTGAAAGGGAGCTGCGACTCTGACCTTCCTGGTCCGAGTGAGACGCCATCTTCCAATCCCGCGTGAATTGCTCTTACCAAGGCTTGTTTGCTCCAAACCGGAAGCCGACTGCACCGACGGTGAGAGCCTGCGTGGGACAGATCGTGACCTGCTCCTGGACGTCGCAGATGCCCCAGAGCCCACGTGACAGCGAAGAGAAGCGCCTCGACGACCACCTGATTGCGCCCGACATTGCCTGGTTCCGTCCTGGTTCCACCCTGGTCACTGCTGAGTGACCCAGACTCTGTCCCCTCTGCTTTCAGGTACTCTACAACTTGAGTCCACCCTTGGACTCCACCGGACACTTCGTCTTCACCCTGCCTGCAGCCCTTTCAGCTTCAAGCACCAAGAGCCTGCGTGTCAAAACCCGACGCCACTTCGACCCTGTGCACCCACTTCCTGTGGGTGAGGTAACTTTGCTCCGCCGGTGTTCCCACACTGGTGCACACCTCTAGGGTCTGTGTGTTAAGTTTTGTTCCTCTAGGTTCAGCGGAAGTGTCCTTAAACTTTAACTCTTTGACTTTTACGCACCATTGGTTAACATTGGTGCATGCGTGCGCTTTCCGCACATCTCCCGAATCCCGAGGGCCATTCCCGACTTCAGCATTGCTTGTCCTGACTGCTCCCAGCGATTCCCTAGGCCCTAGGCCTAACCACTGTTCGAGTGGCCTCTCTTATACCACTTGTTTAGTATATGGTTTGAGTGGCCCCCTGCCCTCATCCATAATTGTGCAACTTTGTATGTTTAAACAGTGCTTTTGATTTAACGCTTGTGCCCCTTTATTCATAAAGAATACTGGGGATTGTTTTTAGTAATAAACACATATATTTTTATAATATATACTTGTGTGGTGTCCTTTCATTTGGTATTACAGGATTGTATGTGGTAAAACAGCTCGCTTAACACGACCTCTTAAGTTAAGCCTTTAGGCTGCTTAGTCCATGCTACCCCTAGGATAGCTTGTCTAATAAGGTTGACTTACAACCAGACACCATAAGGGGATTGTTTGGTCAGGTAGTAGGTGGTTCCAGAATTGGAAACATCCCCTACCAGGCCAACTTCTCACATTGGTGAGCAGCGGTGCGGATTTGAGCTTGCTGTTGTTTTACCATTGCAATCTTTATATCAAATTGAAAGATCACATCAAGTACCTCTAGGTACATATAAAATCAAAAGCTTAGCATATTAAGTTCTACTGAACTTAGTAGTTGTAGGTTGAAGGGAGTAGCACACCCCTGACTACAACTCACTAGCAAGGTCCAGTAGGAAAACACTTAGTGTAGGTAAGTGCACCACTTACACCTCACTAGTAACCATGTCCGACACAGGAAAGGCCTCAGGGTCTAGTCCTGTGACAGTTGACCCTACCCAGGCAACTTCTGGATATGACAAACTAACCCGCAGAGACTTGATTGTCTTGTGCAAAGCAAGAGGGTTAAAAAGGGGCAGAAGCCCCACCTGCCTAATCCTGGTAGAACTCCTAGAACAGGATGACTTAGAGAAGGCAAAAGCAGCTTCCCTAGATACAGGAACTGAAGGGAACCCCCCTGCAGTTGATCCCCCTGAAGAGGAGGATGATGATGACTTGGATGAGGACTCAGAAGTTGAGGACTTAGAAGTACAGGATCAGGGTAGCCAGGTTCCAGTTGGTAGGCTTAGCCAGGCCAACTTGGACCTACTGGGGAATGGAGAGGGCCAGCACCTCCCCAGAACCCAACATGTGATTCTCCCAGGCAACAGAAGAGTGAGATCTCCCTCAGGGGACTCTCATCTTTCTAGTGCCTCCAGAGAATCAGAGAGAGGCATGAGTGCTTCTCAGAAAGCTGAGCATAGGGCTAGAATGAGGGCTGTCAGACTCCAGATAGAGAGAGAGGAGGTAGCCCTGAGTCAAGCTAAGCTTACCTTAGCTCAAGCTAAACTTGCCTTGGCAAGAGAGCAGAAATTGTGTGGCTTAGATGCCACTGGTGGCAGCAATATTCCTAAAGAGAAACCCAGGTCCTATGATAGTAGAAACCTGACAAAGATTGTGCCCCCCTTCAAAGAAGGGGATGACATCCACAAATGGATGACTGCTCTTGAGAGAGCCTGCATGGTACAGCAGGTTCCTGAGGAACAGTGGGCAGCAATCTTATGGTACTCCTTTTCAGAGAAAGGGAGAGACAAGCTCCTCACTGTTAGACATGAGGATGCAAACAATTACAAAGTCCTGAAGAGTGTTCTGATAGATGGGTTTGGCTTAACCACTGAACAGTACAGGTTGAAGTTCAGAGATACCCAGAAGACACAGACTCAGGACTGGACTGATTTTGTAGATTGTGCTACTAAGGCTCTGGAGGGTTGGCTACATGGCAGCAAAGTACATGACTTTACAGGATTGTATAATCTGATTATGAGGGAGCAGATCCTAAGTAATTGTCAGAACCAGCTCTTACACCAGCACCTGGTAGACTCTGATCTGACCTCTCCCCAAGAATTGGGAAAGAAGGCAGACAAATGGGTCAGAACCAGGATTAGGCCTAAGAATCAGGACAGTAACCAGAAGAAGGAGTCTACCAAGCCTCAAGATAAGGGTGGGGATAAAAGTAAAGAAAAGACTTCCCCAGGGCCCCAAAACTCCAAGGATGGGGGTGGGTCCCAAGACACTTCTTCAACTGAGAAAAAACCCTATTGTTATCCCTGTAAACAGGTGGGGCATTACAAAACAGACAGCTGTTGTCCCAAGAATAACAATAAAGAAAATATACCTCCAAAGCCAGCTTCAACACCTCCTGTTACTGTCAGCAGTAATCCCCCAGGAAGTGGAAGCACACCCAGGAATCTGGGTGGGTTTACTTTTGGAAATCAGGTGGACCCTGGCCTATCCAGGTCCCCATCACCCAATGATCTTGTTTATGAGGCTGGCATGGGGTTTGCCAACTTCTCTGCTTGCCCAAATACTTTGAGCAAGTATAGACAAGAACCCATCGTCAATGGTTTAAGAGTTGAAGCTTTTAGAGACACAGGGGCTAGCATCACCATGGTGGCTGATGGCATAGTCCCCTCTAAGCAACTTTTACCTGGTGCCACATACCAGGTAATAAACATTGATGGCATCCAAACAAATCATCCCATGGCAGTAGTAAGTCTCAGCTGGGGAGGTGTCACTGGCCCAAAGAGAGTGGCAGTGTCCCCAAACTTGCCTGTAGACTGTCTACTGGGTAATGATTTAGAAATCTCAGCCTGGGCTGGGGTTGAACAGGAAATCCATTCTAGAATGGTAAATTCCAATGGAAAGGTTAGTGGGGCTGTAATGGCTACAGCCCCAATTCAAGATGTCCTTCCTGAAAAGGTTGGTAGGGCGGAGATACTCCCTGCCCCATCTTTAGCAAAAGCTCTTCCTGAACAGAATAGCAAAGCTGTTATGATAACAGCAGAAACCCAAACTGAGTCTCCTCCTGAAAAGGTTGGTGGGGCTGTGATGGCCACAGCCCAAACTCAAACTGACACGTGTGTTGTGAAACCTGAAATGATGGATAACTCCACACAAACTGAGAGCATGGAGGAGGAAGAAAAATCTCCCCCTCACCAGACTTTAGGACAGGATCAGCCTCCTCAGGGAACTGATCTTACCCCTGATGAAGGAACTGCCCCAGAGGTGGTTGGGCCTAGCCTGACAGAACCTCTGATGTCAGTGGACCCTTCTCAGGTGGGACCCAGTCTGGAGCAGGTAACCTGCCCCTCTCTCCCTTGCCTTAGCCAGCCCAGGGCTGCAGAGGACAAGAAGGACAGTGAGACCCAGAGGGCCCCCTGTCAAATAAAGCACCCCCATCAAAAGATTAGGTGCACCAAAACTAGTAGCCCTAGTAAGGTGAAAACTTTAAAAACTCCTGAGGGAGCCCCCTTAAAAACAGTTAGGGACCTCCCCCAGATGGATTCTGTTGGGCACAGCCAAACCTGGGACCCAAAGGGCCCAAACCTGAACTGTCCCTCCAGCAAGCCAAACAGAGGGACCCAGCCTCCAGCTTTAGGTAGCCAGAGGTTGACCCTGAGAGCACAGTGCAACTCAGTTAAAGAAAGAAAGGCACACATGGTGGAAGATAATTGGAGGAAGCTAAGCCCTAAATTAGTAGAGCCTCACTTCAATACTCCATATCCAAACCAGCCTTTAACTTTGCATAAACACACCCAAGGTAGTGATTCCCTATGGTGGAGACCCTCTAATACCCAAAGGGTGAGGGACTGCTTAGTGGACCATGAGACAGGGGGTACCCATGCTAGTGCAGGTACTTCCTTATATGGCCACTCAGGCAATATAGGCTTACCTGGCCAAGGATAGCCTTATCTCCTTTCGTTTGGGGGGGGGTTATGTAGGAAGGTGGCTACCTGACTATGGTTACCCCAGATTTTTTGCCTGTGTTTAGCTGGTTTTTTGACTTAGTTGACCTGGTTCCCTGCTAATCAGGGCCCCAGGCCATCTGCTCTCTCTGTAAAATGGATTCCATGTACCCTAGGTACATACCAATTGGAAATGGACTCCTTGTCAGCCCCTGTAGAATGCACTATAGGTGCACAGGGCACAGGAGCCACTAAGGCCTACCAGGGGCTGCAGCATATCTTTTGCCACCCCTGGCTGGTTCTTAAATTGACACAACTGGCTGATCACTCAGCTGGGGTAAGGTGGTGTACACACCCCTTGCTTAGATATAGTATACCTATGTCTAAACCTATATCTGGACACATGTAAACCTGTGAGCCACTCCTATAGACAGGCCTCACCAATCCTGGAGGCTGGGTGCATGGTTTTTATGTGAGATGGAGCTCTAGCATGAGCTGAGCCTGTCTGCAGCCGTCGGGAACAAATCCCTAAGCTGTTTCAGGATAATGCCATACCATATACTATTAAGTGCCTTATAATCCTCGCGGTTATTTAGCAACTTTGGTTTGGCTTTATCAAAACATGTCGTGTAAGGTGTCATACGCTTTGGAATACCATCCCCTCGCCAGTTCTGGCGACGGGGATGGCATTCCACCCCTCTAGAGGGGTAAGACATGTTACTTCACTTTAATGCGGTTGATTTCTCCAAAGGCCTTAAGATCCACAAAATGGATGCCTCTGCCACAGACAAATGTCTGGACCCCTGGAGCTGACCGAAACCCAGTCAAGGGGGTCCTGGACAAAGGGTTTCCTGTCACAGGAGGGTGTCACCGCCCTCCAGACAGGAGATAGTGTATTGTAGCAGGGAGGTTTGAAAGAAACCAGACACTGCCTGGGGCGCACAAGGCTGCCCCTTGCATAATCCGGCCAAACCGGTTCTGGGGCACTCCAGCCCTCGTGCCAGGGCGGCCTGGATCAAAGGAAGGGGGTGTATCCACCCACTTCCTGGGTCCCACCCATAGGAGGGGACCTAGCAGGTAATCACGCCCACCAGATTCGAATAAGAGTGGGAGCAGTGCCAATGCACTTCAGATTTCCTGGAAGAAACATTTGAAACGATATTCTGGACCCTTCGCCCTCCATCTCAACGTGGAAGCCCGAAGAATCTCCCTTGTGGTCAAGGAGTGACCACCCTGCAGCAGCAGGCACCATCCAGCCCTCGACGTCTACTTAGTTGCAGTTCCCGCCGGAACTCGAGCGACTGAGATCGACGAGATCAAGCCTGCCCAGCTTCTAACAGCCCGATCCACAGTCCCTGCAAAGCTGAGACCCGTGGAGGCGACCGGAAGCGTGGGGCACGCCATCTTGAAGTGACCACGAGACGCTGACCGTGCAGCCCACGAGTGACCCTCGAAGCTGTACACCGGGGTTTGAGAAGCCCCCACCCTGTGCTACTCCTGAGCCGAAGTTCAGCCCTCCACACTCGACGAGTGCTGCGTGGGGCCCTTTGGCACGATTTGGCTCAACGCGTTGGCCCGGTCACTTGCCAGCTGGCTTGTGGTCCCTGTGCCGACGAACTACAAAAGAAGACTCGTGATTCTGGTTGCTCCAGATCCACACCAGCTCCCCTGAAAGGGAGCTGCGACTCTGACCTTCCTGGTCCGAGTGAGACGCCATCTTCCAATCCCGCGTGGATTGCTCTTACCAAGGCTTGTTTGCTCCAAACCGGAAGCCGACTGCACCGACGGTGAGAGCCTGCGTGGGACAGATCGTGACCTGCTCCTGGACGTCGCAGATGCCCCAGAGCCCACGTGACAGCGAAGAGAAGCGCCTCGACGACCACCTGATTGCGCCCGACATTGCCTGGTTCCGTCCTGGTTCCACCCTGGTCACTGCTGAGTGACCCAGACTCTGTCCCCTCTGCTTTCAGGTACTCTACAACTTGAGTCCACCCTTGGACTCCACCGGACACTTCGTCTTCACCCTGCCTGCAGCCCTTTCAGCTTCAAGCACCAAGAGCCTGCGTGTCAAAACCCGACGCCACTTCGACCCTGTGCACCCACTTCCTGTGGGTGAGGTAACTTTGCTCCGCCGGTGTTCCCACACTGGTGCACACCTCTAGGGTCTGTGTGTTAAGTTTTGTTCCTCTAGGTTCAGCGGAAGTGTCCTTAAACTTTAACTCTTTGACTTTTACGCACCATTGGTTAACATTGGTGCATGCGTGCGCTTTCCGCACATCTCCCGAATCCCGAGGGCCATTCCCGACTTCAGCATTGCTTGTCCTGACTGCTCCCAGCGATTCCCTAGGCCCTAGGCCTAACCACTGTTCGAGTGGCCTCTCTTATACCACTTGTTTAGTATATGGTTTGAGTGGCCCCCTGCCCTCATCCATAATTGTGCAACTTTGTATGTTTAAACAGTGCTTTTGATTTAACGCTTGTGCCCCTTTATTCATAAAGAATACTGGGGATTGTTTTTAGTAATAAACACATATATTTTTATAATATATACTTGTGTGGTGTCCTTTCATTTGGTATTACAGGATTGTATGTGGTAAAACAGCTCGCTTAACACGACCTCTTAAGTTAAGCCTTTAGGCTGCTTAGTCCATGCTACCACTAGGATAGCTTGTCTAATAAGGTTGACTTACAACCAGACACCATAAGGGGATTGTTTGGTCAGGTAGTAGGTGGTTCCAGAATTGGAAACATCCCCTACCAGGCCAACTTCTCACAAATACACTATCTCCTGTCTGGAGGGCGGTGACACCCTCCTGTGACAGGAAACCCTTTGTCCAGGACCCCCTTGACTGGGTTTCGGTCAGCTCCAGGGGTCCAGACATTTGTCTGTGGCAGAGGCATCCATTTTGTGGATCTTAAGGCCTTTGGAGAAATCAACCGCATTAAAGTGAAGTAACATGTCTTACCCCTCTAGAGGGGTGGAATGCCATCCCCGTCGCCAGAACTGGCGAGGGGATGGTATTCCAAAGCGTATGACACCTTACACGACATGTTTTGATAAAGCCAAACCAGAGTTGCTAAATAACCGCGAGGATTATAAGGCACTTAATAGTATATGGTATGGCATTATCCTGAAACAGCTTAGGGATTTGTTCCCGACGGCTGCAGACAGGCTCAGCTCATGCTAGAGCTCCATCTCACATAAAACCACGCACTCAGCCTCCAGGATTGATGAGGCCTTTCTATAGGAGTGGCTCACAGGTTTTCATGTGTCCAGATATAGGTTTAGACATAGGTATACTATATCTAAGCAAGGGGTGTGTACACCACCTTACCCCAGCTGAGTGATCAGCCAGTTGTGTCAATTTAAGAACCAGTCAGGGGTGGCAAAAGATATGCTGCAGCCCCTGGTAGGCCTTAGTGGCCCCTATGCCCTGTGCACCTATAGTGCATTCTACAGGGGCTGACAAGGAGTCCATTTCCAATTGGTATGTACCTAGGGTACATGGAATCCATTTTACAGAGAGAGCAGATGGCCTGGGGCCCTGATTAGCAGGGAACCAGGTCAACTAAGTCAAAAAACCAGCTAAACACAGGCAAAAAATCTGGGGTAACCATAGTCAGGTAGCCACCTTCCTACATAACCCCCCCCCAAACGAAAGGAGATAAGGCTATCCTTGGCCAGGTAAGCCTATATTGCCTGAGTGGCCATATAAGGAAGTACCTGCACTAGCATGGGTACCCCCTGTCTCATGGTCCACTAAGCAGTCCCTCACCCTTTGGGTATTAGAGGGTCTCCACCATAGGGAATCACTACCTTGGGTGTGTTTATGCAAAGTTAAAGGCTGGTTTGGATATGGAGTATTGAAGCGAGGCTCTACTAATTTAGGGCTTAGCTTCCTCCAATTATCTTCCACCATGTGTGCCTTTCTCTCTTTAACTGAGTTGCACTGTGCTCTCAGGGTCAACCTCTGGCTACCTAAAGCTGGAGGCTGGGTCCCTCTGTTTGGCTTGCTGGAGGGACAGTTCAGGTTTGGGCCCCTTGGGTCCCAGGTTTGGCTGTGCCCAACAGAATCCATCTGTGGGAGGTCCCTAACTGTTTTTAAGGGGGCTCCCTCAGGAGTTTTTAAAGTTTTCACCTTACTAGGGCTACTAGTTTTGGTGCACCTAATCTTTTGATGGGGGTGCTTTATTTGACAGGGGGCCCTCTGGGTCTCACTGTCCTTCTTGTCCTCTGCAGCCCTGGGCTGGCTAAGGCAAGGTAGAGAGGGGCAGGTTACCTGCTCCAGACTGGGTCCCACCTGAGAAGGTTCCACTGACATCAGAGGTTCTGTCAGGCTAGGCCCAACCACCTCTGGGGCAGTTCCTTCATCAGGGGTAAGATCAGTTCCCTGAGGAGGCTGATCCTGTCCTAAAGTCTGGTGAGGGGGAGATTTCTCTTCCTCCTCCATGCTCTCAGTTTGTGTGGAGTTATCCATCATTTCAGGTTTCACAACACACGTGTCAGTTTGAGTTTGGGCTGTGGCCATCACAGCCCCACCAACCTTTTCAGGAGGAGACTCAGTTTGGGTTTCTGCTGTTACCATAACAGCTTTGCTATTCTGTTCAGGAAGAGCTTTTGCTAAAGATGGGGCAGAGAGTTTCTCAGCCCTACCAACCTTTTCAGGAAGGACATCTTGAATTGGGGCTGTAGCCATTACAGCCCCACTAACCTTTCCATTGGAATTCACCATTCTAGAATGGGTTTCCTGTTCAACCTCAGCCCAGGCTGAGATCTCCAAATCATTACCAAGTAGGCAGTCTACAGGCAAGTTTGGTGACACTGCCACTCTCTTTGGGCCAATGACACCTCCCCAGCTGAGACTTACTACTGCCATGGGATGATTTGTTTGGATTCCATCAATGTTTGTAACCTGGTATGTGGCACCAGGTAAAAGTTGCTTAGAGGGGACTAGGCCATCAGCCACCATGGTGATGCTAGCCCCTGTGTCTCTAAAAGCCTCAACTTTCAAACCATTGATGATGGGTTCTTGTCTATACTTGCTCAAAGTATTTGGGCAAGCAGAGAAGTTGGCAAACCCCATGCCAACCTCATAAACAAGATCATTGGGTGATGGGGACCTGGATAGGCCAGGGTCCACCTGATTTCCAAAAGTAAACCCACCCAGATTCCTGGGTGTGCTTCCACTTCCTGGGGGATTACTGCTGACAGTAACAGGAGGTGTTGAAGCTGGCTTTGGAGGTATATTTTCTTTATTGTTATTCTTGGGACAACAGTTGTCTGTTTTGTAATGCCCCACCTGTTTACAGGCATAACAATAAGGCTTTTTCTCAGTTGAAGAAGTGTCTTGGGACCCACCCCCATCCTTGGAGTTTTGGGGCCCTGGGGAAGTCTTTTCTTTATTTTTATCCCCACCCTTATCTTGAGGCTTGGTAGACTCCTTCTTCTGGTTACTGTCCTGATTCTTAGGCCTAATCCTGGTTCTGACCCATTTGTCTGCCTTCTTTCCCAATTCTTGGGGAGAGGTCAGATCAGAGTCGACCAGGTGCTGGTGTAAGAGCTGGTTCTGACAATTACTTAGGATCTGCTCCCTCATAATCAAATTATACAATCCTGTAAAGTCATGTACTTTGCTGCCATGTAGCCAACCCTCCAGAGCCTTAGTAGCACAATCTACAAAATCAGTCCAGTCCTGAGTCTGTGTCTTCTGGGTATCTCTGAACTTCAACCTGTACTGTTCAGTGGTTAAGCCAAACCCATCTATCAGAACACTCTTCAGGACTTTGTAATTGTTTGCATCCTCATGTCTGACAGTGAGGAGCTTATCTCTCCCTTTCTCTGAAAAGGAGTACCATAAGATTGCTGCCCACTGTTCCTCAGGAACCTGCTGTACCATGCAGGCTCTCTCAAGAGCAGTTATCCACTTGTGGATGTCATCCCCTTCCTTGTAGGGGGGCACAATCTTTGTCAGGTTTCTACTATCATAGGACCTGGGTTTCTCTTTAGGAATATTGCTGCCACCAGTGGCATCTAAGCCACACAATTTTTGCTCTCTTGCCAAGGCAAGTTTAGCTTGAGCTAAGGTAAGCTTAGCTTGACTCAGGGCTACCTCCTCTCTCTCTATCTGGAGTCTGACAGCCCTCATTCTAGCCCTATGCTCAGCTTTCTGAGAAGCACTCATGCCTCTCTCTGATTCTCTGGAGGCACTAGAAAGATGAGAGTCCCCTGAGGGAGATCTCACTCTTCTGTTGCCTGGGAGAATCACATGTTGGGTTCTGGGGAGGTGCTGGCCCTCTCCATTCCCCAGTAGGTCCAAGTTGGCCTGGCTAAGCCTACCAACTGGAACCTGGCTACCCTGATCCTGTACTTCTAAGTCCTCAACCTCTGAGTCCTCATCCAAGTCATCATCATCCTCCTCTTCAGGGGGATCAACTGCAGGGGGGTTCCCTCCAGTTCCTGTATCTAGGGAAGCTGCTTTTGCCTTCTCTAAGTCATCCTGTTCTAGGAGTTCTACCAGGATTAGGCAGGTGGGGCTTCTGCCCCTTTTTAACCCTCTTGCTTTGCACAAGACAATCAAGTCTCTGCGGGTTAGTTTGTCATATCCAGAAGTTGCCTGGGTAGGGTCAACTGTCACAGGACTAGACCCTGAGGCCTTTCCTGTGTCAGACATGGTTACTAGTGAGGTGTAAGTGGTGCACTTACCTACACTAAGTGTTTTCCTACTGGACCTTGCTAGTGAGTTGTAGTCAGGGGTGTGCTACTCCCTTCAACCTACAACTACTAAGTTCAGTAGAACTTAATATGCTAAGCTTTTGATTTTATATGTACCTAGAGGTACTTGATGTGATCTTTCAATTTGATATAAAGATTGCAATGGTAAAACAACAGCAAGCTCAAATCCGCACCGCTGCTCACCAATGTGAGAAGTTGGCCTGGTAGGGGATGTTTCCAATTCTGGAACCACCTACTACCTGACCAAACAATCCCCTTATGGTGTCTGGTTGTAAGTCAACCTTATTAGACAAGCTATCCTAGTGGTAGCATGGACTAAGCAGCCTAAAGGCTTAACTTAAGAGGTCGTGTTAAGCGAGCTGTTTTACCACATACAATCCTGTAATACCAAATGAAAGGACACCACACAAGTATATATTATAAAAATATATGTGTTTATTACTAAAAACAATCCCCAGTATTCTTTATGAATAAAGGGGCACAAGCGTTAAATCAAAAAGCACTGTTTAAACATACAAGTTGCACAATTATGGATGAGGGCGGGTGGCCACTCAAACCATATACTAAACAAGTGGTATAAGAGAGGCCACTCGAACAGTGGTTAGGCCTAGGGCCTAGGGAATCGCTGGGAGCAGTCAGGACAAGCAATGCTGAAGTCGGGAATGGCCCTCGGGATTCGGGAGATGTGCGGAAAGCGCACGCATGCACCAATGTTAACCAATGGTGCGTAAAAGTCAAAGAGTTAAAGTTTAAGGACACTTCCGCTGAACCTAGAGGAACAAAACTTAACACACAGACCCTAGAGGTGTGCACCAGTGTGGGAACACCGGCGGAGCAAAGTTACCTCACCCACAGGAAGTGGGTGCACAGGGTCGAAGTGGCGTCGGGTTTTGACACGCAGGCTCTTGGTGCTTGGAGCTGAAAGGGCTGCAGGCAGGGTGAAGACGAAGTGTCCGGTGGAGTCCAAGGGTGGACTCAAGTTGTAGAGTACCTGAAAGCAGAGGGGACAGAGTCTGGGTCACTCAGCAGTGACCAGGGTGGAACCAGGACGGAACCAGGCAATGTCGGGCGCAATCAGGTGGTCGTCGAGGCGCTTCTCTTCGCTGTCACGTGGGCTCTGGGGCATCTGCGACGTCCAGGAGCAGGTCACGATCTGTCCCACGCAGGCTCTCACCGTCGGTGCAGTCGGCTTCCGGTTTGGAGCAAACAAGCCTTGGTAAGAGCATTCCACGCGGGATTGGAAGATGGCGTCTTACTCGGACCAGGAAGGTCAGAGTCGGGGCTCCCTTTCAGGGGAGCTGGTGTGGATCTGGAGCAACCAGAATCACGAGTCTTCTTTTGTAGTTCGTCGGCACAGGGACCACAAGCCAGCTGGCAAGTGACCGGGCCAACGCGTTGAGCCAAATCGTGCCAAAGGGCCCCACGCAGCACTCGTCGAGTGTGGAGGGCTGAACTTCGGCTCAGGAGTAGCTCAGGGTGGGGGCTTCTCAAACCCCGGTGTACAGCTTCGAGGGTCACTCGTGGGCTGCACGGTCAGCGTCTCGTGGTCACTTCAAGATGGCGTGCCCCACGCTTCCGGTCGCCTCCACGGGTCTCAGCTTTGCAGGGACTGTGGATCGGGCTGTTAGAAGCTGGGCAGGCTTGATCTCGTCGATCTCAGTCGCTCGAGTTCCGGCGGGAACTGCAACTAAGTAGACGTCGAGGGCTGGATGGTGCCTGCTGCTGCAGGGTGGTCACTCCTTGACCACAAGGGAGATTCTTCGGGCTTCCACGTTGAGATGGAGGGCGAAGGGTCCAGAATATCGTTTCAAATGTTTCTTCCAGGAAATCTGAAGTGCATTGGCACTGCTCCCACTCTTATTCGAATCTGGTGGGCGTGATTACCTGCTAGGTCCCCTCCTATGGGTGGGACCCAGGAAGTGGGTGGATACACCCCCTTCCTTTGATCCAGGCCGCCCTGGCACGAGGGCTGGAGTGCCCCAGAACCGGTTTGGCCGGATTATGCAAGGGGCAGCCTTGTGCGCCCCAGGCAGTGTCTGGTTTCTTTCAAACCTCCCTGCTACAATACACTATCTCCTGTCTGGAGGGCGGTGACACCCTCCTGTGACAGGAAACCCTTTGTCCAGGACCCCCTTGACTGGGTTTCGGTCAGCTCCAGGGGTCCAGACATTTGTCTGTGGCAGAGGCATCCATTTTGTGGATCTTAAGGCCTTTGGAGAAATCAACCGCATTAAAGTGAAGTAACATGTCTTACCCCTCTAGAGGGGTGGAATGCCATCCCCGTCGCCAGAACTGGCGAGGGGATGGTATTCCAAAGCGTATGACACCTTACACGACATGTTTTGATAAAGCCAAACCAGAGTTGCTAAATAACCGCGAGGATTATAAGGCACTTAATAGTATATGGTATGGCATTATCCTGAAACAGCTTAGGGATTTGTTCCCGACGGCTGCAGACAGGCTCAGCTCATGCTAGAGCTCCATCTCACATAAAACCACGCACTCAGCCTCCAGGATTGATGAGGCCTTTCTATAGGAGTGGCTCACAGGTTTTCATGTGTCCAGATATAGGTTTAGACATAGGTATACTATATCTAAGCAAGGGGTGTGTACACCACCTTACCCCAGCTGAGTGATCAGCCAGTTGTGTCAATTTAAGAACCAGTCAGGGGTGGCAAAAGATATGCTGCAGCCCCTGGTAGGCCTTAGTGGCCCCTATGCCCTGTGCACCTATAGTGCATTCTACAGGGGCTGACAAGGAGTCCATTTCCAATTGGTATGTACCTAGGGTACATGGAATCCATTTTACAGAGAGAGCAGATGGCCTGGGGCCCTGATTAGCAGGGAACCAGGTCAACTAAGTCAAAAAACCAGCTAAACACAGGCAAAAAATCTGGGGTAACCATAGTCAGGTAGCCACCTTCCTACAGACTCCTTTACTCAGAGGCTAGAGCCCCCAAGCCTGGCATGACCAGGAGGTTGGTTATACCTCTGCAGTTTAGGGGGTTCCTCCTTACCTTGGCCCATGATATTCCCCTTGCAGGACACTTAGGCCAGAACAAGACGTGGGACAGGCTTGTTTCACACTTTCACTGGCCTCACATGTCAGAGGATGTCAAGGAGTTTTGTCGCTCCTGTGTCACTTGCCAAGCCAGTGGTAAGTCAGGTGGCACAACAAAGGCCCCCCTAATACCACTACCTGTGGTGGGAGTTCCCTTTGAAAGAGTTGGAATTGATATTGTGGGTCCAATGGACCCCCAAACAGCATCTGGGAACAGATTCATACTGGTGGTAGTGGATCATGCCACCAGGTATCCAGAGGCTATTCCCCTAAGGACCACCACAGCCCCTGTGGTGGCAAAGGCCCTCATTGCAGTTTTCTCAAGAGTGGGCTTTCCTAAGGAGGTACTATCAGATAGAGGCACGAATTTTATGTCTAGCTATCTGAAAGCAATGTGGAAGGAATGTGGAGTAAACTATAAGTTTACCACCCCATATCATCCCCAATGCAATGGTGTGAGAAGTTGGCCTGGTAGGGGATGTTTCCAATTCTGGAACCACCTACTACCTGACCAAACAATCCCTTATGGTGTCTGGTTGTAAGTCAACCTTATTAGACAAGCTATCCTAGGGGTAGCATGGACTAAGCAGCCTAAAGGCTTAACTTAAGAGGTCGTGTTAAGCGAGCTGTTTTACCACATACAATCCTGTAATACCAAATGAAAGGACACCACACAAGTATATATTATAAAAATATATGTGTTTATTACTAAAAACAATCCCCAGTATTCTTTATGAATAAAGGGGCACAAGCGTTAAATCAAAAGCACTGTTTAAACATACAAGTTGCACAATTATGGATGAGGGCGGGTGGCCACTCAAACCATATACTAAACAAGTGGTATAAGAGAGGCCACTCGAACAGTGGTTAGGCCTAGGGCCTAGGGAATCGCTGGGAGCAGTCAGGACAAGCAATGCTGAAGTCGGGAATGGCCCTCGGGATTCGGGAGATGTGCGGAAAGCGCACGCATGCACCAATGTTAACCAATGGTGCGTAAAAGTCATAGAGTTAAAGTTTAAGGACACTTCCGCTGAACCTAGAGGAACAAAACTTAACACACAGACCCTAGAGGTGTGCACCAGTGTGGGAACACCGGCGGAGCAAAGTTACCTCACCCACAGGAAGTGGGTGCACAGGGTCGAAGTGGCGTCGGGTTTTGACACGCAGGCTCTTGGTGCTTGAAGCTGAAAGGGCTGCAGGCGGGTTAAAGATGAAGTGTCCGGTGGAGTCCAAGGGTGGACTCAAGTTGTAGAGTACCTGAAAGCAGAGGGGACAGAGTCTGGGTCACTCAGCAGTGACCAGGGTGGAACCAGGACGGAACCAGGCAATGTCGGGCGCAATCAGGTGGTCGTCGAGGAGCTTCTCTCCGCTGTCACGTGGGCTCTGGGGCATCTGCGACATCCAGGAGCAGGTCACGATCTGTCCCACGCAGGCTCTCACCGTCAGTGCAGTCGGCTTCAAGTTTGGAGCAAACAAGCCTTGGCAAGAGCAATCCACGCGGGATCGGAAGATTGCTTCTCACTCGGACCAGGAAGGTCAGAGTCGGGGCTCCTTTTCAGGGGAGCTGGTGTGGATCTAGAGCAACCAGATTCACGAGTCTTCTTAGGTAGTTCGTCAGCACAGGGACCACTAGCCAGCTGGCAAGTGACCGGGCCAACGCGTTGAGCCAAATAGAGCCAAAGGGCCCCACGCAGCACTCGTCGAGTGTGGAGGGCTGAACTTCGGCACAGGAGCAGCTCAGGGTGGGGGCTTCTCAAACCCCGGTGCACAGCTTCGAGGGTCACTCGTGGGCTGCACGGTCAGCGTCTCGTGGTCAATTCAAGATGGCGTGCCCCACGCTTCCGGTCGCATCCACGGGTCTCAGCTTTGCAGGGACTGTGGATCGGGCTGTTAGAAGCTGGGCAGGCTTGATCTCGTCGATCTCAGTCGCTCGAGTTCCGGCGGGAACTGCAACTAAGTAGACGTCGAGGGCTGGATGGTGCCTGCTGCTGCAGGGTGGTCACTCCTTGACCACAAGGGAGATTCTTCGGGCTTCCACGTTGAGATGGAGGTCCAAGGGTCCAGAGTTTCGTTTCTAATGTTTCTTCCAGGAAATCTGATGTGCATTGGCACTGCTCCCACTCTTATTCCAATCTGGGGGGCGTGATTACCTGCTAGGTCCCCTCCTATGGGTGGGACCCAGGAAGTGGGTGGATACACCCCCTTCCTTTGATCCAGGCCGCCCTGGCACGAGGGCTGGAGTGCCCCAGAACCGGTTTGGCCGGATTATGCAAGGGGCAGCCTTGTGCGCCCCAGGCAGTGTCTGGTTTCTTTCAAACCTCCCTGCTACAATCCACTATCTCCTGTCTGGAGGGTGGTGACACCCTCCTGTGACAGGAAACCCTTTGTCCAGGCCCCATCTGCTGAGTTTCGGTCAACTGCAGGGGTCCAGACATTTGTCTGTGGCAGAGGCATCCATTTTGTGGATCTTAAGGTCTTTGGAGAAATTAACCGCATTTAGTAAAGGAACATGTCTTACCCCTCTAGAGGGGTGGAATGCCATCCCCGTCGCCAGAACTGGCGAGGGGATGGTATTCCAAATCGTATGACACCTTACACGACATGTTTTGATAAAGCCAAACCAAAGTTGCTATATAACCGCGAGGATTATAAGGCACTTAAGAGTATATGGTATGGCATTATCCTGAAACAGCTTAGGGAGTTGTTCCCGACAGCTGCAGACAGGCTCAGCTCATGCTATAGCTCCATCTCACATAAAACCACGCACCCTGCCTCCAGGATTGATGAGGCCTTCCATAGGAGTGGCTCACAGGTTTACATGTGTCCAGATATAGGTTTAGATATAGGTATACTATACCTAAGCAAGGGGTGATTACACCACCTTACCCCAGCTGAGTGATCAGCCAGTTGTGTCAATTTAAGAACCAGCCAGGGGTGGCAAAAGATATGCTGCAGCCCCTGGTAGGCCTTGGTGGCCCCTATGCCCTGGGCACCTATAGTGCATTATACAGGGGCTGACAAGGAGTCCATTTCCAATTGTGGTATGTACCTAGGGTACATGGAATCCATTTTACAGAGAGAGCAGATGGCCTGGGGCCCTGATTAGCAGGGAACCAGGTCAACTAAGTCAAAAAACCAGCTAAACAATGGCAAAAAATCTGGGGTAACCATAGTCAGGTAGCCACCTTCCTACATAACCCCCCCCCAAACGAAAGGAGATAAGGCTATCCTTGGCCAGGTAAGCCTATATTGCCTGAGTGGCCATATAAGGAAGTACCTGCACTAGCATGGGTACCCCCTGTCTCATGGTCCACTAAGCAGTCCCTCACCCTTTGGGTATTAGAGGGTCTCCACCATAGGGAATCACTACCTTGGGTGTGTTTATGCAAAGTTAAAGGCTGGTTTGGATATGGAGTATTGAAGTGAGGCTCTACTAAGTTAGGGCTTGGCTTCCTCCAATTATCTTCCACCATGTGTGCCTTTCTTTCTTTAACTGAGTTGCACTGTGCTCTCAGGGTCAACCTCTGGCTACCTAAAGCTGGAGGCTGGGTCCCTCTGTTTGGCTTGCTGGAGGGACAGTTCAGGTTTGGGCCCCTTGGGTCCCAGGTTTGGCTGTGCCCAACAGAATCCATCTGTGGGAGGTCCCTAACTGTTTTTAAGGGGGCTCCCTCAGGAGTTTTTAAAGTTTTCACCTTACTAGGGCTACTAGTTTTGGTGCACCTAATCTTTTGATGGGGGTGCTTTATTTGACAGGGGGCCCTCTGGGTCTCACTGTCCTTCTTGTCCTCTGCAGCCCTGGGCTGGCTAAGGCAAGGGAGAGAGGGGCAGGTTACCTGCTCCAGACTGGGTCCCACCTGAGAAGGGTCCACTGACATCAGGGGTTCTGTCAGGCTAGGCCCAACCACCTCTGGGGCAGTTCCTTCATCAGGGGTAAGATCAGTTCCCTGAGGAGGCTGATCCTGTCCTAAAGTCTGGTGAGGGGGAGATTTCTCTTCCTCCTCCATGCTCTCAGTTTGTGTGGAGTTATCCATCATTTCAGGTTTCACAACACACATATCAGTTTGAGTTTGGGCTGTGGCCATCACAGCACCACCAACCTTTTCAGGAGGAGACTCAGTTTGGGTTTCTGCTGTTATCATAACAGCTTTGCTATTCTGTTCAGGAAGAGCTTTTGCTAAAGATGGGGCAGAGAGTTTCTCAGCCCTACCAACCTTTTCAGGAAGGACATCTTGAATTGGGGCTGTAGCCATTACAGCCCCACTAACCTTTCCATTGGAATTCACCATTCTAGAATGGGTTTCCTGTTCAACCTCAGCCCAGGCTGAGATCTCCAAATCATTACCAAGTAGGCAGTCTACAGGCAAGTTTGGTGACACTGCCACTCTCTTTGGGCCAATGACACCTCCCCAGCTGAGACTTACTACTGCCATGGGATGATTTGTTTGGATTCCATCAATGTTTGTAACCTGGTATGTGGCACCAGGTAAAAGTTGCTTAGAGGGGACTATGCCATCAGCCACCATGGTGATGCTAGCCCCTGTGTCTCTAAAAGCTTCAACTTTCAAACCATTGATGATGGGTTCTTGTCTATACTTGCTCAAAGTATTTGGGCAAGCAGAGAAGTTGGCAAACCCCATGCCAGTCTCATAAACAAGATCATTGGGTGATGGGGACCTGGATAGGCCAGGGTCCACCTGAGCTCCAACAGTAAACCCACCCAGATTCCTGGGTGTGCTTCCACTTCCTGGGGGAGTACTGCTGACAGTAACAGGAGGTGTTGAAGCTGGCTTTGGAGGTATATTTTCTTTATTGTTATTCTTGGGACAACAGTTGTCTGTTTTGTAATGCCCCACCTGTTTACAGGCATAACAATAAGGCTTTTTCTCTGTTGAAGAAGTGTCTTGGGACCCACCCCCATTCTTGGAGTTTTGGGGCCCTGGGGAAGTCTTTTCTTTATTTTTATCCACACCCTTATCTTGAGGCTTGGTAGACTCCTTCTTCTGGTTACTGTCCTGATTCTTAGGCCTAATCCTGGTTCTGACCCACTTGTCTGCCTTCTTTCCCAATTCTCGGGGAGAGGTCAGATCAGAGTCCACCAGGTGCTGGTGTAAGAGCTGGTTCTGACAATTACTTAGGATCTGCTCCCACATAATCAAATTATACAATCCTGTAAAGTCATGTACTTTGCTGCCATGTAGCCAACCCTCCAGAGCCTTAGTAGCACAATCTACAAAATCAGTCCAGTCCTGAGTCTGTGTCTTCTGGGTATCTCTGAACTTCAACCTGTACTGTTCAGTGGTTAAGCCAAACCCATCTATCAGAACACTCTTCAGGACTTTGTAATTGTTTGCATCCTCATGTCTAACAGTGAGGAGCTTATCTCTCCCTTTCTCTGAAAAGGAGTACCATAAGATTGCTGCCCACTGTTCCTCAGGAACCTGCTGTACCATGCAGGCTCTCTCAAGAGCAGTTATCCACTTGTGGATATCATCCCCTTCCTTGTAGGGGGGCACAATCTTTGTCAGGTTTCTACTATCATAGGACCTGGGTTTCTCTTTAGGAATATTGCTGCCACCAGTGACATCTAAGCCACTTAATTTCTGCTCTCTTGCCAAGGCAAGTTTAGCTTGAGCTAAGGTAAGTTTAGCTTGACTCAGGGCTACCTCCTCTCTCTCTATCTGGAGTCTGACAGCCCTCATCCTAGCCCTATGCTCAGCTTTCTGAGAAGCAGTCATGCCTCTCTCTGATTCTCTGGAGGCACTAGAAATATGAGAGTCCCCTGAGGGAGATCTCACTCTTCTGTTGCCTGGGAGAATCCCATGGTGGGTTCTGGGGAGGTGCTGGCCCTCTCCATTCCCCAGTAGGTCCAAGTTGGCCTGGCTAAGCCTGGCAACTGGAACCTGGCTACCCTGATCCTGAACTTCTAAGTCCTCAACATCTGAGTCCTCATCTAAGTCATCATCATCCTCCTCCTCCTGAGGGGGATCAGTTTCAGGGGGGTTCCCTCCATTTCCTGTGTCTAGGGAAGCTGCCTTTGCCTTCTCTAAGTCATCCTGTTCTAGGATTTCTACCAGGATTTGGCAGGTGGGGCTTCTGCCCCTTTTTAACCCTCTTGCTTTGCACAAGGCAATCAAGTCTCTACGGGTTAACTTGTCATATCCAAAAGTTGCCTGGGTAGGGTCAACTGTCACAGGATTAGACCCTGAGGCTTTTCCTGTGTCAGACATGGTTACTAGTGAGGTGTAAGTGGTGCACTTACCTACACTAAGTGTTTTCCTACTGTACCTTGCTAGTGAGTTGTAGCCAGGGTGTGCTAATCCCTTTTATCTACAACTACTAAGTTCAGTAGAACTTAATATGCTAAGCTTTTGATTTATATGTACCTAGAGGTACTTGATGTGATCTTTCAATTTGATATAAAGATTGCAATGGTAAAACAACAGCAAGCTCAAATCCGCACCGCTGCCACCAATGTGAGAAGTTGGCCTGGTAGGGGATGTTTCCAATTCTGGAACCACCTACTACCTGACCAAACAATCCCTTATGGTGTCTGGTTGTAAGTCAACCTTATTAGACAAGCTATCCTAGGGGTAGCATGGACTAAGCAGCCTAAAGGCTTAACTTAAGAGGTCGTGTTAAGCGAGCTGTTTTACCACATACAATCCTGTAATACCAAATGAAAGGACACCACACAAGTATATATTATAAAAATATATGTGTTTATTACTAAAAACAATCCCCAGTATTCTTTATGAATAAAGGGGCACAAGCGTTAAATCAAAAGCACTGTTTAAACATACAAGTTGCACAATTATGGATGAGGGCGGGTGGCCACTCAAACCATATACTAAACAAGTGGTATAAGAGAGGCCACTCGAACAGTGGTTAGGCCTAGGGCCTAGGGAATCGCTGGGAGCAGTCAGGACAAGCAATGCTGAAGTCGGGAATGGCCCTCGGGATTCGGGAGATGTGCGGAAAGCGCACGCATGCACCAATGTTAACCAATGGTGCGTAAAAGTCATAGAGTTAAAGTTTAAGGACACTTCCGCTGAACCTAGAGGAACAAAACTTAACACACAGACCCTAGATGTGTGCACCAGTGTGGGAACACCGGCGGAGCAAAGTTACCTCACCCACAGGAAGTGGGTGCACAGGGTCGAAGTGGCGTCGGGTTTTGACACGCAGGCTCTTGGTGCTTGAAGCTGAAAGGGCTGCAGGCGGGTTAAAGATGAAGTGTCCGGTGGAGTCCAAGGGTGGACTCAAGTTGTAGAGTACCTGAAAGCAGAGGGGACAGAGTCTGGGTCACTCAGCAGTGACCAGGGTGGAACCAGGACGGAACCAGGCAATGTCGGGCGCAATCAGGTGGTCGTCGAGGAGCTTCTCTCTGCTGTCACGTGGGCTCTGGGGCATCTGCGATGTCCAGGAGCAGGTCACTATCTGTCCCATGTAGGCTCTCACCGTCAGTGCAGTCGGCTTCAAGTTTGGAGCAAACAAGCCTTGGCAAGAGCAATCCACGCGGGATCGGAAGATTGCTTCTCACTCGGACCAGGAAGGTCAGAGTCGGGGCTCCTTTTCAGGGGAGCTGGTGTGGATCTGGAGCAACCAGATTCACGAGTCTTCTTAGGTAGTTCGTCGGCACAGGGACCACTAGCCAGCTGGCAAGTGACCGGGCCAACGCGCTGACCCAAATAGAGCCAAAGGGCCCCACGCAGCACTCGTCGAGTGTGGAGGGCTGAACTTCGGCACAGGAGCAGATCAGGGTGGGGGCTTCTCAAACCCCGGTGCACAGCTTCGAGGGTCACTCGTGGGCTGCACGGTCAGCGTCTTGTGGTCAATTCAAGATGGCGTGCCCCACGCTTCCGGTCGCATCCACGGGTCTCAGCTTTGCAGGGACTGTGGATCGGGCTGTTAGAAGCTGGGCAGGCTTGATCTCGTCGATCTCAGTCGCTCGAGTACCGGCGGGAACTGCAACTAAGTAGACGTCGAGGGCTGGATGGTGCCTGCTGCTGCAGGGTGGTCACTCCTTGACCACAAGGGAGATTCTTCGGGCTTCCACGTTGAGATGGAGGTCCAAGGGTCCAGAGATTCGTTTCTAATGTTTCTTCCAGGAAATCTGATGTGCATTGGCACTGCTCCCACTCTTATTCCAATCTGGGGGGCGTGATTACCTGCTAGGTCCCCTCCTATGGGTGGGACCCAGGAAGTGGGTGGATACACCCCCTTCCTTTGATCCAGGCCGCCCTGGCACGAGGGCTGGAGTGCCCCAGAACCGGTTTGGCCGGATTATGCAAGGGGCAGCCTTGTGTGCCCCAGGCAGTGTCTGGTTTCTTTCAAACCTCCCTGCTACAATCCACTATCTCCTGTCTGGAGGGTGGTGACACCCTCCTGTGACAGGAAACCCTTTGTCCAGGCCCCATCTGCTGAGTTTCGGTCAACTGCAGGGGTCCAGACATTTGTCTGTGGCAGAGGCATCCATTTTGTGGATCTTAAGGTCTTTGGAGAAATTAACCGCATTTAGTAAAGGAACATGTCTTACCCCTCTAGAGGGGTGGAATGCCATCCCCGTCGCCAGAACTGGCGAGGGGATGGTATTCCAAATCGTATGACACCTTACACGACATGTTTTGATAAAGCCAAACCAAAGTTGCTATATAACCGCGAGGATTATAAGGCACTTAAGAGTATATGGTATGGCATTATCCTGAAACAGCTTAGGGAGTTGTTCCCGACAGCTGCAGACAGGCTCAGCTCATGCTATAGCTCCATCTCACATAAAACCACGCACCCTGCCTCCAGGATTGATGAGGCCTTCCATAGGAGTGGCTCACAGGTTTACATGTGTCCAGATATAGGTTTAGATATAGGTATACTATACCTAAGCAAGGGGTGATTACACCACCTTACCCCAGCTGAGTGATCAGCCAGTTGTGTCAATTTAAGAACCAGCCAGGGGTGGCAAAAGATATGCTGCAGCCCCTGGTAGGCCTTGGTGGCCCCTATGCCCTGGGCACCTATAGTGCATTATACAGGGGCTGACAAGGAGTCCATTTCCAATTGTGGTATGTACCTAGGGTACATGGAATCCATTTTACAGAGAGAGCAGATGGCCTGGGGCCCTGATTAGCAGGGAACCAGGTCAACTAAGTCAAAAAACCAGCTAAACACAGGCAAAAAATCTGGGGTAACCATAGTCAGGTAGCCACCTTCCTACAAATGGGCTTGTGGAGAGATTTAACAAGACCCTAAAAGGCATGATAAAAGGATTACCAGAGAAGCTCAGGCGGAAATGGGACATTCTTTTACCCTGCCTGCTCTTTGCTTACAGAGAGGTCCCACAGAAGGGGGTTGGCTACAGCCCTTTTGAACTTTTGTTTGGCCACCCTGTGAGGGGTCCATTGTGTTTGGTGAAGGAAGGATGGGAGTTACCTCTCAAAAAGCCCAAACTAGACATAGTGGACTATGTACTTGGTCTCCGCTCCAGGATGGCTGAGTACATGGAAAGAGCATCCAAAAACCTGGAGGCCAGCCAAGAATTACAGAAAGCTTGGCATGACCAAAAGGCTGTGCTGGTAGAGTTCCAACCAGGACAGAAGGTGTGGGTACTGGAGCCAGTGGCTCCAGCAGCACTCCAAGACAAATGGAGTGGACCCTATCCTATTATTGAGAAGAAGGGGGAAGTCACCTACTTGGTGGACTTTGGAACACCCAGGAGCCCTCACAGGGTAATCCATGTGAATCGCTTGAAAGCATTTGTGGACAGGGAGGACATGAGCTTGCTCATGGCCACAGATGGGGAACAGGAGGAAGAGAGTGACCCTCTCCCAGACCTGCTTTCTCAGAACCCTGATGATGGTTCAGTGGATGGAGTAGCCTTGGCAGGCAGCCTCACTGACCAGCAACAGATGGACTGCAGACAAGTTTTGCAGGCCCACAGGCATTTGTTTTCACTCACACCCAGCCAGACTGACTGGTGTACCCATGTAGTGGACACTGGTGACAGTCTGCCTGTCAAGAATAAGATCTACAGGCAACCTGACCATGTCAGGGATTGCATCAAGGCTGAGGTGCAAAAGATGTTGGAGCTTGGAGTGATTGAGCCATCAGAGAGCCCATGGGCCAGCCCAGTAGTCCTGGTGCCAAAACCTCATACCCAAGATGGAAAGAGAGAAATGAGGTTTTGCGTGGATTACAGGGGTCTCAATGCTGTCACTAGGACAGATGCTCACCCCATTCCTAGAGCAGATGAGCTCATTGACAGATTGGCTTCTGCCAAGTTTCTGAGCACATTCGATCTGACAGCTGGCTACTGGCAAATCAGACTAGCTGAGGAGTCAAAAGCCAAAACAGCATTCTCTACCCCTAGTGGTCATTATCAGTTTGTGGTAATGCCCTTTGGTTTGAAGAATGCACCTGCCACTTTCCAAAGGTTGGTGAACCAAGTCCTTACTGGGTTGGATGACTTTTGCGCAGCATATCTAGATGATATTGCTGTCTTTAGCTCCACCTGGGAGGATCACCTGATCCACCTGAAGAAAGTTTTGGAGGCCCTGCAGAAGGCAGGTGTAGGAGAGTAGGGTCTGCTATCCTATGGTCACCCCAAATTTTTGCTTTTTGCTTCACTGGTTTTCGACTACTGAGGCTGTGGGCCTGCTGATCAGACCCCCAGCCTGCTGTTCTCTCACTAAATTACTGACACATGTGCTATAGGCACATACCAATTGGAAATGGACTCCTTGTCAGCCCCTGTATAATGCACTATAGGTGCCCAGGGCATAGGGGCCACCAAGGCCTACCAGGGGCTGCAGCCTATCTTTTGCCACCCCTGGCTGGTTCTTAAATTGACACAACTGGCTGATCACTCAGCTGGGGTAAGGTGGTGTACACACCCCTTGCTTAGATATAGTATACCTATGTCTAAACCTATATCTGGACACATGTAAACCTGTGAGCCACTCCTATGGAAGGCCTCATCAATCCTGGAGGCAGAGTGCGTGGTTTTATGTGAGATGGAGCTCTAGCATGAGCTGAGCCTGTCTGCAGCTGTCGGGAACAACTCCCTAAGCTGTTTCAGGATAATGCCATACCATATACTCTTAAGTGCCTTATAATCCTCGCGGTTAAATAGCAACTTTGGTTTGGCTTTATCAAAACATGTCGTGTAAGGTGTCATACGATTTGGAATACCATCCCCTCGCCAGTTCTGGCGACGGGGATGGCATTCCACCCCTCTAGAGGGGTAAGACATGTTACTTCACTTAAATGCGGTTAATTTCTCCAAAGACCTTAAGATCCACAAAATGGATGCCTCTGCCACAGACAAATGTCTGGACCCCTGCAGTTGACCGAAACTCAACCAAATGGGTCCTGGACAAAGGGTTTCCTGTCACAGGAGGGTGTCACCGCCCTCCAGACAGGAGATAGTGGATTGTAGCAGGGAGGTTTGAAAGAAACCAGACACTGCTTGGGGCGCACAAGGCTGCCCCTTGCATAATCCGGCCAAACCGGTTCTGGGGCACTCCAGCCCTCGTGCCAGGGCGGCCTGGATCAAAGGAAGGGGGTGTATCCACCCACTTCCTGGGTCCCACCCATAGGAGGGGACCTAGCAGGTAATCACGCCCCCCAGATTCGAATAAGAGTGGGAGCAGTGCCAATGCACATCAGATTTCCTGGAAGAAACATTTGAAACGAAATTCTGGACCCTTCGCCCTCCATCTCAACGTGGAAGCCCGAAGAATCTCCCTTGTGGTCAAGGAGTGACCACACTGCAGCAGCAGGCACCATCCAGCCCTCGACGTCTACTTAGTTGCAGTTCCCGCCGGAACTCGAGCGACTGAGATTGACGAGATCAAGCCTGCCTGCCTTCTAACAGCCCGATCCACAGTCCCTGCAAAGCTGAGACCCGTGGAGGCGACCGGAAGCATGGGGCACGCCATCTTGAATTGACCACGAGACGCTGACCGTGCAGCCCACGAGTGATCCTCGAAGCTGTGCACCGGGGTTTGAGAAGCCCCCACCCTGAGCTGCTCCTGAGCCGAAGTTCAGCCCTCCACACTCGACGAGTGCTGCGTGGGGCCCTTTGGCTCTATTTGGCTCAACGCGTTGGCCCGGTCACTTGCCAGCTGGCTAGTGGTCCCTGTGCCGACGAAACGACTAAGAAGACTCGTGAATCTGGTTGCTCCAGATCCACACCAGCTCCCCTGAAAAGGAGCCCCGACTCTGACCTTCCTGGTCCGAGTGAGAAGCAATCTTCTGATCCCGCGTGGATCGCTCTTGCCAAGGCTTGTTTGCTCCAAACTTGAAGCTGACTGCACCGACGGTGAGAGCCTGCGTGGGACAGATCGTGACCTGCTCCTGGACGTCGCAGATGCCCCAGAGCCCACGTGACAGCGGAGAGAAGCTCCTCGACGACCACCTGATTGCGCCCGACATTGCCTGGTTCCGTCCTGGTTCCACCCTGGTCACTGCTGAGTGACCCAGACTCTGTCCCCTCTGCTTTCAGGTACTCTTCGACTTGAGTCCACCCTTGGACTCCACCGGACACTTCATCTTTAACCCGCCTGCAGCCCTTTCAGCTCCAAGCACCAAGAGCCTGCGTGTCAGAACCCGACGCCACTTCGACCCTGTGCACCCACTTCCTGTGGGTGAGGTAACTTTGCTCCGCCGGTGTTCCCACACTGGTGCACACCTCTAGGGTCTGTGTGTTAAGTTTTGTTCCTCTAGGTTCAGCGGAAGTGTCCTTTAACTTTAACTTTACAACTTTTACGCACCATTGGTTAACATTGGTGCGTGCGTGCGCTTCCCGCACCTCTCCCGAATCCCGAGGGCCATTCCCGACTTCAGCATTGCTTGTCCTGACTGCTCCCAGCGATTCCCTAGGCCCTAGGCCTAACCACTGCTCGAGTGGCCTCTCTTATACCACTTGTTTAGTATATGGTTTGAGTGGCCCCCTGCCCTCATCCATAATTGTGCAACTTTGTATGTTTAAACAGTGCTTTTGATTTAACGCTTGTGCCCCTTTATTCATAAAGAATACTGGGGATTGTTTTTAGTAATAAACACATATATTTTTATAATATATACTTGTGTGGTGTCCTTTCATTTGATATTACAGGATTGTATGTGGTAAAACAGCTCGCTTAACACGACCTCTTAAGTTAAGCCTTTAGGCTGCTTAGTCCATGCTACCCCTAGGATAGCTTGTCTAATAAGGTTGACTTACAACCAGACACCATAAGGGATTGTTTGGTCAGGTAGTAGGTGGTTCCAGAATTGGAAACATCCCCTACCAGGCCAACTTCTCACATTGGTGAGCAGCGGTGCGGATTTGAGCTTGCTGTTGTTTTACCATTGCAATCTTTGTATCAAATTGAAAGATCACATCAAGTACCTCTAGGTACATATAAAATCAAAAGCTTAGCATATTAAGTTCTACTGAACTTAGTAGTTGTAGGTTGAAGGGATTAGCACACCCTGACTACAACTCACTAGTAAGGTACAGTAGGAAAACACTTAGTGTAGGTAGGTGCATCACTTACACCACACTAGAGTCATGTCTGACACAGGAAAAGCCTCAGGGTCTGCTCCTGTGACAGTTGACCTTACCCAGGCAACTTCCAGCTATGACAAACTAACCCGAAGGGACTTGATTGCCTTGTGCAAATCAAGAGGGTTAAAAAGGGGCAGAAGTCCCACTTGCCAAATCCTGATAGACATCCTAGAACAGGATGACTTAGAGAAGGTGAATGGAATTCCCTTACAGTCAGGAAGTGGAGAGAAACCCCCTGTAACTGACACCCCTCAGGAGGAAGATGGAGAGGAGGGGGAGGAGGACTCAGATGTTGAGGACACCGAAGATCAGGATCAGAGGGGTAGCCAGGTCCTAGTTGCCAGGCTTAACCAGGCCAACTTAGACCTACTGGGAAATGGAGAGGGCCAGCACCTCCCCAGATCCCACAGTCTTATTCTCCCAGGCAACAGAAGAGTGAGATCTCCCTCAGGGGACTCTCATATTTCTAGTGCCTCCAGAGAATCTGAGAGAGGTATGACTGCCTCTCAAAAGACTGAGCATAGGGCCAGAATGAGGGCTGTCAGACTCCAAATAGAGAGGGAGGAGGTAGCCCTGGCTCAAGCTAAACTTACCTTGGCTCAAGCTAGATTTACCTTGGCAAGAGAGCAGAAATTAAGTGGCTTAGATGCCACTGGTGGCAGCAATTTTCCAAGAGAAAAAGACAGGGGCTATGACAATAGAAACCTGACAAAAATTGTGCCCCCCTTTAAAGAAGGGGATGACATCCACAAATGGATGACTGCTCTGGAGAGAGCCTGCATGGTACAGCAGGTTCCTCAAGATCAGTGGGCTGCAATTTTATGGTACTCCTTTTCTGAGAAAGGGAGGGACAGGCTCCTCACAGTTAGACCTGAGGATGACAAAAACGACTCTGTTTTGAAGAGTGCTCTTATTGAAGGGTTTGGCCTAACCACTGAGCAATACAGGTTGTTGTTCAGAGACACCCAAAAAGCACAGACTCAAGACTGGACTGATTTCGTTGAGTGTGCCACTAAGGCTTTGGAGGGTTGGTTGCAGGGAAGTAAAGTTTCAGACTATACAGGATTGTACAATCTTATAATGAGAGAACAGATCCTTAATAACTGTACAAACCAGCTGTTGCATCAATACCTTATTGACTCTGATCTGACCTCTCCCCAAGAATTGGGAAAGAAGGCGGACAAATGGGTCAGAACAAGGATTAAGCAGAAACCCCAGAACCAAGGTGGTGACCAGAAGAAAACAGACCAGAAGGGTGGTAATCAGAAAGATAAAGAAAAAGACCAGAAGTCTTCAGGCCCCCAAACTAATAGTAAGGAGGGTGGTTCCCAAAATGGAAACAAGAAGAAGAAGAACAAAGGTCCAAAGACACCTTGGTGTAATACCTGCAAATCAGTTTCACACTGGGGCAGTGAATGCACCAAGGCAAATCCAGTCCCCACCACTCCAGCTCCTAAAGCAACTGCAACCCCAAGTACAGTAAGCAGTGGTGGAACACAGTCCAAGGGTGTAGCTGGGTTGACCCTGGGTATTGAAGTAGGATCTGGCCTAGTCAGAATCCCTACACAGGCAGTTCTCCTGTATGATGTGGACATTGAGTTGCCCACTGCAGTAAGCCCCAGTAACCTGGGCAAATACAGACAGACTCCCTTAATAAATGAGAAACTGGCTCAAGCTTACAGGGACACATGTGCCAGTGTCACAATGGTGACACCTGACTTTGTGGACCCTGGACAGATTGTACTAGGTGAGAGCTACCTAGTAACCAATGCAAGCAACTCCACTACTTCCCATAGTGTGGCAGTTGTGAACTTCTCCTGGGGAGGGGTTGATGGCCTAAAGAAGGTTGTGGTGAGTGCAGACCTACCAGTAGACTGTCTGTTAGGAAATGACCTTGAAAGCTCAGCATGGTCAGAAGTGGAGTACAGGACTCATGCAGAAATGCTAGGGATTTCAGAGCATGTCCTTGCCATGACAAGGGCTCAGGCTAAGAAGTGCCTTCCTGAACCAGTGGTGGATCTTGAAACAATAGACCAGCCACAACCCAAGAGAAGGAGCAAGAGAGGAAAGGCTCAGCCTTCCACCTTGCCCCAGGTTGAGGATCAGGTTTCAGAGGAAACTGATTCTGCAGTCCAAGAGGAGACTGTCTCTGAGGAGCTTGAACCTGACCAGGTTGAGTTTCTGGGGAAAGGGGGACCCTCAAGGGCAGACCTGAGGCAGGCTCAATTAGATTGCCCTTCCCTTGAACCCCTCAGACAGCAGGCTGCTGCTGAGGCTGCTGGGGATGCCCAAGGTACCCATACTGTGTATTGGGATGATGGACTCCTTTACTCAGAGGCTAGAGCCCCCAAGCCTGGCATGACCAGGAGGTTGGTTATACCTCTGCAGTTTAGGGGGTTCCTCCTTACCTTGGCCCATGATATTCCCCTTGCAGGACACTTAGGCCAGAACAAGACGTGGGACAGGCTTGTTTCACACTTTCACTGGCCTCACATGTCAGAGGATGTCAAGGAGTTTTGTCGCTCCTGTGTCACTTGCCAAGCCAGTGGTAAGTCAGGTGGCACAACAAAGGCCCCCCTAATACCACTACCTGTGGTGGGAGTTCCCTTTGAAAGAGTTGGAATTGATATTGTGGGTCCAATGGACCCCCAAACAGCATCTGGGAACAGATTCATACTGGTGGTAGTGGATCATGCCACCAGGTATCCAGAGGCTATTCCCCTAAGGACCACCACAGCCCCTGTGGTGGCAAAGGCCCTCATTGCAGTTTTCTCAAGAGTGGGCTTTCCTAAGGAGGTACTATCAGATAGAGGCACGAATTTTATGTCTAGCTATCTGAAAGCAATGTGGAAGGAATGTGGAGTAAACTATAAGTTTACCACCCCATATCATCCACAATGCAATGGGCTTGTGGAGAGATTTAACAAGACCCTAAAAGGCATGATAAAAGGATTACCAGAGAAGCTCAGGCGGAAATGGGACATTCTTTTACCCTGCCTGGTCTTTGCTTACAGAGAGGTCCCACAGAAGGGGGTTGGCTACAGCCCTTTTGAACTTGTTGAACCTGTTTACAGACATGACAATAAGGCTTTTTCTCTGTTGAAGAAGTGTCTTGGGACCCACCCCCATTCTTGGAGTTTTGGGGCCCTGTGGAAGTCTTTTCTTTATTTTTATCCCCACCCTTATCTTGAGGCTTGGTAGACTCCTTCTTCTGGTTACTGTCCTGATTCTTATGCCTAATCCTGGTTCTGACCCACTTGTCTGCCTTCTTTCCCAATTCTTGGGGAGAGGTCAGATCAGAGTCCACCAGGTGCTGGTGTAAGAGCTGGTTCTGACAATTACTTAGGATCTGCTCCCTCATAATCAAATTATACAATCCTGTAAAGTCATGTTCTTTGCTGCCATGTAGCCAACCCTCCAGAGCCTTAGTTGCACAATCAACAAAATCAGTCCAGTCCTGAGTCTGTGTCTTCTGGGTGTCTCTGAACTTCAACCTGTACTGTTCAGTGGTTAAGCCAAACCCATCTATTAGGACACTCTTCAGGACTGTGAGAAGTTGGCCTGATAGGTGATGTTTCCAATTCTGGAACCACCGGTTATCAGACCAAACAATCCCTTATGGTGTCTGGTTGCAAGTCAACCTTATTAGACAAGCTATCCTAGGGGTAGCATGGACTAAGCAGCCTAAAGGCTTAACTTAAGAGGTCGTGTTAAGCGAGCTGTTTTACCACATACAATCCTGTAATATCAAATGAAAGGACACCACACAAGTATATATTATAAAAATATATGTATTTATTACTAAAAACAATCCCCAGTATTCTTTATGAATAAAGGGGCACAAGCGTTAAATCAAAAGCACAGTTTAAACATACAAAGTTGACAATTATGGATGAGGGCGGGGGGCCACTCAAACCATATACTAAACAAGTGGTATAAGAGATACTAATCGAACAGTGGTTAGGCCTAGGGCCTAGGGAATCGCTGGGAGCAGTCGGGACAAGCAGTGCTGAAGTCGGGAAAAGCCCGCGGGATTCGGGTGCAGTGCGGAAAGCGCACGCATGCACCAATGTTAACCAATGGTGCGTAAAAGTTGTAGAGTTAAAGTTTAAGGACACTTCCGCTGAACCTAGAGGAACAAAACTTAAGACACAGACCCTAGAGATGTGTACCAGTGTGGGAACACCGGCGGAGCAAAGTTACCTCACCCACAGGAAGCGGGTGCACAGGGTCGAAGTTGAGTCGGGTTTCGTCACGCAGGCTCTTGGTGCTTGAAGCTGAAAGGGCTGCAGGCGGGGTGAAAGAGAAGTGTCCGGTGGAGTCCAAGGGTGGATTCGAGTCGAAAAGTACCTGAAAGCAGAGGGGACAGAGTCTGGGTCACTCAGCAGTGACCAGGGTGGAACCAGGACGGAACCAGGCAATGTCGGGCTCAATCAGGTGGTCGTCGAGGAGCTTCTCTCCGCTGTCACGTGGGCTCTGGGGCATCTGCGACGTCCAGGAGCGGGTCACGATCTGTCCCACGAGGGCTCTCACCGTCGGCGCAGTCGGCTTCAAGTTTGGAGCAAACAACACTTGGCAAGAGCAATCCACGCGGAACCGGGAGATTGCTTCTCACTCGAACCAGAAGGGTCAGAGTGGGGGCTCCTTTTCAGGGGAGCTGGTGCAGATCTGGAGCAACCAGAGTTGCAGGTCGAATTTCAAAGTTCGTCGGTATAGCCGGCTGGCAAGTGACCGGGCCAACGTGTTGAGCCAAATGGAGCAGAAGGGCCCCACGCAGCACTCGTCGAGTGTGGAGGGCTGAACTTCGGTGCAAGAGTGGCTCAGGGTTGGGGCTTCTCAAACCCCGGTGTACAGCTTCGAGGGTCACTCGTGGGCTGCACGGTCAGCGTCTTGTGGTCAATTCAAGATGGCATGCCCCACGCTTCTGGTCGCCTCCACGGGTCTCAGCTCTGCAGGGACTGTGGATCGGGCTGTTGGAAGGCAGGCAAGTTTGATCTCGTCGATCTCTGTCGCTTGAGTTCCGGCAGGAACTGCGACAAAGCAGACGTCGATGGCTGGATGGTGCCTGTTTGCACAGGGTGGTCACTCCTTGACCACAAGGGAGATTCTTCAGTCTTCTACGTTGAGTAGGATGTCGAAGGGTCCAGAGTTTCGTTTCTTATGTTTCATCAGGAAATCTGAAGTGCATTGGCACTGCTCCCAGTCTTATACTAATTTTGGGGGCTGGATTACCTGCTAGGTCCCCTCCTATGGGTGGGACCCAGGAAGTGGGTGGATACACCCCCTTCCTTTGATCCAGGCCGCCCTGGCATGAGGGCTGGAGTGCCCCAGAACCGGTTTGGCCTGATTATACAAGGGGCAGCCTTGTGCGCCCCAGGCAGTGTCTGGTTTCTTTCAGACCTCCCTGCTACAATCCACTATCTCCTGTCTGGAGGGTGGTAACACCCCCCTGTGACAGGAAACCCTTTGTCCAGGCCCCATTTGGCTGAGTTTCGGTCAGCTTCAGGGGGTCAGACTCTTGTCTGTGGCAGAGGCATCCATTTTGTGGATCTAAGGTCCTTTTAGAAATTAACCGCATTTAAGTAAAGTAACATGTCTTACCCCTCTAGAGGGGTGGAATGCTATCCCCATCGCCAGAACTGGCGAGGGGATAGTATTCCAAATCGTATTACACCTTACACGACATGTTTTGATAAAGCCAAACCAGAGTTGCTATATAACCGCAAGGATTATAATGCACTTAAGAGTATATGGTATGGCATTATCCTGAAACAGCTTAGGGAGTTGTTCCCGACAGCTGCAGACAGGCTCAGCTCATGCTAGAGCTCCATCTCACATTAAACCACGCACTCTGCCTCCAGGATTGATGAGGCCTTCCATAGGAGTGGCTCACAGGTTTATATGTGTCCAGATATAGGTTTAGATATAGGTATACTATATCTAAGTAAGGGGTGATTACACCACCTTACCCCAGCTGAGTGATCAGCCAGTTGTGTCAATTTAAGAACCAGCCAGGGGTGGCAAAATATATGCTGCAGCCCCTGGTAGGCCTTGGTGGCCCCTATGCCCTGGGCACCTATAGTGCATTATACAGGGGCTGACAAGGAGTCCATTTCCAATTGTGGTATGTACCTAGGGTACATGGAATCCATTTTACAGAGAGAGCAGATGGCCTGGGGCCCTGATTAGCAGGGAACCAGGTCAACTAAGTCAAAAAACCAGCTAAACACAGGCAACAAATCTGGGGTAACCATAGTCAGGTAGCCACCTTCCTACAAGGACTTTGTAATTGTTTGCATCCTCATGTCTAACAGTGAGGAGCTTATCTCTCCCTTTCTCTGAAAAGGAGTACCATAAGATTGCTGCCCACTGTTCCTCAGGAACCTGCTGTACCATGCAGGCTCTCTCAAGAGCAGTTATCCACTTGTGGATGTCATCCCCTTCCTTGTAGGGGGGCACAATCTTTGTCAGGTTTCTACTATCATAGGACCTGGGTTTCTCTTTAGGAATATTGCTGCCACCAGTGGCATCTAAGCCACACAATTTTTGCTCTCTTGCCAAGGCAAGTCTAGCTTGAGCCAAGGCTACCTCCTCCCTCTCTATTTGGAGTTTGACAGCCCTCATTCTGGACCTATGCTCTATCTTCTGAGAGGCAGTCATACCTCTCTGAGATTCTCTTGAGGCACTAGAAATATGAGAGTCCCCTGAGGGAGATCTCACTCTTCTGTTGCCTGGGAGAATGATATGGTGGGATCTGGGGAGGTGCTGGCCCTCTCCATTTCCCAGTAGGTCTAAGTTGGCCTGGTTAAGCCTGGCAACTAGGACCTGGCTACCCCTCTGATCCTGATCTTCTGGGTCCTCTACATCTGAGTCCTCCTCCTCCTCTTCTTCCTCCTCTTCTCCTTCCTCTGGAGGGGTATCAGTTACAGGGGGGTTCACTCCATCTCCTGACTCTAAGGGAACTTCATTCGCCTTCTCTAAGTCATCCTGTTCTAGAATGGCTATCAGGATAGGACATGTGGGACTTCTGCCCCTTTTTAACCCTCTTGATATGCACAAGGCAATCAAGTCCTTTCGGGTTAATTTGTCATAGCTGGAAGTTGCCTTGGTAAGGTCAACTGTCACAGGAGCAGACCCTGAGGCTTTTCCTGTGTCAGACATGACTACTAGTGAGGTGTAAGTGGTGCACTTACCTACACTAAATGTTTTCCTACTGTACCTTGCTAGTGAGTTGTAGTCAGGGTGTGCTAATCCCTTTAATCTACAACTACTAAGTTCAGTAGAACTTAAATATGCTAAGCTTTTGATTTATATGTACCTTGAGGTACTTGATGTGATCTTTCAATTTGATAAAAGATTGCAATGGTAAAACAACAGCAAGCTCAAATCCCACCGCTGCCACCAATGTGAGAAGTTGGCCTGATAGGTGATGTTTCCAATTCTGGAACCACCGGTTATCAGACCAAACAATCCCTTATGGTGTCTGGTTGTAAGTCAACCTTGTTAGACAAGCTATCCTAGGGGTAGCATGGACTAAGCAGCCTAAAGGCTTAACTTAAGAGGTCGTGTTAAGCGAGCTGTTTTACCACATAGAATCCTGTAATATCAAATGAAAGGACACCACACAAGTATATATTATAAAAATATATGTATTTATTACTAAAAACAATCCCCAGTATTCTTTATGAATAAAGGGGCACAAGCGTTAAATCAAAAGCACAGTTTAAACATACAAAGTTGCACAATTATGGATGAGGGCGGGGGGCCACTCTAACCATATACTAAACAAGTGGTATAAGAGATACCAATCGAACAGTGGTTAGGCCTAGGGCCTAGGGAATCGCTGGGAGCAGTCGAGACAAGCAATGCTGAAGTCGGAAGAGGCCCACGGGATTCGGGAGCAGTGCGGAAAGCGCACGCGTGCACCAATGTTAACCAATGGTGCGTAAAAGTTGTAAAGTTAAAGTTTAAGGACACTTCCGCTGAACCTAGAGGAACAAAACTTAAGACACAGACCCTAGAGATGTGTACCAGTGTGGGAACACCGGCGGAGCAAAGTTACCTCACCCACAGGAAGCGGGTGCACAGGGTCGAAGTTGAGTCGGGTTTCGTCACGCAGGCTCTTGGTGCTTGGAGCTGAAAGGGCTGCAGGCGGGGTGAAAGAGAAGTGTCCGGTGGAGTCCAAGGGTGGACTCGAGTCGAAAAGTACCTGAAAGCAGAGGGGACAGAGTCTGGGTCACTCAGCAGTGACCAGGGTGGAACCAGGACGGAACCAGGCAATGTCGGGCGCAATCAGGTGGTCGTCGAGGAGCTTCTCTCCGCTGTCACGTGGGCTCTGGGGCATCTGCGACGTCCAGGAGCGGGTCACGATCTGTCCCACAAGGGCTCTCACCGTCGGCGCAGTCGGCTTCAAGTTTGGAGCAAACAACACTTGGCAAGAGCAATCCATGCGGAACCGGGAGATTGCTTCTCACTCGAACCAGGAGGGTCAGAGTGGGGGCTCCTTTTCAGGGGAGCTGGTGCAGATCTGGAGCAACCAGATTTGCAGGTCGAATTTCAAAGTTCGTCGGTACAGGGGCCACTAGCCGGCTGGCAAATGACCGGGCCAACGCGTTGAGCCAAATGGAGCAGAAGGGCCCCACGCAGCACTCGTCGAGTGTGGAGGGCTGAACTTCAGTGCAAGAGTGGCTCAGGGTTGGGGCTTCTCAAACCCCGGTGTACAGCTTCGAGGGTCACTCACGGGCTGCACGGTCAGCGTCTCGTGGTCAATTAAAGATGGCGTGCCCCACGCTTCCGGTCGCCTCCACGGGTCTCTGCTCTGCAGGGACTGTGGATCGGGCTGTTGGAAGGCAGGCAAGCTTGATCTCGTCGATCTCTGTCGCTCGGGTTCCGGCGGGAACTGCGACAAAGCAGATGTCGATGGCTGGATGGTGCCTGTTTGCACAGGGTGGTCACTCCTTGACCACAAGGGAGATTCTTCAGTCTTCTACGTTGATTAGGATGTCGAAGGGTCCAGAGTTTCGTTTCTTATGTTTCATCAGGAAATCTAAAGTGCATTGGCACTGCTCCCAGTCTTATACTAATTTGGGGGGCTGGATTACCTGCTAGGTCCCCTCCTATGGGTGGGACCCAGGAAGTGGGTGGATACACCCCCTTCCTTTGATCCAGGCCGCCCTGGCACGAGGGCTGGAGTGCCCCAGAACTGGTTTGACCGGATTATGCAAGGGGCAGCCTTGTGCGCCCCAAGCAGTGTCTGGTTTCTTTCAAACCTCCCTGCTACAATCCACTATCTCCTGTCTGGAGGGTGGTAACACCCCCCTGCGACAGGAAACCCTTTGTCCAGGCCCCATTTGGCTGAGTTTCGGTCAGCTGCAGGGGGTCAGACTCTTGTCTGTGGCAGAGGCATCCATTTTGTGGATCTAAGGTCCTTTTAGAAATTAACCGCATTTAAGTAAAGTAACATGTCTTACCCCTCTAGAGGGGTGGAATGCTATCCCCGTCGCCAGAACACCTTACACAACATGTTATGATAAAGCCAAACCAGAGTTGCTATATAACCGCGAGGATTATAAGGCACTTAAGAGTATATGGTATGGCATTATCCTGAAACAGCTTAGGGAGTTGTTCCCGACAGCTGCAGACAGGCTCAGCTCATGCTAGAGCTCCATCTCACATTAAACCACGCACTCTGCCTCCAGGATTGATGAGGCCTTCCATAGGAGTGGCTCACAGGTTTATATGTGTCCAGATATAGGTTTAGATATAGGTATACTATATCTAAGTAAGGGGTGATTACACCACCTTACCCCAGCTGAGTGATCAGCCAGTTGTGTAAATTTAAGAACCAGCCAGGGGTGGCAAAAGATATGCTGCAGCCCCTGGTAGGCCTTGGTGGCTCCTATGCCCTGGGCACCTATAGTGCATTATACAGGGGCTGACAAGGAGTCCATTTTCAATTGTGGTATGTACCTAGGGTACATGGAATCCATTTTACAGAGAGAGCAGATGGCCTGGGGCCCTGATTAGCAGGGAACCAGGTCAACTAAGTCAAAAAACCAGCTAAACACAGGCAACAAATCTGGGGTAACCATAGTCAGGTAGCCACCTTCCTACAGTGTCTAGTGGGGAAGTACCACTTCTAGACATGGCTGTACGTGTGCTGTTATGTTATGTTATGTTGTTATGTTAAGTAGCTTTTATATAGCGTACGGCTACATCCAGCAATTTGGCCGCAACAGGGTCGTCCGCCGTGTCAAGGTGGAAGTTGAAATCACCGGCCACAACACAATGCTGTGTGGTCAGCGCCAGCTCAGAGACGGCTGTCTGCAGATCCTCCAAAAAGGAATCCACCGGGCCTGGTGGTCTATAAACCAACAACCCCTTCAAGGCCTGACCTGGGGACAGTCTGAGCGTGAAGGCGAGCGACTCGGCATTCCCAATGGAGTTCAGGGGAAGCACCGAGCAGGAGACGCTCTTTTTCACCACAACCGCCACTCCCCCTCCCCTGCCCTTAACTCTGTCCTGCCGGAAGATATTGTACGCAGGAGGAATGGCTGAGAAGACGTCCGGATTGGAAGCCTCTCCCAGCCAAGTTTCGGTCAGTAGCAAGCACAGGGGATTTTCCCTGACCAGAAGATCGTAAATGTGCAGGGCGTGGCGCCCTACCGACCTCGTGTTCAGCAGCAGGCAAAGATGCTTCACGCCAGCTGTTGCCGGGTGAGGAACCGTAGCACAAATCCAGGAAGGCGTCCAACCACAGCCCGGACAGCGTCGTTTGCCCCTAAACCGCCCCGGGAAAATGGAGCGGCAAGAGCTAGAATAGCCCCGCATGTCCCGCAATGACGCAGAGGAATAGCAAATCATCTCAGCCAGAGTATTGCCGGACCGGGGTCCCCCGCCGCCCCGACGCCTCCGGGACGCTGACGGGCGCAGACGGGCAGGACTCCGGCACGACTCAGGCTAAGCGAGGGCGTCCACCTGCGCGTCACGCTGCGCGTGAGGGAGCGACTTTAAGTAGGCGCTCCAATCAAGCCTGAGCGTGCGAGTCCGCTCCAAGATGGCGGCCGCCGCTGGCTGAAGTAGCCCAAACAAAGATGGCGCCCAAAATGACCCCCAGGACCCGGACCCACCAAAGTGGTGGTGCTTGGCAGGCAGAAAATGCCGTTTTTAAGGTGCAGGTAAGGGGAGAAGGGGGCGCTGGCAGCAAGCAGGCAGGCTAAAATCAGGGAAGAATGAAACAGAAAAACGAACCCAAATGCCAAACAGGATGTTTTAAAAAGTACTCGGCGCTAGTAGCAGCGCGAGCGCGGCGAAGTGGTAGATGGTCTAACCAGCACCATGCTAGAGCCTGCCTTAAGTAGGCGCTCCAATCAAGCCTGAGCGTGCGAGTCCGCTCCAAGATGGCGGCCGCCGCTGGCTGAAGTAGCCCAAACAAAGATGGCGCCCAAAATGACCCCCAGGACCCGGACCCACCAAAGTGGTGGTGCTTGGCAGGCAGAAAATGCCGTTTTTAAGGTGCAGGTAAGGGGAGAAGGGGGCGCTGGCAGCAAGCAGGCAGGCTAAAATCAGGGAAGAATGAAACAGAAAAACGAACCCAAATGCAAAACAGGAAGTTTTAAAAAGTACTCGGCGCTAGTAGCAGCGCGAGCGCGGCGAAGTGGTAGATGGTCTAACCAGCACCACGCTAGAGCCCGCCTTAAGTAGGCGCTCCAATCAAGCCTGAGCGTGCGAGTCCGCTCCAAGATGGCGGCCGCCGCTGGCTGAAGTAGCCCAAACAAATATGGCGCCCAAAATGACCCCCAGGACCCGGACCCACCAAAGTGGTGGTGCTTGGCAGGCAGAAAATGCCGTTTTTAAGGTGCAGGTAAGGGGAGAAGGGGGCGCTGGCAGCAAGCAGGCAGGCTAAAATCAGGGAAGAATGAAACAGAAAAACGAACCCAAATGCAAAACAGGAAGTTTTAAAAAGTACTCGGCGCTAGTAGCAGCGCGAGCGCGGCGAAGTGGTAGATGGTCTAACCAGCACCACGCTAGAGCCCGCCTTCAGTAGGCGCTCCAATCAAGCCTGAGCGTGCGAGTCCGCTCCAAGATGGCGGCCGCCGCTGGCTGAAGTAGCCCAAACAAAGATGGCGCCCAAAATGACCCCCAGGACCCGGACCCACCAAAGTGGTGGTGCTTGGCAGGCAGAAAATGCCGTTTTTAAGGTGCAGGTAAGGGGAGAAGGGGGCGCTGGCAGCAAGCAGGCAGGCTAAAATCAGGGAAGAATGAAACAGAAAAACGAACCCAAATGCAAAACAGGAAGTTTTAAAAAGTACTCGGCGCTAGTAGCAGCGCTAGTAGCAGCGCCAGCGCGGCGAAGTGGTAGATGGCTGTGAGGGTGCTGGTGTGTGATTGGCTGGAGTTGGCTGGGATACCAGGATCCAGGATGTCTGGATGGGTCTGCCCAGTGGTGAGTGCTCAGATCAGCATGCTGATGTGAGGGGAGGGCTGCACCTGGTTCCTGATGGGGCTGGGCTTTCCCCACACAATGCTGGCCCCGCCCCCTGTGGTGCGTCTAACGACCCTAGCCCTGCCAGTGAATAGAGTGAGGTGATGAGCACATCAAGGGTGCTCCAAAACCAGCTGTGACTGTTTTCTCCCCCACCCTGCACCTACAGACAAAGGAATGTGGTGCATAAAAATGGGGCTGTGTCGCCACACAAACTGTTCTCTGCCAGGATCCTGCCTGAGGGGGCTGCTGCTGTTGCTGGGGCCAGGAAGACCGCCACTTGGATTATCTCCCTGCCTGGAGACCCAGTGAGCTGGCTCTGGGCCCAGCCTTGCCCCCTGCCTGCTTTAAGGAACTTTGCTGTGCCCCTAGCGCTTGGGAGCGCTGTGCCTGCACCCCTAGCGCTGAGAGCGCTGCGAATCGTCTTTGAGCGCTGGGAGCGCTTTACTTTCCCTTTTCGTGGCTGCCCACGCCACTTTTTGCCGATTTGACAGTCCCCTGGCAGGTGCCCACCCTGCCAAGGACCTTGTGCTTTACCCTGTCACGAGCGCTTTGGGAGCGCTTTATGGAGCTTAAGGCCGGTGCCCACCCGGCATTGCCCTGTGAAGTTTTCCCCGTCGCCGCCCGGCCGTACAGGAAGTCAGGCAGGCCGTGACCTCATTCCCCAGGCCGCGCTCTGATTGGCTGCCAGCCCGGGACAGGAAGGAGGGAGCCGGAAGCTACCGGGAGCCGACCCTGGGATCCGGTGCACTCACCCAGGAGAGAGAGAAGCCTTCTGTCCAGCAGCGGGGCAACCGTGGTGTGGGGAGAGCCCCGCAGCTGCCGAGGAAGAGAAGGAGCCTGGAGACCCTGGGAGCGCCCACCAGAAACCGGGTAAGTGGGGCTCGGTGTTCCCGTCTAGGGAGGAGGGCGTCGGGGCACATTGCCGGCGCCCGCCCTCCCCTCCAGTACCAGGGCTTTGTTGTCAAAGAGCCTGAGAGGCCCCGGGGGGGCCTCCCTGCAGATTTGAGCCCTGGGCGGGCTCCTACGTTACTGGGGCATTTCTTCAGGGCCGCGAGAGGCTCTGGGTGGCATCATTTCCTTTCGAGTCCCCCGAAGAGGGACTCCAACGCCCAGAGCCATTTGTTCTCTTGAGTCCCGGAGGGACTCCAACGGCCGTATTTTGTGTATGAGCCTGAAAGGCTCAAGGGGGCATTTTGATTTACTGAGAGCCCACGAGGGGCTCAGGCGCCACAACTATCTTTGAGAGCCCAGAGATTCTCAGGGGCCATTTGTTTATTCAGAGCCCAGCGAGGCTCCAAAAAGGGGACAGTCATTTCTACAGAGCCTGTGACACTCAGTAACACCAGCAAGTAGCAAACACAGTAAAACATTTTGGCCTGTATCTTTCCGCCGTCTTTGTAAGCCTGTGACACTGTGAGTTTCAGGAATTCCACAAGCAGCACTATAGGTGGACTCACTACTAGTACATACATAGTCAGATAGTACTAAAAAATGCCTTTTTACTTTTTTCTCTTGTTTTGCAAAAGAAATTACTGGTACGTGAACTTGTGGTAGCCGCCATAATGGCAGCTCACTCAGCTTTAACCCAAGAAATACAGACACAGGCCATGATGATGCAGACTCGCAGTACTTTAAGCAGTACATGCAGGTGGGAATAGGAATGTCTTACTTTTCTATAGGGGTGGCACTGCCACTGGCCATACTTCATCCACTCAGCGTCTGCGCTACTACATCATACACCTCTGCTATCGACGAGGAGGATAAAGAAGATAACATCCAGGCTTACAAAGTACGTCTATGATTCTTCTTAATGTCTCAAATGTACCAAAATTTCTTTTTGTTAACAACCAACTTACACCCTTTTCATTATATTTTGGAAACCGCTGTATTCTTTCTTATGTTGAATTGCATTCAACAAAACCATTTTTTACAGTCATAAATAAATATTAAGACTCGCTCGTCCTTCGTTTCACTCTTCTTTAGCTTTTCGTTCTTCACATCCCTAAACTACATCTGATCTGATATGACTTGGCTTTAAAATAAAAATTGGCCAGCTGAGTTCAAGTAAAAATAGAGGGGACCATTGGTTACCAGAGAAGTACAGCCACTAATGCTATTACAAGTCAAGGTTGACTGTCTTCTCCGTGATAGCCCAAAAAGTAGTTATAAATTAGTAAATGTTCTTGACAGTACAGTGTACTTATACTAGTGTACTGTGTACTACTGTACAGTACATCATACACTCCTTTACGAGCCTACTCAAAAAAAATATAATAAGTAAGTAGTATAATAACTTACCACCATCCGCCGCCGCTGAGCCTTCCCCCCAGCTCCTCCTGTTGGCACCGCCGCATCCAGAGTGGACCCCTCCGCACTGCTGGCCCCAGCACGGATGGTCATCTGTGCCGCATCAGATGTTGTGACGTCTAGGAAAAACATGTCATATTTTCAGATGCCATACACAACCCCCTATTTTGTCTCGTAATGGAAGGAAATGTTACATAACACATTTTGTATTACTGGGATTGAAAAAATGTTACGGTTTTGGGGAGGGTGTTAACCTTTTAGATGCTTATTCCATTAAATGCTACACTTCTTCTTTTGACAACTGATTAATGCTTGCTTAACGTGCACCATTTTTCTCATTACAGAAAGAAGATTCCATTGCCCTTCAGCCAGACGATTCACCAACTACTACTGAGTCACCACCAGCAGTACTTAAGTACTTTAAAGAAGGTGGGGGCTCACACACAGTTATTCTACTAATTTCCTGTGTCTGTTAGTGTTAACTATTTTTAAGTTTGAGTCATACTAATTTCATTCATGGGAATGTTGTTTAAAGTAAACTTTAACGTCATCTTCATCCATAAGAATACTACGCTATTAAAAAAAAAGAAATAATGTTTTCATTTCTCAATTGAAAATAAAAATTAAAAACTAACAAACACTGTGTGGTTTTTGTTCACGAGTGAGTGAGCGGAATGGTTTGAACTACTGCACTTGGCAGTCATGTTTCAGTAACTCAGATAGGCCAGGACTCGGAGGTAGTCTCTCTTCTTCTGTTCTTCTGGGTCGTAAAATCATTGGTCAGACATTCTAGATAGTCGGTCAGGGGAATGGGGGTTCAACTTCTGTTCGGACTGAGGTATGTCGAAAGTCGAACTGCACCTATCATCAACAATGTCCTATTTATCTTGTTCATACTTCTTTGTGTGAAGAATAGTCCCTGAAACAGTAGCGGTATGGGATGTGCTCCTCTCAAATCAAAAAGGCAACTGCTACCTTTTACTTGGTGTAAACAATGACATTTTGTTGTTGGAAATTGTCAAAGCACTTACATTAAGAAGACTGGAATAGACAGCAAGGGCAACCCAGAGGACTGCACTCAGTGCCTAGAGCTATTGCTGTATCAGAGTTTTGTTTCACACCGTTTGCCGAATGGACAAGCTTAGCTACCTACACAGACCGACTCATAATTGTAAATAGTAGTAGCACAGAGAGTGATGGTAGAGGCAGGATAAGAATGTAGAAAGTAGTCCACATTAGAAGAAGATCAAAGACTATTTTGTAAAACATAGAATTATTAGGAACCAGTTTGTAATGAATAGGAGCTGTAAAAGTTAGGGAAGTATAAGTATTAATATAACAATAGAACAACTTACTGGGGCCAGCAGAAGAGCCTGCAAGGGACTGCTCCTGTTCACCTTCTGCCACCGGAGTCTCTGTCGCCGTCGCCTTGCCCCTGGGAGGTCCTGGTGATCATGAAATAATGAAACACAACATGGATGATTGTTTTTTGGGAAATATTTGATTTCTTTGTACTCAATCTAAAATTATGTCAGGGAAACAAATTGCATCTGATCTGGTCAAGTCCCCCATTCACACCTTCATTCATACTACCGTGCTTCCCATTAGACTCACAGACATTCCGCACCCCGCTCCAGATAGGGGCGGTGCCAGAGTTCTTGGAGCGAAAGGCAAAATTCAATTTGCCTGCAAAGAGAACCCCAGGAATTGCTATTAAAAGTTGTTTACTGCAACTACACGGAACCTCATAAGGCCTTCCCACACCTTATGGAAAGCTCCGTCCCCCCCCACCTCAAAGTGCATCTCTCTGGTGGTCTGCGAGGTGCTGCCTGTTTTCTCCCACTGAACAACCAAACAACACATGGCAGAGGCCTTGAGAGGCAGAACTGCCGCGGCCATCCTGTGAGTCTGATGTTAGCTCAGTGCCCCCAAGTCCCCCATTCACACCTTCATTCATACTACCGTGCTTCCCATTAGACCCACAGACATTCCGCACCCAGCTCCAGATAGGGGCGGTGCCAAAGTTCCTGGCGCTCAAGGCAAAATTCAATTCACCTGCAAAGAGAACCCCAGGAATTGCTATTAAAAGCTGTTTACTGCAACGACAAGGAACCTCATAAGCCCTTACCACACCTTATGGAAGGCTCCGCCCCCACCTCAAAGTGCATCTCTCTGGCGGTCTGCGAGGTGCTGCCTGTTTTCTCCCACTGAACGACCAAACAACACATGGCAGAGGCCACGAGAAGCAAAACTGCCGCGGCCATCCTGTGAGTCTGATGTTAGCTCGGTGCCCCCAAGTCCCCCATTCACCCCTCTTTCACACCATTCATAGCCCAGTCCACAGACTGCACACACACTGCAGGCATCCCCGACTATGCCTCTATATATAGCAAAGAGGTGAATGATGTCATAAAGCCTGCGAGACCCAGGGGTGTGATGTAGTACATGATGTCACAAACCTGCCAGGGTCAGGGGTGTGGTGTAGGAGATGACATCACAACCGATTGATGGGATATGCTGATAACACTCAAGGCTGCCTTTGGGGACCAGTGATACATTATGTTGGTAGATATAGGTCCATCTTTCGCATAACATCACGGAAGCAGAAGATTGAGCGAAGGAAGTCAGTTACAATAATCGTATTATTAAGGTTTCCTGTTTTCTCTTTATTGCATACATGTTAACAGAATCTGTAAAATCGATGGTGAGATGGGCCTAGTGTACTGCACAGGAATGCACAGCTTGTCATTCTGTTTCTTCCTATCTGCTCTGCCCATTTCACAGGTGTGATTCAGTTATTCAAATGGCAGGGTGGCATCTAAGGGTTAGAAGACACCTTACATCAGTCTTCTGCACTGACTAGCAGAGCCTGGCAGCGGTCTTATGGCTGGGCTCTGAGTCTTCGTCTGTGTTAGCCTGTCTGCTGGCCTGGCCTCCCATAGACTCCTTCTTGTGTAACTATGCACGGCTTCAAGAGCATTGCACACACACATGCATTCAATAGAAGGTAGTTCTGGATACCCTGGGGGGTCAAGGTGCACAAGGAATATGTAGTCTTGGGATGTACTGTTTTCTACTCCCAAAATCAAGATACCACACAAAGCTGCTGGTTGCTTCAACCTTAAAAAAATGAATGTTTTGTGCAAGAGGCATTCCAAATGTAGAATTTGCATTCCATACATAGTTCGAACGTTCCAAATTAGAAGCGCTGTTCCAATCTACATTCTAAAGGAATTCTTTCAATTCCAAATTAGAACTCTCATTCCAAACTTAGAACATCCTTTACAAAATAGAACTGTCAATCTTAGAACTCAAATGTTATTTGAGCAAAAAGCCTGGACATTACATCATGCCTTCATTGTGACACCAAAAACACCTTCATTAACTCTATATATACCAAAGAGGTGAATGATGTCATAAAGCCTGCCAGACCCAGGGGTGTGATGTAGTACATGATGTCACAAACCTGCCAGGGTCAGGGGTGTGGTGTAGGAGATGACATCACAACCGATTGATGGGAAATGCTGATAACACTCAAGGCTGCCTTTGGGGACCAGTGATACATTATGTTGGTAGATATAGGTCCATCTTTCGCATAACATCACGGAAGCAGAAGATTGAGCGAAGGAAGTCAGTTACAATAATCGTATTATTAAGGTTTCCTGTTTTCTCTTTATTGCATACATGTTAACAGAATCTGTAAAGGCGATGGTGAGATGGGCCTAGTGTACTGCATAGGAATGCACAGCTTGTCATTCTGTTTCTTCCTATCTGCTCTGCCCATTTCACAGGTGTGATTCAGGTATTCAAATGGCAGGGTGGGATCTAAGGGTTAGAAGACACCTTACATCAGTCTTCTGCACAGACTAGCAGAGCCTGGCAACGGTCTTATGGCTGGGCTCTGAGTCTTCGTCTGTGTTAGCCTTTCTGCTGGCCTGGCCTCCCATAGACTCCTTCTTGTGTAACTACACACGGCTTCAAGAGCATTGCACACACACATCCATTCAATAGAAGGTAGTTCTGGGTACCCTGGGGGGTCATGGTGCCCAAGGAATATGTAGTCTTGGGATGTACTGTTTCCTACTCCCAAAATTAAGATATCACACATAGCTGCTGGCTGCTTCAACCTTAAAAAAACATGTATGTTTTGTGCAAGAGGCATTCCAAATGTAGAATTTGCATTCCATACATAGTTCGAACGTTCCAAATTAGAAGCGGTGTTCCAATCTACATTCTAAAGGAATTCTTTCAATTCTAAATTAGAACTCTCATTCCAAACTTAGAACATCCTTTACAAAATAGAACTGTCAATCTTAGAACTCAAATGTTATTTGAGCAGAAAGCCTTGACATTACATCATGCCTTCATTGTGACACCAAAAACACCTTCATTACAAGTTTGTAAATTCGATTTTGCGCAGAAACTGGAGTTTCTGATCTAAGGGGTGTTGCAAAAAGAGTAACAGTACTGCACTTTGTGGGTTTCTCATGGACACATTTGGTCAGGTAAAACCTTATGAAACTTGTCCATGGAAAACAGCTCTGTGCTTGGGAAAAACCCAACAAAATCTGGGCAGAAAGGTGGACATCAGCTATAATTCTCCCGTGCTGAGAGGTAATTGCCTAGCAGTGCAATATTCTGCAACGTTGAATGTTTAAACACTACAGTATCGTCGATTGAAGTTATGACATTTCTGATGAGCTGGGCCTTCCTGCGTGCTGTCTGGGCAAGACTGGTCTAGAGCCAGGCATGAGCACCAACATCATATTTAACCTTGACAGCCTCCATGCTCAATAATGGACCCCATAATATATCTCAGATTATATAAGAAGAGTGGCTAGGGCTCATTTCCAGCCTCCAGGTACATGTCTGACTCCTATTTGTGACATTTTGAGGTGTTTGGTGTCAAATTCTTTTTTTTCCATTATAGCTTCTAGATATCAGAGTCACATCAGATTTCTAGTTCTGGACCCAAGAAGACCATAGTATACCTCAGATGACATACCAAGAGTGTCTAAGACCCATTTCTGGCCTCCAGGGGTGACTTTTTGAAGTTTTTGGGTTTAAGGGGGCAAAGTGACTTTTTCCACCCAGCCCAATGGTCTCAAAATCGGGTACGATATCAGGTGTTTCCCTTGGCTGGTAGCGGAAAAAAAACTTTATATAATATCAAAGTTATATATATCACATGAAAGCATCAGAGCTGACCTTTCTAACAAGTGTATTCGTATCTTGCGCACTCAAACAGTGTCTCTGATATCCATTCTGAGCTATTTGGAAAATTAGCAAATCTTGTCAAAAAAATGTTTTGGACGATTTTTGCTAATTTTCAGTATCAACCCACCTGACTGTTTTTGGGTCCCTGTGGCCACCAGGACCCTATATTATATCTCAGGTGATATAGCAAGAGTGTCTAGGGCTCATTTCCAGCCTCCAGGTACATGTCTGAGTCCTATTTCAGACATTTTGAGGTGTTTGGTGTCAAATTCATTTTTTCCATTATAGGCCTTAGATATCAGAGTCACATCACATTTCTAGTTCTGGACCCAAGAACACCATAGTATACCTCAGATGACATACCAAGAGTGTCTAAGACCCATTTCTGGCCTCCAGGGGTGACTTTTTGAAGTTTTTGGGTTTAAGGGGGCAAAGTCACTTTTTCCACCCAAGGTCGTGGAACTCGGAGCTGGGTAAAAGTTTAGCTTGAGTGCCCTCCCCATGGAGGTCAAAAATGTTATTGCATCAAAATCATTTAAAAACTATATAGGTGTAATTGTAGTGCCCTGAATTCTATATGGCTGCATTTGCACCGTTCTAGGTATTTACAAAATGAATTTCTAACACTTTTGAAGTCTCCATGAAGTGAAAAATGACCAAGTCCTAAAACTTCACTGGTGCATCAAAGTGGTCAAAAAAGGTCAACATTGGGTTAAAATTAACAAAACATAGTGCTGCAGTGGTCCAATAGCAGGCTAAAGACATAACGAATGACACAGAATGAACAGTTTTACTAAACACTTTGAAAATTCGATTTTCAATTTCAGGGGGACAAGGTCATGGAAGTCATGGAACTCCGAGCTGGGTAAAAGTTCAGCTTAAGGGCCCTCCCCATGGAGGTCAAAAATGTTATTACATCAAAATCTTTTAAAAACTATATAGGTGTAATTGCAGTGTCCTGAATGCTATGTAACTGCATTTGCACTGTTCTGTGTGCCTCCAAAATGAATTTCTAACACTTTTGAAGTCTCCATGAAGTGAAAAATGACGAAGTACAAAGACATCATTGGTGCATGAAAGTGTTTAAAAACGGTCACAAATGCATAAAAATGAAAAAAACAAAGTGCTACACTGGCCCAATAGCAAGCTAAACACACAATGAATGACCCAGAATGAATATATTTACAAATTACTTGGAAAATGCTATTTTAAATTTCAGGGGGACGAGGTCACAGAAGTCATGGAACTCCGAGCGGGGTAAAAGTTCAAACTTTCCACCCCTCATGGAGGTCAAAATTTTTAATCCATCAAAATCATTTAAAAACTATATAGGTGTGATTGGAGTGTCCTGATTGCTATATAGGTGCATTTGCACTGTCCTGTGTGCCTCCAAAGTGACTTTCTAACACTTTTGAAGTCTCCATGAAGCAAAAAGTGACTAAGTCCAAAGACCATTTGGAGCATCAAAGTGTTCAAAAACGGTCAAAAATGCATAAAAACGAAAAAAAACAAGTGCTACAGTGGCCCAATAGCATGCTAAACACACAATGAATGACACAGAATGAATAGTTGTACACATTACTTTGAAAATGCAATTTTAAATTTCAGGGGGACAAGGTCACGAAAGTCATGGAACTCCGAGCGGGGTAAAAGTTCAACCTTTCCCCCCTTAAGGAGGTCAAAATTTTAATACATCAAAATCATTTAAAAACTATATAGGTGTGATTGCAGTGTCTTGGATACATCCCACATGAATTTTAAACACATTAGGAGCATCTCTGATCAAAATAACCATAAAAATCCCAAAGCTGCATCAGTGCTTCAAAGTGCTCCAAAACGGTCAAAAATGGACGAAAATGAAAAATATTCTCCATATCTGAGTTTTTATAACATTCCTTAGATAATGTATATCTTGAATTAGTTTTAAATCCTTTTATTAAAAAGTTTCTTTTCTATGCTGCACTGGTGCAACGCCTCAAGTCTGAGAAGCTGCACCAGTGCAGCCGAAGCAGCACTGGTGCAGCCGAAGCAGACCTTTGACCAATCCGAGAAAAAAAGGTGTTTTTTTCCCTGGGCCCCTCCCCCAAACGAAAACACATTGACCTGAAGCCTAAGTGTATTCTGAGTCATAAAAAGTTTATTAGATGAAAAAATATTGTACGGGCACTTTTTTGCACAAAAAGTCACTTTTTGGCACTTTTTTGAGAGAAATAAAATAGTTCGCAAAATGGCGTCTGGGTAAGGTGGAAGGCGGGTCTCGGCCGCTAGAGTAACTTTGAACAGCAATGTAACTCGGTCGCTTGCCCACCGGGACACGAGCCCCCACCTCCGACAACATCTCCACAGCCTTGAAGAGTCTGCAAAGGTACCCGGCGGAGCCCTCGGCCCCTGCAGGCTTCCGGTAAGGGACAACTGCCTTGATCGCCAACAAAATAAACATGACATTGCCACTCCTTCTGTTAGCATGAATTCTTGAACTGCCGAAAAGGACTCTGGTCCAACTGCCGGTTGTAGGAAACTTTTTCCTGATGCTACTTCCGGACTGACCCGGCCCCGCCCAAAATGGCGCCGGTATCAATAGGAACTTACGAACACCTCGTGGTGTTTCTTTTTGCTAAACAAAAAAAAACTTGATGTTCTGAGACATGTATATGATCCTTTGTACACTTGACAAGAAGAAAGGAGAGCTCACTCGATGAACATGTAAAAAGGATCCCGTTAAAAATGATGATTACAAATGTACAATGTATTATATTTTTTATATATATATAGCTGATGTATAACCTCGCTTATGACGCACGCACACGGTATGCATATAGGAAATCTGATTGCAACTAGTCTGACTATGCTTCTAAATTATTAAATAAATGCCCCCGAACCCCCCCAGCCAGTTGATAGACGTTTTAGTTTGCTACAAATGAATTGATAAAACTTTCTAATGTTTTTTATTGCTGCAAAACAACACCCCCCACTGTACGCACTTTAGCCATTGCCGTGTCCGGCCAAATACGACTGCACCCTCATAAATCCACGTACTATGATTTTGCAAAAATAAAGGTTTTCGAAATTATGAACGGGTATTGCATGCTTTATTTGAAATATGGGATCGGCGGGAGAGTTCTTTTCTGTGCACCCTACCCTGCTCTCTCTTTAAGGTTATTAGAAGATGGTTGCCCAACCCCGGAGGAAGGATCGGATCTACGACACGATACTCTGCCTTCAAGGTACGCGACTGACTCATGAACTCTCGCGTGGAGAAAAGACCTCGACTTCTGAGGATGGGTAAAACGAAACGGTATAAATAATGGAATGTAAAAGAAGGGTAAAATAAAACGATGTAAATGTTATAAAGTACGACGCTCAAAGGTATTAGGGAACAGAGCTGACCAAAGAACTGAAGAACCTTAGAACGTCACAGCATTGAAGGAGATTTAAGGATCCCGATAGTGAGATACATCTACTAACTAGATACCTCGCACTAGGTACCTCTGGTTTCCTTTTTACGTTTCCCTGCACACGACCTATAAGGACACACTGCCCCCCCCGACTCCAGAAACCATACCCCAGGGATTCTACCCCGAGGAGGAAAGACGAGTATGAGGTAAGTAAAGGACTCTCGAATCCATGTATTTGATATGCGCGAATGTTGTCCCCCTCCCTTCCCCTCTTTTCCCTCCCTCTACAGGTTACATCAGGGGCCGCAACCGAGGTATGGCGAAGATCTGAAGCCTTGCCCCGTCTGATACGCGAAGCGGACCAACGCTGCAAGGTGGCGCCTAAGCACGCCCACAAACTACTCACGTAGCAAACGAGCCCATAAATTTAGTATGATCTGATGAAAAATGATCACCCTTAACCCATGCTGCACGAATGAACCCATGTCACGTATGATTCGAAACTATGAGAGAATGTGTGTGTGTGACTGAAGCGTTGACTCAACTGGTCGAAGGACCAAGAATGCAAGAAAGTGCGACACAGTGGTACCCGTTTTCCTTTTTCTCAAAGCATGTCCCCTCTACCCTGTCTAATGCTCGTCCACCTCAAACTGCATGCTTTCAAGATTCTAACGCAGACCCGTAAATGTCCTTTGCTGTGTAATGCACTAAATAGCCTTTCTTAAATACACTGCCACTCTCCATGTCGCACGTGTACTATTTAGCCTGCTGTTGCACTCTCTCTCTCTCTCTCTCTCTCTCTCTCCTTCACACTCCCACTCTTCCGAGCGATTAGCTCCGAAATTGGCAGACTGCCACCCCTAGCGCACCACCCAATTGGCTCCAAATACCGCCAGTATTTGCACAAAACTTGTCTTTAATAAAATCACCATGAGACCGTGTCACTACCTCTCCTTTCTGCTAAATTGACGAAACCGAGAATTGGCCATAAGGGAAAGGACAGGTAAGACGACTGAGGTTCCCTAATCTGACCCGTAATGAGGGAACTACATGTCAGCGGCTCCTATTATGAGATAAAATGCCTCAGATGACGCGACCTTCCCCGTTCCGAATTGTCGCAATACCCAAACCGTAAAGGTAATCGAAACCTCCCCATCTTCCCAGGACGCACCCAGTATTGCGTTCAGTTGCCCCCGATAAGAGTTTTTAACTATCCTTCACCCCCCGATCGTAAGAGATGGGTCGACTTGCGACTAACGCAGGCCAGCTGTGGTCCCTAGAAATGATTTTTTCGATAGGCAAATTTCAGAGTTTGGAATTCGAGAAATGCCACTGAACGCTCACCAACTGAACTGTGGCCTTCTGCCGATAGTACCCTTATAACCCAAAGTAAGATGATGCCCCCCCATCACAGTTTTCTATGTCCCTAGTTATTTTCCCATGAGACCCCTGTCTTTTCTAATTTAGTAATCAGGCCGCGAGAGGCTGCATAGGAACCAGAATGATGTTTTACAAAGTTAAAGATTAGACCGAAGCGAAGAAAACCATTACAATGAACCTTGTCGAAAGCGAAAATGTTTAGTTAAAAGGCAGGATGCATTGATAAAATGAAAGATGTTTAGCCTATGTTCGTCCCTCAGCGAGATACCTATTAGTACCATGTTGATAGCTCACAACACCCTTTTGTAAATATAAACCCCTAGAGAACGGTATAGCTTTGTCAGGCTTGTATTACGAAGGTGGGTCTCCATCAGATGAACTGTCGTGACTATAGTAAACAGTTGTGAAGGAAAGTCATAGTAAATCCAGCAGGCCCACCATCGATCATTTATATGTCAGTTGTCAACCCTAATATAACGGACGTTTCTATTGTCATTTACCTGGAGCTGGGAGAGAAATAGACTTGTGTGATTACCTTCCTCTGCCCATTCTCTAAAGACTGTCTTTTCAAACTCCTTCAAGGGTACAGCTGTCGGAGGAAAGAAGGACCGGATGTGGGAGCACGTGGCCTGACTACAGACTATGGAACGTCTGCGGCATGGGCCAAGGCGAGACCGCGACAGAACGGAGCTGCAGGACGAGGCACTATTTCCGACAAAACAAGAGGAGAGGGCTGACCTGATGCCCCTGTCCAATGTTCAAATGTGTGTCGAAAGGTCCCCGCTCCCTAAACTCGGTCATAAGCCCGCCTACCTGAAATCTCTCGTTCCCCTAGTTTGTTCCCGACCTGGCCATTGCTCCACCCCCCTTTTTCTCCGACCTACCCTATGGACTATTTGTACACTCTTCTTCCACCTGAACTTTTTGACTATCGACTCCGAAAGACACAGGGCGAAAAAGACCTTTTCGACCAGAAACGCGAGGAAAAGGTCGTGCCCTGCAACACGGGACCTAGAATAGAGCTGGACCCTTAGCTCCACCGCCGGTGCTCCACAGCGCCAACAAAGGACTGAGAACTCAGTAACTTCGAACATTGACACCCTCAATCATCGTTTCTGCTACGTCTCGTTTCTCTCCCAGCCACCATTGTATTGATTATGCTCCAACCAAATATATACGGAGCCTGTATATAATAACCTGTATGCAATGTACTGACTGCTCGCTACAGAATCATTTTTTGTATTACCTTACTATGACTTTCCTGCTAACAAGTTTATCAAAGTTTATCAATAGGCCCGCCTCCTAAAACTAGAGATCTTAAATGTAGTGTTTACGACTCCTTCACCTGGGGTCCTACTGCTTTTTCTTATGCCCACCATAATAGACTTGAATAGGAAATAGATCAGCAAGATGTCTTGAATATGTTAAAGGGAAGACTGTGGAAAATTAGTACGGTTTGGTAAACATTATCTGCGCCATCTTGCCTTTTCCCCTGATGCCACACTTTTGTCGTGCGCGCCCGCCATTTTTTTAGGTGCCTCGATCAGGACCATCCCTTTTGCACGCCACTGGCCCCCAACATAGCCCTTCGCCCTCGCCAAGCCTGCACGCTGACCAACCCCCCCTCGCTCGCACATGCTTTGAGTCATAAACCCCTCTTCAGCGCAGTTCTGCCTCAAAGCCCCATCCTGTTCCCAGCGCGACCCCTCCCTTCATTCTTTTCATAGTCCCCGGCCCTTTGATACAAAAAAAAACCCTTTTCCTGTGCCCGTTTGTCTTCCTTGTTCCCAGGCCGACACCTAGCTCTGCCGATACTATTCCTTGCCCCTCCCCGTACAGTTGAAAGCTTCCCTCATCAAAGGACCCCCGAGTTGATCAGAGCCCCCACCCCACGAGATCCGATCGAACCCCCCACACTCCATGAATCGGCGGAATATCCAGCTGCGCGATAACCATCACCTGTTGTGACCGGGGTGGGGACTTCTACTGTAAATGTGTGTGGGAACGGTCCCGAAGGGGAGATTCCGGGAATGTCTTTCCGTACATCAAAGCATTGCCATGAATATGTAAACTGTAATAAAGCCACAAAAACCTGTATATAAGGGGCCAGGCCTCAGAAATAAGTTAGAGCACCTCATGACGATACCTGCTGTCTGATTTGTCGTGTTCTCCTCCGGAGAGAATAAACCTTGTTTCCTGCCTTCCAGTCTCCAGCGCCTGCCTCTTCATTGATTAATGTTTCGTGGGTTAAAGAGGCGATACCGCCGGGCAAATACCGATTGTCCCCGACCTTAGTTTCTACACTAGCACCATTGGTTTTGCAAATGCTTGCTTGATCTTGTTATTAGCTACTGTTGGTAAGAACTCCTGCAGCAAGCTAGAGCCTCGAAGGGCGGCATGAATCGAGGGATTTGTTATTTGTAGACGTGCAATGAAGTCTGTGCTGGCCAGCCTGTGGCATGTTTATGCAGACTCGAGGTGGCGCTTTTCCTATAGTCCCCACTTTGTTTCTGGAACTCAGAGTTTGTTGCTTCGGCCTGCATGGGGGGGCTCTCAGGGGGCACTGTGGATGGTAATCCCCACCCCAGGTGACCCCTAAATGTACATCATTCAAGGTGATCAGTAAAAGGCGATGTTGATGAGATGATGTCTGAAGGGTGTGATCGTAACCTTGGCTTCCCCACTTGACCACGATTGCATGAACCTGTGACACGAATGTCTCGTCCTGCACCTCTCGCTCTCTACCTGGCGAGCACCGGCAGCAGACTGAACCTCAACATCAAGAGTATCTGTTTGGGACCAGCCATGCCTAGAAGTGTCTCCCTTGCCTTATATTGTACTAGTCTCACTATTCACCATCTGGTGAAGTGAGACCACGAGAGCTGTCTCGTCTGCTACAATAATAACCTTTATGAAGTGCTACGCCGGCGTCTAGGCGCTGTTCATCGGGTGAGGTGCATGCTATGTGGAGGCCACGATCATGAAAGGCTTCTGCTGTGTCTTAAGAGGTTGGCGAGATGCTGCTTGCTTGCGCTGCCGCAGTCCACAGGTGACCGGTCACTTCGACATGTACAGTGGAGTTGTAGTCCGTGTGTGCTGTGCGGTGCATCCTGCTTTTTCCTTCCACACCGGCTGTTTTTGAGTGGAGTTGGAGTTGTAGTCCGTGTTTGCTGTGCGGTGCATCCTGCTTTTTCCTTCCACACCGGCTGTTTTTGAGTGGAGTGGGAGTTGTAGTCCATGTGTGCTGTGCGGTGCATCCTGCTTTTTCCTTTCACACTGGCTGTTTTTGAAAGGAGTGGGAGTTGTAGGCCGTGCGTGCTGTACGGTGCATCCTGCTTTTTCCTTCCCCACCGGCTGTTTTTGAGTGGAGTGGGAGTTGTAGGCCGTGTGTGCTGTGCTGTGCATCCTGCTTTTTCCTTCCCCACTGGCTGTTTTGAGTGGAGTGGGAGTTGTAGGCCGTGTGTGCTGTGCAGTGCATCCTGCTTTTTCCTTCCACACCGGCTCTTTTTGAGTGGATTGGGAGTTGTAGTCTGTGTGTATTGTACGGTGCATCCTGCTTTGTCCTTCCACACCCGCTGCTTTTCAGTGGAGTGGGAGTTGTAGTCCGTGTGTGCTGTGCAGTGCATCCTGCTTTTTCCTTCCACACCGGCTGTTTTTGAGTGGAGTGGGAGTTGTAGTCCGTGTGTGCTGTGCAGTGCATCCTGCTTTTTCCTTCCACACCGGCTGCTTTTGAGTAGAGGGGGAGTTGTAGTCCGTGTGTACTGTGCAGTGCATCCTGCTTTTTCCTTCCACACCGGCTGCTTTTGAGTGGAGTGGGAGTTGTAGTCCGTGTGTGCTGTGCGGTGCATCCTGCTTTTTCCTTCACACCGGCTGCTTTTGAGTGGAGTGGGAGTTGTAGTCCGTGTGTGCTGTGCGGTGCATCCTGCTTTTTCCTTCCACACCGGCTGTTTTTGAGTGGAGTGGGTGTTGAAGGCCTTGTAGCTACCTGCTGGTGTCCCTTCTATCCACCTGGCCCACCCCCTCCCATGCATACTGTTTGCACTACGCGCCTGCACCACTGAAATCCTTGCACTGCCCCTACCTGCCCGCCACTGCCAGGGCGTTGAGCTCTGGTGTCTGTTGAATGGCAGAAAGGCAAATTCCTCTTCTTGCCATTACATCTTCGCTGGATGGGGCTTGGAATAAAGCAGATCCTTCTCTGCACCCCTCTTCCAAGTCAGTCATCTATTAAACTTTACTCCTCCCAGAGCAGGGTCTGCTATCCACCCCTGCTAGGGGAGCTCCTGTTGCTCCGGGGTGGACCTTACAAAGCATGTTAACAAATTGCTGTATTTTGTGCATGCCTTCGGGTCCCTCACCTCTGTCCTGAGTAGACTCGGCCTTGGATGCTGTATCCTGTCCTTGCCGTTGGGTGGACAGAGTAGAGAATTTACCGTCTGTAGCCTGTCCCTGTAGAGGGTGCTTCACCGTCACGCCGGTGTGGCCCCGGTACAGCTTTACTGGCTGTCTGTAGTTAGTGTATGACATGGGTTAGTGGAGTTGTTGTTTTTTCTTTACTCCTGGGTGGAGTAAACCGGAGCAATGAAATTCTGACATTCCCATTTCACTTATAATTGGTGATCATAACTAACTCACTCTCAATAACTCACTCGCTAACTCTCTCACTCTCACTAACTAAATCTCACTCACTCTCACTAACTCAATAACTCTCTCTCACTAACTAACTCACTCGCTAACTCTCTCACTCTCACTAACTCTCTCACTAATTTCATCACTCTTACTAACTCTCTCAATCTCTCACTAACTATCTCCCACTAATTAACTCACTAAATCTATCACTCTCAATAACAAAGTAAGTAACCTTCACTCTCCTGTTATTTATACCCACCCCTTTGTGGAAAAGTAAATTTTGCCATGTTGTATGTGCCTACGTGTTCCCTATGTTATGTTATATGTGCATGATCGATATGCATGTATTCCCCTATGATCGATTAAAGACGCAATTATAGTTGTGTCCATCTCTAGTATGCCAGTTTCCAGTTTTCGTGAATACAACGAATATCGGGCCTATGTAAAGCTACGTTGCCACGTTTTACAGTGTGCACGTTAATTCATTGAATTATCCCCGTTTCTAGGCCTCAAAAGGGCCCGGACTTAGATTCAGCGCCTGTTTTCTGAACCCTCTCCAAGGAGTGATACAGCCCCCACCTGTATCCCTGACTCTTAGCTTACTTTCATGCCTCGCAGTGCCCGGCTCGGCCTGGCTCTGCCTCCCAGTCTGCCAAGAATATGTTATGTTTCTAGTTATCAGTCCAGCCCTCCTTCTCTGCATTCCTAAGCTACTGAATCGCATCAATAGTTTCCGTCATGGTCTAGCCTTTATGTCTCCATGTAAGAGAAATACTGTATTAATATTTATAGAATATTCCCCGCACACGCACTACATGTAGAATTATGCATGCACCAGTCTTAATGTCTGTTAGCCTTTACTCTGATAACTTTTGGATTCTATCAACATGTACTCTAAACACCAGATACTAGATATGCCTGGGTACATGTCGCTCTGACACTCCAGACTTTAGTCTCCTCTTCTAGCGCAGAAGTCATAGCCCCCCAGTTCTCCCTGGTAACACGTCATTGTCAGTTTGCGCGCACCACTAGGTTAGAGGTCCCAGCTGCTCAGGTAGCCCCCTCCATGTTTCCGCCCCGTTTATGACATATTCTGTTACGTTTACATCACATGTCTGTGTATACGCCCTGTACACGCCTTCTTGTTACCTCATTTTGCCCTTATCTTTCGCGACTGCTACAAACTCCGCCTACTGCTACGCCTACTGTATTGAATGCAATGTATTTTGTTTAACTATATATACTAATGTTCAGTTATTAAAAGTTATGCGCATCATTCCCAGATCCTGCCCCCGGCAGCTGTCGGGCCCTGCCATCCCATTCCCATGCAGGCTGTCCTGTTCCTGTCCTTTTATGCCTGATTAAAGCCTGTACACTCTAGCTACCTCGAATCTTGACTCTTATTTATTGAGCTATCTGTTTGTATGAGTATCCCGAAAAATAGAACCGGTAATTAATTATTTATTTACCACATAATGGCGCCCGAATAGGGACTTGCCCTTTCCCCACGCGCCGGAGAAGCCACGCAGGCCCCCTGATCCTCTGCAGCCGTGACGGAACCATACCGTGCACGTGCAGATATTTCTGCTTCAAGTATCCCTCAGGCCCACGGAGGAGACGGAGGTTGCGGTCCAGCGTCCAGACGAGGTGGTGGAGGAACGCGGCGAGTCCCGACCAGAGCCCAAGCCGAGAGTCCAAGGTCCGAGGTATCCGGAGGCCCACCTGTAACTAAAGTCCGAGGTTCGTCCGTCCGTCGTCGTAGCAGTCCAGTCCAGTCCGAGGCCTTCCGTTCTTGCTGCCCGGTGAGTACCATTGCTGGGGTAGTATCTAGACAGGGTCAATTGATTTATCTCTGGTCCGTGGGTTTGGGTACACAGATCCAACACGAAGTGTCCACTTAGGTGGATGCGGGTCCTGACGTGTCTCTTTATGGGACCGGTAAGTTTCGTACTGTTTTAGCAGTGCATCTAGTCATTCTAGTAAGTTTCTGTTCCAGTAAGTTCTGTTTTTGAGAAATTCATGTATTCTGTTTTCAGTATTTCAGGTAATATTCTGTCCAAAATGTTATTTCATGTGTTTTCAATGTCGTGGTATGAATGATTCGTTTTTCAGTTATTATTGTGTTTATCGTGTATTGTATTGTGTCCAGACTCCAGCCTAGTTATGCCTCTGTTCTCAAAGTTACGTCAGTTAAAAACTAGAAAAGGTCTGCTCAAGGAAGCAGTTCCTGTCCCGCCTAGGGACAGTCCAGGTCATTTTATGTATCAAAAGCATGGCATAAGTGCCATATTATATCTAGATTTATGGGTGGAGTACACCAAGGAATTAGAGGAGAAGTATAGATGGCCCGTATCAGGTACGTGGGATGCCGAGTGCATCATGCGAGTAGAAGAAGCATTATGGAAAAAGAAAGCCAGACAGTCCCAGAGAGACTGTGGAAAAGTAAATTTTGCCATGTTCTGTGTCCCTACGTGTCATCCATCATATGTTATGTGTGCATGATCAATATGCATATGTTATTCCCCATGTCCGATTCAAGACGCAATTATAGTTGTGTCCACCTCTGGTATGTCATTTCCCAGTCCCCGTGAATACTACGAATATCAGGCCTATGTAAAGTTATGTTGCCACGTTTCTCAGTGTGCACGTTATTCTATTATAAAGTCCCCGTTTCCAGGCCTCAACAGGGCCCGGACATCAGATTCAGCTCCTGTCTCCTGAGCCTCGCTGAGGAGCGATACAGCCCCCACCTGTATCCTTGACCTTTCACTTACTTCCTGCCTCGCAGTGCCCGGTGCAGCTTGGCTCTGCCTCTGAGTCTGCCAAGACTATGTTATGATTCCAGTTATCAGTTTAGTCCTCCTTCTCTGCATTCCTAAGCTACTGAACTGCATCAATAGTTTCCGTCATTGTCTAGCCTATGCGGCTCCATGTTAAGAGAAATACTGCATTTAATGGTCATTTAATATTCTTAATCACGCACTACATGTAGAATAAATGCATGCTCCAGTCTTAGAGTCAGTTAGCTTTTCCCCTCATGACTTCTAGTTTATATCAACATGTTCCCTAAACATCAGATACTAGATAGGGTTTAGGTACATGTCGCTCCGACCCTCCAGACTTTAGTCTCTGCTCCTAGCACAGAGTTCATAGCCCCCAGCTTCTCCTAGTAACACGTCATTGCCAGTTTGCGCGCACCACCAGGTTAGAGGTCCCGGCTCCTTAGGTAGCCCCCTCCAAGGTTTCCGCCCATTCATGACATATTCTGTTACGTTTGCATCACATGTCTATGTATACGCCCTGTTACACCTTCTTTTTACTCTTATCTTTCGCGACTGCTACGCGTCACGCCTTCTGCTCCACCCACTGCTACGCCTACTGCAATGTAATGCTATGTGTTTGCGTTATGTATATATGCTCGTGTATTGTTATTAAATGTTAGCGCGCTCATCCCAGACCCAGCCCCAGCAGCTGCTGGGCCCCTGTTGCCCTACTGGGCCCTGTCGCCCTGTCATCCTATTCCTATGCAGGTTGTCCTGTTCCTGTCCTTATGCTGTATTAAACCTGCAAAACTCCTACTACCTCGAATCTTGACTCTTATTTATTGAGCTATCTGTTATGATATATGTCTAGTCAAAAATAGGGTATTATTTATTTATTTACCACATAATGGCGCCCGAACAGGGACTTGCCCTTTCCCCACGCGTCGGTGAAGCCACGCCGACCCCCTGACCCTCTGCAGTCGTGACGGAACCATACCGGCCACGTGCAGATATTTCTGCTCAAGTATCCCTCAGGCCCACGGAGGAGACGGAGGAGGCGGTCCAGCATCCAGACGAGACGGTGGAGGAACGCGGCGAGTCCCGACCAGAGCCCAAGCCGAGAGTCCAAGGTCCGAGGTATCCGGAGGTCCACCCGTAACTGAAGTCCGAAGTCCGAAGTCGTAGCAGTCCAGTCCAGTCCGAGGCCTTCCGTTCTTGCTGCCCGGTGAGTACCGTTACTGGGGTGGTATCTAGACAGGGTCAATTTAATTGACTCTGGTCTGTGGGTTGGTGGTACACAGTCCCACAAACGAAGTGTCCACTTCGGTGGATGCGGGTCCTGACGTGTCTCTTTAAGAGACCGGTAAGTTTCGTACTGTTTCAGCAGTGCATCTAGTTTCTGTTCTAGTCAGTTCTGTTCTCGAGAAATTTCAAGTATTTTCAGGTGGTATTCTGTTCGAACTGTTATTCATAATGTTCTTCATGTATTTTAATGTTGTGGTATGAGTGCGACGTGATTTCGTGTTTTCATTGTGTATTGTATTGTATTATGTCCAGATTATAGTCCAGTCATGCCGCTCTTCTCAAAGTTACGTCAGTTAAAAACTAGAAAGGGTCTGCTGGAAGCAGCAGTTCCCGTCCCGCCCAGGGACAGTCCAGGTCATTTTATGTATCAGAAACATGGCATAAGCGCCATATTGTATCTAGATTTATGGGTAGAGTATACCAAACAGTTAGAAGAAAAGTATAGATGGCCCGTATCGGGTACATGGGATGCCGAATGCATCATGCGAGTAGAAGAAGCATTATGGAAAAAGAAAGCCAGACAATCACAGAAAGACGCCATCGAGCTATGGCGCAAAGAAGCTCATAAAAGAACCGAAAAAGAAATCAGAAAGTCAGAACTAAGTAGAGAATCCCAAGAACGAGCCCAAGAAAGAGAATTAATCGAGATAGGTGAACAAGTCAAAGCCGAACAGTCAGACAGACAGAGGCATGCCCTTATTAAGGGTATGTATCCTCTTCTTGCCGAGGGCTTGCCAAAAGCGACCCCGGAGGCATCCAGTAATTTCCCGCCACCACTAGTTCCGACCAAGCTACGTCACAAACAGACCGCAGCTGATATTTTTATTTCGTCCTATTTGGACGACACCGTCCCTGAATATGCAAATCCTGTTCGCGCTCCGCCAGTCCCTGTAAATCAGGCACTTCCCGCTCCTCCAGACACCGGAGTACCTGTTACGGTACCCCCGGTCCAGCCCGCCATACAAGTCCAGCCTGCATTTCCATTTCCCACTCTGCCAGGACGAAGAGCCTCAGTAGACGACTCTAGTTTAGGGGCCGCAGGAGGAGGCCTTCCTCAAACCCCGCCGCCACACAAGCGTTTATCAGCACTCGAATTACATGCTCAAGCATCACAGCGTACTCCTAAAAGTAATAAGTCTGTTGCAGAAATCAGGCAAACCCTTGGCGAATGTGTCTATGACCCAGTTCCAGGCGAGTTTAATATGGTTTTATATTCCGTACGCGTAAGGAGAGTGACCGAGTATCTAGTCACCCTACCAAACATGAAAGAAGATCTAGACAGAATATATCGTTTCATCCGTACAGGGGATGATCCAGGAAGTATTAGTGATGCCATGTCTCAAAGGAAAGCTGAGATTCAGCGCATGATATTAAAGTTCTTAATTAACTGTCTAATAAGAGAACAGGATTACCCGTCTAAAGACCCGGAAGAAATGAAAACTCTAACAAAGTGGAGTGATAATATAGCCGAAGGAAAGCACAATACCATTAGTGCCATGGAAAGTATGTACAAGAAAATCCGTAGAGAAATAATAAAGATACACGAACAGCGTAAAGCAGCACAAGTAAGCGAGAAAGAAAGTATCTCTGATCCTGAAGAGGAAGACGACGAGAATACTGCCAGAATAGCGTATGTAGGAAAACCTAGATTTCCAGATCGCCATTTACGTCTAGAACCCAAGTCTACTTTCCATCATTCAGCACCAGAACAAGGTTCCCTAGAACAAGTATTTCAAGCTACCGATCACATTCTGAAATCACGAATCGGTTATAGTGAGTTAAGTACTATGCATGAACAAGAACTAGTCCGATCAGCAGTCCGATGGATTACTGATTCTACCACTTTCCCAGACGAAATAGTGGCACAAATGTTTCTGAAAATGCCCCCAGCCGAGCAGCGACTGGTGGGTATGTATATGATCCAGTACCTCATTACTCTGTATGAGGGTCAGCACTCTGATCCAGGTCCGTTACATGATATCCTGAACGAGTTACTCCAGTATAGATGGAGAGGTCTAGGTACCGATTTAATTAGTGTCATTCTAGAACAACGCCACAAATATAGAACGTTTCTGAATCCGCATTTTGTTCATGTCTCACCCCCAGAAAGTAAATCATTCTACATAGACAGACAGAATCCGTTACGAGAAGTCCACCCAGTCAGAGGAACGGGTGGCGAAATGCAGCGAGTGTTTGTATACACTCCGAATACAAAGATGGAACTTCTAGAGATGAAGAAATTAATTCCCTGTCATGACAAAGATCCAGCAGGGTTCCATAGAGAATTAAAAGACATGCTCCGTATGGGAGAATACACTTACCCAGATATCATTAAGATGTTAAAGGTCCTGTTGCCCGCAGGGGTGTATGAAAAGCTAAAGGAAAAAGAATGGGAGGTGGGAGAGAAAAAGATAGACTGGGCAGTTCTAGAAGCAGAAGACAAGGCACGAGTACCAGGTACTGGTCTTGGAGAGAAATGTAAAGAATTACCAGAATTATTGATTCAAGTTTTACCCAGATTATTGACAACTAGAAAAGAAGACTGGGATGCAATCTCAGCCTGTAAACAGAAACAAGACGAAGATATTAGTGATTTTTATTCTAGGTTTGAAAAGTGCTTTAGTATCAACAGTGGTCTCAAGACAAGTAGTGAGTCATACCCTCACCTTTTCGTTACTAAATTAGTCGAGAATTCAAGCCCACAAGTTAAAAATCGAGTTTTGAAAGTCGAAAGCACCTGGCAAGCAAATACTCCGTCCCAGATGCTCCAGATGCTCCAGTACCACCAGAATAGAATCAGGGAAGAGCAAGAACACGAGAGAAAACGTATGAAGGACACGAAAATGAAAGTACTAGTTGCACAATCTGTTCCTCAAGACAGTCAGAAGAGGGGTCCAAATCAAGCCAGTCATCCTGCAGCACCCGTTAAAGGGAACTGCAATTATTGTAAACAGCCAGGTCATTTTATAAATGAGTGTGCAGTTCTGAAACACAACATAGCTACTGGTAAGACTAAAGAAAGACCACGTCCGCCTAGACAGGAACAAGTTTCACAGATTCCTCAGCCACAGAATGCACCACAGACAGTTACAGCACCGCAGCCTATTGCTGCAACACAGCATGTTACATCGCAGATGTACCAGTATGCACAGTCTGAGTATCCAGAGTACCAGCCATATTCATGAAACAGCCTAGAGAGGGAGGTAGGCTTGCCTCTCATCGAGATACCTGTAGATCAAGAAGGTCCCTATGTTCACAGTCAAGTATTAGGGAAAGACAGAAAGTTTTTGATTGATACAGGGGCAAGTAGGACCACAATTAGTCATGCCGAAGTTCCAGGGGCTCCGCTCTCAGGCTCTAGAAATGTTTCCCTTGGATTTTCAGGAAAGCCTATCGTGAATGAGATTTCAAAACCAGTCACTCTAGAAGTAGGTCCATTGTCCCGCACTACTGATCTGTTACTTACTAAATCATGTCCAGAAAATCTATTAGGCATTAAAACACTGAAAGAATTGGGTGCAGTCATATGCTGTTCCCCAGAGGGAATACGATTGTTTCTACGTGACTTTAAGGGTCACTACGTATTACGAGATTTTGATTCCAGACTGTCTAATGTCCCGCAGCATTTATGGGCGCAAGGTCCAACTGATGTAGGTTATATGCAAATCACACCCCATCGTGTGACTCTCAAACCAGGTGTAGTGTTACCACGAATCAGGCAGTATAGATTGCCACCTGAGGCCGTAGCAGCCTTATCCAAAATTATTGACGAGCTCATGGCTCAAGGAGTAGTTGTAGAAACTGACTCCAATGTATGCAATTCTCCGATCATTCCAGTCATGAAACGTACTGATCCAAATGCACCCCCAGTATATCGATTAGTGATTGATTTACGGGAGCTTAACAAATGTATTATTCCTCAGTACCCAGTTGTCCCAGATATCTCTTCCCTATTGACAGCCATTGATTCCGAAGCCACGTTCTTCACTGTCATAGATCTTAAGAATGCATTTTTTAGTGTTCCCATCCATCCAGACAGCCAGTTTCTTTTCGGATTCTGTTTAAATGGAAGGAGCTATATGTTTACACGAGCTCCTCAAGGTTTCACAGAAAGTCCTAGTATTTACAGTCAAGCACTCAAGAGACAACTAGACAATATTCACATGCCAACTGACACTGCCCTGCTCCAGTATGTCGATGATCTACTGATCACAGCCCGTTCTGAACGTGACTGCGAGCGGGCGTCACTTACAGTTCTGTATTTCCTAGCCGAGATGGGACACAAGGTGTCCCCTTCGAAGCTTCAATTCTGTGTCCAGCAAGTGGTCTACTTAGGACACTTACTGTCCAAGAGGGGTAGGCAGTTGACACCAGACCGTATCCAGTTAATAGCGAGTCTTCCCCAGCCCAGAACCCAGAAGGAGGTACGTGCTTTTATTGGCCTTACTTCTTACTGCAGACAATGGATTCCTCAGTATGCATTTCTAGCCAAGCCACTGATACAGTTAACGACACAGGAGGCAGCCGTATCGACTGTCCTCCCTTGGACATCTGAACATACACTTAGTTTCAATGAGTTAAAGAAAGCTTTATGCCAAGCTCCAGTTCTAGCAACACCGAAGTACAGTAAGCCTTTTACACTTTTCGTTACAGAACGTGAAGGTACAGCATTATCTGTTCTTACACAAGATCAAGCAGGACAATACAAGCCCTGTGCTTACTTTTCTAGCACACTAGATCCAGTCGCCCAGGCGTTGCCTGCGTGCCTCAAGTCAGTTGCAGCCACAGCACTAGCTATCAGACAAAGTGATTCCATAGTTTTAGGACACTCCTTGACAGTACAAGTCCCACACTCCGTAGAAGTTCTTTTAAACCGAACACAAACACAGCACTTGACAATTGCACGATTAACAGGTTATGAATTGACACTGTTTCAGCCACACATAGAAATCAGACGCTGCAACGTTCTGAACCCTGCTACACTGTTACCATCAGTTAATTCAAATCCTGACACACATGACTGTGTGGAAGTAGTTAACATTACGACAAAGCCAAGACAAGATCTGACAGACATTCCGTTACCAGATCCCGACCTGACACTTTATGTGGATGGGTCATGTATGAGAACAAGTACAGGAGAACTAGTCGCCGCGTATGCAGTGACTACTGACACTGAAGTTATTGAAACACACCGTATTGACACCCTGTCCGCTCAAGCAGCAGAGCTAGTTGCTCTGACACAAGCCTGTATACATGCCAAGAACCTGAAAGTTAATATTTACACAGATTCACGCTACGCATTTGGAGTTGTACACGACTTTGGAGTGCTCTGGCAGGAGAGAGGTTTCATGACTTCTCATGGAACCAAGATTCAGCATGGTCTCCTTATTCAAGCTCTGTTAGATGCCATACATTTACCGACATCTATCGCTATCATGAAGTGCAAAGCACATACGAAAGTTACTGACATTATTTCTCAAGGTAACGATCTAGCAGATCGCACAGCCAAGCTTACAGCACAGACTCTAGACATTCCAGTTAACATGACACACACTCCAGATCCGACTACATGTATGACAGTTAAGGACCCCACCCAAGATGTCATAGACATCCAGTTACATGCTACTCCCGATGAAATCAAGAAATGGTCCGAACAAGGAGGGGTCCAGACAGATCAAGGATGGTTAACAAAGGGTAGAGCCACATGGTTTCGCCCCGACTCTATGGTTCAAGTCATCATTAATACCGCACATAGTCCAGCACATCTAGGAGAAAAAGCTATGTTAGACAGTATCCAGAACATTTGGTTCAACAAGCATTTACGAGCTGCAGCCAAGCAGAAAGTCCGTACCTGTATGATATGTTGTCAGTTTAATCCAGGTAAAAGTGTCCCGGTGGAACAAGGTGGATTCCAGCCCCCTGACCACCCTTTTGAGGTCCTCCAGATGGATTATATTCAGATGGAGCGATGTCGAGGTTTCAAGTATGTCCTTGTAGTTGTATGCGCTTTGTCCAGGTGGACAGAAGCATATCCAGTTCCAGATTACACAGCCGCGACCACTGCCAAGCAGTTGGTTCGTGAGTTTTTCCCTCGATATGGACTCCCTAGAGTCGTATATTCTGATAACGGTCAGCCATTCTCATCTGAGTTGATGAAGCACGTTTCCCTGTTGTTGGGGTACCAGTGGAAGTTTCATTGTGTACGCCATCCTGAAGCAGCCGGTCTGGTCGAGAGACATAATCAGACTCTGAAAATCCGTATTGCAAAAGTGTGTAAAGATAAGGGTGTGGACTGGTTAGTAGCTCTGCCAGTCGCTTTGTTTTATATGCGCATGGTCGCACATTCCAGATCAGGTCTGTCCCCGTATGAGGTCGTTTTCGGCCGCCCCCCTAACATGTGGGGTACTCCTAGACCCCGAAGTATTACTGATGTTTCATGTAATATGCTGACAGATTACCTAGCTTCCTTGATGTCTGCCCTCAACTCATGTCGTTCACAGGTTGCCGCCGCATTTCCAGACAATACCGAGGTGGCACCGCACGAAATCGTTCCAGGTTCGATGGTGATGGTCCGAAACTTTGACAGAATAAGTCCGCTGGAGCCTCGTTGGAAAGAGCCCCGACAGGTCCTCCTCACCACCCGTACAGCCGTGAAGTTGGAAGGACGTAAAGGATGGATACACCTTTCTCATGTTAAACTTTTTAAAGGATTGAAACCGGTCTTCAAGAACATTTCCCAGGATATCAAGACTTGTCAAAACATTGTTCCTAAGGACTGTCCCGCAAATGACATTGACACAACCCCTCCCCTGTTAGAGAAAACTCCGCAACAGGAGTATAAGCAAAAGTTAAGGTCTAGTAAAATAAGTCAGTCAGTTTGATTGTATAAGTCCTCCCCTAGGTGAAACGGTTAGACTGTTTCTGACATGTATAAAATAGACCCCCATAGTGAGAGAGTCAGTGAAAACTCAATTCGATGTATCGTTTTTCTAAGTTTCATATTATTCATCAGCATAATGATTTCCTGCACCAGTTATGCATTCTATCTGTATTTTCCAGTTTCTCATGTATATGAGCCTTTTAATGTTACAGTAGAGCACACGTTTAGTGATCTGCCTCCTCACGAATATTCATACCGCCTCGCTATGCGTAATAACTCATTTATCCGCATGTTACATTATTCACACCAGACCAGCAATGCCACTAATTGTTGGGTGTGTGCTCGACTGCCCCCTTTCCAGACGTCAAAGGGAGTTCTGCCACTCTTTCCGTATCCTTTTTCACATAATGGTTCGTGTGGAGCATGGTCCACGTTAACGTCATCTTCGACAGATATGTCCTTTCTTAACAGCACATGTTTCCCAGACAAGCAAGGTTTCCCCCACAGAACAGGTTTAGATCTAGAAAATGAAGTGTACAATTTAGGTAACTATTCTTCGAATTTCATGGTTCTGAATGTTCAGTCTGATACTACTCCAGACTCACCTGCTATTTCAGTATTACCAGTCAAAGGCGAATTATGTGTCCGAAATAATGGTTCTGTACACGTAGGACATAGTGATTGTACTACTATTATCAAGTATAGTGACAGTGGGAAATCTATTTTTAAAGCTTCACGTCATTCTTATTTCGTTTGTGGTCAAACTGCATATGTTCGTCTGCCCCTCGATTGGGAGGGAACCTGTTACATTGCCTTCCTACTGCCACCTGTTTTCCTAGCCCCACCTGATTATCATAGAAATTCCTTCCTAGTACATGCTAGACACAAGAGAAATCTCCCGATTGTCGATTATACTGAAACTGCTGCAGAGCAATTCATTGATATTGATAAAGGTGTTTTCCCTTATTTAGGTACAGTTGTAAATAGTAAGCTAATCCGTAGGTTAACAAGAACCCTTGAAGCAGTAGTAGATGAGACTGCCTCCGCTCTAGGTAACTTAACCGAAGAGCAATCCTTTATGAGAATTGTTGTGCTCCAGAATCGTCTCGTCCTTGACGTCATACTGGCCGATAGGGGCGGGGCCTGTAGAGTCATCGGATCTAGTTGTTGCATTTTTATTCCAAATAACGCGCCGTCTGTTTATTCAGCTATAACCAGACTCCATAAAATTGCCCATCTGATACACCAAGATCCAGGCACCTGGACATGGTCCGGTTGGTTCTGGAATATAATTTCCGCCTGGGGATGGAAAGTCCTGTCCTTTCTAGGTATCGCAGTAGCGATCATATTCAGCTGCTGCCTCTGTATACAATGTGGCCCTGCGATTTGCGGCATGTGTGCTACCTCTTGTATTCCTAGTCCCAAGCCCCGTTCTAAATCTCGTTCCAAGACAATTCGAGATGAACAAATGGTACTGTATGAAATGATAGATGGTATCATGAATATTAATGTTTCCTGATGGAAACGTAGTGACAAGGAGGGAATGTGGAAAAGTAAATTTTGCCATGTTCTGTGTCCCTACGTGTCATCCATCATATGTTATGTGTGCATGATCAATATGCATATGTTATTCCCCATGTCCGATTCAAGACGCAATTATAGTTGTGTCCACCTCTGGTATGTCATTTCCCAGTCCCCGTGAATACTACGAATATCAGGCCTATGTAAAGTTATGTTGCCACGTTTCTCAGTGTGCACGTTATTCTATTATAAAGTCCCCGTTTCCAGGCCTCAACAGGGCCCGGACATCAGATTCAGCTCCTGTCTCCTGAGCCTCGCTGAGGAGCGATACAGCCCCCACCTGTATCCTTGACCTTTCACTTACTTCCTGCCTCGCAGTGCCCGGTGCAGCTTGGCTCTGCCTCTGAGTCTGCCAAGACTATGTTATGATTCCAGTTATCAGTTTAGTCCTCCTTCTCTGCATTCCTAAGCTACTGAACTGCATCAATAGTTTCCGTCATTGTCTAGCCTATGCGGCTCCATGTTAAGAGAAATACTGCATTTAATGGTCATTTAATATTCTTAATCACGCACTACATGTAGAATAAATGCATGCTCCAGTCTTAGAGTCAGTTAGCTTTTCCCCTCATGACTTCTAGTTTATATCAACATGTTCCCTAAACATCAGATACTAGATAGGGTTTAGGTACATGTCGCTCCGACCCTCCAGACTTTAGTCTCTGCTCCTAGCACAGAGTTCATAGCCCCCAGCTTCTCCTAGTAACACGTCATTGCCAGTTTGCGCGCACCACCAGGTTAGAGGTCCCGGCTCCTTAGGTAGCCCCCTCCAAGGTTTCCGCCCATTCATGACATATTCTGTTACGTTTGCATCACATGTCTATGTATACGCCCTGTTACACCTTCTTTTTACTCTTATCTTTCGCGACTGCTACGCGTCACGCCTTCTGCTCCACCCACTGCTACGCCTACTGCAATGTAATGCTATGTGTTTGCGTTATGTATATATGCTCGTGTATTGTTATTAAATGTTAGCGCGCTCATCCCAGACCCAGCCCCAGCAGCTGCTGGGCCCCTGTTGCCCTACTGGGCCCTGTCGCCCTGTCATCCTATTCCTATGCAGGTTGTCCTGTTCCTGTCCTTATGCTGTATTAAACCTGCAAAACTCCTACTACCTCGAATCTTGACTCTTATTTATTGAGCTATCTGTTATGATATATGTCTAGTCAAAAATAGGGTATTATTTATTTATTTACCACAAGACGCCATCGAGTTATGGCGCAAAGAATCTCATAAAAGAACAGAAAAAGAAATCATAAAGTCTGAATTAAGTAGAGAATCCTCAGAAAGAGCCCAAGAAAGGGAATTAATTGAAGTAGGTGAACGAGTTAAAGCCGAACAGTCAGACAGACAGAGAAATGCCCTCATTAAGGGTATGTATCCTCTTCTTGCCGAGGGTTTGCCAAAAGCAACCCCGGAAGCACCATGTAATTTTCCGCCGCCATTAGTTCCGATTAAGCTACGTCACAAACCGACCGCAGCTGATATTTTTCTCTCGTCGTATTTGGACGACACAGTCCCAGAATATGCGAATCCTGCTCCGCCAGCTCCGGTAAATAATGTAATTCCTGTTCCTCCAGCCACCGGGGCACCTGTTACAGCACCTGTTACGGTACCCCCGGTCCAGTCCATAGTACAAGTTCCCGCTACATCGGTCACTCTGCCAGCACGAAGAGTATCAGTCGACGATTCCAGTTTAGGGGCCGCGGGAAGAGGTCCTCCGGGTACCCCGCCGCCACACAAACGTATAACGTTAGTCGAGTTACATGAACGTGCGTTACAGCGTACGCCCAAACATCAGTCCGTTGCAGATATCAGGCGAGCTCTCACCGAATGCCGTTATGATCCAGTCCCAGGCGATGATAATATGGTTATATATTCATTGCGCGCAAGACGGGTGACCGAGTATTTGGACACCCTACCGAATATGAAAGAAGATCTAGACAGAATATATCGTTTCATCCGTACAGGAGAAGATCCAGAAAGTATTGGCGAAATCATGTCTCTAAGGAAAGCTGAGACTCAGCTCATGCTATTAAAGTTTCTAATCAATTGTTTAATAAGGGAACAAGATTATCCAGACAAAGATCCAATCGAAATGAAAGTCCTGACAAAGTGGAGTGATCATATAGCCGAGGGAAGACACAAGACACTCAGTAGTATAGACAGTATGTACAAGAAAATTCGTAAGGAAATAATAAGGTTACACGAGAAACGCAAAACAGCACAAGTAAGCGAGAAAGAAGATAACTCTGATACTGAAGAAGTAGAAGACGAGAATACCGCCAGAATAGCGTATGTAGGTAAATCTAGATTTCCAGACCGACATTCACGCCTAGAACACAAGAAAGTCTTTCATCTTCCAGCACCAGAACAATATTCTCTAGAACAAGTATTTCAAGCTACCGATCACATTCTGAAATCACGAATCGGTTATAGTGAACTTAGTACCATGCATGAACAAGAACTAGCCCGATCAGCAGTCCGATGGATTACTGATTCTACCACTTTTCCAGACGAAATAGTGGCACAAATGTTTCTGAAACTGCCCCCAGCCGAGCAACGACTGGTGGGTATGTATATGATCCAGCACCTCATTACACTATATGAAGGACAACATTCTGATCCAGATCCGTTACATGATATTCTGAACGAGTTACTCCAGTATAAATGGAAAGGTTTAGGTACCGATTTAAGTAGTGTCATTCTAGAACAGCGCCACAAATATAGAACGTTTCTGAACACGCATTTTGTTCACGTCTCACCTCCAGAAAGTAAACCATTTTACATAGATAGACAGCATCCGTTACGAGAAGTACACCCAGTTAGGACACCGGGTGGTGAAATGCAACGAGTATTTGTTTACACCCCTATCACATAGATGGAACTCTTAGAGATGAAGAAATTAATTCCCTGTTACGACAAAGATCCAGCAGGGTTCCATCGAGAATTAAAAGACATGCTCCGTATGGGAGAATACACGTATCCAGATATCATTAAAATGTTAAAGGTCCTGTTGCCCGCAGGGGTATATGAAAAACTCAAGGAAAAGGAATGGGAGGTGGGAGAGAAAAAGATTGATTGGACAGCTCTAGAAGCTGAAGATAAAATACGAGTACCAGGTACCGGTCTTGGGGACAAATGTAAAGAATTGCCCGAGTTATTGATACAAGTTTTGCCAAGGTTATTAGCCACGAAAAAGGAAGATTGGGATGCAATCTCAGCATGTAAACAGAAACAGGATGAAGATACTAGTGATTTTTATTCTAGATTTGAAAAATGTTTTATTATTAACAGTGGTTTGAAGACAGGTAGCGAGTCATACCCTCATCTTTTTGTTACTAAACTAGTCGAGAATTCAAGCCCACAAGTTAAAAATCGAGTTTTGAAAGTCGAAAGTACCTGGCAAGCTAGTACCCCGTCACAAATGTTACAGATGCTCCAGTATCACCAGAATAGAATCAGGGAAGAGCAAGAACACGAAAGGAGACGTATGAAAGACACGAAAATGAAAGTACTAGTTGCACAATCTGTTCCACAAGACAGTCAGAAGAGGGGTCCGAATCAAGCCAGTCATCCTGCAGCTCCCGTTAAAGGGACATGCAATTATTGTAAACAACCAGGTCATTTTATAAACGAGTGTGCAGTTCTGAAACACAACATAGCAACTGGTAAGACTAAAGAAAGACCACGTCCGCCTAGACAAGAACAAGTTTCACAGACTTCCCAGACACCACAGAATGCACAACAGACAGTTCCAGCACCGCAGCCTATTGCTGCAACACAGCATGTTACACAGCAGATGTACCAGTATGCCCAGACAGAGTATCCAGAGTATCAACCGTATTCATGAAACAGCCTAGAGAGGGAGGTAGGCTTGCCTCTCATCGAGATACCTGTAGATCAAGAGGGTCCCTATGTACATAGTCAAGTATTGGGGAAAGACAGAACGTTTTTGATTGATACAGGGGCAAGTAGGACTACTATCAGTCATGACGAGGTTCCAGGGGCTCCGCTCTCAGGCTCTAGAAATGTTTCCCTTGGATTTTCAGGAAAGCCTATTGTTAACGAGATTTCAAAGCCAGTTACTCTAGAAGTTGGTCCATTGTCCCGAACTACTGATTTGTTACTTACGAAGTCATGTCCAGAAAATTTGTTAGGCATTAAAACATTAAAAGAATTAGGTGCAGTTATTTGCTGCTCTCCAGAAGGAATACGATTGTTTTTAAGAGACTTTAAAGGTCATTATGTATTACGTGATTTTGATCCAAGATTGTCCAATGTTCCACAGCATTTATGGGCGCAAGGTCCAACTGATGTAGGTTTTATGCGAATCACACCCCATTGTGTGACCCTCAAGCAAGGTATAGTCTTGCCACGGATCAGACAGTACAGATTGCCACCTGAGGCTGTAGCAGCCTTATCCAAAATTATTGACGAGCTCATTGCTCAAGGAGTAGTCGTAGAAACTGACTCCAATGTATGTAATTATCCTATCATTCCAGTCATGAAACGTACTGATCCAAATGCACCTCCAGTATATCGATTAGTGATTGACCTTCGAGAACTTAATAAATGTATCATACCCCAGTATCCAGTAGTCCCAGATATTTCATCTCTATTGACAGCTATTGATTCTGAAGCTACATTTTTTACTGTTATAGACCTCAAGAATGCATTTTTCAGTGTCCCGATTCATCCAGACAGCCAGTACCTTTTCGGTTTTTGTTTAAATGGAAGGAGCTATAAATTCACATGAGCTCCTCAAGGTTTCACAGAAAGCCCTAGTATTTACAGTCAAGCACTTAAAAGACAACTAGACAATATTCACATGCCAACTGACACTGCCCTGCTCCAGTATGTAGATGATCTACTGATCACAGCCCGTTCTGAACGTGACTGCGAGCGAGCGTCACTTACAGTTCTGTATTTCCTAGCCGAGATGGGGCACAAGGTGTCCCCTTCGAAGCTTCAATTCTGTGTCCAGCAAGTGATCTACTTAGGCCACTTACTGTCCAAGTGGGGTAGGCAGTTGACACCAGACCGTATCCAGTTAATAGCGAGTCTTCCACAGCCCAAGACACAGAAGGAGGTACGTGCTTTTATTGGCCTCACTTCTTATTGCAGACAATGGATTCCTCAGTATGCATTTCTAGCAAAGCCACTGATACAGTTAACGACACAGGAGGCAGCCATATCGACTGTCCTCCCTTGGACATCTGAACATACACTTAGTTTTAATGAGTTAAAGAAAGCTTTATGCCAAGCACCTGTTCTAGCTACACCGAACTACAGTAAGCCTTTTACACTTTTTGTCACAGAACGTGATGGTACTGCATTATCTGTTCTCACACAAGATCAAGCCGGACAGTACAAGCCTTGTGCTTTTTTTTCGAGCACATTAGATCCAGTAGCCCAGACTTTGCCTGCGTGCCTCAAGTCAGTTGCAGCCACAGCTCTAGCAATCAGACAAAGTGATTCCATAGTATTAGGACACTCCCTGACAGTACAAGTTCCACACTCCGTGGAAGTTCTTTTAAACCGAACACAGACTCAGCACTTGACCATTGCACGTTTAACAGGTTATGAACTGACACTGTTCCAGCCACACATAGAAATCAGACGCTGCAACGTTCTAAATCCTGCTACTCTGTTACCGTCAGTTACTTAAAATCCTGCCACACATGACTGTGTGGAAGTCATTAACACTATGACTAAGCCAAGACAAGACCTGACAGACATTGCATTACCTGATCCCGACCTGACACTTTATGTGGATGGTTCATGTATGAGAACGAGTACAGGAGAACTAGTAGCCGCGTATGCAGTGACTACTGACACTGAAGTAATTGAAACACACCGTATTGACACACTGTCTGCTCAAGCAGCAGAGCTAGTTGCTCTGACCCAAGCCTGCATACGTGCCAAGAACCTGAAAGTAAACATATATACAGATTCACGTTACGCATTCGGAGTTGTACACGACTTCGGAGTGCTCTGGCAGGAGAGAGGTTTCATGACTTCTCATGGAACCAAGATTCAGCATGGTCTCCTCATTCAAGCTCTGTTAGATGCAATACATTTACCGACAGCTATCGCTATCATGAAGTGCAAGGCACATACGAAAGTTACTGACATCATTTCCCAAGGTAATGATCTAGCAGACCGAACAGCCAAGCTTACAGCTCAGACACCAGACATTCCAGTTAACAAGACACAGACATCCACTCCAGAACAGATTACTTGTATGACAGTTAAGGACCCTACACAAGATGTCATAGACATACAGTTACATGCTACTCCTGAAGAAATCAAGAAATGGTCCGAACAAGGAGGGGTCCAGACAGATCAGGGATGGTTGACGAAGGTGTGAGAAGTTGGCCTGGTAGGGGATGTTTCCAATTCTGGAACCACCTACTACCTGACCAAACAATCCCTTATGGTGTCTGGTTGTAAGTCAACCTTATTAGACAAGCTATCCTAGGGGTAGCATGGACTAAGCAGCCTAAAGGCTTAACTTAAGAGGTCGTGTTAAGCGAGCTGTTTTACCACATACAATCCTGTAATACCAAATGAAAGGACACCACACAAGTATATATTATAAAAATATATGTGTTTATTACTAAAAACAATCCCCAGTATTCTTTATGAATAAAGGGGCACAAGCGTTAAATCAAAAGCACTGTTTAAACATACAAAGTTGCACAATTATGGATGAGGGCGGGGGGCCACTCAAACCATATACTAAACAAGTGGTATAAGAGGGGCCACTCGAACAGTGGTTAGGCCTAGGGCCTAGGGAATCGCTGGGAGCAGTCAGGACAAGCAATGCTGAAGTCGGGAATGGCCCTCGGGATTCGGGAGAAGTGCGGAAAGCGCACGCATGCACCAATGTTAACCAATGGTGCGTAAAAGTTGTAAAGTTAAAGTTTAAGGACACTTCCGCTGAACCTAGAGGAACAAAACTTAAGACACAGACCCTAGAGATGTGTACCAGTGTGGGAACACCGGCAGAGCAAAGTTACCGGCACTTAAGAGTATATGGTATGGCCTTATCCTGAAACAGCTTAGGGAGTTGTTCCCGACAGCTGCAGACAGGCTCAGCTCATGCTAGAGCTCCATCTCACATTAAACCACGCACTCTGCCTCCAGGATTGATGAGGCCTTCCATAGGAGTGGCTGACAGGTTAATATGTGTCCAGATATAGGTTTAGATATAGGTATACTATATCTAAGCAAGGGGTGATTACACCACCTTACCCCAGCTGGGTGATCAGCCAGTTGTGTCAATTTAAGAACCAGCCAGGGGTGGCAAAAGATATGCTGCAGCCCCTGGTAGGCCTTGGTGGCTCCTATGCCCTGGGCACCTATAGTGCATTATACAGGGGCTGACAAGGAGTCCATTTCCAATTGTGGTATGTACCTAGGGTACATGGAATCCATTTTACAGAGAGAGCAGATGGCCTGGGGCCCTGATTAGCAGGGAACCAGGTCAACTAAGTCAAAAAACCAGCTAAACACAGGCAAAAAATCTGGGGTAACCATAGTCAGGTAGCCACCTTCCTACAGAAGGGAAAAGCCACATGGTTTCTCCCCGACTCTATGGTTCAAGTCATTATCAATACCGCACTTAGTCCAGCACACCTAGGAGAAAAAGCCATGTTAGACAGTATTCAGAACCTTTGGTTTAACAAGCACTTACGAGCTGCAGCCAAGCAGAAAGTCCGTACTTGTATGATATGTTGTCAATTCAATCCAGGTAAAAGTGTCCCGGTGGAACAAGGTGGATTCCAACCTCCTGACCACCCTTTCGAAGTCCTCCAGATGGATTATATTCAGATGGAGCGATGTCGAGGTTTCAAGTATGTCCTTGTAGTTGTATGCGCTTTGTCCAGGTGGACAGAAGCATATCCAGTTCCAGATTACACAGCAGCGACCACTGCCAAGCAGTTGGTTCGTGAATTCTTCCCCCGTTATGGACTCCCTAGGGTCGTGTATTCTGATAACGGCCAGCCATTCTCATCCGAGTTAATGAAACATGTTTCCCTCTTGTTAGGGTACCAGTGGAAGTTCCATTGTGTGCGCCATCCTGAAGCAGCCGGTCTCGTAGAGAGACATAATCAGACCCTGAAAATCCGTATTGCCAAGACATGTAAAGAGAAAGGTGTAGACTGGCTAGTTGCCCTGCCAGTTGCTTTATTCTTTATGCGAATGGTCGCACACTCCAGATCAGGTCTGTCCCCTTATGAGGTCGTATTCGGCCGCCCCCCAAACATGTGGGGTACACCTAGACCCGCAGTATTACAGATGTTTCCAGTAATATGTTGACAGATTACCTAGCTTCCTTGATGTCTGCCCTACACTCTTGTCGTTCACAGGTTGCCGCTACATTCCCAGACAATACTGAAGTGAAACCGCATGAGGTCATTCCAGGCGACCTCGTCCTTGTAAGGAATTTTGATCGTTCAAGTCCGCTGGAGCCTCGTTGGAAGGAGCCACGACTTGTCCTTCTGACCACCCGTACGGCCGTGAAGTTGGAGGGCCGCAAGGGTTGGGTCCATCTGTCCCATATCAAGAAGTTCCATGGAGTCCGGAAAAAGACATTTTTAAAGGACATTTCTAAAGACTGTCTGAAAGACTGCCTGAAACCAGACATTGATCTGAATCCTGAACTGAAAGTTCCTCTGTTAGAGAAAACTCCGCAACAGGAGTATAAGTTAAAGCTCCGGTCTAGTAAAATAAGTCAGCCAGTTTAATTGTCTAAGTCCCTCTCGGGTGAAACGGTTAGACAGGTATCTGACATGTATGTGATAGACCCCCATAGTGAGAGAGTTAGTCAAAACTCTATCCGATGTATCGTTTTTCTAAGTTTTCTATTGTTTCTAAGTTTGATGGTTACCTGCACAAGTTATGCATTGCATTTATGTTTTCCAATTTCTCATGTAAATAAGTTTTCTAATGCTACAGTAGAGCACACATTTAGTGATCTGCCTCCTCACGAGTTATCCTATCGTCTTGCTATGAGAAATAACACATTTGTAAGAATGTTGCACTATTCACACCAGACCAGCAATGCTACTAATTGTTGGGTGTGTGGTCGACTCCCCCCTTTCCAGACACCGAAGGGAGTTCTGCCACTCTTTCCTTATCCGTTTTCACATAATGGTTCGTGTGGAGCATGGTCCATGTTAACGTCATCTTCAAATGATGTGTCCCTTCTGAATAGAACATGTTTTCCAGACAAGCAAGGTCTCCCCCATAGAACAGGGTTAGATCTAGAAAATGAAGTTTACAATTTAGGTAATTATTCTTCGAATTTTATGGTCCTGAATGTTCAGTCTGATACTACTCCAGACTTACCTGCTATTTCAGTACTACCAGTCAAAGGCGAATTATGTGTCCGAAAGAATGGTTCCGCACATGTAGGACATAGTGATTGTACTACTACTGTCGAGTATAGTGACAGTGGGAAATCTATTTTCAAAGCTTCACGTCATTCTTATTTTGTTTGTGGTCAGACCGCATATGTTCGTCTGCCCCTCGATTGGGATGGAACATGTTATATTGCCTTCCTACTGCCACCAGTTTTTCTAGCCCCATCTGATTATCACAGAAACACACATCTAGTACACGTCAGAAATAGACGGGAGATTGAGTCCCCAATTGTCGATCAAACTGAAACTGCTCTAGAACAGTATACAGATTTCAATAGAGGTTTCTTTTTCTTTATAGGACCTGTCCAGAATAGTAAGTCAATCCGTAGGTTAACCAGAACCCTTGAAGCAGTAGTGAATGAGACTACTTCTGCTCTAGGTAACTTAACCGAAGAGCAATCTGCTATGAGATTTGTCGTGCTCCAAAATCGTCTCGTTCTTGACGTCATACTGGCCGATAGAGGAGGAGCATGTAGAGTCATCGGATCTAGTTGCTGCATTTTCATTCCTAATAACGCGCCGTCTGTTTATTCAGCTATAACCAGACTTCATAAAAGTGCCCATCAGTTACACCAGAATCCAGGCTCCTGGACATGGTCCGGTTGGCTCTGGAGTATCATATCTGCCTGGGGATGGAAAGTATTGTCATTCCTAGGTATTGCAGTAATGATCATATTCAGTTGCTGCCTCTGTATACAATGTGGCCCTGCGATTTGCGGCATTTGTGCTACCTCTTGTATTCCTAGTCCTAAGTCCCGTTCCAGGACAATTCGAGACGAGCAAATGATGCTGTATGAAATGATAGATGGTATCATGAATATAGATGTTTCCTGATGGAAACGTAGGGCACAAGGAGGGAATGTGGAAAAGTAAATTTTGCCATGTTGTATGTGCCTACGTGTTCCCTATGTTATGTTATATGTGCATGATCGATATGCATGTATTCCCCTATGATCGATTAAAGACGCAATTATAGTTGTGTCCATCTCTAGTATGCCAGTTTCCAGTTTTCGTGAATACAACGAATATCGGGCCTATGTAAAGCTACGTTGCCACGTTTTACAGTGTGCACGTTAATTCATTGAATTATCCCCGTTTCTAGGCCTCAAAAGGGCCCGGACTTAGATTCAGCTCCTGTTTTCTGAACCCTCTCCAAGGAGCGATACAGCCCCCAACTGTATCCCTGACTCTTAGCTTACTTTCATGCCTCGCAGTGCCCGGCTCGGCCTGGCTCTGCCTCCCAGTCTGCCAAGAATATGTTATGTTTCTAGTTATCAGTCCAGCCCTCCTTCTCTGCATTCCTAAGCTACTGAATCGCATCAATAGTTTCCGTCATGGTCTAGCCTTTATGTCTCCATGTAAGAGAAATACTGTATTAATATTTATAGAATATTCCCCGCACACGCACTACATGTAGAATTATGCATGCACCAGTCTTAATGTCTGTTAGCCTTTACTCTGATAACTTTTGGATTCTATCAACATGTACTCTAAACACCAGATACTAGATATGCCTGGGTACATGTCGCTCTGACACTCCAGACTTTAGTCTCCTCTTCTAGCGCAGAAGTCATAGCCCCCCAGTTCTCCCTGGTAACACGTCATTGTCAGTTTGCGCGCACCACTAGGTTAGAGGTCCCAGCTGCTCAGGTAGCCCCCTCCATGTTTCCGCCCCGTTTATGACATATTCTGTTACGTTTACATCACATGTCTGTGTATACGCCCTGTACACGCCTTCTTGTTACCTCATTTTGCCCTTATCTTTCGCGACTGCTACAAACTCCGCCTACTGCTACGCCTACTGTATTGAATGCAATGTATTTTGTTTAACTATATATACTAATGTTCTGTTATTAAAAGTTATGCGCATCATTCCCAGATCCTGCCCCCGGCAGCTGTCGGGCCCTGCCATCCCATTCCCATGCAGGCTGTCCTGTTCCTGTCCTTTTATGCCTGATTAAAGCCTGTACACTCTAGCTACCTCGAATCTTGACTCTTATTTATTGAGCTATCTGTTTGTATGAGTATCCCGAAAAATAGAACCGGTAATTAATTATTTATTTACCACACCTTTAACAATAAACACCATAAAAAGGCAACGATTAGAACAGGCAGATACAAGGTGCCAGCATTCAAACATAAAAAAACACAAATCATTACTTCTAATTAATAGTTTTTTATCATCGTCATTTTGTTGTACATTATACATCATAAGTAACAAAAATGCTTCTCACACTTCTTTATTATAACATTTCAGCATACTGCAGACTTCTGCACAACACAGCTTAAAAACAAACACAAACTCAATATCTCTGCCTTAACACTTATTAGTTCCCAAAGGCAAGACCTATTGGCTATGCCAATGCTTGTTTTGTTTATTTCAGCAGGATTACTTTTTGTCACTATTAAATTAGCTTCACACATTCCCTTTATTGCTGGATTTTGAGACCCTTCACCAGGGCTCAAGTCCTAAAAAAAGAAGTGGGGGGACTCATCCGAAAAAGAGGTGCTACAGAGTATGTGACTACGGGCCAGCGATGCAGTAACACTGGCAGTAAAAACTGCTTGCAGTTTGATACCAGTGTTGATTTATATCATCTTGTTTACATACTAATAGGTTAGTTCACAAAATGCTAATTTGGAGTAGGTCCCAATCCTGCCTACCTCATTAATATTTATGAGATTAGTTTCACATTGTGACGCACTCTGACTGGCCACAATCATGGGGCTGGTGGCCTGTGCAAGATTCTTCCTACTTGCTGAAATAAAGCTTGAATTCCGCGGACAGGAGATGTGCACGTGTACGGACAGGAGATGTGCACTCTGTACGCATGCACATCTCCTGTTCCCTCCCCCTGTCGGCTCCACGGAGCCAGCTTGTTCATTTTTGCAATTGTGCAACAATCTTGCTGTAGCATGGACTGAAACAAAAAAATATGTTTGCTCCATTTCATTATTACACAAAAAGCAAAACGATGCTAATGTATTTCACAAGCCAAGTGGAGTTTGCTACCACCAGCAGTAACTGTTCCAGCACGAAGTGTTCTGCACACCACAGACTTTCAGAAATGGGGGCCTAAGTTTTTAAAGGGAAGACTTCTTTACAAAACACGCACAGGTCAAACCTTCAAAGGGACAATACGATGAAGGGAATGATATTATTAATTCCAGTTTCTTGCCTTTGCTTAGACTGCATTCCAGGTCATTGTTTTTCACACACTATGCCATTCCAGACAGAGACCACACATATGCAAAGCAGTCTTGTCAAACACATGTTAGAGCCTAAAATGTTTGACAAAATAATATGTTCAATGAACCTGTCCAGAAGCGACTAAAGCAGAGAGAATATCTAAGATTTTATTTGGGGGCATTGGTGATTAAACTGGTCAGCAGATGTAACTGATCACCGGAAGTCAAGGATGTAAAAATATATTAATATATTTTTGGGGATTTTAGACATCTTGCCAACGGATATAATGGAATTCAATCCAAACTTTTGTAAAATATGTTCCTGTGTTGCATGGTCTAAGTCTTCCTCAAAAGCAAACATACAAGTTTATACTTTGCGAAGTCTAACGTCATTAAACCTGCAAGCTTTAATGACATAAGGAAAGATGGAAGCTTCCTCTTCAGGCAGAGAGACTGTGAAACACAGGGACAGTACTGCACACGTGGGATTTCGGATAAGGGGTAGGGAAAGGGTTGCATGATACTCCCTCCATCAGAACTCCTCACCTGATTGAATAAGACATTATTTGTGAACGAGTCAATTAACGCAATCAATTGTAATATTTTATAAACTTGCACTGTGTATGTATAATTTGCTTTTGAATGTCTGTGGTTGAAGTCTTAGAAAAAAACAGTGTTCAAGTTTGTCACTTTATCAGCTGAGGGCACAGCTACGCAGTCCCCGTCTTTTGTGATATAGACATATTAATACAAAATAATAAGGAACGCGTAATGTTTCACACAGTCGTGTTGTGTTTTAGTCTTAGCGATCCTCGCTCAAAAGGGTATGTGGTAATCTGGATGAGAAGGCTGACTTCAAAGAAGTTGTTTTATTATTCAAAGATGCTCCTGGCAAGTACTGTTCTCGAAGATCTTAAAATTGGTCTGGCCAAAGGTTTCAGCTCACTTGACTCCACGAGAAGGCAAGTACTTGGGGTCTCATTTATAAGGCTATGCCTCACTTTTACGCCACCGATGCGTCACTTTTTGTGACGCACCAGTGGCATAAAAAATGCGCCTTGTTGAGTCATATTTACAAAGAGAAGCATCTAGGTAGAATCGTCTCTTTGTAAACCCCTGCGCCACATTATACCTGCGCCAGGTATATGTATGCAAGGGTGGTGTATTGACGCAAGGAAGGGTCGTAAAAGTGACGCAGTGAAATTATGAGATTTCACTGCGTCACTTTTAGGACACCGTTGCGTCAAATTCTTGAGCCTGCCTCACAGCAGGCGTAAGACTGACGCAGGCCCTTTCACATGGGGTTTGCCCCATGTGAAAGGACGCATTGCTGGAGTTGCGTCACTTTTGTGACACACTCTAGCAATGCTTCACTTTTGCGCTTACAGATACGTCAGAAATACTGACGTATCTGTAACTCCTTGCGACATGATGCATCATACATTAAATATGACGCATCAGGAATGTCGCAAGGAGTGCGCACTGAAAAGTGACGCATCGCTGCTTTCACGCAGCGTTGCGTCATTTCTCATAAATGAGGCCCCTGCAATGGAACTCAGAATGTACGCAAGACAACAGCAGTATTTCATAGACCCTAAACCTTATCTGCAGATGAACGGGACCCCTCACTGAGTGGTACTGTTCATCTGCAGATAAGGTTTAGGGTCTATGCAACATCCATTGGGCTCACGGGGCTTCAGCCCCCCCCGTCGTGTCTGTCAGCCCGGGCAGAGACAGCTTTGGGGGCTGGTGACCATCTCGTTGCAGCCGCACCCGAGGACTTAACAGGTCTTTAAAAGACCATTTACTTGTAAATGAGGCTTTTGTTGTGTTTTCGCCCCTTCTTTCAGTCACTCTGTCTATGGTTGGAAGAATTAGCCCCCCCCCCTGAAATGTAGCTCTAGTTGCCTGCCTGCCGCTCAGTATCAAGAATATAATTAGGGCTCCTGGTTTATGGTTTTGATATTTTTTAAAGGTAGTAAAAACGAGGTTTGACCAATCCGAGAAAAAAAAGGTGTTTTTTTCCCTGGGCCCCTCCCCCAAACGAAAACACATTGACCTGAAGCCTAAGTGTATTCTGAGTCATAAAAAGTTTATTAGATGAAAAAATATTGTACGGGCACTTTTTTGCACAAAAAGTCACTTTTTGGCACTTTTTTGAGAGAAATAAAATAGTTCGCAGATTTTTTTTAAATCGACCGAATTAAAAAAAAAATGCTCTTGTTGGATGGCTTTGGACATAAGGCCGCAGTCCAGGGATGACTTCTGGCCTCCTGGGATGACTTTTTGAAGTTTTGGGGTTTAAGGGGGCATAGTCACTTCTTCCATCCAGGCTACGTTGCTCAAAATCGGGTACGATGTCAGGTTCTTCCCTTGGCTGGAAGCTGAAAAAAAAACTTCAGATAATAGCAAAGGTAGATAGATCAAATGAAAGCATCAGATCTGAGCTTTCTAACAAGTATATTTAGGTCATGGGTACTCACGAAGTGACTGTGATATCCATTCTGAGCTATTTGTTAAATTAGCAAATCTTGTCAAAAAAACTTTTTTTGACGATTTTTGCTAATTTTCGGTATCAACCCTCATGACTGTTTTCGGGTCCCTGTAGCCACCAGGACCCCATAATATATCTCAGATGATATAACAAGAGTGGCTAGGGCTCATTTTCAGCCTCCAGGTACATGTCTGACTCCTATTTGTGACATTTCGAGGTGTTTGGGGTCAAACTCATTTTTTCCATTATAGGCCATATAGCTCAGAGTCACATCACATTGAGCTCAGAGTCACATCAAATTTCTAGTTCTGGACCTAAGGACCCCTTAGTATACCTCAGATGACACACCAGGAGTGTCTAAGACCCATTTCTGGCATCCAGGGATGACTTTTTGAAGTTTTGGGGTTTAAGGGGGCAAAGTCACTTCTTCCATCCAGCCTAAGGTGCTCAAAATCGGGTACAATGTCAGGTTTTTCCCATGGCTGGAAGCTGAAAAAAAAACTTCAGATAATAGCAAAGGTAGATAGATCAAATGAAAGCATCAGATCTGAGCTTTCTAACAAGTATATTTAGGTCCTGGGTACTCACAAAGTGACTGTGATATCCATTCTGAGCTATTTGGAAAATTAGCAAATCTTGTCAAAAAAACTTTTTTTGACGATTTTTGCTAATTTTCGGTATCAACCCTCATGACTGTTTTCAGGTCCCTGTAGCCACCAGGACCCCATAATATATCTCAGATTATATAACAAGAGTGGCTAGGGCTCATTTCCAGCCTCCAGGTACATGTCTGACTCCTATTTGTGACATTTTGAGGTGTTTGGTGTCAAATTCATTTTTTTCCATTATAGCTCCTAGATATCAGAGTCACATCAGATTTCTAGTTCTGGACCCAAGAAGACCATAGTATACCTCAGATGACATACCAAGAGTGTCTAAGACCCATTTCTGGCCTCCAGGGGTGACTTTTTGAAGTTTTTGGCTTTAAGGGGGCAAAGTGACTTTTTCCACCCAGCCCAATGTTCTCAAAATCGGGTACGATATCAGGTGTTTCCCTTGGTTGGTAGCGGAAAAAAAACTTTATATAATATCAAAGTTATATATATCACATGAAAGCATCAGAGCTGACCTTTCTAACAAGTGTATTCATATCTTGCGCACTCAAACAGTGTCTCTGATATCCATTCTGAGCTATTTGGAAAATTAGCAAATCTTGTAAAAAAAAATTTTTGGACGATTTTTGCTAATTTTCAGTATCAACCCACCTGACTGTTTTTGGGTCCCTGTGGCCACCAGGACCCTATATTATATCTCAGGTGATATAGCAAGAGTGTCTAGGGCTCATTTCCAGCCTCCATGTACATGTCTGAGTCCTATTTCAGACATTTTGAGGTGTTTGGTGTCAAATTCATTTTTTCCATTATAGGCCCTAGATATCAGAGTCACATCACATTTCTAGTTCTGGACCCAAGAACACCATAGTATACCTCAGATGACATACCAAGAGTGTCTAAGACCCATTTCTGGCCTCCAGGGGTGACTTTTTGAAGTTTTTGGGTTTAAGGGGGCAAAGTCACTTTTTCCACCCGAGGTCGTGGAACTCGGAGCTAGGTAAAAGTTTAGCTTGAGTGCCCTCCCCATGGAGGTCAAAAATGTTATTGCATCAAAATCATTTAAAAACTATATAGGTGTAATTGTAGTGCCCTGAATGCTATATGGCTGCATTTGCACCGTTCTAGGTATTTACAAAATGAATTTCTAACACTTTTGAAGTCTCCATGAAGTGAAAAATGACTAAGTCCAAAAACTTCACTGGTGCATCAAAGTGGTCAAAAAAGGTCAACATTGGGTTAAAATTAACAAAACATAGTGCTGCAGTGGTCCAATAGCAGGCTAAAGACATAATGAATGACACAGAATGAACAGTTTTACTAAACACTTTGAAAATTCGATTTTCAATTTCAGGGGGACAAGGTCATGGAACTCCGAGCTGGGTAAAAGTTCAGCTTAAGGGCCCTCCCCATGGAGGTCAAAAATTTTATTACATCAAAATCTTTTAAAAACTATATAGGTGTAATTGCAGTCTCCTGAATGCTATGTAACTGCATTTGCACTGTTCTGTGTGCCTCAAAAATGAATTTCTAACACTTTTGAAGTCCCCATGAAGTGAAAAATGACGAAGTACAAAGACATCATTGGTGCATGAAAGTGTTTAAAAACGGTCACAAATGCATAAAAATGAAAAAAACAAAGTGCTACACTGGCCCAATAGCAAGCTAAACACACAATGAATGACCCAGAATGAATATATTTACAAATTACTTGGAAAATGCTATTTTAAATTTCAGGGGGACGAGGTCACAGAAGTCATGGAACTCCGAGCGGGGTAAAAGTTCAAACTTTCCACCCCTCATGGAGGTCAAAATGTTTAATTCATCAAAATCATTTAAAAACTATATAGGTGTGATTGGAGTGTCCTGATTGCTATATAGGTGCATTTGCACTGTCCTGTGTGCCTCCAAAGTGACTTTTTAACACTTTTGAAATCTCCATGAAGCAAAAAGTGACTAAGTCCGAAGACCATTTGGAGCATCAAAGTGTTCAAAAACGGTCAAAAATGCATAAAAACGAAAAAAAAACAAGTGCTACAGTGGCCCAATAGCATGCTAAACACACAATGAATGACACAGAATGAATAGTTGTACACATTACTTTGAATATGCAATTTTAAATTTCAGGGGGACAAGGTCACGAAAGTCATGGAACTCCGAGCGGGGTAAAAGTTCAACCTTTCCCCCCTTATGGAGGTCAAAATTTTAATACATCAAAATCATTTAAAAACTATATAGGTGTGATGGCAGTGTCTTGGATACATCCCACATGAATTTTAAACACATTAGGAGCATCTCTGATCAAAATAACCATAAAAATCCCAAAGCTGCATCAGTGCTTCAAAGTGCTCCAAAACGGTCAAAAATGGACGAAAACTAAAAATATTCTCCATATCTGAGTTTTTATAACATTCCTTAGATAATGTATATCTTGAATTAGTTTTAAATCCTTTTATTAAAAAGTTTCTTTTCTATGCTGCACTGGTGCAACGCCTCAAGTCTGAGAAGCTGCACCAGTGCAGCCGAAGCAGCACTGGTGCAGCCGAAGCAGACCTTTGACCAATCCGAGAAAAAAAGGTGTTTTTTTCCCTGGGCCCCTCCCCCAAACGAAAACACATTGACCTGAAGCCTAAGTGTATTCTGAGTCATAAAAAGTTTATTAGATGAAAAAATATTGTACGGGCACTTTTTTGCACAAAAAGTCACTTTTTGGCACTTTTTTGAGAGAAATAAAATAGTTCGCAGATTTTTTTTAAATCGACCGAATAAAAAAAAAATGCTCTTGTTGGATGGCTTTGGACATAAGGCCGCATAAACAAAAGGAATTTTTCAAATATCTGTTTTTCTCACTTTTTTATTGCTGTTTGAAATTTCTGACTTGACTTTTTGCATCATTGGTGATGCATGTGTTTAACATTGAGCTTGGGAAAATTGAAAAAAAAATAGACTTTGGGGATTGTTTACTAGGGCAAGTGATACATCAAATTAAGACTCATATTAAACTGAACCTCAAGCTGAAAAAAAAAACAAAATAGCATTTACGATCACTTTTTTATAAGCGACTTTAACAATTGTTTTTTTAGCTGTATTAAAAAACAAGGTAACGCCGTAAATTTTAGAAAAGAGATTTTTTCAAAGTAAAACATAGGTGTGACCTGCCTTCACATTAGGCTTCATAAACAAAAGAAAAAACATCTCTATGTGTTATATTCACTTTTTAATAACACATTTTCGTTTTAGGCACAAGCAAAAAGCAGCATTGGTGATGCATGTGTTTTTCAATGGGGTTTTTTAAAGTCTACCAAAATACGGTTTACCAATACATTTTCATTATTTTCTCTTTGGTATCTCATTATGCACATGTTAATAAACAGGTTCATGCATTATTAGCTAAATAGCATAAAAACACACTGAATTATTAACAATAATCTTTGAGATTTGGGTGACCAGATGGCCGGAAATCGAAAATCGCCTCGTATGGATTCAACTTCCATTTCGTGCACTTTCTATGTGGGCCACATGCATAAGAATTGGTACAATAATGCATACGAATCTTAGCTAGAATCTGCAATTGAAATTAAGTCTTTAACTTATATGCTTCAAGAATTATAGGGCACATTCTGCTATGTATAATATCCTATCCATTTCAATGGGACGACCAGATGGCCGCAAATTGAAAATCGCGTCGTATGGATTCATATTGCGTTGTATGTACCTTACGTGTAAGCCACATGCATTTAAAATGACACAATGTAGTAGGGTATGCTATAGAATGTGTTGCAGTTGGAAATCAAGCTCTATCTAGTATGGATCATGACTGATGACACAATATACGTGACTCATTTTGCAAAAAATGGAGGCAAATTTTATAAAACATGCGTTTAATCACTGAATGATTCTCACCACTTCTAAGCATGGCACAGGCATGACAATGACCACAGGGCAGTGGCATGATGGTAACTGTATGCTGCACTCAGAATTATGGATCCAGATTGTATGGTTTTAGAATTATGGGCCACAACGTAAGGCATATTTTTTCACACATGTGACGTTATTGAAAAACATCATACATTCAACTTCACATTTTGTAGCCAAAAGCATAAAGTGTTCTTCAACACACATGAAAGTGAAAAATAAAAACTTTTCCTGAAGATTACACTTGATTTGTACCTTGTCCCTATAAGCCACAAATATGAGAGTTACCACTATAAAGTGTAGATGTCTTAGCTACATACTGTGATTGAAATTAGGTCAGTACCTCATATGGTTCAAGATTTATAGTGCACCACATACTATGTAATATATCCTATCCATTTCAATGGGTGACCAGATGGCCGCAAATTAAAAATCGCCTCGTATGGATTCAAATTGCTTTGTATGCACCTTGTGTGTGAGCCACATGCATATAAAATGGCACACTGTAGTAGGCTATGTTATAGAATGTGTTGCAGTTGGAAATCAAGCTCTATCTAATATGGATCTTGACTGATGACATAACATACGTGACACATTTTGCAAAAGCTGGAGGAATTTTTTAAAAAATATGTGTTTAATCGCTGAAAGATTCACACCACTTTGAAGCTTTCCACATGCATGAAAATGAACACAGGACAGTGGCATCATGTTAGCTTAATGCTGCACTTCCAATTATGGATCCAGATTGTATGGTTTTAGAAGTATGGGACAAAATGTAAGGCATACTTTTTCGTACATGCGACGGTATTGAAAAACGTCATACATTCAACCTCAAATTTTGACAACTTTACAATACGCCACACACATAATAATTCACATGGGTAAGATGCACATCACTAGGAACAAAGTGCTGTTTAAATTATGTCTCTATAATGTACAGACTATGAATTATAGCCAAAAGTATAAAGTGTTCTACAACACACATGAAAGTGAAAAATAAAAACTTAACTGAAGGTTACACTTGATTTGTACCTTGTCCCTATAAGCCACAACCATGAGAGTTACCACTATGAATTGTAAATGTCTTAGCTACATACTGCAATTGAAATTAAGTCAGTACATCATATGCTTCAAGAAATAGAGTGCACTACATCCTCTGTAGTATATCCTATCCATTTCAAAGGGTGACCAGATGGCCGCAAATTAAAAATTGCCTCGTATGGATTCAAATTGCTTTGTATGACTGTTTTCAGGTCCCTGTAGCCACCAGGACCCCATAATATATCTCAGATGATATAACAAGAGTGGCTAGGGCTCATTTCCAGCCTCCAGGTACATGTCTGACTCCTATTTGTGACATTTCGAGGTGTTTGGGATCAAACTCATTTTTCCCAATATAGGCCATAGAGCTCAGAGTCACATCACATTGAGCTCAGAGTCACATCCAATTTCTAGTTCTGGACCTAAGGACCCCTTAGTATACCTCAGATGACATACCAGGAGTGTCTAAGACCCATTTCTGGCCTCCAGGGATGACTTTTTGAAGTTTTGGGGTTTAAGGGGGCATAGTCACTTCTTCCATCCAGGCTACGTTGCTCAAAATCGGGTACGATGTCAGGTTCTTCCCTTGGCTGGAAGCTGAAAAAAAACCTTCAGATAATAGCAAAGGTAGATAGATCAAATGAAAGCATCAGATCTGAGCTTTCTAACAAGTATATTTAGGTCATGGGTACTCACAAAGTGACTGTGATATCCATTCTGAGCTATTTGGAAAATTAGCAAATCTTGTCAAAAAAACTTTTTTTGACGATTTTTGCAAATTTTCGGTATCAACCCTCATGACTGTTTTCGGGTCCCTGTAGCCACCAGGACCCCATAATATATCTCAGATGATATAACAAGAGTGGCTAGGGCTCATTTCCAGCCTCCAGGTACATGTCTGACTCCTATTTGTGACATTTCGAGGTGTTTGGGGTCAAACTCATTTTTTCCATTATAGGCCATATAGCTCAGAGTCACATCACATTGAGCTCAGAGTCACATCAAATTTCTAGTTCTGGACCTAAGGACCCCTTAGTATACCTCAGATGACATACCAGGAGTGTCTAAGACCCATTTCTGGCCTCCAGGGATGACTTTTTGAAGTTTTGGGGTTTAAGGGGGCAAAGTCACTTCTTCCATCCAGACTAAGGTGCTCAAAATCGGGTACAATGTCAGGTTTTTCCCATGGCTGGAAGCTGAAAAAAAAACTTCAGATAATAGCAAAGGTAGATAGATCAAATGAAAGCATCAGATCTGAGCTTTCTAACAAGTATATTTAGGTCCTGGGTACTCACAAAGTGACTGTGATATCCATTCTGAGCTATTTGGAAAATTAGCAAATCTTGTCAAAAAAACTTTTTTTCACGATTTTTGCTAATTTTCGGTATCAACCCTCATGACTGTTTTCAGGTCCCTGTAGCCACCAGGACCCCATAATATATCTCAGATTATATAACAAGAGTGGCTAGGGCTCATTTCCAGCCTCCAGGTACATGTCTGACTCCTATTTGTGACATTTTGAGGTGTTTGGTGTCAAATTCATTTTTTTCCATTATAGCTCCTAGATATCAGAGTCACATCAGATTTCTAGTTCTGGACCCAAGAAGACCATAGTATACCTCAGATGACATACCAAGAGTGTCTAAGACCCATTTCTGGCCTCCAGGGGTGACCTTTTGAAGTTTTTGGGTTTAAGGGGGCAAAGTGACTTTTTCCACCCAGCCCAATGTTCTCAAAATCGGGTACGATATCAGGTGTTTCCCTTGGTTGGTAGCGGAAAAAAAACTTTATATAATATCAAAGTTATATATATCACATGAAAGCATCAGAGCTGACCTTTCTGACAAGTGTATTCATATCTTGCGCACTCAGACAGTGTCTCTGATATCCATTCTGAGCTATTTGGAAAATTAGCAAATCTTGTCAAAAAAATTTTTGGGACGATTTTTGCTAATTTTCAGTATCAACCCACCTGACTGTTTTTGGGTCCCTGTGGCCACCAGGACCCTATATTATATCTCAGGTGATATAGCAAGAGTGTCTAGGGCTCATTTCCAGCCTCCAGGTACATGTCTGAGTCCTATTTCAGACATTTTGAGGTGTTTGGTGTCAAATTCATTTTTTCCATTATAGGCCCTAGATATCAGAGTCACATCACATTTCTAGTTCTGGACCCAAGAACACCATAGTATACCTCAGATGACATACCAAGAGTGTCTAAGACCCATTTCTGGCCTCCAGGGGTGACTTTTTGAAGTTTTTGGGTTTAAGGGGGCAAAGTCACTTTTTCCATCCGAGGTCGTGGAACTCGGAGCTAGGTAAAAGTTTAGCTTGAGTGCCCTCCCCATGGAGGTCAAAAATGTTATTGCATCAAAATCATTTAAAAACTATATAGGTGTAATTGTTGTGCCCTGAATGCTATATGGCTGCATTTGCACCGTTCTAGGTATTTACAAAATGAATTTCTAACACTTTTGAAGTCACCATAAAGTGAAAAATGACTAAGTCCAAAAACTTCACTGGTGCATCAAAGTGGTCAAAAAAGGTCAACATTGGGTTAAAATTAACAAAACATAGTGCTGCAGTGGTCCAATAGCAGGCTAAAGACATAATGAATGACACAGAATGAACAGTTTTACTAAACACTTTGAAAATTCGATTTTCAATTTCAGGGGGACAAGGTCATGGAACTCCGAGCTGGGTAAAAGTTCAGCTTAAGGGCCCTCCCCATGGAGGTCAAAAATGTTATTACATCAAAATCTTTTAAAAACTATATAGGTGTAATTGCAGTCTCCTGAATGCTATGTAACTGCATTTGCACTGTTCTGTGTGCCTCCAAAATGAATTTCTAACACTTTTGAAGTCCCCATGAAGTGAAAAATGACGAAGTACAAAGACATCATTGGTGCATGAAAGTGTTTAAAAACGGTCACAAATGCATAAAAATGAAAAAAACAAAGTGCTACACTGGCCCAATAGCATGCTAAACACACAATGAATGACCCAGAATGAATATATTTACAAATTACTTGGAAAATGCTATTTTAAATTTCAGGGGGACGAGGTCACAGAAGTCATGGAACTCCGAGCGGGGTAAAAGTTCAAACTTTCCACCCCTCATGGAGGTCAAAATGTTTAATTCATCAAAATCATTTAAAAACTATATAGGTGTGATTGGAGTGTCCTGATTGCTATATAGGTGCATTTGCACTGTCCTGTGTGCCTCCAAAGTGACTTTCTAACACTTTTGAAATCTCCATGAAGCAAAAAGTGACTAAGTCCAAAGACCATTTGGAGCATCAAAGTGTTCAAAACGGTCAAAAATGCATAAAAACGAAAAAAAACAAGTGCTACAGTGGCCCAATAGCATGCTAAACACACAATGAATGACACAGAATGAATAGTTGTACACATTACTTTGAAAATGCAATTTTAAATTTCAGGGGGACAAGGTCACGAAAGTCATGGAACTCCGAGCGGTGTAAAAGTTCAACCTTTCCCCCCTTATGGAGGTCAAAATTTTAATACATCAAAATCATTTAAAAACTATATAGGTGTGATGGCAGTGTCTTGGATACATCCCACATGAATTTTAAACACATTAGGAGCATCTCTGATCAAAATAACCATAAAAATCCCAAAGCTGCATCAGTGCTTCAAAGTGCTCCAAAACGGTCAAAAATGGACGAAAATGAAAAATATTCTCCATATCTGAGTTTTTATAACATTCCTTAGATAATGTATATCTTGAATTAGTTTTAAATCCTTTTATTAAAAAGTTTCTTTTCTATGCTGCACTGGTGCAACGCCTCAAGTCTGAGAAGCTGCACCAGTGCAGCCGAAGCAGCACTGGTGCAGCCGAAGCCCGAGGGCCATTCCCGACTTCAGCATTGCTTGTCCTGACTGCTCCCAGCGATTCCCTAGGCCCTAGGCCTAACCACTGCTCGAGTGGCATCTCTTATACCACTTGTTTAGTATATGGTTTGAGTGGCCACCCGCCCTCATCCATAATTGTGCAACTTGTATGTTTAAACAGTGCTTTTGATTTAACGCTTGTGCCCCTTTATTCATAAAGAATACTGGGGATTGTCTTTAGTAATAAACACATATATTTTTATAATATATACTTGTGTGGTGTCCTTTCATTTGATATTACAGGATTGTATGTGGTAAAACAGCTCGCTTAACACGACCTCTTAAGTTAAGCCTTTAGGCTGCTTAGTCCATGCTACCCCTAGGATAGCTTGTCTAATAAGGTTGACTTACAACCAGACACCATAAGGGATTGTTGGGTCTGATAATAGGTGGTTCCAGAATTGGAAACATCACCTATCAGGCCAACTTCTCACATTAGGCCTTCCATAGGAGTGGCTAACAGGTTGATATGTGTCCAGATATAGGTTTAGATATAGGTATACTATATCTAAGTAAGGGGTGGTTACACCACCTTACCCCAGCTGAGTGATCAGCCAGTTGTGTCAATTTAAGAACCAGCCAGGGGTGGCAAAAGATATGCTGCAGCCCCTGGTAGGCCTTGGTGGCTCCTATGCCCTTGGCACCTATAGTGCATTATACAGGGGCTGACAAGGAGTCCATTTCCAATTGTGGTATGTACCTAGGGTACATGGAATCCATTTTACAGAGAGAGCAGATGGCCTGGGGCCCTGATTAGCAGGCAACCAGGTCAACTAAGTCAAAAAACCAGCTAAACACAGGCAAAAAATCTGGGGTAACCATAGTCAGGTAGCCACCTTCCTACAGTCCCCCAGGCTGTGCTTGGTCCCCCAGGCTGTGCTTGGTCCCCCTGGTTGCTCTTGGTCCCCCAGGCTGTGCTTGGTCCCCAAGGCTGTGCTTGGTCCCCCTGGTTGCTCTTGGTCCCCCAGGCTGTGCTTGGTACCCCAGGCTGTGCTTGGTCCCCCAGGCTCTGCTTGGTCCCCCAGGCTCTGCTTGGTCCCCCTGGTTGCTCTTGGTCCCTCAGGCTGTGCTTGGTCCCCCAGGCTGTGCTTGGTCCCCCGGGCTGTGCTTGGTCCCCCAGGCTGTGCTTGGTCCCCCTGGTTGCTCTTGGTCCCCCTGGCTGTGCATGGTACCCCTGGCTGTGCTTGGTCCCCCTGGTTGCTCTTGGTCCACCAGGCTGTGCTTGGTCCCCCAGGCTGTGCTTGGTCCCCCTGGTTGCTCTTGGTCCCCCAGGCTGTGTGTGAGAAGTTGGCCTGATAGGTGATGTTTCCAATTCTGGAACCACCTATTATCAGACCAAACAATCCCTTATGGTGTCTGTTTGTAAGTCAACCTTATTAGACAAGCTATCCTAGGGGTAGCATGGACTAAGCAGCCTAAAGGCTTAACTTAAGAGGTCGTGTTAAGCGAGCTGTTTTACCACATACAATCCTGTAATATCAAATGAAAGGACACCACACAAGTATATATTATAAAAATATATGTGTTTATTACTAAAAACAATCCCCAGTATTCTTTATGAATAAAGGGGCACAAGCGTTAAATCAAAAGCACTGTTTAAACATACAAGTTGCACAATTATGGATGAGGGCGGGTGGCCACTCAAACCATATACTAAACAAGTGGTATAAGAGATGCCACTCGAGCAGTGGTTAGGCCTAGGGCCTAGGGAATCGCTGGGAGCAGTCAGGACAAGCAATGCTACACAGGCAGTTCTCCTGTATGATGTGGACATTGAGTTGCCCACTGCAGTAAGCCCCAGTAACCTGGGCAAATACAGACAGACTCCCTTAATTAATGAGAAACTGGCTCAAGCTTACAGGGACACATGTGCCAGTGTCACAATGGTGACACCTGACTTTGTGGACCCTGGACAGATTGTACTAGGTGAGAGCTACCTAGTAACCAATGCAAGCAACTCCACTACTTCCCATAGTGTGGCAGTTGTGAACTTCTCCTGGGGAGGGGTTGATGGCCTAAAGAAGGTTGTGGTGAGTGCAGACCTACCAGTAGACTGTCTGTTAGGAAATGACCTTGAAAGCTCAGCATGGTCAGAAGTGGAGTACAGGACTCATGCAGAAATGCTAGGGATTTCAGAGCATGTCCTTGCCATGACAAGGGCTCAGGCTAAGAAGTGCCTTCCTGAACCAGTGGTGGATCTTGAAACAATAGACCAGCCACAACCCAAGAGAAGGAGCAAGAGAGGAAAGGCTCAGCCTTCCACCTTGCCCCAGGTTGAGGATCAGGTTTCAGAGGAAACTGATTCTGCAGTCCAAGAGGAGACTGTCTCTGAGGAGCTTGAACCTGACCAGGTTGAGTTTCTGGGGACAGGGGGACCCTCAAGGGCAGACCTGAGGCAGGCTCAATTAGATTGCCCTTCCCTTGAACCCCTCAGACAGCAGGCTGCTGCTGAGGCTGCTGGGGATGCCCAAGGTACCCATACTGTGTATTGGGATGATGGACTCCTTTACTCAGAGGCTAGAGCCCCCAAGCCTGGCATGACCAGGAGGTTGGTTATACCTCTGCAGTTTAGGGGGTTCCTCCTTACCTTGGTCCATGATATTCCCCTTGCAGGACACTTAGGCCAGAACAAGACGTGGGACAGGCTTGTTTCACACTTTCACTGGCCTCACATGTCAGAGGATGTCAAGGAGTTTTGTCGCTCCTGTGTCACTTGCCAAGCCAGTGGTAAGTCAGGTGGCACAACAAAGGCCCCCCTAATACCACTACCTGTGGTGGGAGTTCCCTTTGAAAGAGTTGGAATTGATATTGTGGGTCCAATGGACCCCCAAACAGCATCTGGGAACAGATTCATACTGGTGGTAGTGGATCATGCCACCAGGTATCCAGAGGCTATTCCCCTAAGGACCACCACAGCCCCTGTGGTGGCAAAGGCCCTCATTGCAGTTTTCTCAAGAGTGGGCTTTCCTAAGGAGGTACTATCAGATAGAGGCACGAATTTTATGTCTAGCTATCTGAAAGCAATGTGGAAGGAATGTGGAGTAAACTATAAGTTTACCACCCCATATCATCCACAATGCAATGGGCTTGTGGAGAGATTTGACAAGACCCTAAAAGGCATGATAAAAGGATTACCAGAGAAGCTCAGGCGGAAATGGGACATTCTTTTACCCTGCCTGCTCTTTGCTTACAGAGAGGTCCCACAGAAGGGGGTTGGCTACAGCCCTTTTGAACTTGTTGAACCTGTTTACAGACATGACAATAAGGCTTTTTCTCTGTTGAAGAAGTGTCTTGGGACCCACCCCCATTCTTGGAGTTTTGGGGCCCTGTGGAAGTCTTTTCTTTATTTTTATCCCCACCCTTATCTTGAGGCTTGGTAGACTCCTTCTTCTGGTTACTGTCCTGATTCTTATGCCTAATCCTGGTTCTGACCCACTTGTCTGCCTTCTTTCCCAATTCTTGGGGAGAGGTCAGATCAGAGTCCACCAGGTGCTGGTGTAAGAGCTGGTTCTGACAATTACTTAGGATCTGCTCGCTCATAATCAAATTATACAATCCTGTAAAGTCATGTTCTTTGCTGCCATGTAGCCAACCCTCCAGAGCCTTAGTTGCACAATCAACAAAATCAGTCCAGTCCTGAGTCTGTGTCTTCTGGGTGTCTCTGAACTTCAACCTGTACTGTTCAGTGGTTAAGCCAAACCCATCTATTAGGACACTCTTCAGGACTGTGAGAAGTTGGCCTGATAGGTGATGTTTCCAATTCTGGAACCACCGGTTATCAGACCAAACAATCCCTTATGGTGTCTGGTTGCAAGTCAACCTTATTAGACAAGCTATCCTAGGGGTAGCATGGACTAAGCAGCCTAAAGGCTTAACTTAAGAGGTCGTGTTAAGCGAGCTGTTTTACCACATACAATCCTGTAATATCAAATGAAAGGACACCACACAAGTATATATTATAAAAATATATGTATTTATTACTAAAAACAATCCCCAGTATTCTTTATGAATAAAGGGGCACAAGCGTTAAATCAAAAGCACAGTTTAAACATACAAAGTTGACAATTATGGATGAGGGCGGGGGGCCACTCAAACCATATACTAAACAAGTGGTATAAGAGATACCAATCGAACAGTGGTTAGGCCTAGGGCCTAGGGAATCGCTGGGAGCAGTCGGGACAAGCAGCGCTGAAGTCGGGAAAAGCCCGCGGGATTCGGGTGCAGTGCGGAAAGCGCACGCATGCACCAATGTTAACCAATGGTGCGTAAAAGTTGTAGAGTTAAAGTTTAAGGACACTTCCGCTGAACCTAGAGGAACAAAACTTAAGACACAGACCCTAGAGATGTGTACCAGTGTGGGAACACCGGCGGAGCAAAGTTACCTCACCCACAGGAAGCGGGTGCACAGGGTCGAAGTTGAGTCGGGTTTCGTCACGCAGGCTCTTGGTGCTTGAAGCTGAAAGGGCTGCAGGCGGGGTGAAAGAGAAGTGTCCGGTGGAGTCCAAGGGTGGACTCGAGTCGAAAAGTACCTGAAAGCAGAGGGGACAGAGTCTGGGTCACTCAGCAGTGACCAGGGTGGAACCAGGACGGAACCAGGCAATGTCGGGCGCAATCAGGTGGTCGTCGAGGAGCTTCTCTCCGCTGTCACGTGGGCTCTGGGGCATCTGCGATGTCCAGGAGCGGGTCACGATCTGTCCCACAAGGGTTCTCACCGTCGGCGCAGTCGGCTTCAAGTTTGAAGCAAACAACACTTGGCAAGAGCAATCCACGCGGAACCGGGAGATTGCTTCTCACTCGAACCAGGAGGGTCAGAGTGGGGGCTCCTTTTCAGGGGAGCTGGTGCAGATCTGGAGCAACCAGAGTTGCAGGTCGAATTTCAAAGTTCGTCGGTACAGGGGCCACTAGCCGGCTGGCAAGTGACCGGGCCAACGTGTTGAGCCAAATGGAGCAGAAGGGCCCCACGCAGCACTCGTCGAGTGTGGAGGGCTGAACTTCGGTGCAAGAGTGGCTCAGGGTTGGGGCTTCTCAAACCCCGGTGTACAGCTTCGAGGGTCACTCGTGGGCTGCACGGTCAGCGTCTTGTGGTCAATTCAAGATGGCATGCCCCACGCTTCTGGTCGCCTCCACGGGTCTCAGCTCTGCAGGGACTGTGGATCGGGCTGTTGGAAGGCAGGCAAGCTTGATCTCGTCGATCTCTGTCGCTTGAGTTCCAGCAGGAACTGCGACAAAGCAGACGTCGATGGCTGGATGGTGCCTGTTTGCACAGGGTGGTCACTCCTTGACCACAAGGGAGATTCTTCAGTCTTCTACGTTGAGTAGGATGTCGAAGGGTCCAGAGTTTCGTTTCTTATGTTTAATCAGGAAATCTGAAGTGCATTGGCACTGCTCCCAGTCTTATACTAATTTTGGGGGCTGGATTACCTGCTAGGTCCCCTCCTATGGGTGGGACCCAGGAAGTGGGTGGATACACCCCCTTCCTTTGATCCAGGCCGCCCTGGCATGAGGGCTGGAGTGCCCCAGAACCGGTTTGGCCTGATTATACAAGGGGCAGCCTTGTGCGCCCCAGGCAGTGTCTGGTTTCTTTCAGACCTCCCTGCTACGATCCACTATCTCCTGTCTGGAGGGTGGTAACACCCCCCTGCGACAGGAAACCCTTTGTCCAGGCCCCATTTGGCTGAGTTTCGGTCAGCTTCAGGGGGTCAGACTCTTGTCTGTGGCAGAGGCATCCATTTTGTGGATCTAAGGTCCTTTTAGAAATTAACCGCATTTAAGTAAAGTAACATGTCTTACCCCTCTAGAGGGGTGGAATGCTATCCCCATCGCCAGAACTGGCGAGGGGATAGTATTCCAAATCGTATTACACCTTACACGACATGTTTTGATAAAGCCAAACCAGAGTTGCTATATAACCGCAAGGATTATAATGCACTTAAGAATATATGGTATGGCATTATCCTGAAACAGCTTAGGGAGTTGTTCCCGACAGCTGCAGACAGGCTCAGCTCATGCTAGAGCTCCATCTCACATTAAACCACGCACTCTGCCTCCAGGATTGATGAGGCCTTCCATAGGAGTGGCTCACAGGTTTATATGTGTCCAGATATAGGTTTAGATATAGGTATACTATATCTAAGTAAGGGGTGATTACACCACCTTACCCCAGCTGAGTGATCAGCCAGTTGTGTCAATTTAAGAACCAGCCAGGGGTGGCAAAATATATGCTGCAGCCCCTGGTAGGCCTTGGTGGCCCCTATGCCCTGGGCACCTATAGTGCATTATACAGGGGCTGACAAGGAGTCCATTTCCAATTGTGGTATGTACCTAGGGTACATGGAATCCATTTTACAGAGAGAGCAGATGGCCTGGGGCCCTGATTAGCAGGGAACCAGGTCAACTAAGTCAAAAAACCAGCTAAACACAGGCAAAAAATCTGGGGTAACCATAGTCAGGTAGCCACCTTCCTACAAGGACTTTGTAATTGTTTGCATCCTCATGTCTCACAGTGAGGAGCTTATCTCTCCCTTTCTCTGAAAAGGAGTACCATAAGAATGCTGCCCACTGTTCCTCAGGAACCTGCTGTACCATGCAGGCTCTCTCAAGAGCAGTTATCCACTTGTGGATGTCATCCCCTTCCTTGTAGGGGGGCACAATCTTTGTCAGGTTTCTACTATCATAGGACCTGGGTTTCTCTTTAGGAATATTGCTGCCACCAGTGGCATCTAAGCCACACAATTTTTGCTCTCTTGCCAAGGCAAGTCTAGCTTGAGCCAAGGCTACCTCCTCCCTCTCTATTTGGAGTTTGACAGCCCTCATTCTGGACCTATGCTCTATCTTCTGAGAGGCAGTCATACCTCTCTGAGATTCTCTTGAGGCACTAGAAATATGAGAGTCCCCTGAGGGAGATCTCACTCTTCTGTTGCCTGGGAGAATGATATGGTGGGTTCTGGGGAGGTGCACTGTTTAAACATACAAAGTTGCACAATTATGGATGAGGGCAGGGGGCCACTCGAACCATATACTAAACAAGTGGTATAAGAGAGGCCCCTCGAACAGTGGTTAGGCCTAGGGCCTAGGGAATCGCTGGGAGCAGTCAGGACAAGCAATGCTGAAGTCGGGAATGGCCCTCGGGATTCGGGAGATGTGCGGAAAGCGCACGCATGCACCAATGTTAACCAATGGTGCGTAAAAGTCAAAGAGTTAAAGTTAAAGGACACTTCCGCTGAACCTAGAGATACAAAACTTAACACACAGACCCTAGAGGTGTGCACCAGTGTGGGAACACCGGCGGAGCAAAGTTACCTCACCCACAGGAAGTGGGTGCACAGGGTCGAAGTGACGTCGGGTTTTGACTCGCAGGCTCTTGGTGCTTGAAGCTGAAAGGGCTGCAGGCGGGTTGAAGATGAAGTGTCCGGTGGAGTCCAAGGGTGGACTCAAGTTGTAGAGTACCTGAAAGCAGAGGGGACAGAGTCTGGGTCACTCAGCAGTGACCAGGGTGGAACCAGGACGGAACCAGGCAATGTCGGGCGCAATCAGGTGGTCGTCGAGGAGCTTCTCTCCGCTGTCACGTGGGCTCTGGGGCATCTGCGACGTCCAGGAGCAGGTCACGATCTGTCCCACGCAGGCTCTCACCGTCGGTGCAGTCGGCTTCCGGTTTTGAGCAAACAAGCCTTGGTAAGAGCAATCCACGCGGGATCGGAAGATTGCTTCTCACTCGGACCAGGAAGGTCAGAGTCGGGGCTCCTTTTCAGGGGAGCTGGTGTGGATCTGGAGCAACCAGAATCACAAGTCTTCTTTGGTATTTCGTCGGCACAGGGACCACAAGCCAGCTGGCAAGTGACCGGGCCAACGCGTTGAGCCAAATCGTGCCAAAGGGCCCCACGCAGCACTCGTCGAGTGTGGAGGGCTGAACTTCGGCTCAGGAGTAGCTCAGGGTGGGGGCTTCTCAAACCCCGATGCACAGCTTCAAGGGTCACTCGTGGGCTGCACGGTCAGCGTCTCGTGGTCAATTCAAGATGGCGTGCCCCACGCTTCCGGTCGCCTCCACGGGTCTCAGCTTTGCAGGGACTGTGGATCGGGCTGTTAGAAGCTGGGCAGGCTTGATCTCGTCGATCTCAGTCGCTCGAGTTCCGGCGGGAACTGCAACTAAATAGACGTCGAGGGCTGGATGGTGCCTGCTGCTGCAGGGTGGTCACTCCTTGACCACAAGGGAGATTCTTCGGGCTTCCAAGTTGAAATGGGAGTCCAAGGGTCCAGAGTTTCGTTTCTAATGTTTCTTCCAGAAAATCTGAAGTGCATTGGCACTGCTCCCACTCTTATTCCAATCTGGGGGGCGTGATTACCTGCTAGGTCCCCTCCTATGGGTGGGACCCAGGAAGTGGGTGGATACACCCCCTTCCTTTGATCCAGGCCGCCCTGGCACGAGGGCTGGAGTGCCCCAGAACCGGTTTGGCCGGATTATGCAAGGGGCAGCCTTGTGCGCCCCAAGCAGTGTCTGGTTTCTTTCAAACCTCCCTGCTACAATACACTATCTCCTGTCTGGAGGGCGGTGACACCCTCCTGTGACAGGAAACCCTTTGTCCAGGACCCCCTTGACTGAGTTTCGGTCAGCTCCAGGGGTCCAGACATTTGTCTGTGGCAGAGGCATCCATTTTGTGGATCTTAAGGTCTTTGGAGAAATCAACCGCATTAAAGTAAAGTAACATGTCTTACCCCTCTAGAGGGGTGGAATGCCATCCCCGTCGCCAGAACTGGCGAGGGGATGGTATTCCAAAGCGTATGACACCTTACACGACATGTTTTGATAAAGCCAAACCAAAGTTGCTAAATAACCGCGAGGATTATAAGGCACTTAATAGTATATGGTATGGCATTATCCTGAAACAGCTTAGGGATTTGTTCCCGACGGCTGCAGACAGGCTCAGCTCATGCTAGAGCTCCATCTCACATAAAACCACGCACTCAGCCTCCAGGATTGATGAGGCCTTTCTATAGGAGTGGCTCACAGGTTTACATGTGTCCAGATATAGGTTTAGACATAGGTATACTATATCTAAGCAAGGGGTGTGTACACCACCTTACCCCAGCTGAGTGATCAGCCAGTTGTGTCAATTTAAGAACCAGCCAGGGGTGGCAAAAGATATGCTGCAGCCCCTGGTAGGCCTTAGTGGCTCCTGTGCCCTGTGCACCTATAGTGCATTCTACAGGGGCTGACAAGGAGTCCATTTCCAATTGGTATGTACCTAAGGTACATGGAATCCATTTTACAGAGAGAGCAGATGGCCTGGGGCCCTGATTAGCAGGGAACCAGGTCAACTAAGTAAAAAAAAACAGCTAAACACAGGCAAAAAATGTGGGGTAACCATAGTCAGGTAGCCACCTTCCTACATAACCCCCCCCCAAACGAAAGGAGATAAGGCTATCCTTGGCCAGGTAAGCCTATATTGCCTGAGTGGCCATATAAGGAAGTACCTGCACTAGCATGGGTACCCCCTGTCTCATGGTCCACTAAGCAGTCCCTCACCCTTTGGGTATTAGAGGGTCTCCACCATAGGGAATCACTACCTTGGGTGTGTTTATGCAAAGTTAAAGGCTGGTTTGGATATGGAGTATTGAAGCGAGGCTCTACTAATTTAGGGCTTAGCTTCCTCCAATTATCTTCCACCATGTGTGCCTTTCTCTCTTTAACTGAGTTGCACTGTGCTCTCAGGGTCAACCTCTGGCTACCTAAAGCTGGAGGCTGGGTCCCTCTGTTTGGCTTGCTGGAGGGACAGTTCAGGTTTGGGCCCCTTGGGTCCCAGGTTTGGCTGTGCCCAACAGAATCCATCTGTGGGAGGTCCCTAACTGTTTTTAAGGGGGCTCCCTCAGGAGTTTTTAAAGTTTTCACCTTACTAGGGCTACTAGTTTTGGTGCACCTAATCTTTTGATGGGGGTGCTTTATTTGACAGGGGGCCCTCTGGGTCTCACTGTCCTTCTTGTCCTCTGCAGCCCTGGGCTGGCTAAGGCAAGGTAGAGAGGGGCAGGTTCCCTGCTCCAGACTGGGTCCCACCTGAGAAGGGTCCACTGACATCAGAGGTTCTGTCAGGCTAGGCCCAACCACCTCTGGGGCAGTTCCTTCATCAGGGGTAAGATCAGTTCCCTGAGGAGGCTGATCCTGTCCTAAAGTCTGGTGAGGGGGAGATTTCTCTTCCTCCTCCATGCTCTCAGTTTGTGTGGAGTTATCCATCATTTCAGGTTTCACAACACACGTGTCAGTTTGAGTTTGGGCTGTGGCCATCACAGCCCCACCAACCTTTTCAGGAGGAGACTCAGTTTGGGTTTCTGCTGTTATCATAACAGCTTTGCTATTCTGTTCAGGAAGAACTTTTGCTAAAGATGGGGCAGAGAGTTTCTCAGCCCTACCAACCTTTTCAGGAAGGACATCTTGAATTGGGGCTGTAGCCATTACAGCCCCACTAACCTTTCCATTGGAATTTACCATTCTAGAATGGGTTTCCTGTTCAACCTCAGCCCAGGCTGAGATCTCCAAATCATTACCAAGTAGGCAGTCTACAGGCAAGTTTGGTGACACTGCCACTCTCTTTGGGCCAATGACACCTCCCCAGCTGAGACTTACTACTGCCATGGGATGATTTGTTTGGATTCCATCAATGTTTGTAACCTGGTATGTGGCACCAGGTAAAAGTTGCTTAGAGGGGACTATGCCATCAGCCACCATGGTGATGCTAGCCCCTGTGTCTCTAAAAGCTTCAACTTTCAAACCATTGATGATGGGTTCTTGTCTATACTTGCTCAGAGTATTTGGGCAAGCAGAGAAGTTGGCAAACCCCATGCCAGTCTCATAAACAAGATCATTGGGTGATGGGGACCTGGATAGGCCAGGGTCCACCTGAGCTCCAACAGTAAACCCACCCAGATTCCTGGGTGTGCTTCCACTTCCTGGGGGATTACTGCTGACAGTAACAGGAGGTGTGGAGGATGGCTTGGGAGGTATATTTTCTTTATTGTTATTCTTGGGACAACAGCTGTCTGTTTTGTAATGCCCCACCTGTTTACAGGGATAACAATAAGGCTTTTTCTCAGTTGAAGAAGTGTCTTGGGACCCACCCCCATTCTTGGAGTTTTGGGGCCCTGGGGAAGTCTTCTCTTTACTTTTATCCCCACCCTTATCTTGAGGCTTGGTAGACTCCTTCTTCTGGTTATTGTCCTGATTCTTAGGCCTGGTTCTGACCCATTTGTCTGCCTTCTTTCCCAATTCTTGGGGAGAGGTCAGATCAGAGTCTACCAGGTGCTGGTGTAAGAGCTGGTTCTGACAATTACTTAGGATCTGCTCCCTCATAATCAAATTATACAATCCTGTAAAGTCATGTACTTTGCTGCCATGTAGCCAACCCTCCAGAGCCTTAGTAGCACAATCTACAAAATCAGTCCAGTCCTGAGTCTGTGTCTTCTGGGTGTCTCTGAACTTGAACCTGTACTGTTCAGTGGTTAAGCCAAACCCATCTATCAGAACACTCTTCAGGACTTTGTAATTGTTTGCATCCTCATGTCTGACAGTGAGGAGCTTGTCCCTCCCTTTCTCTGAAAAGGAGTACCATAAGATTGCTGCCCACTGTTCCTCAGGAACCTGCTGTACCATGCAGGCTCTCTCAAGAGCAGTCATCCATTTGTGGATGTCATCCCCTTCTTTGAAGGGGGGCACAATCTTTGTCAGGTTTCTACTATCATAGGACCTGGGTTTCTCTTTTGGAATATTGCTGCCACCAGTGGCATCTAAGCCACACAATTTCTGCTCTCTTGCCAAGGCAAGTTTAGCTTGGGCCATGCTAAGTTTAGCTTGAGCCAAGGCTACCTCCTCCCTCTCTATTTGGAGTTGGACAGCCCTCATTCTGGCCCTATGCTCAGCTTTCTGAGAAGCACTCATGCCTCTCTCTGATTCTCTGGAGGCACTAGAAATATGAGAGTCCCCTGAGGGAGATCTCACTCTTCTGTTGCCTGGGAGAATCACATGTTGGGTTCTGGGGAGGGGCTGGCCCTCTCCATTCCCCAGTAGGTCCAAGTTGGCCTGGCTAAGCCTACCAACTGGAACCTGGCTACCCTGATCCTGTACTTCCAAGTCCTCAACCTCTGAGTCCTCATCTTCATCATCATCCTCCTCTTCAGGGGGATCAACTGCAGGGGGGTTCCCTCCAGTTCCTGTGTCTAGGGAAGCTGCTTTTGCCTTCTCTAAGTCATCCTGTTCTAGGATTTCTACCAGGATTAGGCAGGTGGGGCTTCTGCCCCTTTTTAACCCTCTTGCTTTGCACAAGGCAATCAAGTCTCTGCGGGTTAACTTGTCATATCCAAAAGTTGCCTGGGTAGGGTCAACTGTCACAGGACTAGACCCTGAGGCCTTTCCTGTGTCAGACATGGTTACTAGTGAGGTGTAAGTGGTGCACTTACCTACACTAAGTGTTTTCCTACTGGACCTTGCTAGTGAGTTGTAGTCAGGGGTGTGCTACTCCCTTCAACCTACAACTACTAAGTTCAGTAGAACTTAATATGCTAAGCTTTTGATTTTATATGTACCTAGAGGTACTTGATGTGATCTTTCAATTTGATATAAAGATTGCAATGGTAAAACAACAGCAAGCTCAAATCCGTACCGCTGCTCACCAATGTGAGAAGTTGGCCTGGTAGGGGATGTTTCCAATTCTGGAACCACCTACTACCTGACCAAACAATCCCTTATGGTGTCTGGTTGTAAGTCAACCTTATTAGACAAGCTATCCTAGGGGTAGCATGGACTAAGCAGCCTAAAGGCTTAACTTAAGAGGTCGTGTTAAGCGAGCTGTTTTACCACATACAATCCTGTAATACCAAATGAAAGGACACCACACAAGTATATATTATAAAAATATATGTATTTATTACTAAAAACAATCCCCAGTATTCTTTATGAATAAAGGGGCACAAGCGTTAAATCAAAAGCACTGTTTAAACATACAAAGTTGCACAATTATGGATGAGGGCAGGGGGCCACTCGAACCATATACTAAACAAGTGGTATAAGAGAGGCCACTCGAACAGTGGTTAGGCCTAGGGCCTAGGGAATCGCTGGGAGCAGTCAGGACAAGCAATGCTGAAGTCGGGAATGGCCCTCGGGATTCGGGAGATGTGCGGAAAGCGCACGCATGCACCAATGTTAACCAATGGTGCCTAAAAGTCAAAGAGTTAAAGTTAAAGGACACTTCCGCTGAACCTAGAGATACAAAACTTAACACACAGACCCTAGAGGTGTGCACCAGTGTGGGAACACCGGCAGAGCAAAGTTACCTCACCCACAGGAAGTGGGTGCACAGGGTCGAAGTGACGTCGGGTTTTGACTCGCAGGCTCTTGGTGCTTGAAGCTGAAAGGGCTGCAGGCGGGTTGAAGATGAAGTGTCCGGTGGAGTCCAAGGGTGGACTCAAGTTGTAGAGTACCTGAAAGCAGAGGGGACAGAGTCTGGGTCACTCAGCAGTGACCAGGGTGGAACCAGGACGGAACCAGGCAATGTCGGGCGCAATCAGGTGGTCGTCGAGGAGCTTCTCTCCGCTGTCACGTGGACTCTGGGGCATCTGCGACGTCCAGGAGCAGGTCACGATCTGTCCCACGCAGGCTCTCACCGTCGGTGCAGTCGGCTTCCGGTTTGGAGCAAACAAGCCTTGGTAAGAGCAATCCACGCGGGATCGGAAGATTGCTTCTCACTCGGACCAGGAAGGTCAGAGTCGGGGCTCCTTTTCAGGGGAGCTGGTGTGGATCTGGAGCAACCAGAATCACAAGTCTTCTTTGGTAGTTCGTCGGCACAGGGACCACAAGCCAGCTGGCAAGTGACCGGGCCAACGCGTTGAGCCAAATCGTGCCAAAGGGCCCCACGCAGCACTCGTCGAGTGTGGAGGGCTGAACTTCGGCTCAGGAGTAGCTCAGGGTGAGGGCTTCTCAAACCCCGATGCACAGCTTCAAGGGTCACTCGTGGGCTGCACGGTCAGCGTCTCGTGGTCAATTCAAGATGGCGTGCCCCACGCTTCCGGTCGCCTCCACGGGTCTCAGCTTTGCAGGGACTGTGGATCGGGCTGTTAGAAGCTGGGCAGGCTTGATCTCGTTGATCTCAGTTGCTCGAGTTCCAGGGGGAACTGCAACTAAGTAGACATCGAGGGCTGGATGGTGCCTGCTGCTGCAGGGTGGTCACTCCTTGACCACAAGGGAGATTCTTCGGGCTTCCAAGTTGAAATGGGAGTCCAAGGGTCCAGAGTTTCGTTTCTAATGTTTCTTCCAGAAAATCTGAAGTGCATTGGCACTGCTCCCACTCTTATTCCAATCTGGGGGGCGTGATTACCTGCTAGGTCCCCTCCTATGGGTGGGACCCAGGAAGTGGGTGGATACACCCCCTTCCTTTGATCCAGGCCGCCCTGGCACGAGGGCTGGAGTGCCCCAGAACCGGTTTGGCCGGATTATGCAAGGGGCAGCCTTGTGCGCCCCAAGCAGTGTCTGGTTTCTTTCAAACCTCCCTGCTACAATACACTATCTCCTGTCTGGAGGGCGGTGACACCCTCCTGTGACAGGAAACCCTTTGTCCAGGACCCCCTTGACTGAGTTTCGGTCAGCTCCAGGGGTCCAGACATTTGTCTGTGGCAGAGGCATCCATTTTGTGGATCTTAAGGTCTTTGGAGAAATCAACCGCATTAAAGTAAAGTAACATGTCTTACCCCTCTAGAGGGGTGGAATGCCATCCCCGTCGCCAGAACTGGCGAGGGGATGGTATTCCAAAGCGTATGACACCTTACACGACATGTTTTGATAAAGCCAAACCAAAGTTGCTAAATAACCGCGATGATTATAAGGCACTTAATAGTATATGGTATGGCATTATCCTGAAACAGCTTAGGGATTTGTTCCCGACGGCTGCAGACAGGCTCAGCTCATGCTAGAGCTCCATCTCACATAAAACCACGCTCTCAGCCTCCAGGATTGATGAGGCCTTTCTATAGGAGTGGCTCACAGGTTTACATGTGTCCAGATATAGGTTTAGACATAGGTATACTATATCTAAGCAAGGGGTGTGTACACCACCTTACCCCAGCTGAGTGATCAGCCAGTTGTGTCAATTTAAGAACCAGCCAGGGGTGGCAAAAGATATGCTGCAGCCCCTGGTAGGCCTTAGTGGCTCCTGTGCCCTGTGCACCTATAGTGCATTCTACAGGGGCTGACAAGGAGTCCATTTCCAATTGGTATGTACCTAAGGTACATGGAATCCATTTTACAGAGAGAGCAGATGGCCTGGGGCCCTGATTAGCAGGGAACCAGGTCAACTAAGTAAAAAAAAACAGCTAAACACAGGCAAAAAATCTGGGGTAACCATAGTCAGGTAGCCACCTTCCTACAGTCTAAGTTGGCCTGGTTAAGCCTGGCAACTAGGACCTGGCTACCCCTCTGATCCTGATATTCTGGGTCCTCTACATCTGAGTCCTCCTCCTCCTCTTCTTCCTCCTCTTCTCCTTCCTCTGGAGGGGTATCAGTTACAGGGGGGTTCACTCCATCTCCTGACTCTAAGGGAACTTCATTCGCCTTCTCTAAGTCATCCTGTTCTAGAATGGCTATCAGGATAGGACATGTGGGACTTCTGCCCCTTTTTAACCCTCTTGATATGCACAAGGCAATCAAGTCCTTTCGGGTTAATTTGTCATAGCTGGAAGTTGCCTTGGTAAGGTCAACTGTCACAGGAGCAGACCCTGAGGCTTTTCCTGTGTCAGACATGACTACTAGTGAGGTGTAAGTGGTGCACTTACCTACACTAAGTGTTTTCCTACTGTACCTTGCTAGTGAGTTGTAGTCAGGGTGTGCTAATCCCTTTAATCTACAACTACTAAGTTCAGTAGAACTTAAATATGCTAAGCTTTTGATTTATATGTACCTTGAGGTACTTGATGTGATCTTTCAATTTGATAAAAGATTGCAATGGTAAAACAACAGCAAGCTCAAATCCCACCGCTGCCACCAATGTGAGAAGTTGGCCTGATAGGTGATGTTTCCAATTCTGGAACCACCGGTTATCAGACCAAACAATCCCTTATGGGGTCTGGTTGTAAGTCAACCTTGTTAGACAAGCTATCCTAGGGGTAGCATGGACTAAGCAGCCTAAAGGCTTAACTTAAGAGGTCGTGTTAAGCGAGCTGTTTTACCACATACAATCCTGTAATATCAAATGAAAGGACACCACACAAGTATATATTATAAAAATATATGTATTTATTACTAAAAACAATCCCCAGTATTCTTTATGAATAAAGGGGCACAAGCGTTAAATCAAAAGCACAGTTTAAACATACAAAGTTGCACAATTATGGATGAGGGCGGGGGGCCACTCTAACCATATACTAAACAAGTGGTATAAGAGATACCAATCGAACAGTGGTTAGGCCTAGGGCCTAGGGAATCGCTGGGAGCAGTCGAGACAAGCAATGCTGAAGTCGGGAGAGGCCCACGGGATTCGGGAGCAGTGCGGAAAGCGCACGCGTGCACCAATGTTAACCAATGGTGCGTAAAAGTTGTAAAGTTAAAGTTTAAGGACACTTCCGCTGAACCTAGAGGAACAAAACTTAAGACACAGACCCTAGAGATGTGTACCAGTGTGGGAACACCGGCGGAGCAAAGTTACCTCACCCACAGGAAGCGGGTGCACAGGGTCGAAGTTGAGTCGGGTTTCGTCACGCAGGCTCTTGGTGCTTGGAGCTGAAAGGGCTGCAGGCGGGGTGAAAGAGAAGTGTCCGGTGGAGTCCAAGGGTGGACTCGAGTCGAAAAGTACCTGAAAGCAGAGGGGACAGAGTCTGGGTCACTCAGCAGTGACCAGGGTGGAACCAGGACGGAACCAGGCAATGTCAGGCGCAATCAGGTGGTCGTCGAGGAGCTTCTCTCCGCTGTCACGTGGGCTCTGGGGCATCTGCGACGTCCAGGAGCGGGTCACGATCTGTCCCACAAGGGCTCTCACCGTCGGCGCAGTCGGCTTCAAGTTTGGAGCAAACAACACTTGGCAAGAGCAATCCATGCGGAACCGGGAGATTGCTTCTCACTCGAACCAGGAGGGTCAGAGTGGGGGCTCCTTTTCAGGGGAGCTGGTGCAGATCTGGAGCAACCAGATTTGCAGGTCGAATTTCAAAGTTCGTCGGTACAGGGGCCACTAGCCGGCTGGCAAGTGACCGGGCCAACGCATTGAGCCAAATGGAGCAGAAGGGCCCCACGCAGCACTCGTCGAGTGTGGAGGGCTGAACTTCAGTGCAAGAGTGGCTCAGGGTTGGGGCTTCTCAAACCCCGGTGTACAGCTTCGAGGGTCACTCACGGGCTGCACGGTCAGCGTCTCGTGGTCAATTAAAGATGGCGTGCCCCACGCTTCCGGTCGCCTCCACGGGTCTCTGCTCTGCAGGGACTGTGGATCGGGCTGTTGGAAGGCAGGCAAGCTTGATCTCGTCGATCTCTGTCGCTCGGGTTCCGGCGGGAACTGCGACAAAGCAGATGTCAATGGCTAGATGGTGCCTGTTTGCACAGGGTGGTCACTCCTTGACCACAAGGGAGATTCTTCAGTCTTCTACGTTGAGTAGGATGTCGAAGGGTCCAGAGTTTCGTTTCTTATGTTTCATCAGGAAATCTAAAGTGCATTGGCACTGCTCCCAGTCTTATACTAATTTGGGGGGCTGGATTACCTGCTAGGTCCCCTCCTATGGGTGGGACCCAGGAAGTGGGTGGATACACCCCCTTCCTTTGATCCAGGCCGCCCTGGCACGAGGGCTGGAGTGCCCCAGAACTGGTTTGACCGGATTATGCAAGGGGCAGCCTTGTGCGCCCCAAGCAGTGTCTGGTTTCTTTCAAACCTCCCTGCTACAATCCACTATCTCCTGTCTGGAGGGTGGTAACACCCCCCTGCGACAGGAAACCCTTTGTCCAGGCCCCATTTGGCTGAGTTTCGGTCAGCTGCAGGGGGTCAGACTCTTGTCTGTGGCAGAGGCATCCATTTTGTGGATCTAAGGTCCTTTTAGAAATTAACCGCATTTAAGTAAAGTAACATGTCTTACCCCTCTAGAGGGGTGGAATGCTATCCCCGTCGCCAGAACACCTTACACAACATGTTTTGATAAAGCCAAACCAGAGTTGCTATATAACCGCGAGGATTATAAGGCACTTAAGAGTATATGGTATGGCATTATGCTGAAACAGCTTAGGGAGTTGTTCCCGACAGCTGCAGACAGGCTCAGCTCATGCTAGAGCTCCATCTCACATTAAACCACGCACTCTGCCTCCAGGATTGATGAGGCCTTCCATAGGAGTGGCTCACAGGTTTATATGTGTCCAGATATAGGTTTAGATATAGGTATACTATATCTAAGTAAGGGGTGATTACACCACCTTACCCCAGCTGAGTGATCAGCCAGTTGTGTAAATTTAAGAACCAGCCAGGGGTGGCAAAAGATATGCTGCAGCCCCTGGTAGGCCTTGGTGGCTCCTATGCCCTGGGCACCTATAGTGCATTATACAGGGGCTGACAAGGAGTCCATTTTCAATTGTGGTATGTACCTAGGGTACATGGAATCCATTTTACAGAGAGAGCAGATGGCCTGGGGCCCTGATTAGCAGGGAACCAGGTCAACTAAGTCAAAAAACCAGCTAAACACAGGCAACAAATCTGGGGTAACCATAGTCAGGTAGCCACCTTCCTACAGTGTCTAGTGGGGAAGTACCACTTCTAGACATGGCTGTACGTGTGCTGTTATGTTATGTTATGTTGTTATGTTAAGTAGCTTTTATATAGCGTACGGCTACATCCAGCAATTTGGCCGCAACAGGGTCGTCCGCCGTGTCAAGGTGGAAGTTGAAATCACCGGCCACAACACAATGCTGTGTGGTCAGCGCCAGCTCAGAGACGGCTGTCTGCAGATCCTCCAAAAAGGAACCCACCGGGCCTGGTGGTCTATAAACCAACAACCCCTTCAAGGCCTGACCTGGGGACAGTCTGAGCGTGAAGGCGAGCGACTCGGCATTCCCAATGGAGTTCAGGGGAAGCACCGAGCAGGAGACGCTCTTTTTCACCACAACCGCCACTCCCCCTCCCCTGCCCTTAACTCTGTCCTGCCGGAAGATATTGTACGCAGGAGGAATGGCTGAGAAGACGTCCGGATTGGAAGCCTCTCCCAGCCAAGTTTCGGTCAGTAGCAAGCACAGGGGATTTTCCCTGACCAGAAGATCGTAAATGTGCAGGGCGTGGCGCCCTACCGACCTCGTGTTCAGCAGCAGGCAAAGATGCTTCACGCCAGCTGTTGCCGGGTGAGGAACCGTAGCACAAATCCAGGAAGGCGTCCAACCACAGCCCGGACAGCGTCGTTTGCCCCTAAACCGCCCCGGGAAAATGGAGCGGCAAGAGCTAGAATGGCCCCGCATGTCCCGCAATGACGCAGAGGAATAGCAAATCATCTCAGCCAGAGTATTGCCGGACCGGGGTCCCCCGCCGCCCCGACGCCTCCGGGACGCTGACGGGCGCAGACGGGCAGGACTCCGGCACGACTCAGGCTAAGCGAGGGCGTCCACCTGCGCGTCACGCTGCGCGTGAGGGAGCGACTTTAAGTAGGCGCTCCAATCAAGCCTGAGCGTGCGAGTCCGCTCCAAGATGGCGGCCGCCGCTGGCTGAAGTAGCCCAAACAAAGATGGCGCCCAAAATGACCCCCAGGACCCGGACCCACCAAAGTGGTGGTGCTTGGCAGGCAGAAAATGCCGTTTTTAAGGTGCAGGTAAGGGGAGAAGGGGGCGCTGGCAGCAAGCAGGCAGGCTAAAATCAGGGAAGAATGAAACAGAAAAACGAACCCAAATGCAAAACAGGAAGTTTTAAAAAGTACTCGGCGCTAGTAGCAGCGCTAGTAGCAGCGCCAGCGCGGCGAAGTGGTAGATGGCTGTGAGGGTGCTGGTGTGTGATTGGCTGGAGTTGGCTGGGATACCAGGATCCAGGATGTCTGGATGGGTCTGCCCAGTGGTGAGTGCTCAGATCAGCATGCTGATGTGAGGGGAGGGCTGCACCTGGTTCCTGATGGGGCTGGGCTTTCCCCACACAATGCTGGCCCCGCCCCCTGTGGTGCGTCTAACGACCCTAGCCCTGCCAGTGAATAGAGTGAGGTGATGAGCACATCAAGGGTGCTCCAAAACCAGCTGTGACTGTTTTCTCCCCCACCCTGCACCTACAGACAAAGGAATGTGGTGCATAAAAATGGGGCTGTGTCGCCACACAAACTGTTCTCTGCCAGGATCCTGCCTGAGGGGGCTGCTGCTGTTGCTGGGGCCAGGAAGACCGCCACTTGGATTATCTCCCTGCCTGGAGACCCAGTGAGCTGGCTCTGGGCCCAGCCTTGCCCCCTGCCTGCTTTAAGGAACTTTGCTGTGCCCCTAGCGCTTGGGAGCGCTGTGCCTGCACACCTAGCGCTGAGAGCGCTGCGAATCGTCTTTGAGCGCTGGGAGCGCTTTACTTTCCCTTTTCGTGGCTGCCCACGCCACTTTTTGCCGATTTGACAGTCCCCTGGCAGGTGCCCACCCTGCCAAGGACCTTGTGCTTTACCCTGTCACGAGCGCTTTGGGAGCGCTTTATTGAGCTTAAGGCCGGTGCCCACCCGGCATTGCCCTGTGAAGTTTTCCCCGTCGCCGCCCGGCCGTACAGGAAGTCAGGCAGGCCGTGACCTCATTCCCCAGGCCGCGCTCTGATTGGCTGCCAGCCCGGGACAGGAAGGAGGGAGCCGGAAGCTACCGGGAGCCGACCCTGGGATCCGGTGCACTCACCCAGGAGAGAGAGAAGCCTTCTGTCCAGCAGCGGGGCAACCGTGGTGTGGGGAGAGCCCCGCAGCTGCCGAGGAAGAGAAGAAGCCTGGAGACCCTGGGAGCGCCCACCAGAAACCGGGTAAGTGGGGCTCGGTGTTCCCGTCTAGGGAGGAGGGCGTTGGGGCACATTGCCGGCGCCCGCCCTCCCCTCCAGTACCAGGGCTTTGTTGTCAAAGAGCCTGAGAGGCCCCGGGGGGGCCTCCCTGCAGATTTGAGCCCCGGGCGGGCTCCTACGTTACTGGGGCATTTCTTCAGGGCCGCGAGAGGCTCTGGGTGGCATCATTTCCTTTCGAGTCCCCCGAAGAGGGACTCCAATGCCCAGAGCCATTTGTTCTCTTGAGTCCCGGAGGGACTCCAACGGCCGTATTTTGTGTATGAGCCTGAAAGGCTCAAGGGGGCATTTTGATTTACTGAGAGCCCACGAGGGGCTCAGGCGCCACAACTATCTTTGAGAGCCCAGAGATTCTCAGGGGCCATTTGTTTATTCAGAGCCCAGCGAGGCTCCAAAAAGGGGACAGTCATTTCTACAGAGCCTGTGACACTCAGTAACACCAGCAAGTAGCAAACACAGTAAAACATTTTGGCCTGTATCTTTCCGCCGTCTTTGTAAGCCTGTGACACTGTGAGTTTCAGGAATTCCACAAGCAGCACTATAGGTGGACTCACTACTAGTACATACATAGTCAGATAGTACTAAAAAATGCCTTTTTACTTTTTTCTCTTGTTTTGCAAAAGAAATTACTGGTACGTGAACTTGTGGTAGCCGCCATAATGGCAGCTCACTCAGCTTTAACCCAAGAAATACAGACACAGGCCATGATGATGCAGACTCGCAGTACTTTAAGCAGTACATGCAGGTGGGAATAGGAATGTCTTACTTTTCTATAGGGGTGGCACTGCCACTGGCCATACTTCATCCACTCAGCGTCTGCGCTACTACATCATACACCTCTGCTATCGACGAGGAGGATAAAGAAGATAACATCCAGGCTTACAAAGTACGTCTATGATTCTTCTTAATGTCTCAAATGTACCAAAATTTCTTTTTGTTAACAACCAACTTACACCCTTTTCATTATATTTTGGAAACCGCTGTATTCTTTCTTATGTTGAATTGCATTCAACAAAACCATTTTTTACAGTCATAAATAAATATTAAGACTCGCTCGTCCTTCGTTTCACTCTTCTTTAGCTTTTCGTTCTTCACATCCCTAAACTACATCTGATCTGATATGACTTGGCTTTAAAATAAAAATTGGCCAGCTGAGTTCAAGTGAAATAGAGGGGACCATTGGTTACCAGAGAAGTACAGCCACTAATGCTATTACAAGTCAAGGTTGACTGTCTTCTCCGTGATAGCCCAAAAAGTAGTTATAAATTAGTAAATGTTCTTGACAGTACAGTGTACTTATACTAGTGTACTGTGTACTACTGTACAGTACATCATACACTCCTTTACGAGCCTACTCAAAAAAAATATAATAAGTAAGTAGTATAATAACTTACCACCATCCGCCGCCGCTGAGCCTTCCCCCCCAGCTCCTCCTGTTGGCACCGCCGCATCCAGAGTGGACCCCTCCGCACTGCTGGCCCCAGCACGGATGGTCATCTGTGCCGCATCAGATGTTGTGACGTCTAGGAAAAACATGTCATATTTTCAGATGCCATACACAACCCCCTATTTTGTCTCGTAATGGAAGGAAATGTTACATAACACATTTTGTATTACTGGGATTGAAAAAATGTTACGGTTTTGGGGAGGGTGTTAACCTTTTAGATGCTTATTCCATTAAATGCTACACTTCTTCTTTTGACAACTGATTAATGCTTGCTTAACGTGCACCATTTTTCTCATTACAGAAAGAAGATTCCATTGCCCTTCAGCCAGACGATTCACCAACTACTACTGAGTCACCACCAGCAGTACTTAAGTACTTTAAAGAAGGTGGGGGCTCACACACAGTTATTCTACTAATTTCCTGTGTCTGTTAGTGTTAACTATTTTTAAGTTTGAGTCATACTAATTTCATTCATGGGAATGTTGTTTAAAGTAAACTTTAACGTCATCTTCATCCATAAGAATACTACGCTATTAAAAATAAAGAAATAATGTTTTCATTTCTCAATTGAAAATAAAAATTAAAAACTAACAAACACTGTGTGGTTTTTGTTCACGAGTGAGTGAGCGGAATGGTTTGAACTACTGCACTTGGCAGTCATGTTTCAGTAACTCAGATAGGCCAGGACTCGGAGGTAGTCTCTCTTCTTCTGTTCTTCTGGGTCGTAAAATCATTGGTCAGACATTCTAGATAGTCGGTCAGGGGAATGGGGGTTCAACTTCTGTTCGGACTGAGGTATGTCGAAAGTCGAACTGCACCTATCATCAACAATGTCCTATTTATCTTGTTCATACTTCTTTGTGTGAAGAATAGTCCCTGAAACAGTAGCGGTATGGGATGTGCTCCTCTCAAATCAAAAAGGCAACTGCTACCTTTTACTTGGTGTAAACAATGACATTTTGTTGTTGGAAATTGTCAAAGCACTTACATTAAGAAGACTGGAATAGACAGCAAGGGCAACCCAGAGGACTGCACTCAGTGCCTAGAGCTATTGCTGTATCAGAGTTTTGTTTCACACCGTTTGCCGAATGGACAAGCCTACACAGACCGACTCATAATTGTAAATAGTAGTAGCACAGAGAGTGATGGTAGAGGCAGGATAAGAATGTAGAAAGTAGTCCACATTAGAAGAAGATCTAAGACTATTTTGTAAAACATAGAATTATTAGGAACCAGTTTGTAATGAATAGGAGCTGTAAAAGTTAGGGAAGTATAAGTATTAATATAACAATAGAACAACTTACTGGGGCCAGCAGAAGAGCCTGCAAGGGACTGCTCCTGTTCACCTTCTGCCACCGGAGTCTCTGTCGCCGTCGCCTTGCCCCTGGGAGGTCCTGGTGATCATGAAATAATGAAACACAACATGGATGATTGTTTTTTGGGAAATATTTGATTTCTTTGTACTCAATCTAAAATTATGTCAGGGAAACAAATTGCATCTGATCTGGTCAAGTCCCCCATTCACACCTTCATTCATACTACCGTGCTTCCCATTAGACTCACAGACATTCCGCACCCCGCTCCAGATAGGGGCGGTGCCAGAGTTCTTGGAGCGAAAGGCAAAATTCAATTTGCCTGCAAAGAGAACCCCAGGAATTGCTATTAAAAGTTGTTTACTGCAACTACACGGAACCTCATAAGGCCTTCCCACACCTTATGGAAAGCTCCGTCCCCCCCCACCTCAAAGTGCATCTCTCTGGTGGTCTGCGAGGTGCTGCCTGTTTTCTCCCACTGAACAACCAAACAACACATGGCAGAGGCCTTGAGAGGCAGAACTGCCGCGGCCATCCTGTGAGTCTGATGTTAGCTCAGTGCCCCCAAGTCCCCCATTCACACCTTCATTCATACTACCGTGCTTCCCATTAGACCCACAGACATTCCGCACCCAGCTCCAGATAGGGGCGGTGCCAAAGTTCCTGGCGCTCAAGGCAAAATTCAATTCACCTGCAAAGAGAACCCCAGGAATTGCTATTAAAAGCTGTTTACTGCAACGACAAGGAACCTCATAAGCCCTTACCACACCTATGGAAGGCTCCGCCCCCACCTCAAAGTGCATCTCTCTGGCGGTCTGCGAGGTGCTGCCTGTTTTCTCCCACTGAACGACCAAACAACACATGGCAGAGGCCACGAGAAGCAAAACTGCCGCGGCCATCCTGTGAGTCTGATGTTAGCTCGGTGCCCCCAAGTCCCCCATTCACCCCTCTTTCACACCATTCATAGCCCAGTCCACAGACTGCACACACACTGCAGGCATCCCCGACTATGCCTCTATATATAGCAAAGAGGTGAATGATGTCATAAAGCCTGCGAGACCCAGGGGTGTGATGTAGTATATGATGTCACAAACCTGCCAGGGTCAGGGGTGTGGTGTAGGAGATGACATCACAACCGATTGATGGGAAATGCTGATAACACTCAAGGCTGCCTTTGGGGACCAGTGATACATTATGTTGGTAGATATAGGTCCATCTTTCGCATAACATCACGGAAGCAGAAGATTGAGCGAAGGAAGTCAGTTACAATAATCTTATTATTAAGGTTTCCTGTTTTCTCTTTATTGCATACATGTTAACAGAATCTGTAAAGGCGATGGTGAGATGGGCCTAGTGTACTGCACAGGAATGCACAGCTTGTCATTCTGTTTCTTCCTATCTGCTCTGCCCATTTCACAGGTGTGATTCAGGTATTCAAATGGCAGGGTGGGATCTAAGGGTTAGAAGACACCTTACATCAGTCTTCTGCACAGACTAGCAGAGCCTGGCAACGGTCTTATGGCTGGGCTCTGAGTCTTCGTCTGTGTTAGCCTTTCTGCTGGCCTGGCCTCCCATAGACTCCTTCTTGTGTAACTACACACGGCTTCAAGAGCATTGCACACACACATCCATTCAATAGAAGGTAGTTCTGGGTACCCTGGGGGGTCATGGTGCCCAAGGAATATGTAGTCTTGGGATGTACTGTTTCCTACTCCCAAAATTAAGATATCACACATAGCTGCTGGCTGCTTCAACCTTAAAAAAACATGTATGTTTTGTGCAAGAGGCATTCCAAATGTAGAATTTGCATTCCATACATAGTTCGAACGTTCCAAATTAGAAGCGGTGTTCCAATCTACATTCTAAAGGAATTCTTTCAATTCTAAATTAGAACTCTCATTCCAAACTTAGAACATCCTTTACAAAATAGAACTGTCAATCTTAGAACTCAAATGTTATTTGAGCAAAAAGCCTTGACATTACATCATGCCTTCATTGTGACACCAAAAACACCTTCATTACAAGTTTGTAAATTCGATTTTGCGCAGAAACTGGAGTTTCTGATCTAAGGGGTGTTGCAAAAAGAGTAACAGTACTGCACTTTGTGGGTTTCTCATGGACACATTTGGTCAGGTAAAACCTTATGAAACTTGTCCATGGAAAACAGCTCTGTGCTTGGGAAAAACCCAACAAAATCTGGGCAGAAAGGTGGACATCAGCTATAATTCTCCCGTGCTGAGAGGTAATTGCCTAGCAGTGCAATATTCTGCAACGTTGAATGTTTAAACACTACAGTATCGTCGATTGAAGTTATGACATTTCTGATGAGCTGGGCCTTCCTGCGTGCTGTCTGGGCAAGACTGGTCTAGAGCCAGGCATGAGCACCAACATCATATTTAACCTTGACAGCCTCCATGCTCAATAATGGACCCCATAATATATCTCAGATTATATAAGAAGAGTGGCTAGGGCTCATTTCCAGCCTCCAGGTACATGTCTGACTCCTATTTGTGACATTTTGAGGTGTTTGGTGTCAAATTCTTTTTTTTCCATTATAGGCCTTAGATATCAGAGTCACATCACATTTCTAGTTCTGGACCCAAGAACACCATAGTATACCTCAGATGACATACCAAGAGTGTCTAAGACCCATTTCTGGCCTCCAGGGGTGACTTTTTGAAGTTTTTGGGTTTAAGGGGGCAAAGTCACTTTTTCCACCCGAGGTCGTGGAACTCGGAGCTGGGTAAAAGTTTAGCTTGAGTGCCCTCCCCATGGAGGTCAAAAATGTTATTGCATCAAAATCATTTAAAAACTATATAGGTGTAATTGTAGTGCCCTGAATTCTATATGGCTGCATTTGCACCGTTCTAGGTATTTACAAAATGAATTTCTAACACTTTTGAAGTCTCCATGAAGTGAAAAATGACCAAGTCCTAAAACTTCACTGGTGCATCAAAGTGGTCAAAAAAGGTCAACATTGGGTTAAAATTAACAAAACATAGTGCTGCAGTGGTCCAATAGCAGGCTAAAGACATAACGAATGACACAGAATGAACAGTTTTACTAAACACTTTGAAAATTCGATTTTCAATTTCAGGGGGACAAGGTCATGGAAGTCATGGAACTCCGAGCTGGGTAAAAGTTCAGCTTAAGGGCCCTCCCCATGGAGGTCAAAAATGTTATTACATCAAAATCTTTTAAAAACTATATAGGTGTAATTGCAGTGTCCTGAATGCTATGTAACTGCATTTGCACTGTTCTGTGTGCCTCCAAAATGAATTTCTAACACTTTTGAAGTCTCCATGAAGTGAAAAATGACGAAGTACAAAGACATCATTGGTGCATGAAAGTGTTTAAAAACGGTCACAAATGCATAAAAATGAAAAAAACAAAGTGCTACACTGGCCCAATAGCAAGCTAAACACACAAAAAGAAAGCTAGACAGTCACAGAAAGATGCCATCGAGTTATGGCGTAAAGAAGCGCATAAAAGAACGGAAAAGGAAGTCAGAAAGTCAGAGTTAAGTAGAGAATCCCAAGAACGAGCCCAAGAAAGAGAATTAATCGAGATAGGTGAACGAGTCAAAGCCGAACAGTCAGACAGACAGAGGCATGCCCTTATTAAGGGTATGTATCCTCTTCTTGCCGAGGGCTTGCCAAAAGCGACCCCAGAGGCATCCAGTAATTTCCCGCCACCATTAGTTCCGACCAAGCTACGTCACAAACAGACCGCAGCTGATATTTTTATTTCGTCCTATTTGGACGACACAGTCCCAGAATATGCAAATCCTGTTCACGTTCCGCCAGTCCCTGTAAATCAGGCACTTCCCGCTCCTCCAGACACCGGAGTACCTGTTACGGTACCCCCGGTCCAGCCCGCCATACAAGTCCAGCCTACATTTCCATTTCCCACTCTGCCAGGACGTAGAGCCTCAGTAGACGACTCCAGTTTAGGGGCCGCAGGAGGAGGTCCTCCCCAAACCCCGCCGCCACACAAGCGTTTAACGTTAGCCGAATTACATGCACAAGCATTACAGCGTACGCCTAGGTATCAGTCTGTTGCAGAAATAAGAAAATCCCTTGCCGAATGTTGCTATGATCCAGTCCCAGGCGAGGATAATATGGTTTTATATTCATTCCGCGTAAGAAAGGTGGCCGAGTATCTAGTCACCTTACCGAATATGAAAGAAGATCTAGACAGAATATATCGTTTCATCCGTACAGGGGATGATCCAGAAAGTATTAGCGAGACTATGTCTCAAAGGAAAGCCGAGATCCAGCTCATGATATTAAAGTTCCTGATCAATTGTCTAATAAGAGAACAAGATTATCCGTCTAAAGACCAAGCCGAAATGAGAATCCTGACAAGGTGGAGTGATAATATAGCCGAGGGTAAGCACAAGACCGTCGGTGCTATGGAGAGTATGTACAAGAAAATCCGTAAAGAGATAATAAAGATACACGAGCAACGTAAAGCAGCACAAGTAAGCGAGAAAGAAAGTATCTCCGATCCTGAAGAGGAAGACGAGAATCCCGCCAGAATAGCGTATGTAGGAAAATCTAGATTTCCAGATCGCCATTTACGCCTAGAACACAAGTCTATTTTTCATCATTCAGCACCAGAACAAGGTTCTCTAGAACAAGTATTTCAAGCTACCGATCACACTCTGAAATCACGAATCGGTTACAGTGAGTTAAGTACCATGCACGAACAAGAACTAGCCCGATCAGCAGTCCGATGGATTACTGATTCTACCACTTTTCCAGACGAAATAGTGGCACAGATGTTTCTGAAACTGCCCCCAGCCGAGCAGCGACTGGTGGGAATGTATATGATTCAGCACCTCATTACTCTGTATGAGGGTCAACACTCTGATCCAGGCCCGTTACATGATATCCTGAACGAGTTACTCCAGTATAGATGGAGAGGTCTAGGTACCGATTTAATTAGTGTCATTCTAGAACAGCGCCACAAATATAGAACGTTTTTGAACCCGCATTTTGTTCATGTCTCACCCCCAGAAAGTAAACCGTTTTACATAGACAGACAGAATCCATTACGAGAAGTCCACCCAGTCAGAGGGACGGGTGGCGAAATGCAACGAGTGTTTGTATACACTCCAATATCAAAGATGGAACTTCTTGAAATGAAGAAATTAATTCCCTGTCATGACAAAGATCCAGCGGGGTTCCATAGAGAATTAAAAGACATGCTCCGTATGGGAGAATATACTTACCCAGATATCATTAAAATGTTAAAGGTCCTGTTGCCCGCAGGGGTGTATGAAAAGCTAAAGGAAAAAGAATGGGAGGTGGGAGAGAAAAAGATCGATTGGGCAGCTCTAGAAGCTGAAGACAAGGCACGAGTACCAGGTCTTGGAGATAAATGTAAAGAATTACCAGAATTATTGATTCAAGTTTTACCCAGATTATTGACAACGAGAAAGGAAGACTGGGATGCAATATCAGCCTGTAAACAGAAGCAAGATGAAGATATTAGTGATTTTTATTCTAGATTTGAAAAATGTTTCAGTATTAACAGTGGTCTCAAGACAAGTAGTGAGTCATACCCTCACCTTTTCGTTACTAAATTAGTCGAGAATTCAAGTCCACCAATTAAAAATCGAGTTTTGAAAGTTGAAAGCACCTGGCAAGCTAATACTCCGTCCCAGATGCTCCAGATGCTCCAGTATCACCAGAATAGAATAAGAGAAGAGCAAGAACACGAAAGAAAACGTATGAAAGACACGAAAATGAAAGTGCTAGTTGCACAATCTGTTCCTCAAGACAGTCAGAAGAGGGGTCCAAATCAAGCCAGTCATCCTGCAGCTCCCGTTAAAGGGAACTGCAATTATTGTAAACAGCCAGGTCATTTTATAAACGAGTGTGCAGTTCTGAAACATAACATAGCTACTGGTAAGACTAAAGAAAGACCACGTCCGCCGAGACAAGAACAAGTTTCACAGATTCCTCAGTCACAGAATGCACAACAGACAGTTCCAGCACCGCAGCCTATTGCTGCAACACAGCATGTCACATCACAGATGTACCAGTATGCACAGTCCGAGTATCCGGAGTACCAGCCATATTCATGAAACAGCCTAGAGAGGGAGGTAGGCTTGCCTCTCATCGAGATACCTGTAGATCAAGAAGGTCCCTATGTTCACAGTCAAGTATTAGGGAAAGACAGAAAGTTCTTGATTGATACAGGGGCAAGTAGGACCACAATTAGTCATGCCGAAGTTCCAGGGGCTCCGCTCTCAGGCTCAAGAAATGTTTCCCTTGGATTTTCAGGAAAGCCAATAGTTAACGAGATATCTAAGCCAGTTACTCTAGAAGTAGGTCCATTGTCCCGTACTACTGATCTGTTACTTACTAAGTCATGTCCAGAAAATCTATTAGGCATTAAGACACTGAAAGAATTAGGTGCAGTTATTTGCTGTTCCCCAGAGGGAATACGTCTGTTCCTACGTGACTTCAAGGGTCACTATGTATTACGAGATTTTGATTCGAGATTGTCTAATGTTCCGCAGCACTTATGGGCGCAAGGTCCAACTGATGTAGGTTATATGCAAATCACACCCTATCGTGTGACTCTCAAGCCAGGTGTAGTGTTACCACGAATCAGACAGTACAGATTGCCACCTGAGGCTGTAGCAGCCTTATCCAAAATTATTGACGAGCTCATTGTTCAAGGAGTAGTTGTAGAAACTGACTCCAACACATGTAATTCTCCGATCATTCCAGTCATGAAACGTACTGATCCAAATGCACCCCCAGTATATCGATTAGTGATTGATTTACGAGAGCTTAATAAATGTATTATTCCTCAGTACCCAGTAGTCCCAGATATCTCTTCCCTGTTAACAGCCATTGATTCCGAAGCCATGTTCTTCACTGTCATAGACCTCAAGAACGCATTTTTTAGTGTTCCAATTCATCCAGACAGCCAGTTTCTTTTCGGATTTTGTTTAAATGGAAGGAGCTATATGTTCACACGCGCTCCTCAAGGTTTCACAGAAAGCCCTAGTATTTACAGTCAAGCACTCAAGAGACAACTAGATAACATTCACATGCCAACTGACACTGCCCTGCTCCAGTATGTCGATGATCTACTGATCACAGCCCGTTCTGAACGTGCTTGCGAGCGAGCATCACTTACAGTCTTGTATTTCCTAGCCGAGATGGGGCACAAGGTGTCACCTTCGAAGCTTCAATTCTGTGTCCAGCAAGTGGTATACTTAGGACACTTGCTGTCCAAGAGGGGTAGGCAGTTGACACCAGACCGTATCCAGTTAATAGCGAGTCTTCACCAGCCCAGAACCCAGAAGGAGGTACGTGCCTTTATCGGCCTTACTTCTTATTGTAGACAATGGATTCCCCAGTATGCATTTCTAGCCAAGCCACTGATACAGTTAACGACACAGGAGGCAGCCGTATCGACTGTCCTCCCTTGGACATCTGATCATACACTTAGTTTCAACGAGTTAAAGAAAGCTCTATGCCAAGCTCCAGTTCTAGCTACACCGAACTACAGTAAGCCTTTTACACTTTTCGTTACTGAACGTGAAGGTACAGCATTATCTGTTCTTACACAAGATCAAGCAGGACAATACAAGCCCTGTGCTTATTTTTCTAGCGCATTAGATCCAGTCGCCCAGGCATTGCCTGCGTGCCTCAAGTCAGTCGCAGCCACAGCACTAGCTATCAGACAAAGTGATTCCATAGTCTTAGGACATTCCCTGACAGTACAAGTTCCACATTCCGTGGAAGTTCTTTTAAACCGAACACAAACTCAACACTTGACAATTGCACGTTTAACAGGTTATGAATTGACACTGTTCCAGCCACACATAGAAATTAGACGCTGCAACGTTCTGAATCCTGCTACACTGTTACCATCAGTTAGTTCAAATTCTGACCCACATGACTGTGTGGAAGTAGTTAACATTACGACAAAGCCAAGACAAGACCTGACAGATATTCCGTTACCAGATCCCGACCTGACACTTTATGTGGATGGTTCATGTATGAGAACCAGTACAGGAGAACTAGTCGCCGCGTATGCAGTGACTACTGACACCGAAGTTATTGAAACACACCGTATTGATACCCTGTCCGCTCAAGCAGCAGAGCTAGTTGCTCTGACACAAGCCTGTATACACGCCAAGAACCTGAAAGTTAATGTTTACACAGATTCACGTTACGCATTCGGAGTTGTACACGACTTCGGAGTGCTCTGGCAGGAGAGAGGTTTCATGACTTCTCATGGAACCAAGATTCAGCATGGTCTCCTTATTCAAGCTCTGTTAGATGCCATACATTTACCGACATCCATTGCTATCATGAAATGCAAAGCACATACGAAAGTTACTGACATTATTTCCCAAGGTAATGATCTAGCAGACCGCACAGCCAAGCTTACAGCACAGACTCCAGACAGTCCAGTTAATCAGACACATACTTCAGATCCGACTACATGCATGACAGTTAAGGACCCTACTCAAGATGTCATAGATATCCAGTTACATGCTACTTCCGAAGAAATCAAGAAATGGTCTGAACAAGGAGGGGTCCAGACAGATCAAGGATGGTTAACGAAGGGTAGAGCCACATGGTTTCTCCCCGACTCTATGGTTCAAGTCATTATCAATACCGCACATAGTCCCGCACATTTAGGAGAAAAAGCTATGTTAGACAGTATCCAGAACATCTGGTTCAACAAGCATTTACGAGCTGCAGCCAAGCAGAAAGTCCGTACCTGTATGATATGTTGTCAGTTTAATCCAGGTAAAAGTGTCCCGGTGGAACAAGGTGGTTTCCAGCCCCCTGACCACCCTTTTGAGGTCCTCCAGATGGATTATATTCAGATGGAGCGATGTCGAGGTTTCAAGTATGTTCTTGTAGTTGTATGCGCTTTGTCCAGGTGGACAGAAGCATATCCAGTCCCAGACTATACAGCCGCGACCACTGCCAAGCAGTTGGTTCGTGAATTCTTCCCTCGATATGGACTCCCTAGAGTCGCATATTCTGATAACGGTCAGCCATTCTCCTCAGAGTTAATGAAGCACGTTTCCCTGTTGTTAGGGTACCAGTGGAAGTTCCATTGTGTACGCCATCCTGAAGCAGCCGGTCTAGTCGAGAGACATAATCAGACTCTGAAAATTCGAATTGCCAAAGTTTGTAAAGAAAAAGGTGTGGACTGGCTAGTAGCTCTGCCAGTTGCTCTATTTTATATGCGCATGGTCGCACATTCCAGATCAGGTCTGTCCCCGTATGAGGTCGTATTCGGCCGCCCCCCTAACATGTGGGGTACTCCTAGACCCCGAAGTATTACCGATGTTTCATGTAATATGTTGACAGATTACCTAGCTTCCTTGATGTCTGCCCTCAACTCATGTCGTTCACAGGTTGCTGCCGCCTTTCCAGACAATACCGAGGTGGCACCGCATGAAATCGTTCCAGGTTCCCTTGTGATGGTCCGGAATTTTGACAGATCAAGTCCGCTGGAACCTCGTTGGAAGGAGCCACGTCAGGTCCTCTTGACCACCCGTACTGCCGTCAAGCTGGAAGGCAGGAAGGGGTGGGTCCACCTTTCTCATGTAAAACTTTTCAATGGATTGAAACCCGTTTCTAAAATCATTTCCAAGGAGTCCCAGGATTTTAAAGACTGCCAAGACATTGTTTTAAAGGACTGTCCCGCAAAAGACATTGTTACAACCCCTTCCCTGTTAGAGAAAACTCCGCAGCAGGAGTATAAGTTAAAGCTCAGGTCTAGTAAAATAAGTCAGTCAGTTTGATTGTATAAGTCCTCCCCTAGGTGAAACGGTTAGACTGTTTCTGACATGTATAAAATAGACCCCCATAGTGAGAGAGTCAGTCAAGCCTCAATTCAATGTATCGTTTTTCTGAGTTTCATATTATTCATCAGCATAATGATTTCCTGCACCAGTTATGCATTTTTCCTGTATTTTCCAGTTTCTCATGTAAATAAGTCTGCTAATGTTACAGTAGAGCACACGTTTAGTGATCTGCCTCCTCACGAATATTCTTACCGCCTCGCTATGCGTAACAATTCATTTATCCGCATGTTACATTACTCACACCAGACCAGCAATGCCACTAATTGTTGGGTGTGTGGTCGACTCCCCCCTTTCCAGACATCGAAGGGAGTTCTGCCACTCTTTCCTTATCCATTCTCACATAATGGTTCGTGTGGAGCATGGTCCACGTTAACGTCATCCGCAACAGATATGTCTTTTCTTAACAGTACATGTTTCCCAGACAAGCAAGGTTTCCCCTACAGAACAGGTTTAGATCTAGAAAATGAAGTATACAATTTAGGTAACTATTCGTCGAATTTCATGGTCCTGAATGTTCAGTCTGATACTACTCCAGACTCACCTGCTATTTCAGTACTACCAGTCAAAGGCGAATTATGTGTCCGAAATAAGGGTTCTGTACACGTAGGACATAGTGAATGTACTACTATTGTCAAGTATAGTGACAGTGGGAAATCTATTTTTAAAGCCTCACGTCATTCTTATTTTGTTTGTGGTCAAACTGCATATGTTCGTCTGCCCCTCGATTGGGAGGGAACCTGTTACATTGCCTTCCTACTGCCACCTGTTTTTCTAGCCCCACCTGACTACCATAGGAATTCCTTCCTAGTACATACTAGACACAAGAGAAATCTCCCGATTGTCGATTATACTGAAACTGCCGCAGAGCAATTCATTGATATAGATAAAGGTGTGTTCCCTTATTTAGGTACAGTTGTAAATAGTAAGCTAATTCGTAGATTAACAAGAACCCTTGAAGCAGTAGTAGATGAGACTGCCTCCGCTCTAGGTAACTTAACTGAAGAGCAATCCTTTATGAGAATTGTCGTTTTACAGAATCGTCTCGTCCTTGACGTCATACTGGCCGATAGGGGCGGGGCCTGTAGACTCATCGGATCTAGTTGTTGCGTTTTCATTCCAAATAACGCGCCGTCTGTTTATTCAGCTATAACCAGACTTCATAAAATTGCCCATCTGTTACATCAAGATCCAGGCACCTGGACATGGTCCGGTTGGTTCTGGAATATAATTTCCGCATGGGGATGGAAAGTCCTGTCCTTTCTAAGTATTGCAGTAGCGATCATATTTAGCTGCTGCCTCTGTATACAATGTGGCCCTGCGATTTGCGGCATGTGCGCTACCTCTTGTATTCCTAGTCCCAGGTCCCGTTCTAAATCCCGTTCCAAGATAATTCGAGACGAGCAAATGGTACTGTATGAAATGATAGACGGTATCATGAAAATTGATGTTTCCTGATGGAAACGTAGTGACAAGGAGGGAATGTGGAAAAGTAAATTTTGCCATGTTCTGTGTCCCTACGCCTCATCCATCATATGTTATGTGTGCATGACCAATATGCATATGCTATTCCCCATGTCCGATTCAAGACGCAATTACAGTTGTGTCCATCTCTGGTATGTCATTTTCCAGTCCTCGTGAATACTACGAATATCAGGCCTATGTAAAGCTACGTTGCCACGTTTCTCAGTGTGCACGTTATTTCATTATAAAGTCCCCGTTTCTAGGCCTCAAAAGGGCCCGGACCACAGATTCAGCTCCTGTCTCCTGAAGTCCTCGCTAAGGAGCGATACAGCCCCCACCTGTATCCTCGACCCTTCACTTACTTCCTGCCTCGCAGTGCCCGGTGTAGCTTGGCTCTGCCTCTGAGTCTGCCAAGAGTATGTTATGATCCCAGCTATCAGTTCAGTCCTCCTTCTCTGCATTCCTAAGCTACTGAACTGCATCAATAGTTTCCGTCATTGTCTAGCCTTCTCGTCTCCATGTTAAGAGAAATCCTGTATTTAATGGTCATTTAGTATTCTTCATCACGTACTACATGTAGAATAATGCATGCTCCAGTCTTAGAGTCAAGTTAGCTTTTCCTCTCATGACTTCTAGTTTATATCAACATGTTCTCTAAACATCAGATACTAGATAGGGTTTAGGTACATGTCGCTCCGACCCTCCAGACTCTAGTCTCTGCTCCTAGCACAGAGTTCACAGCCCCCAGCTTCTCCTAGTAACACGTCATTGCCAGTTTACGCGCACCACCAGGTTAGAGGTCCCGGCTCCTTAGGTAGCCCCCTCCTATGTTTCCGCCCCATTCATGACATATTCTGTTACGTCTACACCACATGCCTATGTATACGCCCAGTTACACCTACTTTTACTGTTATCTTTCGCGACTGCTACGCGTCACGCCTTCTGCTCCACCCACTGCTACGCCTACTGCAATGTAATGCTATGTGTTCGCGCTATGTATAAATGCTCATGTATTGTTATTAAAAGTTAGCGCGCTCATCCCAGACCCAGCCCCGGCAGCTGCCGGGCCACTCTAGCCCTGCCATTCTGTTCCTATGCAGGTTGTCCTGATCCTGTCCTTATGCTGTAATAAACCTGCAGAAACTCCTACTACCTCGAATCTTGACTCTTATTTATTGAGCTATCTGTTATGATTTATGCCTAGTCAAAAATAGGGTATTATTTATTTATTTACCACAGCTTGCCCACCGGGACACGAGCCCCCACCTCCGACAACATCTCCACAGCCTTGAAGAGTCTGCAAAGGTACCCGGCGGAGCCCTCGGCCCCTGCAGGCTTCCGGTAAGGGACAACTGCCTTGATCGCCAACAAAATAAACATGACATTGCCACTCCTTCTGTTAGCATGAATTCTTGAACTGCCGAAAAGGACTCTGGTCCAACTGCCGGTTGTAGGAAACTTTTTCCTGATGCTACTTCCGGACTGACCCGGCCCCGCCCAAAATGGCGCCGGTATCAATAGGAACTTACGAACACCTCGTGGTGTTTCTTTTTGCTAAATAAAAAAAAACTTGATGTTCTGAGACATGTATATGATCCTTTGTACACTTGACAAGAAGAAAGGAGAGCTCACTCGACGAACATGTAAAAAGGATCCCGTTAAAAATGATGATTACAAATGTACAATGTATTATATTTTTTATATATATATAGCTGATGTATAACCTCGCTTATGACGCACGCACACGGTATGCATATAGGAAATCTGATTGCAACTAGTCTGACTATGCTTCTAAATTATGAAATAAATGCCCCCGAACACCCCCAGCCAGTTGATAGACGTTTTAGTTTGCTACAAATGAATTGATAAAACTTTCTAATGTTTTTTATTGCTGCAAAACAACACCCCCCACTGTACGCACTTTAGCCATTGCCGTGTCCGGCCAAATACGACTGCACCCTCATAAATCCACGTACTATGATTTTGCAAAAATAAAGGTTTTCGAAATTATGAACGGGTATTGCATGCTTTATTTGAAATATGGGATCGGCGGGAGAGTTCTTTTCTGTGCACCCTACCCTGCTCTCTCTTTAAGGTTATTAGAAGATGGTTGCCCAGCCCCGGAGGAAGGATCGGATCTACGACACGATACTCTGCCTTCAAGGTACGCGACTGACTCATGAACTCTCGCGTGGAGAAAAGACCTCGACTTCTGAGGATGGGTAAAACGAAACGGTATAAATAATGGAATGTAAAAGAAGGGTAAAATAAAACGATGTAAATGTTATAAAGTACGACGCTCAAAGGTATTAGGGAACAGAGCTGACCAAAGAACTGAAGAACCTTAGAACGTCACAGCATTGAAGGAGATTTAAGGATCCCGATAGTGAGATACATCTACTAACTAGATACCTCGCACTAGGTACCTCTGGTTTCCTTTTTACGTTTCCCTGCACACGACCTATAAGGACACACTGCCCCCCCCCGACTCCAGAAACCATACCCCAGGGATTCTACCCCGAGGAGGAAAGACGAGTATGAGGTAAGTAAAGGACTCTCGAATCCATGTATTTGATATGCGCGAATGTTGTCCCCCTCCCTTCCCCTCTTTTCCCTCCCTCTACAGGTTACATCAGGGGCCGCAACCGAGGTATGGCGAAGATCTGAAGCCTTGCCCCGTCTGATACGCGAAGCGGACCAACGCTGCAAGGTGGCGCCTAAGCACGCCCACAAACTACTCACGTAGCAAACGAGCCCATAAATTTAGTATGATCTGATGAAAAATGATCACCCTTAACCCATGCTGCACGAATGAACCCATGTCACGTATGATTCGAAACTATGAGAGAATGTGTGTGTGTGACTGAAGCGTTGACTCAACTGGTCGAAGGACCAAGAATGCAAGAAAGTGCGACACAGTGGTACCCGTTTTCCTTTTTCTCAAAGCATGTCCCCTCTACCCTGTCTAATGCTCGTCCACCTCAAACTGCATGCTTTCAAGATTCTAACGCAGACCCGTAAATGTCCTTTGCTGTGTAATGCACTAAATAGCCTTTCTTAAATACACTGCCACTCTCCATGTCGCACGTGTACTATTTAGCCTGCTGTTGCACTCTCTCTCTCTCTCTCTCTCTCTCTCTCTCTCTCTCTCTCTCTCTCTCTCCCCTTCACACTCCCACTCTTCCGAGCGATTAGCTCCGAAATTGGCAGACTGCCACCCCTAGCGCACCACCCAATTGGCTCCAAATACCGCCAGTATTTGCACAAAACTTGTCTTTAATAAAATCACCATGAGACCGTGTCACTACCTCTCCTTTCTGCTAAATTGACGAAACCGAGAATTGGCCATAAGGGAAAGGACAGGTAAGACGACTGAGGTTCCCTAATCTGACCCGTAATGAGGGAACTACATGTCAGCGGCTCCTATTATGAGATAAAATGCCTCAGATGAGGCGACCTTCCCCGTTCCGAATTGTCGCAATACCCAAACCGTAAAGGTAATCGAAACCTCCCCATCTTCCCAGGACGCACCCAGTATTGCGTTCAGTTGCCCCCGATAAGAGTTTTTAACTATCCTTCACCCCCCGATCGTAAGAGATGGGTCGACTTGCGACTAACGCAGGCCAGCTGTGGTCCCTAGAAATGATTTTTTCGATAGGCAAATTTCAGAGTTTGGAATTCGAGAAATGCCACTGAACGCTCACCAACTGAACTGTGGCCTTCTGCCGATAGTACCCTTATAACCCAAAGTAAGATGATGCCCCCCCATCACAGTTTTCTATGTCCCTAGTTATTTTCCCATGAGACCCCTGTCTTTTCTAATTTAGTAATCAGGCCGCGAGAGGCTGCATAGGAACCAGAATGATGTTTTACAAAGTTAAAGATTAGACCGAAGCGAAGAAAACCATTACAATGAACCTTGTCGAAAGCGAAAATGTTTAGTTAAAAGGCAGGATGCATTGATAAAATGAAAGATGTTTAGCCTATGTTCGTCCCTCAGCGAGATACCTATTAGTACCATGTTGATAGCTCACAACACCCTTTTGTAAATATAAACCCCTAGAGAACGGTATAGCTTTGTCAGGCTTGTATTACGAAGGTGGGTCTCCATCAGATGAACTGTCGTGACTATAGTAAACAGTTGTGAAGGAAAGTCATAGTAAATCCAGCAGGCCCACCATCGATCATTTATATGTCAGTTGTGAACCCTAATATAACGGACGTTTCTATTGTCATTTACCTGGAGCTGGGAGAGAAATAGACTTGTGTGATTACCTTCCTCTGCCCATTCTCTAAAGACTGTCTTTTCAAACTCCTTCAAGGGTACAGCTGTCGGAGGAAAGAAGGACCGGATGTGGGAGCACGTGGCCTGACTACAGACTATGGAACGTCTGCGGCATGGGCCAAGGCGAGACCGCGACAGAACGGAGCTGCAGGACGAGGCACTATTTCCGACAAAACAAGAGGAGAGGGCTGACCTGATGCCCCTGTCCAATGTTCAAATGTGTGCCGAAAGGTCCCCGCTCCCTAAACTCGGTCATAAGCCCGCCTACCTGAAATCTCTCGTTCCCCTAGTTTGTTCCCGACCTGGCCATTGCTCCACCCCCCTTTTTCTCCGACCTACCCTATGGACTATTTGTACACTCTTCTTCCACCTGAACTTTTTGACTATCGACTCCGAAAGACACAGGGCGAAAAAGACCTTTTCGACCAGAAACGCGAGGAAAAGGTCGTGCCCTGCAACACGGGACCTAGAATAGAGCTGGACCCTTAGCTCCACCGCCGGTGCTCCACAGCGCCAACAAAGGACTGAGAACTCAGTAACTTCGAACATTGACACCCTCAATCATCGTTTCTGCTACGTCTCGTTTCTCTCCCAGCCACCATTGTATTGATTATGCTCCAACCAAATATATACGGAGCCTGTATATAATAACCTGTATGCAATGTACTGACTGCTCGCTACAGAATCATTTTTTGTATTACCTTACTATGACTTTCCTGCTAACAAGTTTATCAAAGTTTATCAATAGGCCCGCCTCCTAAAACTAGAGATCTTAAATGTAGTGTTTACGACTCCTTCACCTGGGGTCCTACTGCTTTTTCTTATGCCCACCATAATAGACTTGAATAGGAAATAGATCAGCAAGATGTCTTGAATATGTTAAAGGGAGGACTGTGGAAAATTAGTACGGTTTGGTAAACATTATCTGCGCCATCTTGCCTTTTCCCCTGATGCCACACTTTTGTCGTGCGCGCCCGCCATTTTTTTAGGTGCCTCGATCAGGACCATCCCTTTTGCACGCCACTGGCCCCCAACATAGCCCTTCGCCCTCGCCAAGCCTGCACGCTGACCAACCCCCCCTCGCTCGCACATGCTTTGAGTCATAAACCCCTCTTCAGCGCAGTTCTGCCTCAAAGCCCCATCCTGTTCCCAGCGCGACCCCTCCCTTCATTCTTTTCATAGTCCCCGGCCCTTTGATACAAAAAAAACCCCTTTTCCTGTGCCCGTTTGTCTTCCTTGTTCCCAGGCCGACACCTAGCTCTGCCGATACTATTCCTTGCCCCTTCCCGTACAGTTGAAAGCTTCCCTCATCAAAGGACCCCCGAGTTGATCAGAGCCCCCACCCCACGAGATCCGATCGAACCCCCCACACTCCATGAATCGGCGGAATATCCAGCTGCGCGATAACCATCACCTGTTGTGACCGGGGTGGGGACTTCTACTGTAAATGTGTGTGGGAACGGGCCCGAAGGGGAGATTCCGGGAATGTCTTTCCGTACATCAAAGCATTGCCATGAATATGTAAACTGTAATAAAGCCACAAAAACCTGTATATAAGGGGCCAGGCCTCAGAAATAAGTTAGAGCACCTCATGACGATACCTGCTGTCTGATTTGTCGTGTTCTCCTCCGGAGAGAATAAACCTTGTTTCCTGCCTTCCAGTCTCCAGCGCCTGCCTCTTCATTGATTAATGTTTCGTGGGTTAAAGAGGCGATACCGCCGGGCAAATACCGATTGTCCCCGACCTTAGTTTCTACACTAGCACCATTGGTTTTGCAAATGCTTGCTTGATCTTGTTATTAGCTACTGTTGGTAAGAACTCCTGCAGCAAGCTAGAGCCTCGAAGGGCGGCATGAATCGAGGGATTTGTTATTTGTAGACGTGCAATGAAGTCTGTGCTGGCCAGCCTGTGGCATGTTTATGCAGACTCGAGGTGGCGCTTTTCCTATAGTCCCCACTTTGTTTCTGGAACTCAGAGTTTGTTGCTTCGGCCTGCATGGGGGGGCTCTCAGGGGGCACTGTGGATGGTAATCCCCACCCCAGGTGACCCCTAAATGTACATCATTCAAGGTGATCAGTAAAAGGCGATGTTGATGAGATGATGTCTGAAGGGTGTGATCGTAACCTTGGCTTCCCCACTTGACCACGATTGCATGAACCTGTGACACGAATGTCTCGTCCTGCACCTCTCGCTCTCTACCTGGCGAGCACCGGCAGCAGACTGAACCTCAACATCAAGAGTATCTGTTTGGGACCAGCCATGCCTAGAAGTGTCTCCCTTGCCTTATATTGTACTAGTCTCACTATTCACCATCTGGTGAAGTGAGACCACGAGAGCTGTCTCGTCTGCTACAATAATAACCTTTATGAAGTGCTACGCCGGCGTCTAGGCGCTGTTCATCGGGTGAGGTGCATGCTATGTGGAGGCCACGATCATGAAAGGCTTCTGCTGTGTCTTAAGAGGTTGGCGAGATGCTGCTTGCTTGCGCTGCCGCAGTCCACAGGTGACCGGTCACTTCGACATGTACAGTGGAGTTGTAGTCCGTGTGTGCTGTGCGGTGCATCCTGCTTTTTCCTTCCACACCGGCTGTTTTTGAGTGGAGTTGGAGTTGTAGTCCGTGTTTGCTGTGCGGTGCATCCTGCTTTTTCCTTCCACACCGGCTGTTTTTGAGTGGAGTGGGAGTTGTAGTCCATGTGTGCTGTGCGGTGCATCCTGCTTTTTCCTTTCACACTGGCTGTTTTTGAAAGGAGTGGGAGTTGTAGGCCGTGCGTGCTGTACGGTGCATCCTGCTTTTTCCTTCCCCACCGGCTGTTTTTGAGTGGAGTGGGAGTTGTAGGCCGTGTGTGCTGTGCGGTGCATCCTGCTTTTTCCTTCCCCACTGGCTGTTTTGAGTGGAGTGGGAGTTGTAGGCCGTGTGTGCTGTGCAGTGCATCCTGCTTTTTCCTTCCACACCGGCTCTTTTTGAGTGGATTGGGAGTTGTAGTCTGTGTGTATTGTACGGTGCATCCTGCTTTGTCCTTCCACACCCGCTGCTTTTCAGTGGAGTGGGAGTTGTAGTCCGTGTGTGCTGTGCAGTGCATCCTGCTTTTTCCTTCCACACCGGCTGTTTTTGAGTGGAGTGGGAGTTGTAGTCCGTGTGTGCTGTGCAGTGCATCCTGCTTTTTCCTTCCACACCGGCTGCTTTTGAGTAGAGGGGGAGTTGTAGTCCGTGTGTACTGTGCAGTGCATCCTGCTTTTTCCTTCCACACCGGCTGCTTTTGAGTGGAGTGGGAGTTGTAGTCTGTGTGTGCTGTGCGGTGCATCCTGCTTTTTCCTTCACACCGGCTGCTTTTGAGTGGAGTGGGAGTTGTAGTCCGTGTGTGCTGTGCGGTGCATCCTGCTTTTTCCTTCCACACCGGCTGTTTTTGAGTGGAGTGGGTGTTGAAGGCCTTGTAGCTACCTGCTGGTGTCCCTTCTATCCACCTGGCCCACCCCCTCCCATGCATACTGTTTGCACTACGCGCCTGCACCACTGAAATCCTTGCACTGCCCCTACCTGCCCGCCACTGCCAGGGCGTTGAGCTCTGGTGTCTGTTGAATGGCAGAAAGGCAAATTCCTCTTCTTGCCACTACATCTTCGCTGGATGGGGCTTGGAATAAAGCAGATCCTTCTCTGCACCCCTCTTCCAAGTCAGTCATCTATTAAACTTTACTCCTCCCAGAGCAGGGTCTGCTATCCACCCCTGCTAGGGGAGCTCCTGTTGCTCCGGGGTGGACCTTACAAAGCATGTTAACAAATTGCTGTATTTTGTGCATGCCTTCGGGTCCCTCACCTCTGTCCTGAGTAGACTCGGCCTTGGATGCTGTATCCTGTCCTTGCCGTTGGGTGGACAGAGTAGAGAATTTACCGTCTGTAGCCTGTCCCTGTAGAGGGTGCTTCACCGTCACGCCGGTGTGGCCCCGGTACAGCTTTACTGGCTGTCTGTAGTTAGTGTATGACATGGGTTAGTGGAGTTGTTGTTTTTTCTTTACTCCTGGGTGGAGTAAACCGGAGCAATGAAATTCTGACATTCCCATTTCACTTATAATTGGTGATCATAACTAACTCACTCTCAATAACTCACTCGCTAACTCTCTCACTCTCACTAACTAAATCTCACTCACTCTCACTAACTCAATAACTCTCTCTCACTAACTAACTCACTCGCTAACTCTCTCACTCTCACTAACTAAATCTCACTCACTCTCACTAACTCAATAACTCTCTCTCACTAACTAACTCACTCGCTAACTCTCTCACTCTCACTAACTCTCTCACTAATTTCATCACTCTTACTAACTCTCTCAATCTCTCACTAACTATCTCCCACTAATTAACTCACTAAATCTATCACTCTCAATAACAAAGTAAGTAACCTTCACTCTCCTGTTATTTATACCCACCCCTTTGTGGAAAAGTAAATTTTGCCATGTTGTATGTGCCTACGTGTTCCCTATGTTATGTTATATGTGCATGATCGATATGCATGTATTCCCCTATGATCGATTAAAGACGCAATTATAGTTGTGTCCATCTCTAGTATGCCAGTTTCCAGTTTTCGTGAATACAACGAATATCGGGCCTATGTAAAGCTACGTTGCCACGTTTTACAGTGTGCACGTTAATTCATTGAATTATCCCCGTTTCTAGGCCTCAAAAGGGCCCGGACTTAGATTCAGCGCCTGTTTTCTGAACCCTCTCCAAGGAGCGATACAGCCCCCACCTGTATCCCTGACTCTTAGCTTACTTTCATGCCTCGCAGTGCCCGGCTCGGCCTGGCTCTGCCTCCCAGTCTGCCAAGAATATGTTATGTTTCTAGTTATCAGTCCAGCCCTCCTTCTCTGCATTCCTAAGCTACTGAATCGCATCAATAGTTTCCGTCATGGTCTAGCCTTTATGTCTCCATGTAAGAGAAATACTGTATTAATATTTATAGAATATTCCCCGCACACGCACTACATGTAGAATTATGCATGCACCAGTCTTAATGTCTGTTAGCCTTTACTCTGATAACTTTTGGATTCTATCAACATGTACTCTAAACACCAGATACTAGATATGCCTGGGTACATGTCGCTCTGACACTCCAGACTTTAGTCTCCTCTTCTAGCGCAGAAGTCATAGCCCCCCAGTTCTCCCTGGTAACACGTCATTGTCAGTTTGCGCGCACCACTAGGTTAGAGGTCCCAGCTGCTCAGGTAGCCCCCTCCATGTTTCCGCCCCGTTTATGACATATTCTGTTACGTTTACATCACATGTCTGTGTATACGCCCTGTACACGCCTTCTTGTTACCTCATTTTGCCCTTATCTTTCGCGACTGCTACAAACTCCGCCTACTGCTACGCCTACTGTATTGAATGCAATGTATTTTGTTTAACTATATATACTAATGTTCTGTTATTAAAAGTTATGCGCATCATTCCCAGATCCTGCCCCCGGCAGCTGTCGGGCCCTGCCATCCCATTCCCATGCAGGCTGTCCTGTTCCTGTCCTTTTATGCCTGATTAAAGCCTGTACACTCTAGCTACCTCGAATCTTGACTCTTATTTATTGAGCTATCTGTTTGTATGAGTATCCCGAAAAATAGAACCGGTAATTAATTATTTATTTACCACATAATGGCGCCCGAATAGGGACTTGCCCTTTCCCCACGCGCCGGAGAAGCCACGCAGGCCCCCTGATCCTCTGCAGCCGTGACGGAACCATACCGTGCACGTGCAGATATTTCTGCTTCAAGTATCCCTCAGGCCCACGGAGGAGACGGAGGTTGCGGTCCAGCGTCCAGACGAGGTGGTGGAGGAACGCGGCGAGTCCCGACCAGAGCCCAAGCCGAGAGTCCAAGGTCCGAGGTATCCGGAGGCCCACCTGTAACTAAAGTCCGAGGTTCGTCCGTCCGTCGTCGTAGCAGTCCAGTCCAGTCCAAAGCCTTCCGTTCTTGCTGCCCGGTGAGTACCATTGCTGGGGTAGTATCTAGACAGGGTCAATTGATTTTCTCTGGTCCGTGGGTTTGGGTACACAGATCCAACACGAAGTGTCCACTTAGGTGGATGCGGGTCCTGACGTGTCTCTTTATGGGACCGGTAAGTTTCGTACTGTTTTAGCAGTGCATCTAGTCATTCTAGTAAGTTTCTGTTCCAGTAAGTTCTGTTTTTGAGAAATTCATGTATTCTGTTTTCAGTATTTCAGGTAATATTCTGTCCAAAATGTTATTTCATGTGTTTTCAATGTCGTGGTATGAATGATTCGTTTTTCAGTTATTATTGTGTTTATCGTGTATTGTATTGTGTCCAGACTCCAGCCTAGTTATGCCTCTGTTCTCAAAGTTACGTCAGTTAAAAACTAGAAAAGGTCTGCTCGAGGAAGCAGTTCCTGTCCCGCCTAGGGACAGTCCAGGTCATTTTATGTATCAAAAGCATGGCATAAGTGCCATATTATATCTAGATTTATGGGTGGAGTACACCAAGGAATTAGAGGAAAAGTATAGATGGCCCGTATCAGGTACGTGGGATGCCGAGTGCATCATGCGAGTAGAAGAAGCATTATGGAAAAAGAAAGCCAGACAGTCCCAGAGAGACGCCATCGAGTTATGGCGCAAAGAATCTCATAAAAGAACAGAAAAAGAAATCATAAAGTCTGAATTAAGTAGAGAATCCTCAGAAAGAGCCCAAGAAAGGGAATTAATTGAAGTAGGTGAACGAGTTAAAGCCGAACAGTCAGACAGACAGAGAAATGCCCTCATTAAGGGTATGTATCCTCTTCTTGCCGAGGGTTTGCCAAAAGCAACCCCGGAAGCACCATGTAATTTTCCGCCGCCATTAGTTCCGATTAAGCTACGTCACAAACCGACCGCAGCTGATATTTTTCTCTCGTCCTATTTGGACGACACAGTCCCAGAATATGCGAATCCTGCTCCGCCAGCTCCGGTAAATAATGTAATTCCTGTTCCTCCAGCCACCGGGGCACCTGTTACAGCACCTGTTACGGTACCCCCGGTCCAGTCCATAGTACAAGTTCCCGCTACATCGGTCACTCTGCCAGCACGAAGAGTATCAGTCGACGATTCCAGTTTAGGGGCCGCGGGAGGAGGTCCTGCGGGTACCCCGCCGCCACACAAACGTATAACGTTAGTCGAGTTACATGAACGTGCGTTACAGCGTACACCCAAACATCAGTCCGTTGCAGATATCAGGCGAGCTCTCACCGAATGCCGTTATGATCCAGTCCCAGGCGATGATAATATGGTTATATATTCATTGCGCGCAAGACGGGTGACCGAGTATTTGGACACCCTACCGAATATGAAAGAAGATCTAGACAGAATATATCGTTTCATCCGTACAGGAGAAGATCCAGAAAGTATTGGCGAAATCATGTCTCTAAGGAAAGCTGAGACTCAGCTCATGCTATTAAAGTTTCTAATCAATTGTTTAATAAGGGAACAAGATTATCCAGACAAAGATCCAATCGAAATGAAAGTCCTGACAAAGTGGAGTGATCATATAGCTGAGGGAAGACACAAGACACTCAGTAGTATAGACAGTATGTACAAGAAAATTCGTAAGGAAATAATAAGGTTACACGAGAAACGCAAAACAGCACAAGTAAGCGAGAAAGAAGATAACTCTGATACTGAAGAAGTAGAAGACGAGAATACCGCCAGAATAGCGTATGTAGGTAAATCTAGATTTCCAGACCGACATTCACGCCTAGAACACAAGAAAGTCTTTCATCTTCCAGCACCAGAACAATATTCTCTAGAACAAGTATTTCAAGCTACCGATCACATTCTGAAATCACGAATCGGTTATAGTGAACTTAGTACCATGCATGAACAAGAGCTAGCCCGATCAGCAGTCCGATGGATTACTGATTCTACCACTTTTCCAGACGAAATAGTGGCACAAATGTTTCTGAAACTGCCCCCAGCCGAGCAACGACTGGTGGGTATGTATATGATCCAGCACCTCATTACACTATATGAAGGACAACATTCTGATCCAGATCCGTTACATGATATTCTGAACGAGTTACTCCAGTATAAATGGAAAGGTTTAGGTACCGATTTAAGTAGTGTCATTCTAGAACAGCGCCACAAATATAGAATGCTTCTGAACCCGCATTTTGTTCACGTCTCACCTCCAGAAAGTAAACCATTTTACATAGATAGACAGCATCCGTTACGAGAAGTACACCCAGTTAGGACACCGGGTGGTGAAATGCAACGAGTATTTGTTTACACCCCTATCACATAGATGGAACTCTTAGAGATGAAGAAATTAATTCCCTGTCACGACAAAGATCCAGCAGGGTTCCATCGAGAATTAAAAGACATGCTCCGTATGGGAGAATACACGTATCCAGATATCATTAAAATGTTAAAGGTCCTGTTGCCCGCAGGGGTATATGAAAAACTCAAGGAAAAGGAATGGGAGGTGGGAGAGAAAAAGATTGATTGGACAGCTCTAGAAGCTGAAGATAAAATACGAGTACCAGGTACCGGTCTTGGGGACAAATGTAAAGAATTGCCCGAGTTATTGATACAAGTTTTGCCAAGGTTATTAGCCACGAAAAAGGAAGATTGGGATGCAATCTCAGCATGTAAACAGAAACAGGATGAAGATACTAGTGATTTTTATTCTAGATTTGAAAAATGTTTTATTATTAACAGTGGTTTGAAGACAGGTAGCGAGTCATACCCTCATCTTTTTGTTACTAAACTAGTCGAGAATTCAAGCCCACAAGTTAAAAATCGAGTTTTGAAAGTCGAAAGTACCTGGCAAGCTAGTACCCCGTCACAAATGTTACAGATGCTCCAGTATCACCAGAATAGAATCAGGGAAGAGCAAGAACACGAAAGGAGACGTATGAAAGACACGAAAATGAAAGTACTAGTTGCACAATCTGTTCCACAAGACAGTCAGAAGAGGGGTCCGAATCAAGCCAGTCATCCTGCAGCTCCCGTTAAAGGGACATGCAATTATTGTAAACAACCAGGTCATTTTATAAACGAGTGTGCAGTTCTGAAACACAACATAGCAACTGGTAAGACTAAAGAAAGACCACGTCCGCCTAGACAAGAACAAGTTTCACAGACTTCCCAGACACCACAGAATGCACAACAGACAGTTCCAGCACCGCAGCCTATTGCTGCAACACAGCATGTTACACAGCAGATGTACCAGTATGCCCAGACAGAGTATCCAGAGTATCAACCGTATTCATGAAACAGCCTAGAGAGGGAGGTAGGCTTGCCTCTCATCGAGATACCTGTAGATCAAGAGGGTCCCTATGTACATAGTCAAGTATTGGGGAAAGACAGAAAGTTTTTGATTGATACAGGGGCAAGTAGGACTACTATCAGTCATGACGAGGTTCCAGGGGCTCCGCTCTCAGGCTCTAGAAATGTTTCCCTTGGATTTTCAGGAAAGCCTATTGTTAACGAGATTTCAAAGCCAGTTACTCTAGAAGTTGGTCCATTGTCCCGAACTACTGATTTGTTACTTACGAAGTCATGTCCAGAAAATTTGTTAGGCATTAAAACATTAAAAGAATTAGGTGCAGTTATTTGCTGCTCTCCAGAAGGAATACGATTGTTTTTAAGAGACTTTAAAGGTCATTATGTATTACGTGATTTTGATCCAAGATTGTCCAATGTTCCACAGCATTTATGGGAGCAAGGTCCAACTGATGTAGGTTTTATGCGAATCACACCCCATCGTGTGACCCTCAAGCAAGGTATAGTCTTGCCACGGATCAGACAGTACAGATTGCCACCTGAGGCTGTAGCAGCCTTATCCAAAATTATTGACGAGCTCATTGCTCAAGGAGTAGTCGTAGAAACTGACTCCAATGTATGTAATTATCCTATCATTCCAGTCATGAAACGTACTGATCCAAATGCACCTCCAGTATATCGATTAGTGATTGACCTTCGAGAACTTAATAAATGTATCATACCCCAGTATCCAGTAGTCCCAGATATTTCATCTCTATTGACAGCTATTGATTCTGAAGCTACATTTTTTACTGTTATAGACCTCAAGAATGCATTTTTCAGTGTCCCGATTCATCCAGACAGCCAGTACCTTTTCGGTTTTTGTTTAAATGGAAGGAGCTATAAATTCACACGAGCTCCTCAAGGTTTCACAGAAAGCCCTAGTATTTACAGTCAAGCACTTAAAAGACAACTAGACAATATTCACATGCCAACTGACACTGCCCTGCTCCAGTATGTAGATGATCTACTGATCACAGCCCGTTCTGAACGTGACTGCGAGCGAGCGTCACTTACAGTTCTGTATTTCCTAGCCGAGATGGGGCACAAGGTGTCCCCTTCGAAGCTTCAATTCTGTGTCCAGCAAGTGATCTACTTAGGCCACTTACTGTCCAAGTGGGGTAGGCAGTTGACACCAGACCGTATCCAGTTAATAGCGAGTCTTCCACAGCCCAAGACACAGAAGGAGGTACGTGCTTTTATTGGCCTCACTTCTTATTGCAGACAATGGATTCCTCAGTATGCATTTCTAGCAAAGCCACTGATACAGTTAACGACACAGGAGGCAGCCATATCGACTGTCCTCCCTTGGACATCTGAACATACACTTAGTTTTAATGAGTTAAAGAAAGCTTTATGCCAAGCACCTGTTCTAGCTACACCGAACTACAGTAAGCCTTTTACACTTTTTGTCACAGAACGTGATGGTACTGCATTATCTGTTCTCACACAAGATCAAGCCGGACAGTACAAGCCTTGTGCTTTTTTTTCGAGCACATTAGATCCAGTAGCCCAGACTTTGCCTGCGTGCCTCAAGTCAGTTGCAGCCACAGCTCTAGCAATCAGACAAAGTGATTCCATAGTATTAGGACACTCCCTGACAGTACAAGTTCCACACTCCGTGGAAGTTCTTTTAAACCGAACACAGACTCAGCACTTGACCATTGCACGTTTAACAGGTTATGAACTGACACTGTTCCAGCCACACATAGAAATCAGACGCTGCAACGTTCTAAATCCTGCTACTCTGTTACCGTCAGTTACTTAAAATCCTGCCACACATGACTGTGTGGAAGTCATTAACACTATGACTAAGCCAAGACAAGACCTGACAGACATTGCATTACCTGATCCCGACCTGACACTTTATGTGGATGGTTCATGTATGAGAACGAGTACAGGAGAACTAGTAGCCGCGTATGCAGTGACTACTGACACTGAAGTTATTGAAACACACCGTATTGACACACTGTCTGCTCAAGCAGCAGAGCTAGTTGCTCTGACCCAAGCCTGCATACGTGCCAAGAACCTGAAAGTAAACATATATACAGATTCACGTTACGCATTCGGAGTTGTACACGACTTCGGAGTGCTCTGGCAGGAGAGAGGTTTCATGACTTCTCATGGAACCAAGATTCAGCATGGTCTCCTCATTCAAGCTCTGTTAGATGCAATACATTTACCGACAGCTATCGCTATCATGAAGTGCAAGGCACATACGAAAGTTACTGACATCATTTCCCAAGGTAATGATCTAGCAGACCGAACAGCCAAGCTTACAGCTCAGACACCAGACATTCCAGTTAACAAGACACAGACATCCACTCCAGAACAGATTACTTGTATGACAGTTAAGGACCCTACACAAGATGTCATAGACATACAGTTACATGCTACTCCTGAAGAAATCAAGAAATGGTCCGAACAAGGAGGGGTCCAGACAGATCAGGGATGGTTGACGAAGGGAAAAGCCACATGGTTTCTCCCCGACTCTATGGTTCAAGTCATTATCAATACCGCACATAGTCCAGCACACCTAGGAGAAAAAGCCATGTTAGACAGTATTCAGAACCTTTGGTTTAACAAGCACTTACGAGCTGCAGCCAAGCAGAAAGTCCGTACTTGTATGATATGTTGTCAATTCAATCCAGGTAAAAGTGTCCCGGTGGAACAAGGTGGATTCCAACCTCCTGACCACCCTTTCGAAGTCCTCCAGATGGATTATATTCAGATGGAGCGATGTCGAGGTTTCAAGTATGTCCTTGTAGTTGTATGCGCTTTGTCCAGGTGGACAGAAGCATATCCAGTTCCAGATTACACAGCAGCGACCACTGCCAAGCAGTTGGTTCGTGAATTCTTCCCCCGTTATGGACTCCCTAGGGTCGTGTATTCTGATAACGGCCAGCCATTCTCATCCGAGTTAATGAAACATGTTTCCCTCTTGTTAGGGTACCAGTGGAAGTTCCATTGTGTGCGCCATCCTGAAGCAGCCGGTCTCGTAGAGAGACATAATCAGACCCTGAAAATCCGTATTGCCAAGACATGTAAAGAGAAAGGTGTAGACTGGCTAGTTGCCCTGCCAGTTGCTTTATTCTTTATGCGAATGGTCGCACACTCCAGATCAGGTCTGTCCCCTTATGAGGTCGTATTCGGCCGCCCCCCAAACATGTGGGGTACACCTAGACCCCGCAGTATTACAGATGTTTCCAGTAATATGTTGACAGATTACCTAGCTTCCTTGATGTCTGCCCTACACTCTTGTCGTTCACAGGTTGCCGCTACATTCCCAGACAATACTGAAGTGAAATCGCATGAGGTCATTCCAGGCGACCTCGTCCTTGTAAGGAATTTTGATCGTTCAAGTCCGCTGGAGCCTCGTTGGAAGGAGCCACGACTTGTCCTTCTGACCACCCGTACGGCCGTGAAGTTGGAGGGCCGCAAGGGTTGGGTCCATCTGTCCCATATCAAGAAGTTCCATGGAGTCCGGAAAAAGACATTTTTAAAGGACATTTCTAAAGACTGTCTGAAAGACTGCCTGAAACCAGACATTGATCTGAATCCTGAACTGAAAGTTCCTCTGTTAGAGAAAACTCCGCAACAGGAATATAAGTTAAAGCTCCGGTCTAGTAAAATAAGTCAGCCAGTTTAATTGTCTAAGTCCCTCTCGGGTGAAACGGTTAGACAGGTATCTGACATGTATGAGATAGACCCCCATAGTGAGAGAGTTAGTCAAAACTCTATCCGATGTATCGTTTTTCTAAGTTTTCTATTGTTTCTAAGTTTGATGGTTACCTGCACAAGTTATGCATTGCATTTATGTTTTCCAATTTCTCATGTAAATAAGTTTTCTAATGCTACAGTAGAGCACACATTTAGTGATCTGCCTCCTCACGAGTTATCCTATCGTCTTGCTATGAGAAATAACACATTTGTAAGAATGTTGCACTATTCACACCAGACCAGCAATGCTACTAATTGTTGGGTGTGTGGTCGACTCCCCCCTTTCCAGACACCGAAGGGAGTTCTGCCACTCTTTCCTTATCCGTTTTCACATAATGGTTCGTGTGGAGCATGGTCCATGTTAACGTCATCTTCAAATGATGTGTCCCTTCTGAATAGAACATGTTTTCCAGACAAGCAAGGTCTCCCCCATAGAACAGGGTTAGATCTAGAAAATGAAGTTTACAATTTAGGTAATTATTCTTCGAATTTTATGGTCCTGAATGTTCAGTCTGATACTACTCCAGACTTACCTGCTATTTCAGTACTACCAGTCAAAGGCGAATTATGTGTGTGAGAAGTTGGCCTGGTAGGGGATGTTTCCAATTCTGGAACCACCTACTACCTGACCAAACAATCCCCTTATGGTGTCTGGTTGTAAGTCAACCTTATTAGACAAGCTATCCTAGTGGTAGCATGGACTAAGCAGCCTAAAGGCTTAACTTAAGAGGTCGTGTTAAGCGAGCTGTTTTACCACATACAATCCTGTAATACCAAATGAAAGGACACCACACAAGTATATATTATAAAAATATATGTGTTTATTACTAAAAACAATCCCCAGTATTCTTTATGAATAAAGGGGCACAAGCGTTAAATCAAAAAGCACTGTTTAAACATACAAGTTGCACAATTATGGATGAGGGCGGGTGGCCACTCAAACCATATACTAAACAAGTGGTATAAGAGAGGCCACTCGAACAGTGGTTAGGCCTAGGGCCTAGGGAATCGCTGGGAGCAGTCAGGACAAGCAATGCTGAAGTCGGGAATGGCCCTCGGGATTCGGGAGATGTGCGGAAAGCGCACGCATGCACCAATGTTAACCAATGGTGCGTAAAAGTCAAAGAGTTAAAGTTTAAGGACACTTCCGCTGAACCTAGAGGAACAAAACTTAACACACAGACCCTAGAGGTGTGCACCAGTGTGGGAACACCGGCGGAGCAAAGTTACCTCACCCACAGGAAGTGGGTGCACAGGGTCGAAGTGGCGTCGGGTTTTGACACGCAGGCTCTTGGTGCTTGGAGCTGAAAGGGCTGCAGGCAGGGTGAAGACGAAGTGTCCGGTGGAGTCCAAGGGTGGACTCAAGTTGTAGAGTACCTGAAAGCAGAGGGGACAGAGTCTGGGTCACTCAGCAGTGACCAGGGTGGAACCAGGACGGAACCAGGCAATGTCGGGCGCAATCAGGTGGTCGTCGAGGCGCTTCTCTTCGCTGTCACGTGGGCTCTGGGGCATCTGCGACGTCCAGGAGCAGGTCACGATCTGTCCCACGCAGGCTCTCACCGTCGGTGCAGTCGGCTTCCGGTTTGGAGCAAACAAGCCTTGGTAAGAGCAATCCACGCGGGATTGGAAGATGGCGTCTTACTCGGACCAGGAAGGTCAGAGTCGGGGCTCCCTTTCAGGGGAGCTGGTGTGGATCTGGAGCAACCAGAATCACGAGTCTTCTTTTGTAGTTCGTCGGCACAGGGACCACAAGCCAGCTGGCAAGTGACCGGGCCAACGCGTTGAGCCAAATCGTGCCAAAGGGCCCCACGCAGCACTCGTCGAGTGTGGAGGGCTGAACTTCGGCTCAGGAGTAGCTCAGGGTGGGGGCTTCTCAAACCCCGGTGTACAGCTTCGAGGGTCACTCGTGGGCTGCACGGTCAGCGTCTCGTGGTCACTTCAAGATGGCGTGCCCCACGCTTCCGGTCGCCTCCACGGGTCTCAGCTTTGCAGGGACTGTGGATCGGGCTGTTAGAAGCTGGGCAGGCTTGATCTCGTCGATCTCAGTCGCTCGAGTTCCGGCGGGAACTGCAACTAAGTAGACGTCGAGGGCTGGATGGTGCCTGCTGCTGCAGGGTGGTCACTCCTTGACCACAAGGGAGATTCTTCGGGCTTCCACGTTGAGATGGAGGGCGAAGGGTCCAGAATATCGTTTCAAATGTTTCTTCCAGGAAATCTGAAGTGCATTGGCACTGCTCCCACTCTTATTCGAATCTGGTGGGCGTGATTACCTGCTAGGTCCCCTCCTATGGGTGGGACCCAGGAAGTGGGTGGATACACCCCCTTCCTTTGATCCAGGCCGCCCTGGCACGAGGGCTGGAGTGCCCCAGAACCGGTTTGGCCGGATTATGCAAGGGGCAGCCTTGTGCGCCCCAGGCAGTGTCTGGTTTCTTTCAAACCTCCCTGCTACAATACACTATCTCCTGTCTGGAGGGCGGTGACACCCTCCTGTGACAGGAAACCCTTTGTCCAGGACCCCCTTGACTGGGTTTCGGTCAGCTCCAGGGGTCCAGACATTTGTCTGTGGCAGAGGCATCCATTTTGTGGATCTTAAGGCCTTTGGAGAAATCAACCGCATTAAAGTGAAGTAACATGTCTTACCCCTCTAGAGGGGTGGAATGCCATCCCCGTCGCCAGAACTGGCGAGGGGATGGTATTCCAAAGCGTATGACACCTTACACGACATGTTTTGATAAAGCCAAACCAGAGTTGCTAAATAACCGCGAGGATTATAAGGCACTTAATAGTATATGGTATGGCATTATCCTGAAACAGCTTAGGGATTTGTTCCCGACGGCTGCAGACAGGCTCAGCTCATGCTAGAGCTCCATCTCACATAAAACCACGCACTCAGCCTCCAGGATTGATGAGGCCTTTCTATAGGAGTGGCTCACAGGTTTTCATGTGTCCAGATATAGGTTTAGACATAGGTATACTATATCTAAGCAAGGGGTGTGTACACCACCTTACCCCAGCTGAGTGATCAGCCAGTTGTGTCAATTTAAGAACCAGTCAGGGGTGGCAAAAGATATGCTGCAGCCCCTGGTAGGCCTTAGTGGCCCCTATGCCCTGTGCACCTATAGTGCATTCTACAGGGGCTGACAAGGAGTCCATTTCCAATTGGTATGTACCTAGGGTACATGGAATCCATTTTACAGAGAGAGCAGATGGCCTGGGGCCCTGATTAGCAGGGAACCAGGTCAACTAAGTCAAAAAACCAGCTAAACACAGGCAAAAAATCTGGGGTAACCATAGTCAGGTAGCCACCTTCCTACATAACCCCCCCCCAAACGAAAGGAGATAAGGCTATCCTTGGCCAGGTAAGCCTATATTGCCTGAGTGGCCATATAAGGAAGTACCTGCACTAGCATGGGTACCCCCTGTCTCATGGTCCACTAAGCAGTCCCTCACCCTTTGGGTATTAGAGGGTCTCCACCATAGGGAATCACTACCTTGGGTGTGTTTATGCAAAGTTAAAGGCTGGTTTGGATATGGAGTATTGAAGCGAGGCTCTACTAATTTAGGGCTTAGCTTCCTCCAATTATCTTCCACCATGTGTGCCTTTCTCTCTTTAACTGAGTTGCACTGTGCTCTCAGGGTCAACCTCTGGCTACCTAAAGCTGGAGGCTGGGTCCCTCTGTTTGGCTTGCTGGAGGGACAGTTCAGGTTTGGGCCCCTTGGGTCCCAGGTTTGGCTGTGCCCAACAGAATCCATCTGTGGGAGGTCCCTAACTGTTTTTAAGGGGGCTCCCTCAGGAGTTTTTAAAGTTTTCACCTTACTAGGGCTACTAGTTTTGGTGCACCTAATCTTTTGATGGGGGTGCTTTATTTGACAGGGGGCCCTCTGGGTCTCACTGTCCTTCTTGTCCTCTGCAGCCCTGGGCTGGCTAAGGCAAGGTAGAGAGGGGCAGGTTACCTGCTCCAGACTGGGTCCCACCTGAGAAGGTTCCACTGACATCAGAGGTTCTGTCAGGCTAGGCCCAACCACCTCTGGGGCAGTTCCTTCATCAGGGGTAAGATCAGTTCCCTGAGGAGGCTGATCCTGTCCTAAAGTCTGGTGAGGGGGAGATTTCTCTTCCTCCTCCATGCTCTCAGTTTGTGTGGAGTTATCCATCATTTCAGGTTTCACAACACACGTGTCAGTTTGAGTTTGGGCTGTGGCCATCACAGCCCCACCAACCTTTTCAGGAGGAGACTCAGTTTGGGTTTCTGCTGTTACCATAACAGCTTTGCTATTCTGTTCAGGAAGAGCTTTTGCTAAAGATGGGGCAGAGAGTTTCTCAGCCCTACCAACCTTTTCAGGAAGGACATCTTGAATTGGGGCTGTAGCCATTACAGCCCCACTAACCTTTCCATTGGAATTCACCATTCTAGAATGGGTTTCCTGTTCAACCTCAGCCCAGGCTGAGATCTCCAAATCATTACCAAGTAGGCAGTCTACAGGCAAGTTTGGTGACACTGCCACTCTCTTTGGGCCAATGACACCTCCCCAGCTGAGACTTACTACTGCCATGGGATGATTTGTTTGGATTCCATCAATGTTTGTAACCTGGTATGTGGCACCAGGTAAAAGTTGCTTAGAGGGGACTAGGCCATCAGCCACCATGGTGATGCTAGCCCCTGTGTCTCTAAAAGCCTCAACTTTCAAACCATTGATGATGGGTTCTTGTCTATACTTGCTCAAAGTATTTGGGCAAGCAGAGAAGTTGGCAAACCCCATGCCAACCTCATAAACAAGATCATTGGGTGATGGGGACCTGGATAGGCCAGGGTCCACCTGATTTCCAAAAGTAAACCCACCCAGATTCCTGGGTGTGCTTCCACTTCCTGGGGGATTACTGCTGACAGTAACAGGAGGTGTTGAAGCTGGCTTTGGAGGTATATTTTCTTTATTGTTATTCTTGGGACAACAGTTGTCTGTTTTGTAATGCCCCACCTGTTTACAGGCATAACAATAAGGCTTTTTCTCAGTTGAAGAAGTGTCTTGGGACCCACCCCCATCCTTGGAGTTTTGGGGCCCTGGGGAAGTCTTTTCTTTATTTTTATCCCCACCCTTATCTTGAGGCTTGGTAGACTCCTTCTTCTGGTTACTGTCCTGATTCTTAGGCCTAATCCTGGTTCTGACCCATTTGTCTGCCTTCTTTCCCAATTCTTGGGGAGAGGTCAGATCAGAGTCGACCAGGTGCTGGTGTAAGAGCTGGTTCTGACAATTACTTAGGATCTGCTCCCTCATAATCAAATTATACAATCCTGTAAAGTCATGTACTTTGCTGCCATGTAGCCAACCCTCCAGAGCCTTAGTAGCACAATCTACAAAATCAGTCCAGTCCTGAGTCTGTGTCTTCTGGGTATCTCTGAACTTCAACCTGTACTGTTCAGTGGTTAAGCCAAACCCATCTATCAGAACACTCTTCAGGACTTTGTAATTGTTTGCATCCTCATGTCTGACAGTGAGGAGCTTATCTCTCCCTTTCTCTGAAAAGGAGTACCATAAGATTGCTGCCCACTGTTCCTCAGGAACCTGCTGTACCATGCAGGCTCTCTCAAGAGCAGTTATCCACTTGTGGATGTCATCCCCTTCCTTGTAGGGGGGCACAATCTTTGTCAGGTTTCTACTATCATAGGACCTGGGTTTCTCTTTAGGAATATTGCTGCCACCAGTGGCATCTAAGCCACACAATTTTTGCTCTCTTGCCAAGGCAAGTTTAGCTTGAGCTAAGGTAAGCTTAGCTTGACTCAGGGCTACCTCCTCTCTCTCTATCTGGAGTCTGACAGCCCTCATTCTAGCCCTATGCTCAGCTTTCTGAGAAGCACTCATGCCTCTCTCTGATTCTCTGGAGGCACTAGAAAGATGAGAGTCCCCTGAGGGAGATCTCACTCTTCTGTTGCCTGGGAGAATCACATGTTGGGTTCTGGGGAGGTGCTGGCCCTCTCCATTCCCCAGTAGGTCCAAGTTGGCCTGGCTAAGCCTACCAACTGGAACCTGGCTACCCTGATCCTGTACTTCTAAGTCCTCAACCTCTGAGTCCTCATCCAAGTCATCATCATCCTCCTCTTCAGGGGGATCAACTGCAGGGGGGTTCCCTCCAGTTCCTGTATCTAGGGAAGCTGCTTTTGCCTTCTCTAAGTCATCCTGTTCTAGGAGTTCTACCAGGATTAGGCAGGTGGGGCTTCTGCCCCTTTTTAACCCTCTTGCTTTGCACAAGACAATCAAGTCTCTGCGGGTTAGTTTGTCATATCCAGAAGTTGCCTGGGTAGGGTCAACTGTCACAGGACTAGACCCTGAGGCCTTTCCTGTGTCAGACATGGTTACTAGTGAGGTGTAAGTGGTGCACTTACCTACACTAAGTGTTTTCCTACTGGACCTTGCTAGTGAGTTGTAGTCAGGGGTGTGCTACTCCCTTCAACCTACAACTACTAAGTTCAGTAGAACTTAATATGCTAAGCTTTTGATTTTATATGTACCTAGAGGTACTTGATGTGATCTTTCAATTTGATATAAAGATTGCAATGGTAAAACAACAGCAAGCTCAAATCCGCACCGCTGCTCACCAATGTGAGAAGTTGGCCTGGTAGGGGATGTTTCCAATTCTGGAACCACCTACTACCTGACCAAACAATCCCCTTATGGTGTCTGGTTGTAAGTCAACCTTATTAGACAAGCTATCCTAGTGGTAGCATGGACTAAGCAGCCTAAAGGCTTAACTTAAGAGGTCGTGTTAAGCGAGCTGTTTTACCACATACAATCCTGTAATACCAAATGAAAGGACACCACACAAGTATATATTATAAAAATATATGTGTTTATTACTAAAAACAATCCCCAGTATTCTTTATGAATAAAGGGGCACAAGCGTTAAATCAAAAAGCACTGTTTAAACATACAAGTTGCACAATTATGGATGAGGGCGGGTGGCCACTCAAACCATATACTAAACAAGTGGTATAAGAGAGGCCACTCGAACAGTGGTTAGGCCTAGGGCCTAGGGAATCGCTGGGAGCAGTCAGGACAAGCAATGCTGAAGTCGGGAATGGCCCTCGGGATTCGGGAGATGTGCGGAAAGCGCACGCATGCACCAATGTTAACCAATGGTGCGTAAAAGTCAAAGAGTTAAAGTTTAAGGACACTTCCGCTGAACCTAGAGGAAAAAAACTTAACACACAGACCCTAGAGGTGTGCACCAGTGTGGGAACACCGGCGGAGCAAAGTTACCTCACCCACAGGAAGTGGGTGCACAGGGTCGAAGTGGCGTCGGGTTTTGACACGCAGGCTCTTGGTGCTTGGAGCTGAAAGGGCTGCAGGCAGGGTGAAGACGAAGTGTCCGGTGGAGTCCAAGGGTGGACTCAAGTTGTAGAGTACCTGAAAGCAGAGGGGACAGAGTCTGGGTCACTCAGCAGTGACCAGGGTGGAACCAGGACGGAACCAGGCAATGTCGGGCGCAATCAGGTGGTCGTCGAGGCGCTTCTCTTCGCTGTCACGTGGGCTCTGGGGCATCTGCGACGTCCAGGAGCAGGTCACGATCTGTCCCACGCAGGCTCTCACCGTCGGTGCAGTCGGCTTCCGGTTTGGAGCAAACAAGCCTTGGTAAGAGCAATCCACGCGGGATTGGAAGATGGCGTCTTACTCGGACCAGGAAGGTCAGAGTCGGGGCTCCCTTTCAGGGGAGCTGGTGTGGATCTGGAGCAACCAGAATCACGAGTCTTCTTTTGTAGTTCGTCGGCACAGGGACCACAAGCCAGCTGGCAAGTGACCGGGCCAACGCGTTGAGCCAAATCGTGCCAAAGGGCCCCACGCAGCACTCGTCGAGTGTGGAGGGCTGAACTTCGGCTCAGGAGTAGCTCAGGGTGGGGGCTTCTCAAACCCCAGTGTACAGCTTCGAGGGTCACTCGTGGGCTGCACGGTCAGCGTCTCGTGGTCACTTCAAGATGGCGTGCCCCACGCTTCCGGTCGCCTCCACGGGTCTCAGCTTTGCAGGGACTGTGGATCGGGCTGTTAGAAGCTGGGCAGGCTTGATCTCGTCGATCTCAGTCGCTCGAGTTCCGGCGGGAACTGCAACTAAGTAGACGTCGAGGGCTGGATGGTGCCTGCTGCTGCAGGGTGGTCACTCCTTGACCACAAGGGAGATTCTTCGGGCTTCCACGTTGAGATGGAGGGCGAAGGGTCCAGAATATCGTTTCAAATGTTTCTTCCAGGAAATCTGAAGTGCATTGGCACTGCTCCCACTCTTATTCGAATCTGGTGGGCGTGATTACCTGCTAGGTCCCCTCCTATGGGTGGGACCCAGGAAGTGGGTGGATACACCCCCTTCCTTTGATCCAGGCCGCCCTGGCACGAGGGCTGGAGTGCCCCAGAACCGGTTTGGCCGGATTATGCAAGGGGCAGCCTTGTGCGCCCCAGGCAGTGTCTGGTTTCTTTCAAACCTCCCTGCTACAATACACTATCTCCTGTCTGGAGGGCGGTGACACCCTCCTGTGACAGGAAACCCTTTGTCCAGGACCCCCTTGACTGGGTTTCGGTCAGCTCCAGGGGTCCAGACATTTGTCTGTGGCAGAGGCATCCATTTTGTGGATCTTAAGGCCTTTGGAGAAATCAACCGCATTAAAGTGAAGTAACATGTCTTACCCCTCTAGAGGGGTGGAATGCCATCCCCGTCGCCAGAACTGGCGAGGGGATGGTATTCCAAAGCGTATGACACCTTACACGACATGTTTTGATAAAGCCAAACCAGAGTTGCTAAATAACCGCGAGGATTATAAGGCACTTAATAGTATATGGTATGGCATTATCCTGAAACAGCTTAGGGATTTGTTCCCGACGGCTGCAGACAGGCTCAGCTCATGCTAGAGCTCCATCTCACATAAAACCACGCACTCAGCCTCCAGGATTGATGAGGCCTTTCTATAGGAGTGGCTCACAGGTTTTCATGTGTCCAGATATAGGTTTAGACATAGGTATACTATATCTAAGCAAGGGGTGTGTACACCACCTTACCCCAGCTGAGTGATCAGCCAGTTGTGTCAATTTAAGAACCAGTCAGGGGTGGCAAAAGATATGCTGCAGCCCCTGGTAGGCCTTAGTGGCCCCTATGCCCTGTGCACCTATAGTGCATTCTACAGGGGCTGACAAGGAGTCCATTTCCAATTGGTATGTACCTAGGGTACATGGAATCCATTTTACAGAGAGAGCAGATGGCCTGGGGCCCTGATTAGCAGGGAACCAGGTCAACTAAGTCAAAAAACCAGCTAAACACAGGCAAAAAATCTGGGGTAACCATAGTCAGGTAGCCACCTTCCTACAATGTGTCCGAAAGAATGGTTCCGCACATGTAGGACATAGTGATTGTACTACTACTGTCGAGTATAGTGACAGTGGGAAATCTATTTTCAAAGCTTCACGTCATTCTTATTTTGTTTGTGGTCAGACCGCATATGTTCGTCTGCCCCTCGATTGGGATGGAACATGTTATATTGCCTTCCTACTGCCACCAGTTTTTCTAGCCCCATCTGATTATCACAGAAACACACATCTAGTACACGTCAGAAATAGACGGGAGATTGAGTCCCCAATTGTCGATCAAACTGAAACTGCTCTAGAACAGTATACAGATTTCAATAGAGGTTTCTTTTTCTTTATAGGACCTGTCCAGAATAGTAAGTCAATCCGTAGGTTAACCAGAACCCTTGAAGCAGTAGTGAATGAGACTACTTCTGCTCTAGGTAACTTAACCGAAGAGCAATCTGCTATGAGATTTGTCGTGCTCCAAAATCGTCTCGTTCTTGACGTCATACTGGCCGATAGAGGAGGAGCATGTAGAGTCATCGGATCTAGTTGCTGCATTTTCATTCCTAATAACGCGCCGTCTGTTTATTCAGCTATAACCAGACTTCATAAAAGTGCCCATCAGTTACACCAGAATCCAGGCTCCTGGACATGGTCCGGTTGGCTCTGGAGTATCATATCTGCCTGGGGATGGAAAGTATTGTCATTCCTAGGTATTGCAGTAATGATCATATTCAGTTGCTGCCTCTGTATACAATGTGGCCCTGCGATTTGCGGCATTTGTGCTACCTCTTGTATTCCTAGTCCTAAGTCCCGTTCCAGGACAATTCGAGACGAGCAAATGATGCTGTATGAAATGATAGATGGTATCATGAATATAGATGTTTCCTGATGGAAACGTAGGGCACAAGGAGGGAATGTGGAAAAGTAAATTTTGCCATGTTGTATGTGCCTACGTGTTCCCTATGTTATGTTATATGTGCATGATCGATATGCATGTATTCCCCTATGATTGATTAAAGACGCAATTATAGTTGTGTCCATCTCTAGTATGCCAGTTTCCAGTTTTCGTGAATACAACGAATATCGGGCCTATGTAAAGCTACGTTGCCACGTTTTACAGTGTGCACGTTAATTCATTGAATTATCCCCGTTTCTAGGCCTCAAAAGGGCCCGGACTTAGATTCAGCTCCTGTTTTCTGAACCCTCTCCAAGGAGCGATACAGCCCCCACCTGTATCCCTGACTCTTAGCTTACTTTCATGCCTCGCAGTGCCCGGCTCGGCCTGGCTCTGCCTCCCAGTCTGCCAAGAATATGTTATGTTTCTAGTTATCAGTCCAGCCCTCCTTCTCTGCATTCCTAAGCTACTGAATCGCATCAATAGTTTCCGTCATGGTCTAGCCTTTATGTCTCCATGTAAGAGAAATACTGTATTAATATTTATAGAATATTCCCCGCACACGCACTACATGTAGAATTATGCATGCACCAGTCTTAATGTCTGTTAGCCTTTACTCTGATAACTTTTGGATTCTATCAACATGTACTCTAAACACCAGATACTAGATATGCCTGGGTACATGTCGCTCTGACACTCCAGACTTTAGTCTCCTCTTCTAGCGCAGAAGTCATAGCCCCCCAGTTCTCCCTGGTAACACGTCATTGTCAGTTTGCGCGCACCACTAGGTTAGAGGTCCCAGCTGCTCAGGTAGCCCCCTCCATGTTTCCGCCCCGTTTATGACATATTCTGTTATGTTTACATCACATGTCTGTGTATACGCCCTGTACACGCCTTCTTGTTACCTCATTTTGCCCTTATCTTTCGCGACTGCTACAAACTCCGCCTACTGCTACGCCTACTGTATTGAATGCAATGTATTTTGTTTAACTATATATACTAATGTTCTGTTATTAAAAGTTATGCGCATCATTCCCAGATCCTGCCCCCGGCAGCTGTCGGGCCCTGCCATCCCATTCCCATGCAGGCTGTCCTGTTCCTGTCCTTTTATGCCTGATTAAAGCCTGTACACTCTAGCTACCTCGAATCTTGACTCTTATTTATTGAGCTATCTGTTTGTATGAGTATCCCGAAAAATAGAACCGGTAATTAATTATTTATTTACCACACCTTTAACAATAAACACCATAAAAAGGCAACGATTAGAACAGGCAGATACAAGGTGCCAGCATTCAAACATAAAAAAACACAAATCATTACTTCTAATTAATAGTTTTTTATCATCGTCATTTTGTTGTACATTATACATCATAAGTAACAAAAATGCTTCTCACACTTCTTTGTTATAACATTTCAGCATACTGCAGACTTCTGCACAACACAGCTTAAAAACAAACACAAACTCAATATCTCTGCCTTAACACTTATTAGTTCCCAAAGGCAAGACCTATTGGCTATGCCAATGCTTGTTTTGTTTATTTCAGCAGGATTACTTTTTGTCACTATTAAATTAGCTTCACACATTCCCTTTATTGCTGGATTTTGAGACCCTTCACCAGGGCTCAAGTCCTAAAAAAAGAAGTGGGGGGACTCATCCGAAAAAGAGGTGCTACAGAGTATGTGACTACGGGCCAGCGATGCAGTAACACTGGCAGTAAAAACTGCTTGCAGTTTGATACCAGTGTTGATTTATATCATCTTGTTTACATACTAATAGGTTAGTTCACAAAATGCTAATTTGGAGTAGGTCCCAATCCTGCCTACCTCATTAATATTTATGAGATTAGTTTCACATTGTGACGCACTCTGACTGGCCACAATCATGGGGCTGGTGGCCTGTGCAAGATTCTTCCTACTTGCTGAAATAAAGCTTGAATTCCGCGGACAGGAGATGTGCACGTGTACGGACAGGAGATGTGCACTCTGTACGCATGCACATCTCCTGTTCCCTCCCCCTGTCGGCTCCACGGAGCCAGCTTGTTCATTTTTGCAATTGTGCAACAATCTTGCTGTAGCATGGACTGAAACAAAAAAATATGTTTGCTCCATTTCATTATTACACAAAAAGCAAAACGATGCTAATGTATTTCACAAGCCAAGTGGAGTTTGCTACCACCAGCAGTAACTGTTCCAGCACGAAGTGTTCTGCACACCACAGACTTTCAGAAATGGGGGCCTAAGTTTTTAAAGGGAAGACTTCTTTACAAAACACGCACAGGTCAAACCTTCAAAGGGACAATACGATGAAGGGAATGATATTATTAATTCCAGTTTCTTGCCTTTGCTTAGACTGCATTCCAGGTCATTGTTTTTCACACACTATGCCATTCCAGACAGAGACCACACATATGCAAAGCAGTCTTGCCAAACACATGTTAGAGGCTAGAATGTTTGACAAAATAATATGTTCAATGAACCTGTCCAGAAGCAACTAAAGCAGAGAGAATATCTAAGATTTTATTTGGGGGCATTGGTGATTAAACTGGTCAGCAGATGTAACTGATCACCGGAAGTCAAGGATGTAAAAATATATTAATATATTTTTTGGGATTTTAGACATCTTGCCAACGGATATAATGGAATTCAATCCAAACTTTTGTAAAATATGTTCCTGTGTTGCATGGTCTAAGTCTTCCTCAAAAGCAAACATACAAGTTTATACTTTGCGAAGTCTAACGTCATTAAACCTGCAAGCTTTAATGACATAAGGAAAGATGGAAGCTTCCTCTTCAGGCAGAGAGACTGTGAAACACAGGGACAGTACTGCACACGTGGGATTTCGGATAAGGGGTAGGGAAAGGGTTGCATGATACTCCCTCCATCAGAACTCCTCACCTGATTGAATAAGACATTATTTGTGAACGAGTCAATTAACGCAATCAATTGTAATATTTTATAAACTTGCACTGTGTATGTATAATTTGCTTTTGAATGTCTGTGGTTGAAGTCTTAGAAAAAAACAGTGTTCAAGTTTGTCACTTTATCAGCTGAGGGTACAGCTACGCAGTCCCCGTCTTTTGTGATATAGACATATTAATACAAAATAATAAGGAACGCGTAATGTTTCACACAGTCGTGTTGTGTTTTAGTCTTAGCGATCCTCGCTCAAAAGGGTATGTGGTAATCTGGATGAGAAGGCTGACTTCAAAGAAGTTGTTTTATTATTCAAAGATGCTCCTGGCAAGTACTGTTCTCGAAGATCTTAAAATTGGTCTGGCCAAAGGTTTCAGCTCACTTGACTCCACGAGAAGGCAAGTACTTGGGGTCTCATTTATAAGGCTATGCCTCACTTTTACGCCACCGATGCGTCACTTTTTGTGACGCACCAGTGGCATAAAAAATGCGCCTTGTTGAGTCATATTTACAAAGAGACGCATCTAGGTAGAATCGTCTCTTTGTAAACCCCTGCGCCACATTATACCTGCGCCAGGTATATGTATGCAAGGGTGGTGTATTGACGCAAGGAAGGGTCGTAAAAGTGACGCAGTGAAATTATGAGATTTCACTGCGTCACTTTTAGGACACCGTTGCGTCAAATTCTTGAGCCTGCCTCACAGCAGGCGTAAGACTGACGCAGGCCCTTTCACATGGGGTTTGCCCCATGTGAAAGGACGCATTGCTGGAGTTGCGTCACTTTTGTGACACACTCTAGCAATGCTTCACTTTTGCGCTTACAGATACGTCAGAAATACTGACGTATCTGTAACTCCTTGCGACATGATGCATCATACATTAAATATGACGCATCAGGAATGTCGCAAGGAGTGCGCACTGAAAAGTGACGCATCGCTGCTTTCACGCAGCGTTGCGTCATTTCTCATAAATGAGGCCCCTGCAATGGAACTCAGAATGTACGCAAGACAACAGCAGTATTTCATAGACCCTAAACCTTATCTGCAGATGAACGGGACCCCTCACTGAGTGGTACTGTTCATCTGCAGATAAGGTTTAGGGTCTATGCAACATCCATTGGGCTCACGGGGCTTCAGCCCCCCCCGTCGTGTCTGTCAGCCCGGGCAGAGACAGCTTCGGGGGCTGGTGACCATCTCGTTGCAGCCGCACCCGAGGACTTAACAGGTCTTTAAAAGACCATTTACTTGTAAATGAGGCTTTTGTTGTGTTTTCGCCCCTTCTTTCAGTCACTCTGTCTATGGTTGGAAGAATTAGCCCCCCCCCTGAAATGTAGCTCTAGTTGCCTGCCTGCCGCTCAGTATCAAGAATATAATTAGGGCTCCTGGTTCATGGTTTTGATATTTTTTAAAGGTAGTAAAAACGAGGTTTGACCAATCCGAGAAAAAAAAGGTGTTTTTTTCCCTGGGCCCCTCCCCCAAACGAAAACACATTGACCTGAAGCCTAAGTGTATTCTGAGTCATAAAAAGTTTATTAGATGAAAAAATATTGTACGGGCACTTTTTTGCACAAAAAGTCACTTTTTGGCACTTTTTTGAGAGAAATAAAATAGTTCGCAGATTTTTTTTAAATCGACCGAATAAAAAAAAAATGCTCTTGTTGGATGGCTTTGGACATAAGGCCGCAGTCCAGGGATGACTTCTGGCCTCCTGGGATGACTTTTTGAAGTTTTGGGGTTTAAGGGGGCATAGTCACTTCTTCCATCCAGGCTACGTTGCTCAAAATCGGGTACGATGTCAGGTTCTTCCCTTGGCTGGAAGCTGAAAAAAAAACTTCAGATAATAGCAAAGGTAGATAGATCAAATGAAAGCATCAGATCTGAGCTTTCTAACAAGTATATTTAGGTCATGGGTACTCACGAAGTGACTGTGATATCCATTCTGAGCTATTTGTTAAATTAGCAAATCTTGTCAAAAAAACTTTTTTTGACGATTTTTGCTAATTTTCGGTATCAACCCTCATGACTGTTTTCGGGTCCCTGTAGCCACCAGGACCCCATAATATATCTCAGATGATATAACAAGAGTGGCTAGGGCTCATTTCCAGCCTCCAGGTACATGTCTGACTCCTATTTGTGACATTTCGAGGTGTTTGGGGTCAAACTCATTTTTTCCATTATAGGCCATATAGCTCAGAGTCACATCACATTGAGCTCAGAGTCACATCAAATTTCTAGTTCTGGACCTAAGGACCCCTTAGTATACCTCAGATGACATACCAGGAGTGTCTAAGACCCATTTCTGGCCTCCAGGGATGACTTTTTGAAGTTTTGGGGTTTAAGGGGGCAAAGTCACTTCTTCCATCCAGCCTAAGGTGCTCAAAATCGGGTACAATGTCAGGTTTTTCCAATGGCTGGAAGCTGAAAAAAAAACTTCAGATAATAGCAAAGGTAGATAGATCAAATGAAAGCATCAGATCTGAGCTTTCTAACAAGTATATTTAGGTCCTGGGTACTCACAAAGTGACTGTGATATCCATTCTGAGCTATTTGGAAAATTAGCAAATCTTGTCAAAAAAACTTTTTTTGACGATTTTTGCTAATTTTCGGTATCAACCCTCATGACTGTTTTCAGGTCCCTGTAGCCACCAGGACCCCATAATATATCTCAGATTATATAACAAGAGTGGCTAGGGCTCATTTCCAGCCTCCAGGTACATGTCTGACTCCTATTTGTGACATTTTGAGGTGTTTGGTGTCAAATTCATTTTTTTTCATTATAGCTCCTAGATATCAGAGTCACATCAGATTTCTAGTTCTGGACCCAAGAAGACCATAGTATACCTCAGATGACATACCAAGAGTGTCTAAGACCCATTTCTGGCCTCCAGGGGTGACTTTTTGAAGTTTTTGGGTTTAAGGGGGCAAAGTGACTTTTTCCACCCAGCCCAATGTTCTCAAAATCGGGTACGATATCAGGTGTTTCCCTTGGTTGGTAGCGGAAAAAAAACTTTATATAATATCAAAGTTATATATATCACATGAAAGCATCAGAGCTGACCTTTCTAACAAGTGTATTCATATCTTGCGCACTCAAACAGTGTCTCTGATATCCATTCTGAGCTATTTGGAAAATTAGCAAATCTTGTCAAAAAAATTTTTGGGACGATTTTTGCTAATTTTCAGTATCAACCCACCTGACTGTTTTTGGGTCCCTGTGGCCACCAGGACCCTATATTATATCTCAGGTGATATAGCAAGAGTGTCTAGGGCTCATTTCCAGCCTCCAGGTACATGTCTGAGTCCTATTTCAGACATTTTGAGGTGTTTGGTGTCAAATTCATTTTTTCCATTATAGGCCCTAGATATCAGAGTCACATCACATTTCTAATTCTGGACCCAAGAACACCATAGTATACCTCAGATGACATACCAAGAGTGTCTAAGACCCGTTTCTGGCCTCCAGGGGTGACTTTTTGAAGTTTTTGGGTTTAAGGGGGCAAAGTCACTTTTTCCACCCGAGGTCGTGGAACTCGGAGCTGGGTAAAAGTTTAGCTTGAGTGCCCTCCCCATGGAGGTCAAAAATGTTATTGCATCAAAATCATTTAAAAACTATATAGGTGTAATTGTAGTGCCCTGAATGCTATATGGCTGCATTTACACCGTTCTAGGTATTTACAAAATGAATTTCTAACACTTTTGAAGTCTCCATGAAGTGAAAAATGACTAAGTCCAAAAACTTCACTGGTGCATCAAAGTGGTCAAAAAAGGTCAACATTGGGTTAAAATTAACAAAACATAGTGCTGCAGTGGTCCAATAGCAGGCTAAAGACATAATGAATGACACAGAATGAAGTTTTACTAAACACTTTGAAAATTCGATTTTCAATTTCAGGGGGACAAGGTCATGGAACTCCGAGCTGGGTAAAAGTTCAGCTTAAGGGCCCTCCCCATGGAGGTCAAAAATGTTATTACATCAAAATCTTTTAAAAACTATATAGGTGTAATTGCAGTCTCCTGAATGCTATGTAACTGCATTTGCACTGTTCTGTGTGCCTCCAAAATGAATTTCTAACACTTTTGAAGTCCCCATGAAGTGAAAAATGACGAAGTACAAAGACATCATTGGTGCATGAAAGTGTTTAAAAACGGTCACAAATGCATAAAAATGAAAAAAACAAAGTGCTACACTGGCCCAATAGCAAGCTAAACACACAATGAATGACCCAGAATGAATATATTTACAAATTACTTGGAAAATGCTATTTTAAATTTCAGGGGGACGAGGTCACAGAAGTCATGGAACTCCGAGCGGGGTAAAAGTTCAAACTTTCCACCCCTCATGGAGGTCAAAATGTTTAATTCATCAAAATCATTTAAAAACTATATAGGTGTGATTGGAGTGTCCTGATTGCTATATAGGTGCATTTGCACTGTCCTGTGTGCCTCCAAAGTGACTTTTTAACACTTTTGAAATCTCCATGAAGCAAAAAGTGACTAAGTCCAAAGACCATTTGGAGCATCAAAGTGTTCAAAAACGGTCAAAAATGCATAAAAACGAAAAAAAAACAAGTGCTACAGTGGCCCAATAGCATGCTAAACACACAATGAATGACACAGAATGAATAGTTGTACACATTACTTTGAAAATGCAATTTTAAATTTCAGGGGGACAAGGTCACGAAAGTCATGGAACTCCGAGCGGGGTAAAAGTTCAACCTTTCCCTCCTTATGGAGGTCAAAATTTTAATACATCAAAATCATTTAAAAACTATATAGGTGTGATGGCAGTGTCTTGGATACATCCCACATGAATTTTAAACACATTAGGAGCATCTCTGATCAAAATAACCATAAAAATCCCAAAGCTGCATCAGTGCTTCAAAGTGCTCCAAAACGGTCAAAAATGGACGAAAATGAAAAATATTCTCCATATCTGAGTTTTTATAACATTCCTTAGATAATGTATATCTTGAATTAGTTTTAAATCCTTTTATTAAAAAGTTTCTTTTCTATGCTGCACTGGTGCAACGCCTCAAGTCTGAGAAGCTGCACCAGTGCAGCCGAAGCAGCACTGGTGCAGCCGAAGCAGACCTTTGACCAATCCGAGAAAAAAAGGTGTTTTTTTCCCTGGGCCCCTCCCCCAAACGAAAACACATTGACCTGAAGCCTAAGTGTATTCTGAGTCATAAAAAGTTTATTAGATGAAAAAATATTGTACGGGCACTTTTTTGCACAAAAAGTCACTTTTTGGCACTTTTTTGAGAGAAATAAAATAGTTCGCAGATTTTTTTTAAATCGACCGAATAAAAAAAAAATGCTCTTGTTGGATGGCTTTGGACATAAGGCCGCATAAACAAAAGGAATTTTTCAAATATCTGTTTTTCTCACTTTTTTATTGCTGTTTGAAATTTCTGACTTCACTATTTGCATCATTGGTGATGCATGTGTTTAACATTGAGCTTGGGAAAATTGAAAAAAAATAGACTTTGGGGATTGTTTACTAGGGCAAGTGATACATCAAATTAAGACTCATATTAAACTGAACCTCAAGCTGAAAAAAAAAACAAAATAGCATTTACGATCACTTTTTTATAAGCGACTTTAACAATTGTTTTTTTAGCTGTATTAAAAAACAAGGTAACGCCGTAAATTTTAGAAAAGAGATTTTTTCAAAGTAAAACATAGGTGTGACCTGCCTTCACATTAGGCTTCATAAACAAAAGAAAAAACATCTCTATGTGTTATATTCACTTTTTAATAACACATTTTCGTTTTAGGCACAAGCAAAAAGCAGCATTGGTGATGCATGTGTTTTTCAATGGGTTTTTTTAAAGTCTACCAAAATACGGTTTACCAATACATTTTCATTATTTTCTCTTTGGTATCTCATTATGCACATGTTAATAAACAGGTTCATGCATTATTAGCTAAATAGCATAAAAACACACTGAAATATTAACAATAATCTTTGAGATTTGGGTGACCAGATGGCCGGAAATCGAAAATCGCCTCGTATGGATTCAACTTCCATTTCGTGCACTTTCTATGTGGGCCACATGCATAAGAATTGGTACAATAATGCATACGAATCTTAGCTAGAATCTGCAATTGAAATTAAGTCTTTAACTTATATGCTTCAAGAATTATAGGGCACATTCTGCTATGTATAATATCCTATCCATTTCAATGGGACGACCAGATGGCCGCAAATTGAAAATCGCGTCGTATGGATTCATATTGCGTTGTATGTACCTTACGTGTAAGCCACATGCATTTAAAATGACACAATGTAGTAGGGTATGCTATAGAATGTGTTGCAGTTGGAAATCAAGCTCTATCTAGTATGGATCATGACTGATGACACAATATACGTGACTCATTTTGCAAAAAATGGAGGCAAATTTTATAAAACATGCGTTTAATCACTGAATGATTCTCACCACTTCTAAGCATGGCACAGGCATGACAATGACCACAGGGCAGTGGCATGATGGTAACTGTATGCTGCACTCAGAATTATGGATCCAGATTGTATGGTTTTAGAATTATGGGCCACAACGTAAGGCATATTTTTTCACACATGTGACGTTATTGAAAAACATCATACATTCAACTTCACATTTTGTAGCCAAAAGCATAAAGTGTTCTTCAACACACATGAAAGTGAAAAATAAAAACTTTTCCTGAAGATTACACTTGATTTGTACCTTGTCCCTATAAGCCACAAATATGAGAGTTACCACTATAAAGTGTAGATGTCTTAGCTACATACTGTGATTGAAATTAGGTCAGTACCTCATATGGTTCAAGATTTATAGTGCACCACATACTATGTAATATATCCTATCCATTTCAATGAGTGACCAGATGGCCGCAAATTAAAAATCGCCTCGTATGGATTCAAATTGCTTTGTATGCACCTTGTGTGTGAGCCACATGCATATAAAATGGCACACTGTAGTAGGCTATGTTATAGAATGTGTTGCAGTTGGAAATCAAGCTCTATCTAATATGGATCTTGACTGATGACATAACATACGTGACACATTTTGCAAAAGCTGGAGGAATTTTTAAAAAAATATGTGTTTAATCGCTGAAAGATTCACACCACTTTGAAGCTTTCCACATGCATGAAAATGAACACAGGACAGTGGCATCATGTTAGCTTAATGCTGCACTTCCAATTATGGATCCAGATTGTATGGTTTTAGAAGTATGGGACAAAATGTAAGGCATACTTTTTGGTACATGCGACGGTATTGAAAAACGTCATACATTCAACCTCAAATTTTGACAACTTTACAATACGCCACACACATAATAATTCACATGGGTAAGATGCACATCACTAGGAACAAAGTGCTGTTTAAATTATGTCTCTATAATGTACAGACTATGAATTATAGCCAAAAGTATAAAGTGTTCTACAACACACATGAAAGTGAAAAATAAAAACTTACCTGAAGGTTACACTTGATTTGTACCTTGTCCCTATAAGCCACAACCATGAGAGTTACCACTATGAATTGTAAATGTCTTAGCTACATACTGCAATTGAAATTAAGTCAGTACATCATATGCTTCAAGAAATAGAGTGCACTACATCCTCTGTAGTATATCCTATTCATTTCAAAGGGTGACCAGATGGCCGCAAATTAAAAATTGCCTCGTATGGATTCAAATTGCTTTGTATGACTGTTTTCAGGTCCCTGTAGCCACCAGGACCCCATAATATATCTCAGATGATATAACAAGAGTGGCTAGGGCTCATTTCCAGCCTCCAGGTACATGTCTGACTCCTATTTGTGACATTTCGAGGTGTTTGGGATCAAACTCATTTTTCCCAATATAGGCCATAGAGCTCAGAGTCACATCACATTGAGCTCAGAGTCACATCAAATTTCTAGTTCTGGACCTAAGGACCCCTTAGTATACCTCAGATGACATACCAGGAGTGTCTAAGACCCATTTCTGGCCTCCAGGGATGACTTTTTGAAGTTTTGGGGTTTAAGGGGGCATAGTCACTTCTTCCATCCAGGCTACGTTGCTCAAAATCGGGTACGATGTCAGGTTCTTCCCTTGGCTGGAAGCTGAAAAAAAACCTTCAGATAATAGCAAAGGTAGATAGATCAAATGAAAGCATCAGATCTGAGCTTTCTAACAAGTATATTTAGGTCATGGGTACTCACAAAGTGACTGTGATATCCATTCTGAGCTATTTGGAAAATTAGCAAATCTTGTCAAAAAAACTTTTTTTGACGATTTTTGCTAATTTTCGGTATCAACCCTCATGACTGTTTTCGGGTCCCTGTAGCCACCAGGACCCCATAATATATCTCAGATGATATAACAAGAGTGGCTAGGGCTCATTTCCAGCCTCCAGGTACATGTCTGACTCCTATTTGTGACATTTCGAGGTGTTTGGGGTCAAACTCATTTTTTCCATTATAGGCCATATAGCTCAGAGTCACATCACATTGAGCTCAGAGTCACATCAAATTTCTAGTTCTGGACCTAAGGACCCCTTAGTATACCTCAGATGACATACCAGGAGTGTCTAAGACCCATTTCTGGCCTCCAGGGATGACTTTTTGAAGTTTTGGGGTTTAAGGGGGCAAAGTCACTTCTTCCATCCAGCCTAAGGTGCTCAAAATCGGGTACAATGTCAGGTTTTTCCCATGGCTGGAAGCTGAAAAAAAAACTTCAGATAATAGCAAAGGTAGATAGATCAAATGAAAGCATCAGATCTGAGCTTTCTAACAAGTATATTTAGGTCCTGGGTACTCACAAAGTGACTGTGATATCCATTCTGAGCTATTTGGAAAATTAGCAAATCTTGTCAAAAAAACTTTTTTTGACGATTTTTGCTAATTTTCGGTATCAACCCTCATGACTGTTTTCAGGTCCCTGTAGCCACCAGGACCCCATAATATATCTCAGATTATATAACAAGAGTGGCTAGGGCTCATTTCCAGCCTCCAGGTACATGTCTGACTCCTATTTGTGACATTTTGAGGTGTTTGGTGTCAAATTCATTTTTTTCCATTATAGCTCCTAGATATCAGAGTCACATCAGATTTCTAGTTCTGGACCCAAGAAGACCATAGTATACCTCAGATGACATACCAAGAGTGTCTAAGACCCATTTCTGGCCTCCAGGGGTGACCTTTTGAAGTTTTTGGGTTTAAGGGGGCAAAGTGACTTTTTCCACCCAGCCCAATGTTCTCAAAATCGGGTACGATATCAGGTGTTTCCCTTGGTTGGTAGCGGAAAAAAAACTTTATATAATATCAAAGTTATATATATCACATGAAAGCATCAGAGCTGACCTTTCTGACAAGTGTATTCATATCTTGCGCACTCAGACAGTGTCTCTGATATCCATTCTGAGCTATTTGGAAAATTAGCAAATCTTGTCAAAAAAATTTTTGGGACGATTTTTGCTAATTTTCAGTATCAACCCACCTGACTGTTTTTGGGTCCCTGTGGCCACCAGGTACCTATATTATATCTCAGGTGATATAGCAAGAGGGTCTAGGGCTCATTTCCAGCCTCCAGGTACATGTCTGAGTCCTATTTCAGACATTTTGAGGTGTTTGGTGTCAAATTCATTTTTTCCATTATAGGCCCTAGATATCAGAGTCACATCACATTTCTAGTTCTGGACCCAAGAACACCATAGTATACCTCAGATGACATACCAAGAGTGTCTAAGACCCATTTCTGGCCTCCAGGGGTGACTTTTTGAAGTTTTTGGGTTTAAGGGGGCAAAGTCACTTTTTCCACCCGAGGTCGTGGAACTCGGAGCTAGGTAAAAGTTTAGCTTGAGTGCCCTCCCCATGGAGGTCAAAAATGTTATTGCATCAAAATCATTTAAAAACTATATAGGTGTAATTGTTGTGCCCTGAATGCTATATGGCTGCATTTGCACCGTTCTAGGTATTTACAAAATGAATTTCTAACACTTTTGAAGTCACCATAAAGTGAAAAATGACTAAGTCCAAAAACTTCACTGGTGCATCAAAGTGGTCAAAAAAGGTCAACATTGGGTTAAAATTAACAAAACATAGTGCTGCAGTGGTCCAATAGCAGGCTAAAGACATAATGAATGACACAGAATGAACAGTTTTACTAAACACTTTGAAAATTCGATTTTCAATTTCAGGGGGACAAGGTCATGGAACTCCGAGCTGGGTAAAAGTTCAGCTTAAGGGCCCTCCCCATGGAGGTCAAAAATGTTATTACATCAAAATCTTTTAAAAACTATATAGGTGTAATTGCAGTCTCCTGAATGCTATGTAACTGCATTTGCACTGTTCTGTGTGCCTCCAAAATGAATTTCTAACACTTTTGAAATCTCCATGAAGCAAAAAGTCCAAAGACCATTTGGAGCATCAAAGTGTTCAAAAACGGTCAAAAATGCATAAAAACGAAAAAAAACAAGTGCTACAGTGGCCCAATAGCATGCTAAACACACAATGAATGACACAGTTGTACACATTACTTTGAAAATGCAATTTTAAATTTCAGGGGGACAAGGTCACGAAAGTCATGGAACTCCGAGCGGGGTAAAAGTTCAACCTTTCCCCCCTTATGGAGGTCAAAATTTTAATACATCAAAATCATTTAAAAACTATATAGGTGTGATGGCAGTGTCTTGGATACATCCCACATGAATTTTAAACACATTAGGAGCATCTCAGATCAAAATAACCATAAAAATCCCAAAGCTGCATCAGTGCTTCAAAGTGCTCCAAAACGGTCAAAAATGGACAAAAATGAAAAATATTCTCCATATCTGAGTTTTTATAACATTCCTTAGATAATGTATATCTTGAATTAGTTTTAAATCCTTTTATTACAAAATTTCTTTTCTATGCTGCACTGGTGCAACGCCTCAAGTCTGAGAAGCTGCACCAGTGCAGCCGAAGCAGCACTGGTGCAGCCGAAGCCCGAGGGCCATTCCCGACTTCAGCATTGCTTGTCCTGACTGCTCCCAGCGATTCCCTAGGCCCTAGGCCTAACCACTGCTCGAGTGGCATCTCTTATACCACTTGTTTAGTATATGGTTTGAGTGGCCACCCGCCCTCATCCATAATTGTGCAACTTGTATGTTTAAACAGTGCTTTTGATTTAACGCTTGTGCCCCTTTATTCATAAAGAATACTGGGGATTGTCTTTAGTAATAAACACATATATTTTTATAATATATACTTGTGTGGTGTCCTTTCATTTGATATTACAGGATTGTATGTGGTAAAACAGCTCGCTTAACACGACCTCTTAAGTTAAGCCTTTAGGCTGCTTAGTCCATGCTACCCCTAGGATAGCTTGTCTAATAAGGTTGACTTACAACCAGACACCATAAGGGATTGTTTGGTCTGATAATAGGTGGTTCCAGAATTGGAAACATCACCTATCAGGCCAACTTCTCACATTAGGCCTTCCATAGGAGTGGCTCACAGGTTGATATGTGTCCAGATATAGGTTTAGATATAGGTATACTATATCTAAGTAAGGGGTGGTTACACCACCTTACCCCAGCTGAGTGATCAGCCAGTTGTGTCAATTTAAGAACCAGCCAGGGGTGGCAAAAGATATGCTGCAGCCCCTGGTAGGCCTTGGTGGCTCCTATGCCCTTGGCACCTATAGTGCATTATATAGGGGCTGACAAGGAGTCCATTTCCAATTGTGGTATGTACCTAGGGTACATGGAATCCATTTTACAGAGAGAGCAGATGGCCTGGGGCCCTGATTAGCAGGGAACCAGGTCAACTAAGTCAAAAAACCAGCTAAACACAGGCAAAAAATCTGGGGTAACCATAGTCAGGTAGCCACCTTCCTACAGTCCCCCAGGCTGTGCTTGGTCCCCCAGGCTGTGCTTGGTCCCCCTGGTTGCTCTTGGTCCCCCAGGCTGTGCTTGGTCCCCCAGGCTGTGCTTGGTCCCCCTGGTTGCTCTTGGTCCCCCTGGCTGTGCTTGGTACCCCTGGCTGTGCTTGGTCCCCCAGGCTGCTTGGTCCCCCAGGCTGTGCTTGGTCCCCCTGGTTGCTCTTGGTCCCCAAGCTGTGCTTGGTCCCCCAGGCTGTGTGTAGGAGAGTAGGGTCTGCTATCCTATGGTCACCCCAAATTTTTGCTTTTTGCTTCACTGGTTTTCGACTACTGAGGCTGTGGGCCTGCTGAACAGACCCCCAGCCTGCTGTTCTCTCACTAAATTAATGACACATGTGCTATAGGCACATACCAATTGGAAATGGACTCCTTGTCAGCCCCTGTAGAATGCACTATAGGTGCACAGGGCACAGGAGCCACTAAGGCCTACCAGGGGCTGCAGCATATCTTTTGCCACCCCTGGCTGGTTCTTAAATTGACACAACTGGCTGATCACTCAGCTGGGGTAAGGTGGTGTACACACCCCTTGCTTAGATATAGTATACCTATGTCTAAACCTATATCTGGACACATGTAAACCTGTGAGCCACTCCTATAGACAGGCCTCACCAATCCTGGAGGCTGGGTGCTTGGTTTTTATGTAAGATGGAGCTCTAGCATGAGCTGAGCCTGTCTGCAGCCGTCGGGAACAAATCCCTAAGCTGTTTCAGGATAATGCCATACCATATACTATTAAGTGCCTTATAATCCTCGCGGTTATTTAGCAACTCTGGTTTGGCTTTATCAAAACATGTCGTGTAAGGTGTCATACGCTTTGGAATACCATCCCCTCGCCAGTTCTGGCGACGGGGATGGCATTCCACCCCTCTAGAGGGGTAAGACATGTTACTTCACTTTAATGCGGTTGATTTCTCCAAAGGCCTTAAGATCCACAAAATGGATGCCTCTGCCACAGACAAATGTCTGGACCCCTGGAGCTGACCGAAACCCAGTCAAGGGGGTCCTGGACAAAGGGTTTCCTGTCACAGGAGGGTGTCACCGCCCTCCAGACAGGAGATAGTGTATTGTAGCAGGGAGGTTTGAAAGAAACCAGACACTGCCTGGGGCGCACAAGGCTGCCCCTTGCATAATCCGGCCAAACCGGTTCTGGGGCACTCCAGCCCTCGTGCCAGGGCGGCCTGGATCAAAGGAAGGGGGTGTATCCACCCACTTCCTGGGTCCCACCCATAGGAGGGGACCTAGCAGGTAATCACGCCCACCAGATTCGAATAAGAGTGGGAGCAGTGCCAATGCACATCAGATTTCCTGGAAGAAACATTTGAAACGATATTCTGGACCCTTCGCCCTCCATCTCAACGTGGAAGCCCGAAGAATCTCCCTTGTGGTCAAGGAGTGACCACCCTGCAGCAGCAGGCACCATCCAGCCCTCGACGTCTACTTGGTTGCAGTTCCCGCCGGAACTCGAGCGACTGAGATCGACGAGATCAAGCCTGCCCAGCTTCTAACAGCCCGATCCACAGTCCCTGCAAAGCTGAGACCCGTGGAGGCGACCGGAAGCGTGGGGCATGCCATCTTGAAGTGACCACGAGACGCTGACCGTGCAGCCCACGAGTGACCCTCGAAGCTGTACACCGGGGTTTGAGAAGCCCCCACCCTGAGCTACTCCTGAGCCGAAGTTCAGCCCTCCACACTCGACGAGTGCTGCGTGGGGCCCTTTGGCACGATTTGGCTCAACGCGTTGGCCCGGTCACTTGCCAGCTGGCTTGTGGTCCCTGTGCCGACGAACTACAAAAGAAGACTCGTGATTCTGGTTGCTCCAGATCCACACCAGCTCCCCTGAAAGGGAGCCCCGACTCTGACCTTCCCGGTCCGAGTAAGACGCCATCTTCCAATCCCGCGTGGATTGCTCTTACCAAGGCTTGTTTGCTCCAAACCGGAAGCCGACTGCACCGACGGTGAGAGCCTGCGTGGGACAGATCGTGACCTGCTCCTGGACGTCGCAGATGCCCCAGAGCCCACGTGACAGCGAAGAGAAGCGCCTCGACGACCACCTGATTGCGCCCGACATTGCCTGGTTCCGTCCTGGTTCCACCCTGGTCACTGCTGAGTGACCCAGACTCTGTCCCCTCTGCTTTCAGGTACTCTACAACTTGAGTCCACCCTTGGACTCCACCGGACACTTCGTCTTCACCCTGCCTGCAGCCCTTTCAGCTTCAAGCACCAAGAGCCTGCGTGTCAAAACCCGACGCCACTTCGACCCTGTGCACCCACTTCCTGTGGGTGAGGTAACTTTGCTCCGCCGGTGTTCCCACACTGGTGCACACCTCTAGGGTCTGTGTGTTAAGTTTTGTTCCTCTAGGTTCAGCGGAAGTGTCCTTAAACTTTAACTATTTGACTTTTACGCACCATTGGTTAACATTGGTGCATGCGTGCGCTTTCCGCACATCTCCCGAATCCCGAGGGCCATTCCCGACTTCAGCATTGCTTGTCCTGACTGCTCCCAGCGATTCCCTAGGCCCTAGGCCTAACCACTGTTCGAGTGGCCTCTCTTATACCACTTGTTTAGTATATGGTTTGAGTGGCCCCCTGCCCTCATCCATAATTGTGCAACTTTGTATGTTTAAACAGTGCTTTTGATTTAACGCTTGTGCCCCTTTATTCATAAAGAATACTGGGGATTGTTTTTAGTAATAAACACATATATTTTTATAATATATACTTGTGTGGTGTCCTTTCATTTGGTATTACAGGATTGTATGTGGTAAAACAGCTCGCTTAACACGACCTCTTAAGTTAAGCCTTTAGGCTGCTTAGTCCATGCTACCACTAGGATAGCTTGTCTAATAAGGTTGACTTACAACCAGACACCATAAGGGGATTGTTTGGTCAGGTAGTAGGTGGTTCCAGAATTGGAAACATCCCCTACCAGGCCAACTTCTCACATTGGTGGCAGCGGTGGGATTTGAGCTTGCTGTTGTTTTACCATTGCAATCTTTATATCAAATTGAAAGATCACATCAAGTACCTCTAGGTACATATAAAATCAAAAGCTTAGCATATTAAGTTCTACTGAACTTAGTAGTTGTAGGTTGAAGGGAGTAGCACACCCCTGACTACAACTCACTAGCAAGGTCCAGTAGGAAAACACTTAGTGTAGGTAAGTGCACCACTTACACCTCACTAGTAACCATGTCTGACACAGGAAAGGCCTCAGGGTCTAGTCCTGTGACAGTTGACCCTACCAAGGCAACTTTTGGATATGACAAACTAACCCGCAGAGACTTGATTGTCTTGTGCAAAGCAAGAGGGTTAAAAAGGGGCAGAAGCCCCACCTGCCTAATCCTGGTAGAACTCCTAGAACAGGATGACTTAGAGAAGGCAAAAGCAGCTTCCCTAGATACAGGAACTGGAGGGAACCCCCCTGCAGTTGATCCCCCTGAAGAGGAGGATGATGATGACTTGGATGAGGACTCAGAAGTTGAGGACTTAGAAGTACAGGATCAGGGTAGCCAGGTTCCAGTTGGTAGGCTTAGCCAGGCCAACTTGGACCTACTGGGGAATGGAGAGGGCCAGCACCTCCCCAGAACCCAACATGTGATTCTCCCAGGCAACAGAAGAGTGAGATCTCCCTCAGGGGACTCTCATCTTTCTAGTGCCTCCAGAGAATCAGAGAGAGGCATGAGTGCTTCTCAGAAAGCTGAGCATAGGGCTAGAATGAGGGCTGTCAGACTCCAGATAGAGAGAGAGGAGGTAGCCCTGAGTCAAGCTAAGCTTACCTTAGCTCAAGCTAAACTTGCCTTGGCAAGAGAGCAGAAATTAAGTGGCTTAGATGTCACTGGTGGCAGCAATTTTCCAAGAGAAAAAGACAGGGCCTATGATAATAGAAACCTGACCAAAATTGTGCCCCCCTTTAAAGAAGGGGATGACATCCACAAATGGATGACTGCTCTTGAGAGAGCCTGCATGGTACAGCAGGTTCCTGAGAATCAGTGGGCTGCAATTTTGTGGTACTCCTTTTCTGAGAAAGGGAGAGACAGGCTCCTCACAGTTAGACCTGAGGATGCCAAAAACTACTCTGTTTTGAAGAGTGCTCTCATTGAAGGGTATGGCCTAACCACTGAGCAATACAGGTTGTTGTTCAGAGACACCCAGAAAGCACAGACTCAAGACTGGACTGATTTTGTGGAGTGTGCCACTAAGGCTTTGGAGGGTTGGTTACAGGGAAGTAAAGTTTCAGACTATACAGGATTGTACAATCTTATGATGAGAGAACAGATCCTTAATAACTGTACAAACCAGCTGTTGCATCAATACCTTATTGACTCTGATCTGACCTCTCCCCAAGAATTGGGAAAGAAGGCAGACAAATGGGTCAGAACAAGGATTAAGCAGAAACCCCAGAACCAAGGTGGTGACCAGAAGAAAACAGACCAGAAGGGTGGTAATCAGAATCAGAAAGATAAAGAAAAAGACCAGAAGTCTTCAGGCCCCCAAACTAATAGTAAGGAGGGTGGTTCCCAAAATGGTAACAAGAAGAAGAAGAACAAAGGTCCAAAGACACCTTGGTGTAATACCTGCAAATCAGTTTCACACTGGGGCAGTGAGTGCACCAAGGCAAATCCAGTTCCCACCACTACAGCTCCTAAAGCAACTGCAACCCCAAGTACAGTAAGCAGTGGTGGAACACAGTCCAAGGGTGTAGCTGGGTTGACCCTGGGTATTGAAGTAGGATCTGGCCTAGTCAGAGTCCCTACACAGGCAGTTCTCCTGTATGATGTGGACATTGAGTTGCCCACTGCAGTAAGCCCCACTAACCTGGGCAAATACAGGCAGACTCCCTTAATAAATGAGAAACTGGCTCAAGCTTACAGGGACACATGTGCTAGTGTCACCATGGTGACCCCTGGCTTTGTGGACCCTGGACAGATTGTACTAGGAGAGAGCTACCTAGTAACCAATGCAAGCAACTCCACTACCTCCCATAGTGTGGCAGTTGTGAACTTCTCCTGGGGAGGGGTTGATGGCCTAAAGAAGGTTGTGGTGAGTGCAGACCTACCAGTAGACTGTCTGTTAGGCAATGACCTTGAAAGCTCAGCATGGTCAGAAGTGGAGTACAGGACTCATGCAGAAATGCTAGGGATTTCAGAGCATGTCCTTGCCATGACAAGGGCTCAGGCTAAGAAGTGCCTTCCTGAACCAGTGGTGGATCTTGAGACAATAGACCAGCCACAACCCAAGAGAAGGAGCAAGAGAGGAAAGGCCTCGCCTTCCACCTTGCCCCAGGTTGAGGATCAGGTTTCAGAGGAAACTGATTCTGCAGTCCAAGAGGAGACTGTCTCTGAGGAGCTTGAACCTGACCAGGTTGAGTTTCTGGGGACAGGGGGACCCTCAAGGGCAGACCTGAGGCAGGCTCAATTAGATTGCCCTTCCCTTGAACCCCTCAGACAGCAGGCTGCTGCTGAGGCTGCTGGGGATGCCCAAGGTACCCATACTGTGTATTGGGATGAGGGACTCCTTTACTCAGAGGCTAGAACCCCCAAGCCTGGCATGACCAGGAGGTTGGTGATACCTCTGCAGTTTAGGGGATTCCTCCTTACCTTGGCCCATGATATTCCCCTTGCAGGACACTTAGGCCAGAACAAGACGTGGGACAGGCTTGTTCCACACTTTCACTGGCCTCACATGTCAGAGGATGTCAAGGAGTTTTGTCGCTCCTGTGTCACTTGCCAAGCCAGTGGTAAGTCAGGTGGCACAACAAAGGCCCCCCTAATACCACTACCTGTGGTGGGGGTCCCCTTTGAGAGAGTTGGAATTGATATTGTGGGTCCAATGGACCCCCAAACAGCATCTGGGAACAGATTCATACTGGTGGTAGTGGATCATGCCACCAGGTACCCAGAGGCTATTCCCCTAAGGACCACCACAGCACCTGTGGTGGCAAAAGCCCTCATTGCAGTTTTCTCAAGAGTGGGCTTTCCTAAGGAGGTACTATCAGATAGAGGGACAAATTTTATGTCCAGCTATCTAAAAGCAATGTGGAAGGAATGTGGAGTAAACTACAAGTTTACCACCCCATATCATCCACAATGCAATGGGCTTGTGGAGAGATTTAACAAGACCCTTAAAGGCATGATAAAAGGATTACCAGAGAAGCTCAGGCGGAAATGGGACATTCTTTTACCCTGCCTGCTCTTTGCTTACAGAGAGGTCCCACAGAAGGGGGTTGGCTACAGCCCTTTTGAACTTTTGTTTGGCCACCCTGTGAGAGGTCCATTGTGTTTGGTGAAGGAAGGATGGGAGTTACCTCTCAAAAAGCCCAAACTAGACATAGTGGACTATGTACTTGGTCTCCGCTCCAGGATGGCTGAGTACATGGAAAGAGCATCCAAAAACCTGGAGGCCAGCCAAGAATTGCAGAAAGCTTGGCATGACCAAAAGGCTGTACTGGTAGAGTTCCAACCAGGACAGAAGGTATGGGTACTGGAGCCAGTGGCTCCAGCAGCACTCCAAGACAAATGGAGTGGACCCTATCCTATTATTGAGAAGAAAGGGGAAGTCACCTACTTGGTAGACTTTGGAACACCCAGGAGCCCTCACAGGGTAATCCATGTGAATCGCTTGAAAGCATTTGTAGACAGGGAGGACATGAGCTTGCTCATGGCCACAGATGGGGAACAGGAGGAAGAGAGTGACCCTCTCCCAGACCTGCTTTCCCAGAACCCTGATGATGGTTCAGTTGATGGAGTAGCCTTGGCAGGCAGCCTCACTGATCAGCAACAGGGGGACTGCAGACAAGTTTTGCAGGCTCACAGGCAAATGTTTTCACTCACACCCAGCCAAACTGACTGGTGTACCCATGTTGTGGACACTGGTGACAGTCTGCCTGTCAAGAATAAGATCTACAGGCAACCTGATCATGTCAGGGATTGCATCAAGGCTGAGGTGCAAAAGATGTTGGAGCTTGGAGTGATTGAGCCATCAGAGAGCCCATGGGCCAGCCCAGTAGTCCTGGTGCCAAAACCTCATACCCAAGATGGTAAGAGAGAAATGAGGTTTTGCGTGGATTACAGGGGTCTCAATGCTGTCACTAGGACAGATGCTCACCCCATTCCAAGAGCAGATGAGCTCATTGACAGATTGGCTTCTGCCAAGTTTCTGAGCACATTTGATCTGACAGCTGGCTACTGGCAAATCAGACTAGCTGAGGAGTCAAAGGCCAAGACAGCATTCTCTACCCCTAGTGGGCATTATCAGTTTGTGGTAATGCCCTTTGGTTTGAAGAATGCACCTGCCACTTTTCAAAGGTTGGTGAACCAAGTCCTTACTGGGTTGGATGACTTTTGTGCAGCTTATCTGGATGATATTGCTGTCTTTAGCTCCACCTGGGAGGATCACCTGATCCACCTGAAGAAAGTTTTGGAGGCCCTGCAAAAGGCAGGCCTAACTATCAAGGCCACAAAGTGCCAGATAGGGCAGAGTAAGGTTGTATACCTGGGCCACCTAGTAGGTGGAGGCCAGGTTCAGCCACTGGAAAGCAAAATCCAGGCCATACAGGACTGGGCTCCTCCAGTTACCCAGACACAAGTCAGAGCCTTCTTGGGCCTGACTGGGTATTACAGAAAGTTTGTGAAAAACTATGGGTCTATAGTGACACCATTAAATGACTTGACATCCAAGAAGATGCCAAAAAAGGTTCAGTGGACAGTTAGCTGTCAGAAGGCATTTGAAGACCTGAAGAAGGCCATGTGCTCTGCACCTATCCTAAAGAGTCCTGACTACTCCAAACAGTTCATTGTTCAGACAGATGCTTCTGAGTTGGGGGTGGGAGCTGTACTCTCACAACTTAATCAAGATGGTCAAGACCAGCCAATTGCTTTCATTAGCAGGAGGCTAACCCCAAGAGAAAAACGTTGGTCAGCCATTGAGAGGGAGGCCTTTGCTGTGGTTTGGGCATTAAAGAAGTTGAGGTCCTACTTGTTTGGAACTCACTTCCTGGTGCAAACAGACCATAAGCCCCTCTTATGGCTTAATCAGATGAAGGGTGAAAATCCCAAACTGCTCAGGTGGTCCATTTCCCTACAGGGGATGGACTTTACAGTGGAGCACCGCCCAGGGACTGACCATGGTAATGCAGATGGTCTCTCCAGGTACTTCCACTTAGAACATGAAGACTTATCTGGTCAAGGTTAGTTTAATGTCCCTGCGTTTGGGGGGGGGTTGTGTAGGAGAGTAGGGTCTGCTATCCTATGGTCACCCCAAATTTTTGCTTTTTGCTTCACTGGTTTTCGACTACTGAGGCTGTGGGCCTGCTGAACAGACCCCCAGCCTGCTGTTCTCTCACTAAATTAATGACACATGTGCTATAGGCACATACCAATTGGAAATGGACTCCTTGTCAGCCCCTGTAGAATGCACTATAGGTGCACAGGGCACAGGAGCCACTAAGGCCTACCAGGGGCTGCAGCATATCTTTTGCCACCCCTGGCTGGTTCTTAAATTGACACAACTGGCTGATCACTCAGCTGGGGTAAGGTGGTGTACACACCCCTTGCTTAGATATAGTATACCTATGTCTAAACCTATATCTGGACACATGTAAACCTGTGAGCCACTCCTATAGACAGGCCTCACCAATCCTGGAGGCTGGGTGCTTGGTTTTTATGTAAGATGGAGCTCTAGCATGAGCTGAGCCTGTCTGCAGCCGTCGGGAACAAATCCCTAAGCTGTTTCAGGATAATGCCATACCATATACTATTAAGTGCCTTATAATCCTCGCGGTTATTTAGCAACTCTGGTTTGGCTTTATCAAAACATGTCGTGTAAGGTGTCATACGCTTTGGAATACCATCCCCTCGCCAGTTCTGGCGACGGGGATGGCATTCCACCCCTCTAGAGGGGTAAGACATGTTACTTCACTTTAATGCGGTTGATTTCTCCAAAGGCCTTAAGATCCACAAAATGGATGCCTCTGCCACAGACAAATGTCTGGACCCCTGGAGCTGACCGAAACCCAGTCAAGGGGGTCCTGGACAAAGGGTTTCCTGTCACAGGAGGGTGTCACCGCCCTCCAGACAGGAGATAGTGTATTGTAGCAGGGAGGTTTGAAAGAAACCAGACACTGCCTGGGGCGCACAAGGCTGCCCCTTGCATAATCCGGCCAAACCGGTTCTGGGGCACTCCAGCCCTCGTGCCAGGGCGGCCTGGATCAAAGGAAGGGGGTGTATCCACCCACTTCCTGGGTCCCACCCATAGGAGGGGACCTAGCAGGTAATCACGCCCACCAGATTCGAATAAGAGTGGGAGCAGTGCCAATGCACATCAGATTTCCTGGAAGAAACATTTGAAACGATATTCTGGACCCTTCGCCCTCCATCTCAACGTGGAAGCCCGAAGAATCTCCCTTGTGGTCAAGGAGTGACCACCCTGCAGCAGCAGGCACCATCCAGCCCTCGACGTCTACTTGGTTGCAGTTCCCGCCGGAACTCGAGCGACTGAGATCGACGAGATCAAGCCTGCCCAGCTTCTAACAGCCCGATCCACAGTCCCTGCAAAGCTGAGACCCGTGGAGGCGACCGGAAGCGTGGGGCATGCCATCTTGAAGTGACCACGAGACGCTGACCGTGCAGCCCACGAGTGACCCTCGAAGCTGTACACCGGGGTTTGAGAAGCCCCCACCCTGAGCTACTCCTGAGCCGAAGTTCAGCCCTCCACACTCGACGAGTGCTGCGTGGGGCCCTTTGGCACGATTTGGCTCAACGCGTTGGCCCGGTCACTTGCCAGCTGGCTTGTGGTCCCTGTGCCGACGAACTACAAAAGAAGACTCGTGATTCTGGTTGCTCCAGATCCACACCAGCTCCCCTGAAAGGGAGCCCCGACTCTGACCTTCCCGGTCCGAGTAAGACGCCATCTTCCAATCCCGCGTGGATTGCTCTTACCAAGGCTTGTTTGCTCCAAACCGGAAGCCGACTGCACCGACGGTGAGAGCCTGCGTGGGACAGATCGTGACCTGCTCCTGGACGTCGCAGATGCCCCAGAGCCCACGTGACAGCGAAGAGAAGCGCCTCGACGACCACCTGATTGCGCCCGACATTGCCTGGTTCCGTCCTGGTTCCACCCTGGTCACTGCTGAGTGACCCAGACTCTGTCCCCTCTGCTTTCAGGTACTCTACAACTTGAGTCCACCCTTGGACTCCACCGGACACTTCGTCTTCACCCTGCCTGCAGCCCTTTCAGCTTCAAGCACCAAGAGCCTGCGTGTCAAAACCCGACGCCACTTCGACCCTGTGCACCCACTTCCTGTGGGTGAGGTAACTTTGCTCCGCCGGTGTTCCCACACTGGTGCACACCTCTAGGGTCTGTGTGTTAAGTTTTGTTCCTCTAGGTTCAGCGGAAGTGTCCTTAAACTTTAACTATTTGACTTTTACGCACCATTGGTTAACATTGGTGCATGCGTGCGCTTTCCGCACATCTCCCGAATCCCGAGGGCCATTCCCGACTTCAGCATTGCTTGTCCTGACTGCTCCCAGCGATTCCCTAGGCCCTAGGCCTAACCACTGTTCGAGTGGCCTCTCTTATACCACTTGTTTAGTATATGGTTTGAGTGGCCCCCTGCCCTCATCCATAATTGTGCAACTTTGTATGTTTAAACAGTGCTTTTGATTTAACGCTTGTGCCCCTTTATTCATAAAGAATACTGGGGATTGTTTTTAGTAATAAACACATATATTTTTATAATATATACTTGTGTGGTGTCCTTTCATTTGGTATTACAGGATTGTATGTGGTAAAACAGCTCGCTTAACACGACCTCTTAAGTTAAGCCTTTAGGCTGCTTAGTCCATGCTACCACTAGGATAGCTTGTCTAATAAGGTTGACTTACAACCAGACACCATAAGGGGATTGTTTGGTCAGGTAGTAGGTGGTTCCAGAATTGGAAACATCCCCTACCAGGCCAACTTCTCACACTGTGCTTGCTCCCCCTGGTTGCTCTTGGTCCCCCAGGCTGTGTTTGGTCCCCCAGGCTGTGCTTGGTCCCCCAGGCTGTGCTTGGTCCCCCTGGTTGCTCTTGGTCCCCCAGGCTGTGCTTGGTCCCCCAGGCTGTGCTTGGTCCACCTGGTTGCTCTTGGTCCCCCAGGCTGTGCTTGGTACCCCTGGCTGTGCTTGGTCCCCCTGGTTGCTCTTGGTCCCCCAGGCTGTGCTTGGTCCCCCAGGCTGTGCTTGGTCCCCCTGGATGCTCTTGGTCCCCCTGGCTATGCTTGGTCTCCCTGGTTCCTCTTGGTCCCCCTGGCTGTGCTTGGTCCCCCAGGCTGTGCTTGGTCTCCCTGGTTGCTCTTGGTCCCCCTGGCTGTGCTTGGTACACCTGGCTGTGCTTGGTCCCCAGGCTGTGCTTGGTCCCCCAGGCTGTGCTTGGTCCCCCTGGTTGCTCTTGGTCCCCCAGGCTGTGCTTGGTCCCCCTGGTGCTCTTGGTCCCCCTGGCTGTGCTTGGTCCCCCTGGTTGCTCTTGGTCCCCCTGGCTGTGCTTGGTCCCCCTGGTTGCTCTTGGTCCCCCAGGCTGTGCTTGGTCCCCCAGGCTGTGCTTGGTCCCCCTGGTTGCTCTTGGTCCCCCAGGCTGTGCTTGGTCCCCCAGGCTGTGCTTGGTCCCCCTGGTTGCTCTTGGTCCCCCAGGCTGTGCTTGGTCCCCCAGGCTGTGCTTGGACCCCCTGGTTGCTCTTGGTCCTCCAGGCTGTGCTTGGTCCCCCAGGCTGTGCTTGGTCCCCCAGGCTGTGCTTGGTCCCCCTGGTTGCTCTTGGTCCTCCTGGCTGTGATGGGTACCCCTGGCTGTGCTTGGTCCCCCTGGTTGCTCTTGGTCCCCCAGGCTGTGCTTGGTCCCTCTGGTTGCTCTTGGTCCCCCAGGCTGTGCTTGGTCCCCCAGGCTGTGCTTGTTCCCCCTGGTTGCTCTTGGTCCCCCAGGCTGTGCTTGGTCCCCCAGGCTGTGCTTGGCCCCCTGGTTGCTCTTGGTCCCCCAGGCTGTGCTTGGTCCCCCAGGCTGTGCTTGGTCCCCCAGGCTGTGCTTGGTCCCCCTGGTTGCTCTTGGTCCCCCAGGCTGTGCTTGGTCCCCCAGGCTGTGCTTGGACCCCCTGGTTGCTCTTGGTCCCCCCAGGCTGTGCTTGGTCCCCCAGGCTGTGCTTGGTCCCCCAGGCTGTGCTTGGTCCCCCTGGTTGCTCCTGGTCCCCCTGGCTGTGCTTGGTCCCCCTGGCTGTGCTTGGTCCCCCTGGTTGCTCTTGGTCCCCCAGGCTGTGCTTGGTCCCCCAGGCTGTGCTTGGTCCCCCTGGTTGCTCTTGGTCCCCCAGGCTGTGCTTGGTCCCCCAGGCTGTGCTTGGTCCCCCTGGTTGCTCTTGGTCCCCCAGGCTGTGCTTGGTCCCCCAGGCTGTGCTTGGTCCCCCAGGCTGTGCTTGGTCCCCCTGGTTGCTCTTGGTCCCCCAGGCTGTGCTTGGTCCCCCAGGCTGTGCTTGGTCCCCCTGGTTGCTCTTGGTCCCCAAGGCTGTGCTTGGTCCCCCAGGCTGCGCTTGGTCCCCAGGCTGTGCTTGGTCCCCCTGGTTGCTCTTGGTCCCCCTGGCTGTGCTTGGTACCCCTGGCTGTGCTTGGCCCCCCTGGTTGCTCTTGGTCCCCAAGGCTGTGCTTGGTCCCCCAGGCTGTGCTTGGTCCCCCTAGTTGCTCTTAGTCCCCCAGGCTGTGCTTGGTACCCCAGGCTGTGCTTGGTCCCCCAGGCTCTGCTTGGTCCCCCTGGTTGCTCTTGGTCCCCCAGACTGTGCTTGGTCCCCCAGACTGTACTTGGTCCCCCAGGCTGTGCTTGGTCCCCCTGGTTGCTCTTGGTCCCCCAGGCTGTGCTTGGTCCCTGTAGGAAGGTGGCTACCTGACTATGGTTACCCCAGATTTTTTGCCTGTGTTTAGCTGGTTTTTTGACTTAGTTGACCTGGTTCCCTGCTAATCAGGGCCCCAGGCCATCTGCTCTCTCTGTAAAATGGACTCCATGTACCCTAGGTACATACCACAATTGGAAATGGACTCCTTGTCAGCCCCTGTATAATGCACTATAGGTGCCCAGGGCATAGGGGCCACCAAGGCCTACCAGGGGCTGCAGCATATCTTTTGCCACCCCTGGCTGGTTCTTAAATTGACACAACTGGCTGATCACTCAGCTGGGGTAAGGTGGTGTAATCACCCCTTGCTTAGATGTAGTATACCTATATCTAAACCTATATCTGGACACATATTAACCTGTGAGCCACTCCTATGGAAGGCCTCATCAATCCTGGAGGCAGAGTGCGTGGTTTCATGTGAGATGGAGCTCTAGCATGAGCTGAGCCTGTCTGCAGCTGTCGGGAACAACTCCCTAAGCTGTTTCAGGATAATGCCATACCATATACTCTTAAGTGCCTTATAATCCTCGCGGTTATATAGCAACTTTGGTTTGGCTTTATCAAAACATGTCGTGTAAGGTGTCATACGATTTGGAATACTATCCCCTCGCCAGTTCTGGCGACGGGGATAGCATTCCACCCCTCTAGAGGGGTAAGACATGTTACTTTGCTTAAATGCGGTTGATTTCTCCAAAGACCTTAAGATCCACAAAATGGATGCCTCTGCCACAGACAAATGTCTGGACCCCTGCAGTTGACCGAAACTCAGCAGATGGGGCCTGGACAAAGGGTTTCCTGTCACAGGAGGGTGTCACCACCCTCCAGACAGGAGATAGTGTATTGTAGCAGGGAGGTTTAAAAGAAACCAGACACTGCCTGGGGCGCACAAGGCTGCCCCTTGCATAATCCGGCCAAACCGGTTCTGGGGCACTCCAGCCCTCGTGCCAGGGCGGCCTGGATCAAAGGAAGGGGGTGTATCCGCCCACTTCCTGGGTCCCACCCATAGGAGGGGACCTAGCAGGTAATCACGCTCACCAGATTCGAATAAGAGTGGGAGCAGTGCCAATGCACATCGGATTTCCTGGAAGAAACATTTGAAACGATATTCTGGACCCTTCGCCCTCCATCTCAACGTGGAAGCCCGAAGAATCTCCCTTGTGGTCAAGGAGTGACCACCCTGCAGCAGCAGGCACCATCCAGCCCTCGACGTCTACTTAGTTGCAGTTCCCGCCGGAACTCGAGCGACTGAGATCGACGAGATCAAGCCTGCCCAGCTTCTAACAGCCCGATCCACAGTCCCTGCAAAGCTGAGACCCGTGGAGGCGACCGGAAGCGTGGGGCACGCCATCTTGAAGTGACCACGAGACGCTGACCGTGCAGCCCACGAGTGACCCTCGAAGCTGTACACCGGGGTTTGAGAAGCCCCCACCCTGAGCTACTCCCGAGCCGAAGTTCAGCCCTCCACACTCGACGAGTGCTGCGTGGGGCCATTTGGCACGATTTGGCTCAACGCGTTGGCCCGGTCACTTGCCAGCTGGCTTGTGGTCCCTGTGCCGACGAGCTACCTAAAAAGACTTGTGATTCTGGCTGCTCCAGTTCCACACCAGCTCCCCTGAAAAGGAGCCCCGACTCTGACCTTCCTGGTCCGAGTGAGAAGCAATCTTCCGATCCTGCGTGGATTGCTCTTACCAAGGCTTGTTTGCTCCAAACCTGAAGCCGACTGCACCGACGGTGAGAGCCTGCGTGGGACAGATCGTGACCTGCTCCTGGACGTTGCAGATGCCCCAGAGCCCACGTGACAGCGGAGAGAAGCTCCTCGACGACCACCTGATTGCGCCCGACATTGCCTGGTTCCGTCCTGGTTCCACCCTGGTCACTGCTGAGTGACCCAGACTCTGTCCCCTCTGCTTTCAGGTACTCTACAACTTGAGTCCACCCTTGGACTCCACCGGACACTTCATCTTCAACCTGCCTGCAGCCCTTTCAGCTTCAAGCACCAAGAGCCTGCGTGTCAAAACCCGACGCCACTTCGACCCTGTGCACCCACTTCCTGTGGGTGAGGTAACTTTGCTCCGCCGGTGTTCCCACACTGGTGCACACCTCTAGGGTCTGTGTGTTAAGTTTTGTTCCTCTAGGTTCAGCGGAAGTGTCCTTAAACTTTAACTCTATGACTTTTACGCACCATTGGTTAACATTGGTGCATGCGTGCGCTTTCCGCACATCTCCCGAATCCCGAGGGCCATTCCCGACTTCAGCATTGCTTGTCCTGACTGCTCCCAGCGATTCCCTAGGCCCTAGGCCTAACCACTGCTCGAGTGGCCTTTCTTATACCACTTGTTTAGTATATGGTTTGAGTGGCCACCCGCCCTCATCCATAATTGTGCAACTTGTATGTTTAAACAGTGCTTTTGATTTAACGCTTGTGCCCCTTTATTCATAAAGAATACTGGGGATTGTTTTTAGTAATAAACACATATATTTTTATAATATATACTTGTGTGGTGTCCTTTCATTTGGTATTACAGGATTGTATGTGGTAAAACAGCTCGCTTAACACGACCTCTTAAGTTAAGCCTTTAGGCTGCTTAGTCCATGCTACCCCTAGGATAGCTTGTCTAATAAGGTTGACTTACAACCAGACACCATAAGGGGATTGTTTGGTCAGGTAGTAGGTGGTTCCAGAATTGGAAACATCCCCTACCAGGCCAACTTCTCACATTGGTGAGCAGCGGTGCGGATTTGAGCTTGCTGTTGTTTTACCATTGCAATCTTTATATCAAATTGAAAGATCACATCAAGTACCTCTAGGTACATATAAATCAAAAGCTTAGCATATTAAGTTCTACTGAACTTAGTAGTTGTAGATTAAAGGGATTAGCACACCCTGACTACAACTCACTAGCAAGGTACAGTAGGAAAACACTTAGTGTAGGTAAGTGCACCACTTACACCTCACTAGCAGCCATGTCTGACACAGGAAAAGCCTCAGGGTCTACTCCTGTGACAGTTGACCTTACCCAGGCAACTTTTGGATATGACAAACTAACCCGAAGAGACTTGATTGCCTTGTGCAAAGCAAGAGGGTTAAAAAGGGGCAGAAGCCCCACCTGCCAAATCCTGGTAGAAATCCTAGAGCAGGATGACTTAGAAAGGGCAAAGGAAGCTTCCCTAGAAACAGGAAATGGAGGGAACCCCCCTGAAACTGATCCCCCTCAGGAGGAGGAGGATGATGATGACTTAGATGAGGACTCAGATGTTGAGGACTTAGAAGTTCAGGATCAGGGTAGCCAGGTTCCAGTTGCCAGGCTTAGCCAGGCCAACCTGGACCTACTGGGGAATGGAGAGGGCCAGCACCTCCCCAGAACCCAACATGTTATTCAACCAGGCAACAGAAGAGTGAGATCTCCCTCAGGGGACTCTCATGTTTCTAGTGCCTCCAGAGAATCACAGAGAGGCATGAGTGCTTCTCAAAAGCTAGAGCATAGGGCCAGAATGAGGGCTGTCAAACTCCAGATAGAGAGGGAGGAGGTAGCCTTGGCCCAAGCTAAACTTGCCTTGGCAAGAGAGCAGAAATTGTGTGGCTTAGATGCCACTGGTGGCAGCAATATTCCAAAAGAGAAACCCAGGTCCTATGATAGTAGAAACCTGACAAAGATTGTGCCCCCCTACAAGGAAGGGGATGACATCCACAAGTGGATAACTGCTCTTGAGAGAGCCTGCATGGTACAGCAGGTTCCTGAGGAACAGTGGGCAGCAATCTTATGGTACTCCTTTTCAGAGAAAGGGAGAGATAAGCTCCTCACTGTTAGACATGAGGATGCAAACAATTACAAAGTCCTGAAGAGTGTTCTGATAGATGGGTTTGGCTTAACCACTGAACAGTACAGGTTGAAGTTCAGAGACACCCAGAAGACACAGACTCAGGACTGGACTGATTTTGTTGATTGTGCAACTAAGGCTCTGGAGGGTTGGCTACATGGCAGCAAAGTACATGACTTTACAGGATTGTATAATTTGATTATGAGGGAGCAGATCCTAAGTAATTGTCAGAACCAGCTCTTACACCAGCACCTGGTGGACTCTGATCTGACCTCTCCCCAAGAATTGGGAAAGAAGGCAGACAAGTGGGTCAGAACCAGGATTAGGCCTAAGAATCAGGACAGTAACCAGAAGAAGGAGTCTACCAAGCCTCAAGATAAGGGTGGGGATAAAAATAAAGAAAAGACTTCCCCAGGGCCCCAAAACTCCAAGAATGGGGGTGGGTCCCAAGACACTTCTTCAACTGAGAAAAAGCCTTATTGTTATGCCTGTAAACAGGTGGGGCATTACAAAACAGACAACTGTTGTCCCAAGAATAACAATAAAGAAAATATACCTCCAAAGCCAGCTTCAACACCTCCTGTTACTGTCAGCAGTAATCCCCCAGGAAGTGGAAGCACACCCAGGAATCTGGGTGGGTTTACTGTTGGAGCTCAGGTGGACCCTGGCCTATCCAGGTCCCCATCACCCAATGATCTTGTTTATGAGACTGGCATGGGGTTTGCCAACTTCTCTGCTTGCCCAAATACTTTGAGCAAGTATAGACAAGAACCCATCATCAATGGTTTGAAAGTTGAAGCTTTTAGAGACACAGGGGCTAGCATCACCATGGTGGCTGATGGCATAGTCCCCTCTAAGCAACTTTTACCTGGTGCCACATACCAGGTTACAAACATTGATGGAATCCAAACAAATCATCCCATGGCAGTAGTAAGTCTCAGCTGGGGAGGTGTCATTGGCCCAAAGAGAGTGGCAGTGTCACCAAACTTGCCTGTAGACTGCCTACTTGGTAATGATTTGGAAATCTCAGCCTGGGCTGAGGTTGAACAGGAAACCCATTCTAGAATGGTGAATTCCAATGGAAAGGTTAGTGGGGCTGTAATGGCTACAGCCCCAATTCAAGATGTCCTTCCTGAAAAGGTTGGTAGGGCTGAGAAACTCTCTGCCCCATCTTTAGCAAAAGCTCTTCCTGAACAGAATAGCAAAGCTGTTATGATAACAGCAGAAACCCAAACTGAGTCTCCTCCTGAAAAGGTTGGTGGGGCTGTGATGGCCACAGCCCAAACTCAAACTGATATGTGTGTTGTGAAGCCTGAAATGATGGATAACTCCACACAAACTGAGAGCATGGAGGAGGAAGAGAAATCTCCCCCTCACCAGACTTTAGGACAGGATCAGCCTCCTCAGGGAACTGATCTTACCCCTGATGAAGGAACTGCCCCAGAGGTTGTTAGGCCTGGCCTGACAGAGCCTCTGATGGCGGTGGACCCTTCTCAGGTGGGACCCAGTCTGGAGCAGGTAACCTGCCCCTCTCTCCCTTGCCTTAGCCAGCCCAGGGCTGCAGAGGACAAGAACGACAGTGAGACCCAGAGGGCCCCCTGTCAAATAAAGCACCCCCATCAAAAGATTAGGTGCACCAAAACTAGTAGCCCTAGTAAGGTGAACACTTTAAAAACTCCTAAGGGAGCCCCCTTAAAAACAGTTAGGGACCTCCCACAGGTGGATTCTGTTGGGCACAGCCAAACCTGGGACCCAAAGGGCCCAAACCTGAACTGTCCCTCCAGCAAGCCAAACAGAGGGACCCAGCCTCCAGCTTTAGGTAGCCAGAGGTTGACCCTGAGAGCACAGTGCAACTCAGTTAAAGAAAGAAAGGCACACATGGTGGAAGATAATTGGAGGAAGCCAAGCCCTGACTTAGTAGAGCCTCACTTCAATACTCCATATCCAAACCAGCCTTTAACTTTGCATAAACACACCCAAGGTAGTGATTCCCTATGGTGGAGACCCTCTAATACCCAAAGGGTGAGGGACTGCTTAGTGGACCATGAGACAGGGGGTACCCATGCTAGTGCAGGTACTTCCTTATATGGCCACTCAGGCAATATAGGCTTACCTGGCCAAGGATAGCCTTATCTCCTTTCGTTTGGGGGGGGTTATGTAGGAAGGTGGCTACCTGACTATGGTTACCCCAGATTTTTTGCCTGTGTTTAGCTGGTTTTTTGACTTAGTTGACCTGGTTCCCTGCTAATCAGGGCCCCAGGCCATCTGCTCTCTCTGTAAAATGGACTCCATGTACCCTAGGTACATACCACAATTGGAAATGGACTCCTTGTCAGCCCCTGTATAATGCACTATAGGTGCCCAGGGCATAGGGGCCACCAAGGCCTACCAGGGGCTGCAGCATATCTTTTGCCACCCCTGGCTGGTTCTTAAATTGACACAACTGGCTGATCACTCAGCTGGGGTAAGGTGGTGTAATCACCCCTTGCTTAGATGTAGTATACCTATATCTAAACCTATATCTGGACACATATTAACCTGTGAGCCACTCCTATGGAAGGCCTCATCAATCCTGGAGGCAGAGTGCGTGGTTTCATGTGAGATGGAGCTCTAGCATGAGCTGAGCCTGTCTGCAGCTGTCGGGAACAACTCCCTAAGCTGTTTCAGGATAATGCCATACCATATACTCTTAAGTGCCTTATAATCCTCGCGGTTATATAGCAACTTTGGTTTGGCTTTATCAAAACATGTCGTGTAAGGTGTCATACGATTTGGAATACTATCCCCTCGCCAGTTCTGGCGACGGGGATAGCATTCCACCCCTCTAGAGGGGTAAGACATGTTACTTTGCTTAAATGCGGTTGATTTCTCCAAAGACCTTAAGATCCACAAAATGGATGCCTCTGCCACAGACAAATGTCTGGACCCCTGCAGTTGACCGAAACTCAGCAGATGGGGCCTGGACAAAGGGTTTCCTGTCACAGGAGGGTGTCACCACCCTCCAGACAGGAGATAGTGTATTGTAGCAGGGAGGTTTGAAAGAAACCAGACACTGCCTGGGGCGCACAAGGCTGCCCCTTGCATAATCCGGCCAAACCGGTTCTGGGGCACTCCAGCCCTCGTGCCAGGGCGGCCTGGATCAAAGGAAGGGGGTGTATCCACCCACTTCCTGGGTCCCACCCATAGGAGGGGACCTAGCAGGTAATCACGCCCACCAGATTCGAATAAGAGTGGGAGCAGTGCCAATGCACATCGGATTTCCTGGAAGAAACATTTGAAACGATATTCTGGACCCTTCGCCCTCCATCTCAACGTGGAAGCCCGAAGAATCTCCCTTGTGGTCAAGGAGTGACCACCCTGCAGCAGCAGGCACCATCCAGCCCTCGACGTCTACTTAGTTGCAGTTCCCGCCGGAACTCGAGCGACTGAGATCGACGAGATCAAGCCTGCCCAGCTTCTAACAGCCCGATCCACAGTCCCTGCAAAGCTGAGACCCGTGGAGGCGACCGGAAGCGTGGGGCACGCCATCTTGAAGTGACCACGAGACGCTGACCGTGCAGCCCACGAGTGACCCTCGAAGCTGTACACCGGGGTTTGAGAAGCCCCCATCCTGAGCTACTCCTGAGCCGAAGTTCAGCCCTCCACACTCGACGAGTGCTGCGTGGGGCCCTTTGGCACGATTTGGCTCAACGCGTTGGCCCGGTCACTTGCCAGCTGGCTTGTGGTCCCTGTGCCGACGAACTACCTAAAAAGACTTGTGATTCTGGCTGCTCCAGATCCACATAACACGAGAGGTACCAGGAGTCTGTACACGGGAGCCTATAAAGTACTCACTCTGTGAAAAGACAAAACCAACAGGTCAATGTGCAAATCATCCACGATTGACATATAATACCAGGAGAAGAGAAAGGAACCTAAAGGGAAAGAAGAGCCCCAGAGGTCCTGGAAAAAATCCCCATCAGCCCGCTCAATAGCGGAATATCGTCATCTGGGTAGAATGGTTGACAAAAGCAATGTCCATAATGCCTTTCCTTAGGAAACACCCAAGGCTAGCATAGTCCTGGACTATTGCGTTGACCCTCAACCAACAGAGACACGGACTGAAAAGGGTTAAATTGCAGTGCAAAAAAGATGTGAAAAAAGGAAAAGAAACAAGGTTCATAATCCAAGTGTTATAAAAATACCTACCTTGATGTCATAGAAAACTTTATTGGGTCTGACCATCAAGGTGGTATGGTTAAAAGCAGAGTGGAAATAGCATGCAAGGAATTGCTATTAATCATGAGTGTAATATGGTCGACATGTTTCAGCCTTAAAAAGGCTTTCTTCAGGACCTATGATGTACTACTGCAATAAAGAAAAAATTGTGAAGGAACTTACTGGGTAAAAGCCTCAATAAGTGAATCTGTACTCCAAAAGTAAGGAGTCACAAGTCTTCTCCTGTATATGAAACAATCAGAACACAAAAACGACAAACATGATTCTTATTGTCAGCAAGAGGAAAATCTAGGTGTAAAATACACTATAGACTCCTACATATTTCAACTCACCCAAATTGAAGGGAGGAAAAACCTCACCTCACCTGGCACTTGCTCACAGTGAAGGAGGCCACGCACTAGAAAGGAAAGAAGAGAATACAAAAGCATACGTATCATTTAATAAGTTTTTAAAAAGATCAACATCAAAAATGGTACTGAAAGGGAGTCCATGAATAGTGATATCACACCCTAACAGAGGAGCCTACAATGGGTAAGGCCTGCCCTCCAAAAGGGCCACACACTTAGTTTGTAAAGGCACGCCAATCCATCAGGCCAAAAGACTGTGCAGCACTGAGTAAAGACTCTCAGAGTTGTTTATATTCAAAAGACCTTCTAAGACAGGACACACCCATACGTGGTGTCCTGTATATAGGTAAATGAGCAGAGGGATGATAGCCAAATAGCCAGTCAACGCTAGTCATTAGTGGCACAGAGTCATACAAAATAAAGAATGCGCAATGTTTTCCAAAAAATGCAAATTTGACTACTCAACCCAAAATAAACTGGTCATTCCAGACCAAAGCTCAACACTATCAGCGCTCTATTCAGTGGCCACCACTGCAAGCTGGCTTTTGCTGATAGGGTACGCAATGTTCTTCAAAAAAGGCAAATTTGACTATTCAACCCAAAATAGACTGCTCATGCCAGGCCAAAGCACAACACTGTCAGCGCTCTATTCTGTGGCCACCGCTGAAAGCTGGCGGACACGACGCAGTTTATTTTGGGTTGAGTAGTCAAATTTGCATTTTTTGGAAAACATTGCGCATTCTTTATTTTGTATGACTCTGTGCCGCGTTCACGAAGATCGGATGCGGCGTCTTGTGTATATTTTCAACTTACACAGATAAGCCTGCTTCATTGGCCGAGAATGAGCCAATTACGTGACATTTCTAACCCGGACATTCAGCAGTTATGCGCATTGTTCTGATTGGCCCCGAATGGACCAATGGCGGGGCTTGTCCGTCAGCGAGCAGCAGCTCGTGACTGTAAGCTCATGCAACGTAGTCCGTCTTGGTGTCTCCGCCTTTGATTGGACGCCAAGGGAGAGGGCTTCGTTCCCTCGCAGGTCCGCAGCCTCACTATTTCTTCGTGTGGTATACATGACGTCCTCACCTCCCCCTCGACTCACAGTTTTGAGCGAGGCAACGACGGAGAGGTGAGCACCTGGGGCCTGTCGCATTTGCTGTTCCTTGTTGTAATATCTTTTTGAAATACTTTTTTGGACACCTATTTGGCAGATCTTGTGAACACCTGTTTATATTCTGGGGGCAGTAGGCGCCACTAATGACTAGCGTTGACTGGCTATTTGGCTATCATCCCTCTGCTCATTTACCTATATACAGGACACCACGTATGGGTGTGTCCTGTCTTAGAAGGTCTTTTGAATATAAACAACTCTGAGAGTCTTTACTCAGTGCTGCACAGTCTTTTGGCCTGATGGATTGGCGTGCCTTTACAAACTAAGTGTGTGGCCCTTTTGGAGGGCAGGCCTTACCCATTGTAGGCTCCTCTGTTAGGGTGTGATATCACTATTCATGGACTCCCTTTCAGTACCATTTTTGATGTTGATCTTTTTAAAAACTTATTAAATGATACGTATGCTTTTGTATTCTCTTCTTTCCTTTCTAGTGCGTGGCCTCCTTCACTGTGAGCAAGTGCCAGGTGAGGTGAGGTTTTTCCTCCCTTCAATTTGGGTGAGTTGAAATATGTAGGAGTCTATAGTGTATTTGTAGGAAGGTGGCTACCTGACTATGGTTACCCCAGATTTTTTGCCTGTGTTTAGCTGGTTTTTTGACTTAGTTGACCTGGTTCCCTGCTAATCAGGGCCCCAGGCCATCTGCTCTCTCTGTAAAATGGATTCCATGTACCCTAGGTACATACCAATTGGAAATGGACTCCTTGTCAGCCCCTGTAGAATGCACTATAGGTGCACAGGGCACAGGAGCCACTAAGGCCTACCAGGGGCTGCAGCATATCTTTTGCCACCCCTGGCTGGTTCTTAAATTGACACAACTGGCTGATCACTCAGCTGGGGTAAGGTGGTGTACACACCCCTTGCTTAGATATAGTATACCTATGTCTAAACCTATATCTGGACACATGTAAACCTGTGAGCCACTCCTATAGACAGGCCTCACCAATCCTGGAGGCTGGGTGCTTGGTTTTTATGTGAGATGGAGCTCTAGCATGAGCTGAGCCTGTCTGCAGCCGTCGGGAACAAATCCCTAAGCTGTTTCAGGATAATGCCATACCATATACTATTAAGTGCCTTATAATCCTCGCGGTTATTTAGCAACTCTGGTTTGGCTTTATCAAAACATGTCGTGTAAGGTGTCATACGCTTTGGAATACCATCCCCTCGCCAGTTCTGGCGACGGGGATGGCATTCCGCCCCTCTAGAGGGGTAAGACATGTTACTTCACTTTAATGCGGTTGATTTCTCCAAAGGCCTTAAGATCCACAAAATGGATGCCTCTGCCACAGACAAATGTCTGGACCCCTGGAGCTGACCGAAACCCAGTCAAGGGGGTCCTGGACAAAGGGTTTCCTGTCACAGGAGGGTGTCACCGCCCTCCAGACAGGAGATAGTGTATTGTAGCAGGGAGGTTTGAAAGAAACCAGACACTGCCTGGGGCGCACAAGGCTGCCCCTTGCATAATCCGGCCAAACCGGTTCTGGGGCACTCCAGCCCTCGTGCCAGGGCGGCCTGGATCAAAGGAAGGGGGTGTATCCACCCACTTCCTGGGTCCCACCCATAGGAGGGGACCTAGCAGGTAATCACGCCCACCAGATTCGAATAAGAGTGGGAGCAGTGCCAATGCACATCAGATTTCCTGGAAGAAACATTTGAAACGATATTCTGGACCCTTCGCCCTCCATCTCAACGTGGAAGCCCGAAGAATCTCCCTTGTGGTCAAGGAGTGACCACCCTGCAGCAGCAGGCACCATCCAGCCCTCGACGTCTACTTAGTTGCAGTTCCCGCCGGAACTCGAGCGACTGAGATCGACGAGATCAAGCCTGCCCAGCTTCTAACAGCCCGATCCACAGTCCCTGCAAAGCTGAGACCCGTGGAGGCGACCGGAAGCGTGGGGCACGCCATCTTGAAGTGACCACGAGACGCTGACCGTGCAGCCCACGAGTGACCCTCGAAGCTGTACACCGGGGTTTGAGAAGCCCCCACCCTGAGCTACTCCTGAGCCGAAGTTCAGCCCTCCACACTCGACGAGTGCTGCGTGGGGCCCTTTGGCACGATTTGGCTCAACGCGTTGGCCCGGTCACTTGCCAGCTGGCTTGTGGTCCCTGTGCCGACGAACTACAAAAGAAGACTCGTGATTCTGGTTGCTCCAGATCCACACCAGCTCCCCTGAAAGGGAGCCCCGACTCTGACCTTCCTGGTCCGAGTGAGACGCCATCTTCCAATCCCGCGTGGATTGCTCTTACCAAGGCTTGTTTGCTCCAAACCGGAAGCCGACTGCACCGACGGTGAGAGCCTGCGTGGGACAGATCGTGACCTGCTCCTGGACGTCGCAGATGCCCCAGAGCCCACGTGACAGCGAAGAGAAGCGCCTCGACGACCACCTGATTGCGCCCGACATTGCCTGGTTCCGTCCTGGTTCCACCCTGGTCACTGCTGAGTGACCCAGACTCTGTCCCCTCTGCTTTCAGGTACTCTACAACTTGAGTCCACCCTTGGACTCCACCGGACACTTCGTCTTCACCCTGCCTGCAGCCCTTTCAGCTTCAAGCACCAAGAGCCTGCGTGTCAAAACCCGACGCCACTTCGACCCTGTGCACCCACTTCCTGTGGGTGAGGTAACTTTGCTCCGCCGGTGTTCCCACACTGGTGCACACCTCTAGGGTCTGTGTGTTAAGTTTTGTTCCTCTAGGTTCAGCGGAAGTGTCCTTAAACTTTAACTATTTGACTTTTACGCACCATTGGTTAACATTGGTGCATGCGTGCGCTTTCCGCACATCTCCCGAATCCCGAGGGCCATTCCCGACTTCAGCATTGCTTGTCCTGACTGCTCCCAGCGATTCCCTAGGCCCTAGGCCTAACCACTGTTTGAGTGGCCTCTCTTATACCACTTGTTTAGTATATGGTTTGAGTGGCCCCCCGCCCTCATCCATAATTGTGCAACTTTGTATGTTTAAACAGTGCTTTTGATTTAACGCTTGTGCCCCTTTATTCATAAAGAATACTGGGGATTGTTTTTAGTAATAAACACATATATTTTTATAATATATACTTGTGTGGTGTCCTTTCATTTGGTATTACAGGATTGTATGTGGTAAAACAGCTCGCTTAACACGACCTCTTAAGTTAAGCCTTTAGGCTGCTTAGTCCATGCTACCCCTAGGATAGCTTGTCTAATAAGGTTGACTTACAACCAGACACCATAAGGGGATTGTTTGGTCAGGTAGTAGGTGGTTCCAGAATTGGAAACATCCCCTACCAGGCCAACTTCTCACATTGGTGAGCAGCGGTGCGGATTTGAGCTTGCTGTTGTTTTACCATTGCAATCTTTATATCAAATTGAAAGATCACATCAAGTACCTCTAGGTACATATAAAATCAAAAGCTTAGCATATTAAGTTCTACTGAACTTAGTAGTTGTAGGTTGAAGGGATTAGCACACCCTGACTACAACTAACTAGCAAGGTCCAGTAGGAAAACACTTAGTGTAGGTAAGTGCACCACTTACACCTCACTAGTAACCATGTCTGACACAGGAAAGGCCTCAGGGTCTAGTCCAGTGACAGTTGACCCTACCCAGGCAACTTTTGGATATGACAAACTAACCCGCAGAGACTTGATTGCCTTGTGCAAAGCAAGAGGGTTAAAAAGGGGCAGAAGCCCCACCTGCCTAATCCTGGTAGAAATCCTAGAACAGGATGACTTAGAGAAGGCAAAAGCAGCTTCCCTAGATACAGGAACTGGAGGGAACCCCCCTGTAGTTGATCCCCCTGAAGAGGAGGATGATGATGACTTGGATGAGGACTCAGATGGTGGGGACTCACAAGTACAGGATCAGGGTAGCCAGGTTCCAGTTGGTAGGCTTAGCCAGGCCAACTTGGACCTACTGGGGAATGGAGAGGGCCAGCACCTCCCCAGAACCCAACATGTGATTCTCCCAGGCAACAGAAGAGTGAGATCTCCCTCAGGGGACTCTCATCTTTCTAGTGCCTCCAGAGAATCAGAGAGAGGCATGAGTGCTTCTCAGAAAGCTGAGCATAGGGCTAGAATGAGGGCTGTCAGACTCCAGATAGAGAGAGAGGAGGTAGCCCTGAGTCAAGCTAAGCTTACCTTAGCTCAAGCTAAACTTGCCTTGGCAAGAGAGCAAAAATTGTGTGGCTTAGATGCCACTGGTGGCAGCAATATTCCTAAAGAGAAACCCAGGTCCTATGATAGTAGAAACCTGACAAAGATTGTGCCCCCCTACAAGGAAGGGGATGACATCCACAAGTGGATAACTGCTCTTGAGAGGGCCTGCATGGTACAGCAGGTTCCTGAGGAACAGTGGGCAGCAATCTTATGGTACTCCTTTTCAGAGAAAGGGAGAGACAAGCTCCTCACTGTTAGACATGAGGATGCAAACAATTACAAAGTCCTGAAGAGTGTTCTGATAGATGGGTTTGGCTTAACCACTGAACAGTACAGGTTGAAGTTCAGAGACACCCAGAAGACACAGACTCAGGACTGGACTGATTTTGTAGATTGTGCTACTAAGGCTCTGGAGGGTTGGCTACATGGCAGCAAAGTACATGACTTTACAGGATTGTATAATTTGATTATGAGGGAGCAGATCCTAAGTAATTGTCAGAACCAGCTCTTACACCAGCACCTGGTAGACTCTGATCTGACCTCTCCCCAAGAATTGGGAAAGAAGGCAGACAAATGGGTCAGAACCAGGATTAGGCCTAAGAATCAGGACAGTAACCAGAAGAAGGAGTCTACCAAGCCTCAAGATAAGGGTGGGGATAAAAGTAAAGAAAAGACTTCCCCAGGGCCCCAAAACTCCAAGGATGGGGGTGGGTCCCAAGACACTTCTTCAACTGAGAAAAAACCCTATTGTCATCCCTGTAAACAGGTGGGGCATTACAAAACAGACAGCTGTTGTCCCAAGAATAACAATAAAGAAAATATACCTCCAAAGCCAGCTTCAACACCTCCTGTTACTGTCAGCAGTAATCCCCCAGGAAGTGGAAGCACACCCAGGAATCTGGGTGGGTTTACTTTTGGAAATCAGGTGGACCCTGGCCTATCCAGGTCCCCATCACCCAATGATCTTGTTTATGAGGCTGGCATGGGGTTTGCCAACTTCTCTGCTTGCCCAAATACTTTGAGCAAGTATAGACAAGAACCCATCATCAATGGTTTAAGAGTTGAAGCTTTTAGAGACACAGGGGCTAGCATCACCATGGTGGCTGATGGCATAGTCCCCTCTAAGCAACTTTTACCTGGTGCCACATACCAGGTAATAAACATTGATGGCATCCAAACAAATCATCCCATGGCAGTAGTAAGTCTCAGCTGGGGAGGTGTCACTGGCCCAAAGAGAGTGGCAGTGTCACCAAACTTGCCTGTGGACTGTCTACTGGGTAATGATTTAGAAATCTCAGCCTGGGCTGAGGTTGAACAGGAAACCCATTCTAGAATGGTGAATTCCCATGGAAAGGTTAGTGAGGCTGTACTGGCTACAGCCCCAATCCAAGATGTCCTTCCTGAAAAGGTTGGTAGGGCTGAGAAACTCTCTGCCCCATCTTTAGCAAAAGCTCTTCCTGAACAGAATAGCAAAGCTGTTATGATAACAGCAGAAACCCAAACTGAGTCTCCTCCTGAAAAGGTTGGTGGGGCTGTGATGGCCACAGCCCAAACTCAAACTGACATGTGTGTTGTGAAACCTGAAATGATGGATAACTCCACACAAACTGAGAGCATGGAGGAGGAAGAGAAATCTCCCCCTCACCAGACTTTAGGACAGGATCAGCCTCCTCAGGGAGCTGATCTTACCCCTGATGAAGGAACTGCCCCAGAGGTGGTTGGGCCTAGCCTGACAGAACCTCTGATGTCAGTGGACCCTTCTCAGGTGGGACCCAGTCTGGAGCAGGTAACCTGCCCCTCTCTACCTTGCCTTAGCCAGCCCAGGGCTGCAGAGGACAAGAAGGACAGTGAGACCCAGAGGGCCCCCTGTCAAATAAAGCACCCCCATCAAAAGATTAGGTGCACCAAAACTAGTAGCCCTAGTAAGGTGAAAACTTTAAAAACTCCTGAGGGAGCCCCCTTAAAAACAGTTAGGGACCTCCCACAGATGGATTCTGTTGGGCACAGCCAAACCTGGGACCCAAGGGGCCCGAACCTGAACTGTCCCTCCAGCAAGCCAAACAGAGGGACCCAGCCTCCAGCTTTAGGTAGCCAGAGGTTGACCCTGAGAGCACAGTGCAACTCAGTTAAAGAGAGAAAGGCACACATGGTGGAAGATAATTGGAGGAAGCTAAGCCCTAAATTAGTAGAGCCTCGCTTCAATACTCCATATCCAAACCAGCCTTTAACTTTGCATAAACACACCCAAGGTAGTGATTCCCTATGGTGGAGACCCTCTAATACCCAAAGGGTGAGGGACTGCTTAGTGGACCATGAGACAGGGGGTACCCATGCTAGTGCAGGTACTTCCTTATATGGCCACTCAGGCAATATAGGCTTACCTGGCCAAGGATAGCCTTATCTCCTTTCGTTTGGGGGGGGGTTATGTAGGAAGGTGGCTACCTGACTATGGTTACCCCAGATTTTTTGCCTGTGTTTAGCTGGTTTTTTGACTTAGTTGACCTGGTTCCCTGCTAATCAGGGCCCCAGGCCATCTGCTCTCTCTGTAAAATGGATTCCATGTACCCTAGGTACATACCAATTGGAAATGGACTCCTTGTCAGCCCCTGTAGAATGCACTATAGGTGCACAGGGCACAGGAGCCACTAAGGCCTACCAGGGGCTGCAGCATATCTTTTGCCACCCCTGGCTGGTTCTTAAATTGACACAACTGGCTGATCACTCAGCTGGGGTAAGGTGGTGTACACACCCCTTGCTTAGATATAGTATACCTATGTCTAAACCTATATCTGGACACATGTAAACCTGTGAGCCACTCCTATAGACAGGCCTCACCAATCCTGGAGGCTGGGTGCTTGGTTTTTATGTGAGATGGAGCTCTAGCATGAGCTGAGCCTGTCTGCAGCCGTCGGGAACAAATCCCTAAGCTGTTTCAGGATAATGCCATACCATATACTATTAAGTGCCTTATAATCCTCGCGGTTATTTAGCAACTCTGGTTTGGCTTTATCAAAACATGTCGTGTAAGGTGTCATACGCTTTGGAATACCATCCCCTCGCCAGTTCTGGCGACGGGGATGGCATTCCGCCCCTCTAGAGGGGTAAGACATGTTACTTCACTTTAATGCGGTTGATTTCTCCAAAGGCCTTAAGATCCACAAAATGGATGCCTCTGCCACAGACAAATGTCTGGACCCCTGGAGCTGACCGAAACCCAGTCAAGGGGGTCCTGGACAAAGGGTTTCCTGTCACAGGAGGGTGTCACCGCCCTCCAGACAGGAGATAGTGTATTGTAGCAGGGAGGTTTGAAAGAAACCAGACACTGCCTGGGGCGCACAAGGCTGCCCCTTGCATAATCCGGCCAAACCGGTTCTGGGGCACTCCAGCCCTCGTGCCAGGGCGGCCTGGATCAAAGGAAGGGGGTGTATCCACCCACTTCCTGGGTCCCACCCATAGGAGGGGACCTAGCAGGTAATCACGCCCACCAGATTCGAATAAGAGTGGGAGCAGTGCCAATGCACATCAGATTTCCTGGAAGAAACATTTGAAACGATATTCTGGACCCTTCGCCCTCCATCTCAACGTGGAAGCCCGAAGAATCTCCCTTGTGGTCAAGGAGTGACCACCCTGCAGCAGCAGGCACCATCCAGCCCTCGACGTCTACTTAGTTGCAGTTCCCGCCGGAACTCGAGCGACTGAGATCGACGAGATCAAGCCTGCCCAGCTTCTAACAGCCCGATCCACAGTCCCTGCAAAGCTGAGACCCGTGGAGGCGACCGGAAGCGTGGGGCACGCCATCTTGAAGTGACCACGAGACGCTGACCGTGCAGCCCACGAGTGACCCTCGAAGCTGTACACCGGGGTTTGAGAAGCCCTCATCCTGAGCTACTCCTGAGCCGAAGTTCAGCCCTCCACACTCGACGAGTGCTGCGTGGGGCCCTTTGGCACGATTTGGCTCAACGCGTTGGCCCGGTCACTTGCCAGCTGGCTTGTGGTCCCTGTGCCGACGAACTACAAAAGAAGACTCGTGATTCTGGTTGCTCCAGATCCACACCAGCTCCCCTGAAAGGGAGCCCCGACTCTGACCTTCCTGGTCCGAGTGAGACGCCATCTTCCAATCCCGCGTGGATTGCTCTTACCAAGGCTTGTTTGCTCCAAACCGGAAGCCGACTGCACCGACGGTGAGAGCCTGCGTGGGACAGATCGTGACCTGCTCCTGGACGTCGCAGATGCCCCAGAGCCCACGTGACAGCGAAGAGAAGCGCCTCGACGACCACCTGATTGCGCCCGACATTGCCTGGTTCCGTCCTGGTTCCACCCTGGTCACTGCTGAGTGACCCAGACTCTGTCCCCTCTGCTTTCAGGTACTCTACAACTTGAGTCCACCCTTGGACTCCACCGGACACTTCGTCTTCACCCTGCCTGCAGCCCTTTCAGCTTCAAGCACCAAGAGCCTGCGTGTCAAAACCCGACGCCACTTCGACCCTGTGCACCCACTTCCTGTGGGTGAGGTAACTTTGCTCCGCCGGTGTTCCCACACTGGTGCACACCTCTAGGGTCTGTGTGTTAAGTTTTGTTCCTCTAGGTTCAGCGGAAGTGTCCTTAAACTTTAACTATTTGACTTTTACGCACCATTGGTTAACATTGGTGCATGCGTGCGCTTTCCGCACATCTCCCGAATCCCGAGGGCCATTCCCGACTTCAGCATTGCTTGTCCTGACTGCTCCCAGCGATTCCCTAGGCCCTAGGCCTAACCACTGTTCGAGTGGCCTCTCTTATACCACTTGTTTAGTATATGGTTTGAGTGGCCCCCCGCCCTCATCCATAATTGTGCAACTTTGTATGTTTAAACAGTGCTTTTGATTTAACGCTTGTGCCCCTTTATTCATAAAGAATACTGGGGATTGTTTTTAGTAATAAACACATATATTTTTATAATATATACTTGTGTGGTGTCCTTTCATTTGGTATTACAGGATTGTATGTGGTAAAACAGCTCGCTTAACACGACCTCTTAAGTTAAGCCTTTAGGCTGCTTAGTCCATGCTACCCCTAGGATAGCTTGTCTAATAAGGTTGACTTACAACCAGACACCATAAGGGGATTGTTTGGTCAGGTAGTAGGTGGTTCCAGAATTGGAAACATCCCCTACCAGGCCAACTTCTCACAGTATTTTACACCTAGATTTTCCTCTTGCTGACAATAAGAATCATGTTTGTCGTTTTTGTGTTCTGATTGTTTCATATACAGGAGAAGACTTGTGACTCCTTACTTTTGGAGTACAGATTCACTTATTGAGGCTTTTACCCAGTAAGTTCCTTCACAATTTTTTCTTTATTGCAGTAGTACATCATAGGTCCTGAAGAAAGCCTTTTTAAGGCTGAAACATGTCGACCATATTACACTCATGATTAATAGCAATTCCTTGCATGCTATTTCCACTCTGCTTTTAACCATACCACCTTGATGGTCAGACCCAATAAAGTTTTCTATGACATCAAGGTAGGTATTTTTATAACACTTGGATTATGAACCTTGTTTCTTTTCCTTTTTTCACATCTTTTTTGCACTGCAATTTAACCCTTTTCAGTCCGTGTCTCTGTTGGTTGAGGGTCAACGCAATAGTCCAGGACTATGCTAGCCTTGGGTGTTTCCTAAGGAAAGGCATTATGGACATTGCTTTTGTCAACCATTCTACCCAGATGACGATATTCCGCTATTGAGCGGGCTGATGGGGATTTTTTCCAGGACCTCTGGGGCTCTTCTTTCCCTTTAGGTTCCTTTCTCTTCTCCTGGTATTATATGTCAATCGTGGATGATTTGCACATTGACCTGTTGGTTTTGTCTTTTCACAGAGTGAGTACTTTATAGGCTCCCGTGTACAGACTCCTGGTACCTCTCGTGTTGTGTATTACTTAGTTGGGGGACAAGGTACCGTTAAGTCTTTAAACACTTCTCCCCTGAGGCCCTCCCCTACCTAGTCTGGTTTGTTGCTCCAGATCCACACCAGCTCCCCTGAAAAGGAGCCCCAACTCTGACCTTCCTGGTCCGAGTGAGAAGCAATCTTCCGATCCTGCGTGGATTGCTCTTACCAAGGCTTGTTTGCTCCAAACCTGAAGCCGACTGCACCGACGGTGAGAGCCTGCGTGGGACAGATCGTGACCTGCTCCTGGACGTCGCAGATGCCCCAGAGCCCACGTGACAGCGGAGAGAAGCTCCTCGACGACCACCTGATTGCGCCCGACATTGCCTGGTTCCGTCCTGGTTCCACCCTGGTCACTGCTGAGTGACCCAGACTCTGTCCCCTCTGCTTTCAGGTACTCTACAACTTGAGTCCACCCTTGGACTCCACCGGACACTTCATCTTCAACCTGCCTGCAGCCCTTTCAGCTTCAAGCACCAAGAGCCTGCGTGTCAAAACCCGACGCCACTTCGACCCTGTGCACCCACTTCCTGTGGGTGAGGTAACTTTGCTCCGCCGGTGTTCCCACACTGGTGCACACCTCTAGGGTCTGTGTGTTAAGTTTTGTTCCTCTAGGTTCAGCGGAAGTGTCCTTAAACTTTAACTCTATGACTTTTACGCACCATTGGTTAACATTGGTGCATGCGTGCGCTTTCCGCACATCTCCCGAATCCCGAGGGCCATTCCCGACTTCAGCATTGCTTGTCCTGACTGCTCCCAGCGATTCCCTAGGCCCTAGGCCTAACCACTGCTCGAGTGGCCTTTCTTATACCACTTGTTTAGTATATGGTTTGAGTGGCCACCCGCCCTCATCCATAATTGTGCAACTTGTATGTTTAAACAGTGCTTTTGATTTAACGCGTGTGCCCCTTTATTCATAAAGAATACTGGGGATTGTTTTTAGTAATAAACACATATATTTTTATAATATATACTTGTGTGGTGTGTAGGAGAGTAGGGTCTGCTATCCTATGGTCACCCCAAATTTTTGCTTTTTGCTTCACTGGTTTTCGACTACTGAGGCTGTGGGCCTGCTGATCAGACCCCCAGCCTGCTGTTCTCTCACTAAATTAATGACACATGTGCTATAGGCACATACCAATTGGAAATGGACTCCTTGTCAGCCCCTGTAGAATGCACTATAGGTGCACAGGGCACAGGAGCCACTAAGGCCTGCCAGGGGCTGCAGCATATCTTTTGCCACCCCTGGCTGGTTCTTAAATTGACACAACTGGCTGATCACTCAGCTGGGGTAAGGTGGTGTACACACCCCTTGCTTAGATATAGTATACCTATGTCTAAACCTATATCTGGACACATGTAAACCTGTGAGCCACTCCTATAGACAGGCCTCACCAATCCTGGAGGCTGGGTGCATGGTTTTTATGTGAGATGGAGCTCTAGCATGAGCTGAGCCTGTCTGCAGCCGTCGGGAACAAATCCCTAAGCTGTTTCAGGATAATGCCATACCATATACTATTAAGTGCCTTATAATCCTCGCGGTTATTTAGCAACTCTGGTTTGGCTTTATCAAAACATGTCGTGTAAGGTGTCATACGCTTTGGAATACCATCCCCTCGCCAGTTCTGGCGACGGGGATGGCATTCCACCCCTCTAGAGGGGTAAGACATGTTACTTCACTTTAATGCGGTCGATTTCTCCAAAGGCCTTAAGATCCACAAAATGGATGCCTCTGCCACAGACAAATGTCTGGACCCCTGGAGCTGACCGAAACCCAGTCAAGGGGGTCCTGGACAAAGGGTTTCCTGTCACAGGAGGGTGTCACCGCCCTCCAGACAGGAGATAGTGTATTGTAGCAGGGAGGTTTGAAAGAAACCAGACACTGCCTGGGGCGCACAAGGCTGCCCCTTGCATAATCCGGCCAAACCGGTTCTGGGGCACTCCAGCCCTCGTGCCAGGGCGGCCTGGATCAAAGGAAGGGGGTGTATCCACCCACTTCCTGGGTCCCACCCATAGGAGGGGACCTAGCAGGTAATCACGCCCACCAGATTCGAATAAGAGTGGGAGCAGTGCCAATGCACATCAGATTTCCTGGAAGAAACATTTGAAACGATATTCTGGACCCTTCGCCCTCCATCTCAACGTGGAAGCCCGAAGAATCTCCCTTGTGGTCAAGGAGTGACCACCCTGCAGCAGCAGGCACCATCCAGCCCTCGACGTCTACTTAGTTGCAGTTCCCGCCGGAACTCGAGCGACTGAGATCGACGAGATCAAGCCTGCCCAGCTTCTAACAGCCCGATCCACAGTCCCTGCAAAGCTGAGACCCGTGGAGGCGACCGGAAGCGTGGGGCACGCCATCTTGAAGTGACCACGAGACGCTGACCGTGCAGCCCACGAGTGACCCTCGAAGCTGTACACCGGGGTTTGAGAAGCCCCCACCCTGAGCTACTCCTGAGCCGAAGTTCAGCCCTCCACACTCGACGAGTGCTGCGTGGGGCCCTTTGGCACGATTTGGCTCAACGCGTTGGCCCGGTCACTTGCCAGCTGGCTTGTGGTCCCTGTGCCGACGAACTACAAAAGAAGACTCGTGATTCTGGTTGCTCCAGATCCACACCAGCTCCCCTGAAAGGGAGCCCCGACTCTGACCTTCCTGGTCCGAGTGAGACGCCATCTTCCAATCCCGCGTGGATTGCTCTTACCAAGGCTTGTTTGCTCCAAACCGGAAGCCGACTGCACCGACGGTGAGAGCCTGCGTGGGACAGATCGTGACCTGCTCCTGGACGTCGCAGATGCCCCAGAGCCCACGTGACAGCGAAGAGAAGCGCCTCGACGACCACCTGATTGCGCCCGACATTGCCTGGTTCCGTCCTGGTTCCACCCTGGTCACTGCTGAGTGACCCAGACTCTGTCCCCTCTGCTTTCAGGTACTCTACAACTTGAGTCCACCCTTGGACTCCACCGGACACTTCGTCTTCACCCTGCCTGCAGCCCTTTCAGCTTCAAGCACCAAGAGCCTGCGTGTCAAAACCCGACGCCACTTCGACCCTGTGCACCCACTTCCTGTGGGTGAGGTAACTTTGCTCCGCCGGTGTTCCCACACTGGTGCACACCTCTAGGGTCTGTGTGTTAAGTTTTGTTCCTCTAGGTTCAGCGGAAGTGTCCTTAAACTTTAACTATTTGACTTTTACGCACCATTGGTTAACATTGGTGCATGCGTGCGCTTTCCGCACATCTCCCGAATCCCGAGGGCCATTCCCGACTTCAGCATTGCTTGTCCTGACTGCTCCCAGCGATTCCCTAGGCCCTAGGCCTAACCACTGTTCGAGTGGCCTCTCTTATACCACTTGTTTAGTATATGGTTTGAGTGGCCCCCTGCCCTCATCCATAATTGTGCAACTTTGTATGTTTAAACAGTGCTTTTGATTTAACGCTTGTGCCCCTTTATTCATAAAGAATACTGGGGATTGTTTTTAGTAATAAACACATATATTTTTATAATATATACTTGTGTGGTGTCCTTTCATTTGGTATTACAGGATTGTATGTGGTAAAACAGCTCGCTTAACACGACCTCTTAAGTTAAGCCTTTAGGCTGCTTAGTCCATGCTACCCCTAGGATAGCTTGTCTAATAAGGTTGACTTACAACCAGACACCATAAGGGGATTGTTTGGTCAGGTAGTAGGTGGTTCCAGAATTGGAAACATCCCCTACCAGGCCAACTTCTCACATTGGTGAGCAGCGGTGCGGATTTGAGCTTGCTGTTGTTTTACCATTGCAATCTTTATATCAAATTGAAAGATCACATCAAGTACCTCTAGGTACATATAAAATCAAAAGCTTAGCATATTAAGTTCTACTGAACTTAGTAGTTGTAGGTTGAAGGGAGTAGCACACCCCTGACTACAACTCACTAGCAAGGTCCAGTAGGAAAACACTTAGTGTAGGTAAGTGCACCACTTACACCTCACTAGTAACCATGTCTGACACAGGAAAGGCCTCAGGGTCTAGTCCTGTGACAGTTGACCCTACCCAGGCAACTTTTGGATATGACAAACTAACCCGCAGAGACTTGATTGCCTTGTGCAAAGCAAGAGGGTTAAAAAGGGGCAGAAGCCCCACCTGCCTAACCCTGGTAGAAATCCTAGAACAGGATGACTTAGAGAAGGCTAAAACAGCTTCCCTAGACACAGGAAATGGAGAGAACCCCCCTGTAGTTGATCCCCCTGAAGAGGAGGATGATGATGACTTGGATGAGGACTCAGATGTTGGGGACTTAGAAGTACAGGATCAGGGTAGCCAGGTTCCAGTTGGTAGGCTTAGCCAGGCCAACTTGGACCTACTGGGGAATGGAGAGGGCCAGCACCTCCCCAGAACCCAACATGTGATTCTCCCAGGCAACAGAAGAGTGAGATCTCCCTCAGGGGACTCTCATCTTTCTAGTGCCTCCAGAGAATCAGAGAGAGGCATGAGTGCTTCTCAGAAAGCTGAGCATAGGGCTAGAATGAGGGCTGTCAGACTCCAGATAGAGAGAGAGGAGGTAGCCCTGAGTCAAGCTAAGCTTACCTTAGCTCAAGCTAAACTTGCCTTGGCAAGAGAGCAGAAATTAAGTGGCTTAGATGTCACTGGTGGCAGCAATTTTCCAAGAGAAAAAGACAGGGCCTATGATAATAGAAACCTGACCAAAATTGTGCCCCCCTTTAAAGAAGGGGATGACATCCACAAATGGATGACTGCTCTTGAGAGAGCCTGCATGGTACAGCAGGTTCCTGAGAATCAGTGGGCTGCAATTTTGTGGTACTCCTTTTCTGAGAAAGGGAGGGACAGGCTCCTCACAGTTAGACCTGAGGATGCCAAAAACTACTCTGTTTTGAAGAGTGCTCTCATTGAAGGGTATGGCCTAACCACTGAGCAATACAGGTTGTTGTTCAGAGACACCCAGAAAGCACAGACTCAAGACTGGACTGATTTTGTGGAGTGTGCCACTAAGGCTTTGGAGGGTTGGTTGCAGGGAAGTAAAGTTTCAGACTATACAGGATTGTACAATCTTATGATGAGAGAACAGATCCTTAATAACTGTACAAACCAGCTGTTGCATCAATACCTTATTGACTCTGATCTGACCTCTCCCCAAGAATTGGGAAAGAAGGCAGACAAATGGGTCAGAACAAGGATTAAGCAGAAACCCCAGAACCAAGGTGGTGACCAGAAGAAAACAGACCAGAAGGGTGGTAATCAGAATCAGAAAGATAAAGAAAAAGACCAGAAGTCTTCAGGCCCCCAAACTAATAGTAAGGAGGGTGGTTCCCAAAATGGTAACAAGAAGAAGAAGAACAAAGGTCCAAAGACACCTTGGTGTAATACCTGCAAATCAGTTTCACACTGGGGCAGTGAGTGCACCAAGGCAAATCCAGTTCCCACCACTACAGCTCCTAAAGCAACTGCAACCCCAAGTACAGTAAGCAGTGGTGGAACCCAGTCCAAGGGTGTAGCTGGGTTGACCCTGGGTATTGAAGTAGGATCTGGCCTAGTCAGAGTCCCTACACAGGCAGTTCTCCTGTATGATGTGGACATTGAGTTGCCCACTGCAGTAAGCCCCACTAACCTGGGCAAATACAGGCAGACTCCCTTAATAAATGAGAAACTGGCTCAAGCTTACAGGGACACATGTGCTAGTGTCACCATGGTGACCCCTGGCTTTGTGGACCCTGGACAGATTGTACTAGGAGAGAGCTACCTAGTAACCAATGCAAGCAACTCCACTACCTCCCATAGTGTGGCAGTTGTGAACTTCTCCTGGGGAGGGGTTGATGGCCTAAAGAAAGTTGTGGTGAGTGCAGACCTACCAGTAGACTGTCTGTTAGGCAATTACCTTGAAAGCTCAGCATGGTCAGAAGTGGAGTACAGGACTCATGCAGAAATGCTAGGGATTTCAGAGCATGTCCTTGCCATGACAAGGGCTCAGGCTAAGAAGTGCCTTCCTGAACCAGTGGTGGATCTTGAGACAATAGACCAGCCACAACCCAAGAGAAGGAGCAAGAGAGGAAAGGCCTCGCCTTCCACCTTGCCCCAGGTTGAGGATCAGGTTTCAGAGGAAACTGATTCTGCAGGCCAAGAGGAGACTGTCTCTGAGGAGCTTGAACCTGACCAGGTTGAGTTTCTGGGGACAGGGGGACCCTCAAGGGCAGACCTGAGGCAGGCTCAATTAGATTGCCCTTCCCTTGAACCCCTCAGACAGCAGGCTGCTGCTGAGGCTGCTGGGGATGCCCAAGGTACCCATACTGTGTATTGGGATGAGGGACTCCTTTACTCAGAGGCTAGAGCCCCCAAGCCTGGCATGACCAGGAGGTTGGTGATACCTCTGCAGTTTAGGGGATTCCTCCTTACCTTGGCCCATGATATTCCCCTTGCAGGACACTTAGGCCAGAACAAGACGTGGGACAGGCTTGTTCCACACTTTCACTGGCCTCACATGTCAGAGGATGTCAAGGAGTTTTGTCGCTCCTGTGTCACTTGCCAAGCCAGTGGTAAGTCAGGTGGCACAACAAAGGCCCCCCTAATACCACTACCTGTGGTGGGGGTCCCCTTTGAGAGAGTTGGAATTGATATTGTGGGTCCAATGGACCCCCAAACAGCATCTGGGAACAGATTCATACTGGTGGTAGTGGATCATGCCACCAGGTACCCAGAGGCTATTCCCCTAAGGACCACCACAGCACCTGTGGTGGCAAAAGCCCTCATTGCAGTTTTCTCAAGAGTGGGCTTTCCTAAGGAGGTACTATCAGATAGAGGGACAAATTTTATGTCCAGCTATCTAAAAGCAATGTGGAAGGAATGTGGAGTAAACTATAAGTTTACCACCCCATATCATCCACAATGCAATGGGCTTGTGGAGAGATTTAACAAGACCCTTAAAGGCATGATAAAAGGATTACCAGAGAAGCTCAGGCGGAAATGGGACATTCTTTTACCCTGCCTGCTCTTTGCTTACAGAGAGGTCCCACAGAAGGGGGTTGGCTACAGCCCTTTTGAACTTTTGTTTGGCCACCCTGTGAGAGGTCCATTGTGTTTGGTGAAGGAAGGATGGGAGTTACCTCTCAAAAAGCCCAAACTAGACATAGTGGACTATGTACTTGGTCTCCGCTCCAGGATGGCTGAGTACATGGAAAGAGCATCCAAAAACCTGGAGGCCAGCCAAGAATTGCAGAAAGCTTGGCATGACCAAAAGGCTGTACTGGTAGAGTTCCAACCAGGACAGAAGGTATGGGTACTGGAGCCAGTGGCTCCAGCAGCACTCCAAGACAAATGGAGTGGACCCTATCCTATTATTGAGAAGAAAGGGGAAGTCACCTACTTGGTAGACTTTGGAACACCCAGGAGCCCTCACAGGGTAATCCATGTGAATCGCTTGAAAGCATTTGTAGACAGGGAGGACATGAGCTTGCTCATGGCCACAGATGGGGAACAGGAGGAAGAGAGTGACCCTCTCCCAGACCTGCTTTCCCAGAACCCTGATGATGGTTCAGTTGATGGAGTAGCCTTGGCAGGCAGCCTCACTGACCAGCAACAGAGGGACTGCAGACAAGTTTTGCAGGCTCACAGGCAAATGTTTTCACTCACACCCAGCCAAACTGACTGGTGTACCCATGTTGTGGACACTGGTGACAGTCTGCCTGTCAAGAATAAGATCTACAGGCAACCTGATCATGTCAGGGATTGCATCAAGGCTGAGGTGCAAAAGATGTTGGAGCTTGGAGTGATTGAGCCATCAGAGAGCCCATGGGCCAGCCCAGTAGTCCTGGTGCCAAAACCTCATACCCAAGATGGTAAGAGAGAAATGAGGTTTTGCGTGGATTACAGGGGTCTCAATGCTGTCACTAGGACAGATGCTCACCCCATTCCAAGAGCAGATGAGCTCATTGACAGATTGGCTTCTGCCAAGTTTCTGAGCACATTTGATCTGACAGCTGGCTACTGGCAAATCAGACTAGCTGAGGAGTCAAAAGCCAAAACAGCATTCTCTACCCCTAGTGGACATTATCAGTTTGTGGTAATGCCCTTTGGTTTGAAGAATGCACCTGCCACTTTTCAAAGGTTGGTGAACCAAGTCCTTACTGGGTTGGATGACTTTTGTGCAGCTTATCTGGATGATATTGCTGTCTTTAGCTCCACCTGGGAGGATCACCTGATCCACCTGAAGAAAGTTTTGGAGGCCCTGCAAAAGGCAGGCCTAACTATCAAGGCCACAAAGTGCCAGATAGGGCAGAGTAAGGTTGTATACCTGGGCCACCTAGTAGGTGGAGGCCAGGTTCAGCCACTGGAAAGCAAAATCCAGGCCATACAGGACTGGGCTCCTCCAGTTACCCAGACACAAGTCAGAGCCTTCTTGGGCCTGACTGGGTATTACAGAAAGTTTGTGAAAAACTATGGGTCTATAGTGACACCATTAAATGACTTGACATCCAAGAAGATGCCAAAAAAGGTTCAGTGGACAGTTAGCTGTCAGAAGGCATTTGAAGACCTGAAGAAGGCCATGTGCTCTGCACCTATCCTAAAGAGTCCTGACTACTCCAAACAGTTCATTGTTCAGACAGATGCTTCTGAGTTGGGGGTGGGAGCTGTACTCTCACAACTTAATCAAGATGGTCAAGACCAGCCAATTGCTTTCATTAGCAGGAGGCTAACCCCAAGAGAAAAACGTTGGTCAGCCATTGAGAGGGAGGCCTTTGCTGTGGTTTGGGCATTAAAGAAGTTGAGGTCCTACTTGTTTGGAACTCACTTCCTGGTGCAGACAGACCATAAGCCCCTCTTATGGCTTAATCAGATGAAGGGTGAAAATCCCAAACTGCTCAGGTGGTCCATTTCCCTACAGGGGATGGACTTTACAGTGGAGCACCGCCCAGGGACTGACCATGGTAATGCAGATGGTCTCTCCAGGTACTTCCACTTAGAACATGAAGACTTATCTGGTCAAGGTTAGTTTAATGTCCCTGCGTTTGGGGGGGGGGTTGTGTAGGAGAGTAGGGTCTGCTATCCTATGGTCACCCCAAATTTTTGCTTTTTGCTTCACTGGTTTTCGACTACTGAGGCTGTGGGCCTGCTGATCAGACCCCCAGCCTGCTGTTCTCTCACTAAATTAATGACACATGTGCTATAGGCACATACCAATTGGAAATGGACTCCTTGTCAGCCCCTGTAGAATGCACTATAGGTGCACAGGGCACAGGAGCCACTAAGGCCTGCCAGGGGCTGCAGCATATCTTTTGCCACCCCTGGCTGGTTCTTAAATTGACACAACTGGCTGATCACTCAGCTGGGGTAAGGTGGTGTACACACCCCTTGCTTAGATATAGTATACCTATGTCTAAACCTATATCTGGACACATGTAAACCTGTGAGCCACTCCTATAGACAGGCCTCACCAATCCTGGAGGCTGGGTGCATGGTTTTTATGTGAGATGGAGCTCTAGCATGAGCTGAGCCTGTCTGCAGCCGTCGGGAACAAATCCCTAAGCTGTTTCAGGATAATGCCATACCATATACTATTAAGTGCCTTATAATCCTCGCGGTTATTTAGCAACTCTGGTTTGGCTTTATCAAAACATGTCGTGTAAGGTGTCATACGCTTTGGAATACCATCCCCTCGCCAGTTCTGGCGACGGGGATGGCATTCCACCCCTCTAGAGGGGTAAGACATGTTACTTCACTTTAATGCGGTTGATTTCTCCAAAGGCCTTAAGATCCACAAAATGGATGCCTCTGCCACAGACAAATGTCTGGACCCCTGGAGCTGACCGAAACCCAGTCAAGGGGGTCCTGGACAAAGGGTTTCCTGTCACAGGAGGGTGTCACCGCCCTCCAGACAGGAGATAGTGTATTGTAGCAGGGAGGTTTGAAAGAAACCAGACACTGCCTGGGGCGCACAAGGCTGCCCCTTGCATAATCCGGCCAAACCGGTTCTGGGGCACTCCAGCCCTCGTGCCAGGGCGGCCTGGATCAAAGGAAGGGGGTGTATCCACCCACTTCCTGGGTCCCACCCATAGGAGGGGACCTAGCAGGTAATCACGCCCACCAGATTCGAATAAGAGTGGGAGCAGTGCCAATGCACATCAGATTTCCTGGAAGAAACATTTGAAACGATATTCTGGACCCTTCGCCCTCCATCTCAACGTGGAAGCCCGAAGAATCTCCCTTGTGGTCAAGGAGTGACCACCCTGCAGCAGCAGGCACCATCCAGCCCTCGACGTCTACTTAGTTGCAGTTCCCGCCGGAACTCGAGCGACTGAGATCGACGAGATCAAGCCTGCCCAGCTTCTAACAGCCCGATCCACAGTCCCTGCAAAGCTGAGACCCGTGGAGGCGACCGGAAGCGTGGGGCACGCCATCTTGAAGTGACCACGAGACGCTGACCGTGCAGCCCACGAGTGACCCTCGAAGCTGTACACCGGGGTTTGAGAAGCCCCCACCCTGAGCTACTCCTGAGCCGAAGTTCAGCCCTCCACACTCGACGAGTGCTGCGTGGGGCCCTTTGGCACGATTTGGCTCAACGCGTTGGCCCGGTCACTTGCCAGCTGGCTTGTGGTCCCTGTGCCGACGAACTACAAAAGAAGACTCGTGATTCTGGTTGCTCCAGATGCACACCAGCTCCCCTGAAAGGGAGCCCCGACTCTGACCTTCCTGGTCCGAGTGAGACGCCATCTTCCAATCCCGCGTGGATTGCTCTTACCAAGGCTTGTTTGCTCCAAACCGGAAGCCGACTGCACCGACGGTGAGAGCCTGCGTGGGACAGATCGTGACCTGCTCCTGGACGTCGCAGATGCCCCAGAGCCCACGTGACAGCGAAGAGAAGCGCCTCGACGACCACCTGATTGCGCCCGACATTGCCTGGTTCCGTCCTGGTTCCACCCTGGTCACTGCTGAGTGACCCAGACTCTGTCCCCTCTGCTTTCAGGTACTCTACAACTTGAGTCCACCCTTGGACTCCACCGGACACTTCGTCTTCACCCTGCCTGCAGCCCTTTCAGCTTCAAGCACCAAGAGCCTGCGTGTCAAAACCCGACGCCACTTCGACCCTGTGCACCCACTTCCTGTGGGTGAGGTAACTTTGCTCCGCCGGTGTTCCCACACTGGTGCACACCTCTAGGGTCTGTGTGTTAAGTTTTGTTCCTCTAGGTTCAGCGGAAGTGTCCTTAAACTTTAACTATTTGACTTTTACGCACCATTGGTTAACATTGGTGCATGCGTGCGCTTTCCGCACATCTCCCGAATCCCGAGGGCCATTCCCGACTTCAGCATTGCTTGTCCTGACTGCTCCCAGCGATTCCCTAGGCCCTAGGCCTAACCACTGTTCGAGTGGCCTCTCTTATACCACTTGTTTAGTATATGGTTTGAGTGGCCCCCTGCCCTCATCCATAATTGTGCAACTTTGTATGTTTAAACAGTGCTTTTGATTTAACGCTTGTGCCCCTTTATTCATAAAGAATACTGGGGATTGTTTTTAGTAATAAACACATATATTTTTATAATATATACTTGTGTGGTGTCCTTTCATTTGTGTGAGAAGTTGGCCTGGTAGGGGATGTTTCCAATTCTGGAACCACCTACTACCTGACCAAACAATCCCCTTATGGTGTCTGGTTGTAAGTCAACCTTATTAGACAAGCTATCCTAGGGGTAGCATGGACTAAGCAGCCTAAAGGCTTAACTTAAGAGGTCGTGTTAAGCGAGCTGTTTTACCACATACAATCCTGTAATACCAAATGAAAGGACACCACACAAGTATATATTATAAAAATATATGTGTTTATTACTAAAAACAATCCCCAGTATTCTTTATGAATAAAGGGGCACAAGCGTTAAATCAAAAGCACTGTTTAAACATACAAAGTTGCACAATTATGGATGAGGGCGGGGGGCCACTCAAACCATATACTAAACAAGTGGTATAAGAGAGGCCACTCGAACAGTGGTTAGGCCTAGGGCCTAGGGAATCGCTGGGAGCAGTCAGGACAAGCAATGCTGAAGTCGGGAATGGCCCTCGGGATTCGGGAGATGTGCGGAAAGCGCACGCATGCACCAATGTTAACCAATGGTGCGTAAAAGTCAAATAGTTAAAGTTTAAGGACACTTCCGCTGAACCTAGAGGAACAAAACTTAACACACAGACCCTAGAGGTGTGCACCAGTGTGGGAACACCGGCGGAGCAAAGTTACCTCACCCACAGGAAGTGGGTGCACAGGGTCGAAGTGGCGTCGGGTTTTGACACGCAGGCTCTTGGTGCTTGAAGCTGAAAGGGCTGCAGGCAGGGTGAAGACGAAGTGTCCGGTGGAGTCCAAGGGTGGACTCAAGTTGTAGAGTACCTGAAAGCAGAGGGGACAGAGTCTGGGTCACTCAGCAGTGACCAGGGTGGAACCAGGACGGAACCAGGCAATGTCGGGCGCAATCAGGTGGTCGTCGAGGCGCTTCTCTTCGCTGTCACGTGGGCTCTGGGGCATCTGCGACGTCCAGGAGCAGGTCACGATCTGTCCCACGCAGGCTCTCACCGTCGGTGCAGTCGGCTTCCGGTTTGGAGCAAACAAGCCTTGATAAGAGCAATCCACGCGGGATTGGAAGATGGCGTCTTACTCGGACCAGGAAGGTCAGAGTCGGGGCTCCCTTTCAGGGGAGCTGGTGTGGATCTGGAGCAACCAGAATCACGAGTCTTCTTTTGTAGTTCGTCGGCACAGGGACCACAAGCCAGCTGGCAAGTGACCGGGCCAACGCGTTGAGCCAAATCGTGCCAAAGGGCCCCACGCAGCACTCGTCGAGTGTGGAGGGCTGAACTTCGGCTCAGGAGTAGCTCAGGGTGGGGGCTTCTCAAACCCCGGTGTACAGCTTCGAGGGTCACTCGTGGGCTGCACGGTCAGCGTCTCGTGGTCACTTCAAGATGGCGTGCCCCACGCTTCCGGTCGCCTCCACGGGTCTCAGCTTTGCAGGGACTGTGGATCGGGCTGTTAGAAGCTGGGCAGGCTTGATCTCGTCGATCTCAGTCGCTCGAGTTCCGGCGGGAACTGCAACTAAGTAGACGTCGAGGGCTGGATGGTGCCTGCTGCTGCAGGGTGGTCACTCCTTGACCACAAGGGAGATTCTTCGGGCTTCCACGTTGAGATGGAGGGCGAAGGGTCCAGAATATCGTTTCAAATGTTTCTTCCAGGAAATCTGATGTGCATTGGCACTGCTCCCACTCTTATTCGAATCTGGTGGGCGTGATTACCTGCTAGGTCCCCTCCTATGGGTGGGACCCAGGAAGTGGGTGGATACACCCCCTTCCTTTGATCCAGGCCGCCCTGGCACGAGGGCTGGAGTGCCCCAGAACCGGTTTGGCCGGATTATGCAAGGGGCAGCCTTGTGCGCCCCAGGCAGTGTCTGGTTTCTTTCAAACCTCCCTGCTACAATACACTATCTCCTGTCTGGAGGGCGGTGACACCCTCCTGTGACAGGAAACCCTTTGTCCAGGACCCCCTTGACTGGGTTTCGGTCAGCTCCAGGGGTCCAGACATTTGTCTGTGGCAGAGGCATCCATTTTGTGGATCTTAAGGCCTTTGGAGAAATCAACCGCATTAAAGTGAAGTAACATGTCTTACCCCTCTAGAGGGGTGGAATGCCATCCCCGTCGCCAGAACTGGCGAGGGGATGGTATTCCAAAGCGTATGACACCTTACACGACATGTTTTGATAAAGCCAAACCAGAGTTGCTAAATAACCGCGAGGATTATAAGGCACTTAATAGTATATGGTATGGCATTATCCTGAAACAGCTTAGGGATTTGTTCCCGACGGCTGCAGACAGGCTCAGCTCATGCTAGAGCTCCATCTCACATAAAAACCAAGCACCCAGCCTCCAGGATTGGTGAGGCCTGTCTATAGGAGTGGCTCACAGGTTTACATGTGTCCAGATATAGGTTTAGACATAGGTATACTATATCTAAGCAAGGGGTGTGTACACCACCTTACCCCAGCTGAGTGATCAGCCAGTTGTGTCAATTTAAGAACCAGCCAGGGGTGGCAAAAGATATGCTGCAGCCCCTGGTAGGCCTTAGTGGCTCCTGTGCCCTGTGCACCTATAGTGCATTCTACAGGGGCTGACAAGGAGTCCATTTCCAATTGGTATGTGCCTATAGCACATGTGTCATTAATTTAGTGAGAGAACAGCAGGCTGGGGGTCTGATCAGCAGGCCCACAGCCTCAGTAGTCGAAAACCAGTGAAGCAAAAAGCAAAAATTTGGGGTGACCATAGGATAGCAGACCCTACTCTCCTACACAACCCCCCCCCAAACGCAGGGACATTAAACTAACCTTGACCAGATAAGTCTTCATGTTCTAAGTGGAAGTACCTGGAGAGACCATCTGCATTACCATGGTCAGTCCCTGGGCGGTGCTCCACTGTAAAGTCCATCCCCTGTAGGGAAATGGACCACCTGAGCAGTTTGGGATTTTCACCCTTCATCTGATTAAGCCATAAGAGGGGCTTATGGTCTGTTTGCACCAGGAAGTGAGTTCCAAACAAGTAGGACCTCAACTTCTTTAATGCCCAAACCACAGCAAAGGCCTCCCTCTCAATGGCTGACCAACGTTTTTCTCTTGGGGTTAGCCTCCTGCTAATGAAAGCAATTGGCTGGTCTTGACCATCTTGATTAAGTTGTGAGAGTACAGCTCCCACCCCCAACTCAGAAGCATCTGTCTGAACAATGAACTGTTTGGAGTAGTCAGGACTCTTTAGGATAGGTGCAGAGCACATGGCCTTCTTCAGGTCTTCAAATGCCTTCTGACAGCTAACTGTCCACTGAACCTTTTTTGGCATCTTCTTGGATGTCAAGTCATTTAATGGTGTCACTATAGACCCATAGTTTTTCACAAACTTTCTGTAATACCCAGTCAGGCCCAAGAAGGCTCTGACTTGTGTCTGGGTAACTGGAGGAGCCCAGTCCTGTATGGCCTGGATTTTGCTTTCCAGTGGCTGAACCTGGCCTCCACCTACTAGGTGGCCCAGGTATACAACCTTACTCTGCCCTATCTGGCACTTTGTGGCCTTGATAGTTAGGCCTGCCTTTTGCAGGGCCTCCAAAACTTTCTTCAGGTGGATCAGGTGATCCTCCCAGGTGGAGCTAAAGACAGCAATATCATCCAGATAAGCTGCACAAAAGTCATCCAACCCAGTAAGGACTTGGTTCACCAACCTTTGAAAAGTGGCAGGTGCATTCTTCAAACCAAAGGGCATTACCACAAACTGATAATGCCCACTAGGGGTAGAGAATGCTGTCTTGGCCTTTGACTCCTCAGCTAGTCTGATTTGCCAGTAGCCAGCTGTCAGATCAAATGTGCTCAGAAACTTGGCAGAAGCCAATCTGTCAATGAGCTCATCTGCTCTTGGAATGGGGTGAGCATCTGTCCTAGTGACAGCATTGAGACCCCTGTAATCCACGCAAAACCTCATTTCTCTCTTACCATCTTGGGTATGAGGTTTTGGCACCAGGACTACTGGGCTGGCCCATGGGCTCTCTGATGGCTCAATCACTCCAAGCTCCAACATCTTTTGCACCTCAGCCTTGATGCAATCCCTGACATGATCAGGTTGCCTGTAGATCTTATTCTTGACAGGCAGACTGTCACCAGTGTCCACAACATGGGTACACCAGTCAGTTTGGCTGGGTGTGAGTGAAAACATTTGCCTGTGAGCCTGCAAAACTTGTCTGCAGTCCCTCTGTTGCTGGTCAGTGAGGCTGCCTGCCAAGGCTACTCCATCAACTGAACCATCATCAGGGTTCTGGGAAAGCAGGTCTGGGAGAGGGTCACTCTCTTCCTCCTGTTCCCCATCTGTGGCCATGAGCAAGCTCATGTCCTCCCTGTCTACAAATGCTTTCAAGCGATTCACATGGATTACCCTGTGAGGGCTCCTGGGTGTTCCAAAGTCTACCAAGTAGGTGACTTCCCCTTTCTTCTCAATAATAGGATAGGGTCCACTCCATTTGTCTTGGAGTGCTGCTGGAGCCACTGGCTCCAGTACCCATACCTTCTGTCCTGGTTGGAACTCTACCAGTACAGCCTTTTGGTCATGCCAAGCTTTCTGCAATTCTTGGCTGGCCTCCAGGTTTTTGGATGCTCTTTCCATGTACTCAGCCATCCTGGAGCGGAGACCAAGTACATAGTCCACTATGTCTAGTTTGGGCTTTTTGAGAGGTAACTCCCATCCTTCCTTCACCAAACACAATGGACCTCTCACAGGGTGGCCAAACAAAAGTTCAAAAGGGCTGTAGCCAACCCCCTTCTGTGGGACCTCTCTGTAAGCAAAGAGCAGGCAGGGTAAAAGAATGTCCCATTTCCGCCTGAGCTTCTCTGGTAATCCTTTTATCATGCCTTTAAGGGTCTTGTTAAATCTCTCCACAAGCCCATTGCATTGTGGATGATGTGGGGTGGTAAACTTGTAGTTTACTCCACATTCCTTCCACATTGCTTTTAGATAGCTGGACATAAAATTTGTCCCTCTATCTGATAGTACCTCCTTAGGAAAGCCCACTCTTGAGAAAACTGCAATGAGGGCTTTTGCCACCACAGGTGCTGTGGTGGTCCTTAGGGGAATAGCCTCTGGGTACCTGGTGGCATGATCCACTACCACCAGTATGAATCTGTTCCCAGATGCTGTTTGGGGGTCCATTGGACCCACAATATCAATTCCAACTCTCTCAAAGGGGACCCCCACCACAGGTAGTGGTATTAGGGGGGCCTTTGTTGTGCCACCTGACTTACCACTGGCTTGGCAAGTGACACAGGAGCGACAAAACTCCTTGACATCCTCTGACATGTGAGGCCAGTGAAAGTGTGGAACAAGCCTGTCCCACGTCTTGTTCTGGCCTAAGTGTCCTGCAAGGGGAATATCATGGGCCAAGGTAAGGAGGAATCCCCTAAACTGCAGAGGTATCACCAACCTCCTGGTCATGCCAGGCTTGGGGGTTCTAGCCTCTGAGTAAAGGAGTCCCTCATCCCAATACACAGTATGGGTACCTTGGGCATCCCCAGCAGCCTCAGCAGCAGCCTGCTGTCTGAGGGGTTCAAGGGAAGGGCAATCTAATTGAGCCTGCCTCAGGTCTGCCCTTGAGGGTCCCCCTGTCCCCAGAAACTCAACCTGGTCAGGTTCAAGCTCCTCAGAGACAGTCTCCTCTTGGACTGCAGAATCAGTTTCCTCTGAAACCTGATCCTCAACCTGGGGCAAGGTGGAAGGCGAGGCCTTTCCTCTCTTGCTCCTTCTCTTGGGTTGTGGCTGGTCTATTGTCTCAAGATCCACCACTGGTTCAGGAAGGCACTTCTTAGCCTGAGCCCTTGTCATGGCAAGGACATGCTCTGAAATCCCTAGCATTTCTGCATGAGTCCTGTACTCCACTTCTGACCATGCTGAGCTTTCAAGGTCATTGCCTAACAGACAGTCTACTGGTAGGTCTGCACTCACCACAACTTTCTTTAGGCCATCAACCCCTCCCCAGGAGAAGTTCACAACTGCCACACTATGGGAGGTAGTGGAGTTGCTTGCATTGGTTACTAGGTAGCTCTCTCCTAGTACAATCTGTCCAGGGTCCACAAAGCCAGGGGTCACCATGGTGACACTAGCACATGTGTCCCTGTAAGCTTGAGCCAGTTTCTCATTTATTAAGGGAGTCTGCCTGTATTTGCCCAGGTTAGTGGGGCTTACTGCAGTGGGCAACTCAATGTCCACATCATACAGGAGAACTGCCTGTGTAGGGACTCTGACTAGGCCAGATCCTACTTCAATACCCAGGGTCAACCCAGCTACACCCTTGGACTGTGTTCCACCACTGCTTACTGTACTTGGGGTTGCAGTTGCTTTAGGAGCTGTAGTGGTGGGAACTGGATTTGCCTTGGTGCACTCACTGCCCCAGTGTGAAACTGATTTGCAGGTATTACACCAAGGTGTCTTTGGACCTTTGTTCTTCTTCTTCTTGTTACCATTTTGGGAACCACCCTCCTTACTATTAGTTTGGGGGCCTGAAGACTTCTGGTCTTTTTCTTTATCTTTCTGATTCTGATTACCACCCTTCTGGTCTGTTTTCTTCTGGTCACCACCTTGGTTCTGGGGTTTCTGCTTAATCCTTGTTCTGACCCATTTGTCTGCCTTCTTTCCCAATTCTTGGGGAGAGGTCAGATCAGAGTCAATAAGGTATTGATGCAACAGCTGGTTTGTACAGTTATTAAGGATCTGTTCTCTCATCATAAGATTGTACAATCCTGTATAGTCTGAAACTTTACTTCCCTGTAACCAACCCTCCAAAGCCTTAGTGGCACACTCCACAAAATCAGTCCAGTCTTGAGTCTGTGCTTTCTGGGTGTCTCTGAACAACAACCTGTATTGCTCAGTGGTTAGGCCATACCCTTCAATGAGAGCACTCTTCAAAACAGAGTAGTTTTTGGCATCCTCAGGTCTAACTGTGAGGAGCCTGTCTCTCCCTTTCTCAGAAAAGGAGTACCACAAAATTGCAGCCCACTGGTTCTCAGGAACCTGCTGTACCATGCAGGCTCTCTCAAGAGCAGTCATCCATTTGTGGATGTCATCCCCTTCTTTAAAGGGGGGCACAATTTTGGTCAGGTTTCTATTATCATAGGCCCTGTCTTTTTCTCTTGGAAAATTGCTGCCACCAGTGACATCTAAGCCACTTAATTTCTGCTCTCTTGCCAAGGCAAGTTTAGCTTGAGCTAAGGTAAGCTTAGCTTGACTCAGGGCTACCTCCTCTCTCTCTATCTGGAGTCTGACAGCCCTCATTCTAGCCCTATGCTCAGCTTTCTGAGAAGCACTCATGCCTCTCTCTGATTCTCTGGAGGCACTAGAAAGATGAGAGTCCCCTGAGGGAGATCTCACTCTTCTGTTGCCTGGGAGAATCACATGTTGGGTTCTGGGGAGGTGCTGGCCCTCTCCATTCCCCAGTAGGTCCAAGTTGGCCTGGCTAAGCCTACCAACTGGAACCTGGCTACCCTGATCCTGTACTTCTAAGTCCTCAACTTCTGAGTCCTCATCCAAGTCATCATCATCCTCCTCTTCAGGGGGATCAACTGCAGGGGGGTTCCCTTCAGTTCCTGTATCTAGGGAAGCTGCTTTTGCCTTCTCTAAGTCATCCTGTTCTAGGAGTTCTACCAGGATTAGGCAGGTGGGGCTTCTGCCCCTTTTTAACCCTCTTGCTTTGCACAAGACAATCAAGTCTCTGCGGGTTAGTTTGTCATATCCAGAAGTTGCCTGGGTAGGGTCAACTGTCACAGGACTAGACCCTGAGGCCTTTCCTGTGTCGGACATGGTTACTAGTGAGGTGTAAGTGGTGCACTTACCTACACTAAGTGTTTTCCTACTGGACCTTGCTAGTGAGTTGTAGTCAGGGGTGTGCTACTCCCTTCAACCTACAACTACTAAGTTCAGTAGAACTTAATATGCTAAGCTTTTGATTTTATATGTACCTAGAGGTACTTGATGTGATCTTTCAATTTGATATAAAGATTGCAATGGTAAAACAACAGCAAGCTCAAATCCGCACCGCTGCTCACCAATGTGAGAAGTTGGCCTGGTAGGGGATGTTTCCAATTCTGGAACCACCTACTACCTGACCAAACAATCCCCTTATGGTGTCTGGTTGTAAGTCAACCTTATTAGACAAGCTATCCTAGGGGTAGCATGGACTAAGCAGCCTAAAGGCTTAACTTAAGAGGTCGTGTTAAGCGAGCTGTTTTACCACATACAATCCTGTAATACCAAATGAAAGGACACCACACAAGTATATATTATAAAAATATATGTGTTTATTACTAAAAACAATCCCCAGTATTCTTTATGAATAAAGGGGCACAAGCGTTAAATCAAAAGCACTGTTTAAACATACAAAGTTGCACAATTATGGATGAGGGCGGGGGGCCACTCAAACCATATACTAAACAAGTGGTATAAGAGAGGCCACTCGAACAGTGGTTAGGCCTAGGGCCTAGGGAATCGCTGGGAGCAGTCAGGACAAGCAATGCTGAAGTCGGGAATGGCCCTCGGGATTCGGGAGATGTGCGGAAAGCGCACGCATGCACCAATGTTAACCAATGGTGCGTAAAAGTCAAATAGTTAAAGTTTAAGGACACTTCCGCTGAACCTAGAGGAACAAAACTTAACACACAGACCCTAGAGGTGTGCACCAGTGTGGGAACACCGGCGGAGCAAAGTTACCTCACCCACAGGAAGTGGGTGCACAGGGTCGAAGTGGCGTCGGGTTTTGACACGCAGGCTCTTGGTGCTTGAAGCTGAAAGGGCTGCAGGCAGGGTGAAGACGAAGTGTCCGGTGGAGTCCAAGGGTGGACTCAAGTTGTAGAGTACCTGAAAGCAGAGGGGACAGAGTCTGGGTCACTCAGCAGTGACCAGGGTGGAACCAGGACGGAACCAGGCAATGTCGGGCGCAATCAGGTGGTCGTCGAGGCGCTTCTCTTCGCTGTCACGTGGGCTCTGGGGCATCTGCGACGTCCAGGAGCAGGTCACGATCTGTCCCACGCAGGCTCTCACCGTCGGTGCAGTCGGCTTCCGGTTTGGAGCAAACAAGCCTTGATAAGAGCAATCCACGCGGGATTGGAAGATGGCGTCTTACTCGGACCAGGAAGGTCAGAGTCGGGGCTCCCTTTCAGGGGAGCTGGTGTGGATCTGGAGCAACCAGAATCACGAGTCTTCTTTTGTAGTTCGTCGGCACAGGGACCACAAGCCAGCTGGCAAGTGACCGGGCCAACGCGTTGAGCCAAATCGTGCCAAAGGGCCCCACGCAGCACTCGTCGAGTGTGGAGGGCTGAACTTCGGCTCAAGAGTAGCTCAGGGTGGGGGCTTCTCAAACCCCGGTGTACAGCTTCGAGGGTCACTCGTGGGCTGCACGGTCAGCGTCTCGTGGTCACTTCAAGATGGCGTGCCCCACGCTTCCGGTCGCCTCCACGGGTCTCAGCTTTGCAGGGACTGTGGATCGGGCTGTTAGAAGCTGGGCAGGCTTGATCTCGTCGATCTCAGTCACTCGAGTTCCGGCGGGAACTGCAACTAAGTAGACGTCGAGGGCTGGATGGTGCCTGCTGCTGCAGGGTGGTCACTCCTTGACCACAAGGGAGATTCTTCGGGCTTCCACGTTGAGATGGAGGGCGAAGGGTCCAGAATATCGTTTCAAATGTTTCTTCCAGGAAATCTGATGTGCATTGGCACTGCTCCCACTCTTATTCGAATCTGGTGGGCGTGATTACCTGCTAGGTCCCCTCCTATGGGTGGGACCCAGGAAGTGGGTGGATACACCCCCTTCCTTTGATCCAGGCCGCCCTGGCACGAGGGCTGGAGTGCCCCAGAACCGGTTTGGCCGGATTATGCAAGGGGCAGCCTTGTGCGCCCCAGGCAGTGTCTGGTTTCTTTCAAACCTCCCTGCTACAATACACTATCTCCTGTCTGGAGGGCGGTGACACCCTCCTGTGACAGGAAACCCTTTGTCCAGGACCCCCTTGACTGGGTTTCGGTCAGCTCCAGGGGTCCAGACATTTGTCTGTGGCAGAGGCATCCATTTTGTGGATCTTAAGGCCTTTGGAGAAATCAACCGCATTAAAGTGAAGTAACATGTCTTACCCCTCTAGAGGGGTGGAATGCCATCCCCGTCGCCAGAACTGGCGAGGGGATGGTATTCCAAAGCGTATGACACCTTACACGACATGTTTTGATAAAGCCAAACCAGAGTTGCTAAATAACCGCGAGGATTATAAGGCACTTAATAGTATATGGTATGGCATTATCCTGAAACAGCTTAGGGATTTGTTCCCGACGGCTGCAGACAGGCTCAGCTCATGCTAGAGCTCCATCTCACATAAAAACCAAGCACCCAGCCTCCAGGATTGGTGAGGCCTGTCTATAGGAGTGGCTCACAGGTTTACATGTGTCCAGATATAGGTTTAGACATAGGTATACTATATCTAAGCAAGGGGTGTGTACACCACCTTACCCCAGCTGAGTGATCAGCCAGTTGTGTCAATTTAAGAACCAGCCAGGGGTGGCAAAAGATATGCTGCAGCCCCTGGTAGGCCTTAGTGGCTCCTGTGCCCTGTGCACCTATAGTGCATTCTACAGGGGCTGACAAGGAGTCCATTTCCAATTGGTATGTGCCTATAGCACATGTGTCATTAATTTAGTGAGAGAACAGCAGGCTGGGGGTCTGATCAGCAGGCCCACAGCCTCAGCAGTCGAAAACCAGTGAAGCAAAAAGCAAAAATTTGGGGTGACCATAGGATAGCAGACCCTACTCTCCTACAATTTGGTATTACAGGATTGTATGTGGTAAAACAGCTCGCTTAACACGACCTCTTAAGTTAAGCCTTTAGGCTGCTTAGTCCATGCTACCCCTAGGATAGCTTGTCTAATAAGGTTGACTTACAACCAGACACCATAAGGGGATTGTTTGGTCAGGTAGTAGGTGGTTCCAGAATTGGAAACATCCCCTACCAGGCCAACTTCTCACATGGTGTCCTTTCATTTGGTATTACAGGATTGTATGTGGTAAAACAGCTCGCTTAACACGACCTCTTAAGTTAAGCCTTTAGGCTGCTTAGTCCATGCTACCCCTAGGATAGCTTGTCTAATAAGGTTGACTTACAACCAGACACCATAAGGGGATTGTTTGGTCAGGTAGTAGGTGGTTCCAGAATTGGAAACATCCCCTACCAGGCCAACTTCTCACAGTCCCCCAGGCTGTGCTTGGTCCCCCTGGTTGCTCTTGGTCCCCCTGGCTGTGCGTGATACCCCTGGCTGTGCTTGGTCCCCCTGGTTGCTCTTGGTCCCCCAGGCTGTGCTTGGTCCCCCAGGCTGTGCTTGGTCCCCCTGGTTGCTCTTGGTCCCCCAGGCTGTGCTTGGTCCCCCAGGCTATGCTTGGTCCCCCTGGTTGCTCTTGGTCCCCCTGGCTGTGCTTGGTCCCCCTGGTTGCTCTTGGTCCCCCAGGCTGTGCTTGGTCCCCCAGGCTGTGCTTGGTCCCCCAGGCTGTGCTTGGTCCCCCAGGCTCTGCTTGGTCCCCCAGGCTCTGCTTGGTCCCCCTGGTTGCTCTTGGTCCTTCAGGCTGTGCTTGGTCCCCCAGGCTCTGCTTGGTCCCCCTGGTTGCTCTTGGTCCCCCAGGCTGTGCTTTGTCCCCCAGGCTGTGCTTGGTCCCCCTGGTTGCTCTTGGTCCCCCAGGCTGTGCTTGGTCCCCCAGGCTGTGCTTGGTCCCCCAGGCTGTGCTTGGTCCCCCTGGTTGCTCTTGGTCCCCCAGGCTGTGCTTGGTCCCCCATGCTGTGCTTGGTCCCCCAGGCTGTGCTTGGTCCCCCAGGCTGTGCTTGGTCCCCCTGGTTGCTCTTGGTCCCCCAGGCTGTGCTTGGTCCCCCAGGCTGTGCTTGGTACCCCAGGCTGTGCTTGGTCCTCCTGGTTGCTCTTGGTCCCCCAGGCTGTGCTTGGTCCCCCAGGCTGTTCTTGGTCCCCCAGGCTGTGCTTGGTCCCCCAGGCTGTGCTTGGTCCCCCAGGCTGTGCTTGGTCCCTCCGGTTGCTCTTGGTCCCCCAGGCTGTGCTTGGTCCCCCAGGCTGTGCTTGGTCCCCCTGGTTGCTCTTGGTCCCCCAGGCTGTGCTTGGTACCCCAGGCTCTGCTTGGTCCCCCAGGCTCTGCTTGGTCCCCCAGGCTCTGCTTGGTCCCCCTGGTTGCTCTTGGTCCCTCAGGCTGTGCTTGGTCCCCCAGGCTGTGCTTGGTCCCCCGGGCTGTGCTTGGTCCCCCAGGCTGTGCTTGGTCCCCCTGGTTGCTCTTGGTCCCCCTGGCTGTGCATGGTACCCCTGGCTGTGCTTGGTCCCCCTGGTTGCTCTTGGTCCACCAGGCTGTGCTTGGTCCCCCAGGCTGTGCTTGGTCCCCCTGGTTGCTCTTGGTCCCCCAGGCTGTGCTTGGTCCCCCAGGCTGTGCTTGGTCCCCCAGGCTGTGCTTGGTCCCCCTGGTTGCTTTTGGTCCCCCAGGCTGTGCTTGGTACCCCTGGCTGTGCTTGGTCCCCCTGGTTGCTCTTGGTCCCCCAGGCTGTGCTTGGGTCCCCATGGTTGCTCCTGGTCCCCCAGGCTGTGCTTGGTCCCCCAGGCTGTGCTTGGTCCCCCAGCTGTGCTTGGTCCCCCTGGTTGCTCATGGTCCCCCAGGCTGTGCTTGGTCCCCCAGGCTGTGCTTGGTCCCCCTGGTTGCTCTTGGTCCCCCAGGCTTGTGCTTGGTCCCCCAGGCTGTGCTTGGTCCCCCTGGTTGCTCTTGGTCCCCCAGGCTTGTGCTTGGTCCCCCAGGCTGTGCTTGGTCCCCCTGGTTGCTCTTGGTCCCCCAGGCTGTGCTTTGTCCCCCAGGCTGTGCTTGGTCCCCCAGGCTGTGCTTGGCCCCCAGGCTGTGCTTGGTCCCCCTGGTTGCTCTTGGTCCCCCTGGCTGTGCTTGGTACCCCTGGCTGTGCTTGGTCCCCCTGGTTGCTCTTGGTCCCCCAGGCTGTGCTTGGTCCCCCAGGCTGTGCTTGGTCCCCCTAGTTGCTCCTAGTCCCCCAGGCTGTGCTTGGTACCCCAGGCTGTGCTTGGTCCCCCAGGCTCTGCTTGGTCCCCCTGGTTGCTCTTGGTCCCCCAGGCTGTGCTTGGTCCCCCAGACTGTGCTTGGTCCCCCAGGCTGTGCTTGGTCCCCCTTGTTGCTCTTGGTCCCCCAGGCTGTGCTTGGTCCCCCAGGCTGTGCTTGGTCCCCCTGGTTGCTCTTGGTCCCCCTGGCTGTGCGTGATACCCCTGGCTGTGCTTGGTCCCCCTGGTTGCTCTTGGTCCCCCAGGCTGTGCTTGGTCCCCCAGGCTGTGCTTGGTCCCCCTGGTTGCTCTTGGTCCCCCAGGCTGTGCTTGGTCCCCCAGGCTGTGCTTGGTCCCCCAGGCTGTGCTTGGTCCCACTGGTTGCTCTTGGTCCCCCAGGCTGTGCTTGGTACCCCGGCAGTGCTTGGTCCCCCTGGTTGCTCTTGGTCCCCCAGCCTGTGCTTGGTCCCCCAGGCTGTGCTTGGTCCCCCTGGTTGCTCTTGGTCCCCCTGGCTGTGCTTGGTCCCCCAGGCTGTGCTTGGTCCCCCAGGCTGTGCTTGGTCCCCCTGGCTGTGCTTGGTCCCCCTGGTTGCTCTTGGTCCCCCAGGCTGTGCTAGGTCCCCCAGGCTGTGCTTGGTCCCCCAGGCTCTGCTTGGTCCCCCAGGCTCTGCTTGGTCCCCCAGGCTCTGCTTGGTCCCCCTGGTTGCTCTTGGTCCTTCAGGCTGTGCTTGGTCCCCCAGGCTGTGCTTGGTCCCCCTGGTTGCTCTTGGTCCCCCAGGCTGTGCTTGGTCCCTGTGAGAAGTTGGCCTGGTAGGGGATGTTTCCAATTCTGGAACCACCTACTACCTGACCAAACAATCCCCTTATGGTGTCTGGTTGTAAGTCAACCTTATTAGACAAGCTATCCTAGGGGTAGCATGGACTAAGCAGCCTAAAGGCTTAACTTAAGAGGTCGTGTTAAGCGAGCTGTTTTACCACATACAATCCTGTAATACCAAATGAAAGGACACCACACAAGTATATATTATAAAAATATATGTGTTTATTACTAAAAACAATCCCCAGTATTCTTTATGAATAAAGGGGCACAAGCGTTAAATCAAAAGCACTGTTTAAACATACAAGTTGCACAATTATGGATGAGGGCGGGGGGCCACTCAAACCATATACTAAACAAGTGGTATAAGAGAGGCCACTCGAACAGTGGTTAGGCCTAGGGCCTAGGGAATCGCTGGGAGCAGTCAGGACAAGCAATGCTGAAGTCGGGAATGGCCCTCGGGATTCGGGAGATGTGCGGAAAGCGCACGCATGCACCAATGTTAACCAATGGTGCGTAAAAGTCAAATAGTTAAAGTTTAAGGACACTTCCGCTGAACCTAGAGGAACAAAACTTAACACACAGACCCTAGAGGTGTGCACCAGTGTGGGAACACCGGCGGAGCAAAGTTACCTCACCCACAGGAAGTGGGTGCACAGGGTCGAAGTGGCGTCGGGTTTTGACACGCAGGCTCTTGGTGCTTGAAGCTGAAAGGGCTGCAGGCAGGGTGAAGACGAAGTGTCCGGTGGAGTCCAAGGGTGGACTCAAGTTGTAGAGTACCTGAAAGCAGAGGGGACAGAGTCTGGGTCACTCAGCAGTGACCAGGGTGGAACCAGGACGGAACCAGGCAATGTCGGGCGCAATCAGGTGGTCGTCGAGGCGCTTCTCTTCGCTGTCACGTGGGCTCTGGGGCATCTGCGACGTCCAGGAGCAGGTCACGATCTGTCCCACGCAGGCTCTCACCGTCGGTGCAGTCGGCTTCCGGTTTGGAGCAAACAAGCCTTGGTAAGAGCAATCCACGCGGGATTGGAAGATGGCGTCTCACTCGGACCAGGAAGGTCAGAGTCGGGGCTCCCTTTCAGGGGAGCTGGTGTGGATCTGGAGCAACCAGAATCACGAGTCTTCTTTTGTAGTTCGTCGGCACAGGGACCACAAGCCAGCTGGCAAGTGACCGGGCCAACGCGTTGAGCCAAATCGTGCCAAAGGGCCCCACGCAGCACTCGTCGAGTGTGGAGGGCTGAACTTCGGCTCAGGAGTAGCTCAGGGTGGGGGCTTCTCAAACCCCGGTGTACAGCTTCGAGGGTCACTCGTGGGCTGCACGGTCAGCGTCTCGTGGTCACTTCAAGATGGCGTGCCCCACGCTTCCGGTCGCCTCCACGGGTCTCAGCTTTGCAGGGACTGTGGATCGGGCTGTTAGAAGCTGGGCAGGCTTGATCTCGTCGATCTCAGTCGCTCGAGTTCCGGCGGGAACTGCAACCAAGTAGACGTCGAGGGCTGGATGGTGCCTGCTGCTGCAGGGTGGTCACTCCTTGACCACAAGGGAGATTCTTCGGGCTTCCACGTTGAGATGGAGGGCGAAGGGTCCAGAATATCGTTTCAAATGTTTCTTCCAGGAAATCTGATGTGCATTGGCACTGCTCCCACTCTTATTCGAATCTGGTGGGCGTGATTACCTGCTAGGTCCCCTCCTATGGGTGGGACCCAGGAAGTGGGTGGATACACCCCCTTCCTTTGATCCAGGCCGCCCTGGCACGAGGGCTGGAGTGCCCCAGAACCGGTTGGGCCGGATTATGCAAGGGGCAGCTTTGTGCGCCCCAGGCAGTGTCTGGTTTCTTTCAAACCTCCCTGCTACAATACACTATCTCCTGTCTGGAGGGCGGTGACACCCTCCTGTGACAGGAAACCCTTTGTCCAGGACCCCCTTGACTGGGTTTCGGTCAGCTCCAGGGGTCCAGACATTTGTCTGTGGCAGAGGCATCCATTTTGTGGATCTTAAGGCCTTTGGAGAAATCAACCGCATTAAAGTAAAGTAACATGTCTTACCCCTCTAGAGGGGTGGAATGCCATCCCCGTCGCCAGAACTGGCGAGGGGATGGTATTCCAAAGCGTATGACACCTTACACGACATGTTTTGATAAAGCCAAACCAGAGTTGCTAAATAACCGCGAGGATTATAAGGCACTTAATAGTATATGGTATGGCATTATCCTGAAACAGCTTAGGGATTTGTTCCCGACGGCTGCAGACAGGCTCAGCTCATGCTAGAGCTCCATCTCACATAAAAACCATGCACCCAGCCTCCAGGATTGGTGAGGCCTGTCTATAGGAGTGGCTCACAGGTTTACATGTGTCCAGATATAGGTTTAGACATAGGTATACTATATCTAAGCAAGGGGTGTGTACACCACCTTACCCCAGCTGAGTGATCAGCCAGTTGTGTCAATTTAAGAACCAGCCAGGGGTGGCAAAAGATATGCTGCAGCCCCTGGTAGGCCTTAGTGGCCCCTATGCCCTGTGCACCTATAGTGCATTCTACAGGGGCTGACAAGGAGTCCATTTCCAATTGGTATGTACCTAGGGTACATGGAATCCATTTTACAGAGAGAGCAGATGGCCTGGGGCCCTGATTAGCAGGGAACCAGGTCAACTAAGTCAAAAAACCAGCTAAACACAGGCAAAAAATCTGGGGTAACCATAGTCAGGTAGCCACCTTCCTACATAACCCCCCCCCAAACGAAAGGAGATAAGGCTATCCTTGGCCAGGTAAGCCTATATTGCCTGAGTGGCCATATAAGGAAGTACCTGCACTAGCATGGGTACCCCCTGTCTCATGGTCCACTAAGCAGTCCCTCACCCTTTGGGTATTAGAGGGTCTCCACCATAGGGAATCACTACCTTGGGTGTGTTTATGCAAAGTTAAAGGCTGGTTTGAATATGGAGTATTGAAGTAAGGCTCTACTAATTTAGGGCTTAGCTTCCTCCAATTATCTTCCACCATGTGTGCCTTTCTTTCTTTAACTGAGTTGCACTGTGCTCTCAGGGTCAACCTCTGGCTACCTAAAGCTGGAGGCTGGGTCCCTCTGTTTGGCTTGCTGGAGGGACAGTTCAGGTTTGGGCCCTTTGGGTCCCAGGTTTGGCTGTGCCCAACAGAATCCATCTGGGGGAGGTCCCTAACTGTTTTTAAGGGGGCTCCCTCAGGAGTTTTTAAAGTTTTCACCTTACTAGGGCTACTAGTTTTGGTGCACCTAATCTTTTGATGGGGGTGCTTTATTTGACAGGGGGCCCTCTGGGTCTCACTGTCCTTCTTGTCCTCTGCAGCCCTGGGCTGGCTAAGGCAAGGTAGAGAGGGGCAGGTTACCTGCTCCAGACTGGGTCCCACCTGAGAAGGGTCCACTGACATCAGAGGTTCTGTCAGGCTAGGCCCAACCACCTCTGGGGCAGCTCCTTCATCAGGGGTAAGATCAGTTCCCTGAGGAGGCTGATCCTGTCCTAAAGTCTGGTGAGGGGGAGATTTCTCTTCCTCCTCCATGCTCTCAGTTTGTGTGGAGTTATCCATCATTTCAGGTTTCACAACACACATGTCAGTTTGAGTTTGGGCTGTGGCCATCACAGCCCCACCAACCTTTTCAGGAGGAGACTCAGTTTGGGTTTCTGCTGTTATCATAACAGCTTTGCTATTCTGGTCAGGAAGAGCTTTTGCTAAAGATGGGGCAGAGAGTTTCTCAGCCCTACCAACCTTTTCAGGAAGGACATCTTGAATGGGGGCTGTAGCCATTACAGCCCCACTAACCTTTCCATTGGAATTCACCATTCTAGAATGGGTTTCCTGTTCAACCTCAGCCCAGGCTGAGATCTCCAAATCATTACCAAGTAGGCAGTCTACAGGCAAGTTTGGTGACACTGCCACTCTCTTTGGGCCAATGACACCTCCCCAGCTGAGACTTACTACTGCCATGGGATGATTTGTTTGGATTCCATCAATGTTTGTAACCTGGTATGTGGCACCAGGTAAAAGTTGCTTAGAGGGGGCTAGGCCATCAGCCACCATGGTGATGCTAGCCCCTGTGTCTCTAAAAGCCTCAACTTTCAAACCATTGATGATGGGTTCTTGTCTATACTTGCTCAAAGTATTTGGGCAAGCAGAGAAGTTGGCAAACCCCATGCCAACCTCATAAACAAGATCATTGGGTGATGGGGACCTGGATAGGCCAGGGTCCACCTGATTTCCAAAAGTAAACCCACCCAGATTCCTGGGTGTGCTTCCACTTCCTGGGGGATTACTGCTGACAGTAACAGGAGGTGTTGAAGCTGGCTTTGGAGGTATATTTTCTTTATTGTTATTCTTGGGACAACAGTTGTCTGTTTTGTAATGCCCCACCTGTTTACAGGCATAACAATAAGGCTTTTTCTCTGTTGAAGAAGTGTCTTGGGACCCACCCCCATTCTTGGAGTTTTGGGGCCCTGGGGAAGTCTTTTCTTTATTTTTATCCCCACCCTTATCTTGAGGCTTGGTAGACTCCTTCTTCTGGTTACTGTCCTGATTCTTAGGCCTAATCCTGGTTCTGACCCATTTGTCTGCCTTCTTTCCCAATTCTTGGGGAGAGGTCAGATCAGAGTCTACCAGGTGCTGGTGTAAGAGCTGGTTCTGACAATTACTTAGGATCTGCTCCCTCATAATCAAATTATACAATCCTGTAAAGTCATGTACTTTGCTGCCATGTAGCCAACCCTCCAGAGCCTTAGTAGCACAATCTACAAAATCAGTCCAGTCCTGAGTCTGTGTCTTCTGGGTATCTCTGAACTTCAACCTGTACTGTTCAGTGGTTAAGCCAAACCCATCTATCAGAACACTCTTCAGGACTTTGTAATTGTTTGCATCCTCATGTCTAACAGTGAGGAGCTTGTCTCTCCCTTTCTCTGAAAAGGAGTACCATAAGATTGCTGCCCACTGTTCCTCAGGAACCTGCTGTACCATGCAGGCTCTCTCAAGAGCAGTCATCCATTTGTGGATGTCATCCCCTTCTTTGAAGGGGGGCACAATCTTTGTCAGGTTTCTACTATCATAGGACCTGGGTTTCTCTTTAGGAATATTGCTGCCACCAGTGGCATCTAAGCCACACAATTTTTGCTCTCTTGCCAAGGCAAGTTTAGCTTGAGCTAAGGTAAGCTTAGCTTGACTCAGGGCTACCTCCTCTCTCTCTATCTGGAGTCTGACAGCCCTCATTCTAGCCCTATGCTCAGCTTTCTGAGAAGCACTCATGCCTCTCTCTGATTCTCTGGAGGCACTAGAAAGATGAGAGTCCCCTGAGGGAGATCTCACTCTTCTGTTGCCTGGGAGAATCACATGTTGGGTTCTGGGGAGGTGCTGGCCCTCTCCATTCCCCAGTAGGTCCAAGTTGGCCTGGCTAAGCCTACCAACTGGAACCTGGCTACCCTGATCCTGTACTTCTAAGTCCCCAACATCTGAGTCCTCATCCAAGTCATCATCATCCTCCTCTTCAGGGGGATCAACTACAGGGGGGTTCTCTCCATTTCCTGTGTCTAGGGAAGCTGCTTTAGCCTTCTCTAAGTCATCCTGTTCTAGGATTTCTACCAGGGTTAGGCAGGTGGGGCTTCTGCCCCTTTTTAACCCTCTTGCTTTGCACAAGGCAATCAAGTCTCTGCGGGTTAGTTTGTCATATCCAAAAGTTGCCTGGGTAGGGTCAACTGTCACAGGACTAGACCCTGAGGCCTTTCCTGTGTCAGACATGGTTACTAGTGAGGTGTAAGTGGTGCACTTACCTACACTAAGTGTTTTCCTACTGGACCTTGCTAGTGAGTTGTAGTCAGGGGTGTGCTATTCCCTTCAACCTACAACTACTAAGTTCAGTAGAACTTAATATGCTAAGCTTTTGATTTTATATGTACCTAGAGGTACTTGATGTGATCTTTCAATTTGATATAAAGATTGCAATGGTAAAACAACAGCAAGCTCAAATCCGCACCGCTGCTCACCAATGTGAGAAGTTGGCCTGGTAGGGGATGTTTCCAATTCTGGAACCACCTACTACCTGACCAAACAATCCCCTTATGGTGTCTGGTTGTAAGTCAACCTTATTAGACAAGCTATCCTAGGGGTAGCATGGACTAAGCAGCCTAAAGGCTTAACTTAAGAGGTCGTGTTAAGCGAGCTGTTTTACCACATACAATCCTGTAATACCAAATGAAAGGACACCACACAAGTATATATTATAAAAATATATGTGTTTATTACTAAAAACAATCCCCAGTATTCTTTATGAATAAAGGGGCACAAGCGTTAAATCAAAAGCACTGTTTAAACATACAAGTTGCACAATTATGGATGAGGGCGGGGGGCCACTCAAACCATATACTAAACAAGTGGTATAAGAGAGGCCACTCGAACAGTGGTTAGGCCTAGGGCCTAGGGAATCGCTGGGAGCAGTCAGGACAAGCAATGCTGAAGTCGGGAATGGCCCTCGGGATTCGGGAGATGTGCGGAAAGCGCACGCATGCACCAATGTTAACCAATGGTGCGTAAAAGTCAAATAGTTAAAGTTTAAGGACACTTCCGCTGAACCTAGAGGAACAAAACTTAACACACAGACCCTAGAGGTGTGCACCAGTGTGGGAACACCGGCGGAGCAAAGTTACCTCACCCACAGGAAGTGGGTGCACAGGGTCGAAGTGGCGTCGGGTTTTGACACGCAGGCTCTTGGTGCTTGAAGCTGAAAGGGCTGCAGGCAGGGTGAAGACGAAGTGTCCGGTGGAGTCCAAGGGTGGACTCAAGTTGTAGAGTACCTGAAAGCAGAGGGGACAGAGTCTGGGTCACTCAGCAGTGACCAGGGTGGAACCAGGACGGAACCAGGCAATGTCGGGCGCAATCAGGTGGTCGTCGAGGCGCTTCTCTTCGCTGTCACGTGGGCTCTGGGGCATCTGCGACGTCCAGGAGCAGGTCACGATCTGTCCCACGCAGGCTCTCACCGTCGGTGCAGTCGGCTTCCGGTTTGGAGCAAACAAGCCTTGGTAAGAGCAATCCACGCGGGATTGGAAGATGGCGTCTCACTCGGACCAGGAAGGTCAGAGTCGGGGCTCCCTTTCAGGGGAGCTGGTGTGGATCTGGAGCAACCAGAATCACGAGTCTTCTTTTGTAGTTCGTCGGCACAGGGACCACAAGCCAGCTGGCAAGTGACCGGGCCAACGCGTTGAGCCAAATCGTGCCAAAGGGCCCCACGCAGCACTCGTCGAGTGTGGAGGGCTGAACTTCGGCTCAGGAGTAGCTCAGGGTGGGGGCTTCTCAAACCCCGGTGTACAGCTTCGAGGGTCACTCGTGGGCTGCACGGTCAGCGTCTCGTGGTCACTTCAAGATGGCGTGCCCCACGCTTCCGGTCGCCTCCACGGGTCTCAGCTTTGCAGGGACTGTGGATCGGGCTGTTAGAAGCTGGGCAGGCTTGATCTCGTCGATCTCAGTCGCTCGAGTTCCGGCGGGAACTGCAACCAAGTAGACGTCGAGGGCTGGATGGTGCCTGCTGCTGCAGGGTGGTCACTCCTTGACCACAAGGGAGATTCTTCGGGCTTCCACGTTGAGATGGAGGGCGAAGGGTCCAGAATATCGTTTCAAATGTTTCTTCCAGGAAATCTGATGTGCATTGGCACTGCTCCCACTCTTATTCGAATCTGGTGGGCGTGATTACCTGCTAGGTCCCCTCCTATGGGTGGGACCCAGGAAGTGGGTGGATACACCCCCTTCCTTTGATCCAGGCCGCCCTGGCACGAGGGCTGGAGTGCCCCAGAACCGGTTGGGCCGGATTATGCAAGGGGCAGCCTTGTGCGCCCCAGGCAGTGTCTGGTTTCTTTCAAACCTCCCTGCTACAATACACTATCTCCTGTCTGGAGGGCGGTGACACCCTCCTGTGACAGGAAACCCTTTGTCCAGGACCCCCTTGACTGGGTTTCGGTCAGCTCCAGGGGTCCAGACATTTGTCTGTGGCAGAGGCATCCATTTTGTGGATCTTAAGGCCTTTGGAGAAATCAACCGCATTAAAGTAAAGTAACATGTCTTACCCCTCTAGAGGGGTGGAATGCCATCCCCGTCGCCAGAACTGGCGAGGGGATGGTATTCCAAAGCGTATGACACCTTACACGACATGTTTTGATAAAGCCAAACCAGAGTTGCTAAATAACCGCGAGGATTATAAGGCACTTAATAGTATATGGTATGGCATTATCCTGAAACAGCTTAGGGATTTGTTCCCGACGGCTGCAGACAGGCTCAGCTCATGCTAGAGCTCCATCTCACATAAAAACCATGCACCCAGCCTCCAGGATTGGTGAGGCCTGTCTATAGGAGTGGCTCACAGGTTTACATGTGTCCAGATATAGGTTTAGACATAGGTATACTATATCTAAGCAAGGGGTGTGTACACCACCTTACCCCAGCTGAGTGATCAGCCAGTTGTGTCAATTTAAGAACCAGCCAGGGGTGGCAAAAGATATGCTGCAGCCCCTGGTAGGCCTTAGTGGCCCCTATGCCCTGTGCACCTATAGTGCATTCTACAGGGGCTGACAAGGAGTCCATTTCCAATTGGTATGTACCTAGGGTACATGGAATCCATTTTACAGAGAGAGCAGATGGCCTGGGGCCCTGATTAGCAGGGAACCAGGTCAACTAAGTCAAAAAACCAGCTAAACACAGGCAAAAAATCTGGGGTAACCATAGTCAGGTAGCCACCTTCCTACAGTCCCCCAGGCTGTGCTTGGTCCCCCTGGTTGCTCTTGGTCCCCCAGGCTGTGCTTGGTCCCCCTGGCTGTGCTTGGTCCCCCAGGCTGTGCTTGGTCCCCCTGGTTGCTTTTGGTCCCCCAGGCTGTGCTTGGTCCCCCAGGCTGTGCTTGGTCCCCCAGGCTGTGCTTGGTCCCCCTGGTTGCTCTTGGCCCCCCAGGCTGTGCTTGGTCCCCCAGGCTGTGCTTGGTACCCCAGGCTGTGCTTGGTCCTCCTGGTTGCTCTTGGTCCCCCAGGCTGTGCTTGGTCCCCCAGGCTGTTCTTGGTCCCCCAGGCTGTGCTTGGTCCCCCAGGCTGTGCTTGGTCCCCCAGGCTGTGCTTGGTCCCTCCAGTTGCTCTTGGTCCCCCAGGCTGTGCTTGGTCCCCCAGGCTGTGCTTGGTCCTCCAGGCTGTGCTTGGTCCCCCAGGCTGTGCTTGGTCCCCCTGGTTGCTCTTGGTCCCCCAGGCTGTGCTTGGTCCCCCTGGTTGCTCTTGGTCCCCCTGGCTGTGCTTGGTACCCCTGGCTGTGCTTGGTCCCCCTGGTTGCTCTTGGTACCCCCGGCTGTGCTTGGTCCCCCAGGCTGTGCTTGGTCCCCCTGGTTGCTCTTGGTCCCCCAGGCTGTGCTTGGTACCCCAGGCTGTGCTTGGTCCCCCAGGCTCTGCTTGGTCCCCCAGGCTCTGCTTGGTCCCCCTGGTTGCTCTTGGTCCCTCAGGCTGTGCTTGGTCCCCCAGGCTGTGCTTGGTCCCCCGGGCTGTGCTTGGTCCCCCAGGCTGTGCTTGGTCCCCCTGGTTGCTCTTGGTCCCCCTGGCTGTGCATGGTACCCCTGGCTGTGCTTGGTCCCCCTGGTTGCTCTTGGTCCACCAGGCTGTGCTTGGTCCCCCAGGCTGTGCTTGGTCCCCCTGGTTGCTCTTGGTCCCCCAGGCTGTGTGTGAGAAGTTGGCCTGATAGGTGATGTTTCCAATTCTGGAACCACCTATTATCAGACTGTGAGAAGTTGGCCTGGTAGGGGATGTTTCCAATTCTGGAACCACCTACTACCTGACCAAACAATCCCTTATGGTGTCTGGTTGTAAGTCAACCTTATTAGACAAGCTATCCTAGGGGTAGCATGGACTAAGCAGCCTAAAGGCTTAACTTAAGAGGTCGTGTTAAGCGAGCTGTTTTACCACATACAATCCTGTAATACCAAATTGTGAGAAGTTGGCCTGGTAGGGGATGTTTCCAATTCTGGAACCACCTACTACCTGACCAAACAATCCCCTTATGGTGTCTGGTTGTAAGTCAACCTTATTAGACAAGCTATCCTAGGGGTAGCATGGACTAAGCAGCCTAAAGGCTTAACTTAAGAGGTCGTGTTAAGCGAGCTGTTTTACCACATACAATCCTGTAATACCAAATGAAAGGACACCACACAAGTATATATTATAAAAATATATGTGTTTATTACTAAAAACAATCCCCAGTATTCTTTATGAATAAAGGGGCACAAGCGTTAAATCAAAAGCACTGTTTAAACATACAAAGTTGCACAATTATGGATGAGGGCAGGGGGCCACTCAAACCATATACTAAACAAGTGGTATAAGAGAGGCCACTCGAACAGTGGTTAGGCCTAGGGCCTAGGGAATCGCTGGGAGCAGTCAGGACAAGCAATGCTGAAGTCGGGAATGGCCCTCGGGATTCGGGAGATGTGCGGAAAGCGCACGCATGCACCAATGTTAACCAATGGTGCGTAAAAGTCAAATAGTTAAAGTTTAAGGACACTTCCGCTGAACCTAGAGGAACAAAACTTAACACACAGACCCTAGAGGTGTGCACCAGTGTGGGAACACCGGCGGAGCAAAGTTACCTCACCCACAGGAAGTGGGTGCACAGGGTCGAAGTGGCGTCGGGTTTTGACACGCAGGCTCTTGGTGCTTGAAGCTGAAAGGGCTGCAGGCAGGGTGAAGACGAAGTGTCCGGTGGAGTCCAAGGGTGGACTCAAGTTGTAGAGTACCTGAAAGCAGAGGGGACAGAGTCTGGGTCACTCAGCAGTGACCAGGGTGGAACCAGGACGGAACCAGGCAATGTCGGGCGCAATCAGGTGGTCGTCGAGGCGCTTCTCTTCGCTGTCACGTGGGCTCTGGGGCATCTGCGACGTCCAGGAGCAGGTCACGATCTGTCCCACGCAGGCTCTCACCGTCGGTGCAGTCGGCTTCCGGTTTGGAGCAAACAAGCCTTGGTAAGAGCAATCCACGCGGGATTGGAAGATGGCGTCTCACTCGGACCAGGAAGGTCAGAGTCGGGGCTCCCTTTCAGGGGAGCTGGTGTGGATCTGGAGCAACCAGAATCACGAGTCTTCTTTTGTAGTTCGTCGGCACAGGGACCACAAGCCAGCTGGCAAGTGACCGGGCCAACGCGTTGAGCCAAATCGTGCCAAAGGGCCCCACGCAGCACTCGTCGAGTGTGGAGGGCTGAACTTCGGCTCAGGAGTAGCTCAGGGTGGGGGCTTCTCAAACCCCGGTGTACAGCTTCGAGGGTCACTCGTGGGCTGCACGGTCAGCGTCTCGTGGTCACTTCAAGATGGCGTGCCCCACGCTTCCGGTCGCCTCCACGGGTCTCAGCTTTGCAGGGACTGTGGATCGGGCTGTTAGAAGCTGGGCAGGCTTGATCTCGTCGATCTCAGTCGCTCGAGTTCCGGCGGGAACTGCAACCAAGTAGACGTCGAGGGCTGGATGGTGCCTGCTGCTGCAGGGTGGTCACTCCTTGACCACAAGGGAGATTCTTCGGGCTTCCACGTTGAGATGGAGGGCGAAGGGTCCAGAATATCGTTTCAAATGTTTCTTCCAGGAAATCTGATGTGCATTGGCACTGCTCCCACTCTTATTCGAATCTGGTGGGCGTGATTACCTGCTAGGTCCCCTCCTATGGGTGGGACCCAGGAAGTGGGTGGATACACCCCCTTCCTTTGATCCAGGCCGCCCTGGCACGAGGGCTGGAGTGCCCCAGAACCGGTTTGGCCGGATTATGCAAGGGGCAGCCTTGTGCGCCCCAGGCAGTGTCTGGTTTCTTTCAAACCTCCCTGCTACAATACACTATCTCCTGTCTGGAGGGCGGTGACACCCTCCTGTGACAGGAAACCCTTTGTCCAGGACCCCCTTGACTGGGTTTCGGTCAGCTCCAGGGGTCCAGACATTTGTCTGTGGCAGAGGCATCCATTTTGTGGATCTTAAGGCCTTTGGAGAAATCAACCGCATTAAAGTGAAGTAACATGTCTTACCCCTCTAGAGGGGTGGAATGCCATCCCCGTCGCCAGAACTGGCGAGGGGATGGTATTCCAAAGCGTATGACACCTTACACGACATGTTTTGATAAAGCCAAACCAGAGTTGCTAAATAACCGCGAGGATTATAAGGCACTTAATAGTATATGGTATGGCATTATCCTGAAACAGCTTAGGGATTTGTTCCCGACGGCTGCAGACAGGCTCAGCTCATGCTAGAGCTCCATCTCACATAAAAACCATGCACCCAGCCTCCAGGATTGGTGAGGCCTGTCTATAGGAGTGGCTCACAGGTTTACATGTGTCCAGATATAGGTTTAGACATAGGTATACTATATCTAAGCAAGGGGTGTGTACACCACCTTACCCCAGCTGAGTGATCAGCCAGTTGTGTCAATTTAAGAACCAGCCAGGGGTGGCAAAAGATATGCTGCAGCCCCTGGTAGGCCTTAGTGGCCCCTATGCCCTGTGCACCTATAGTGCATTCTACAGGGGCTGACAAGGAGTCCATTTCCAATTGGTATGTACCTAGGGTACATGGAATCCATTTTACAGAGAGAGCAGATGGCCTGGGGCCCTGATTAGCAGGGAACCAGGTCAACTAAGTCAAAAAACCAGCTAAACACAGGCAAAAAATCTGGGGTAACCATAGTCAGGTAGCCACCTTCCTACATAACCCCCCCCCCAAACGAAAGGAGATAAGGCTATCCTTGGCCAGGTAAGCCTATATTGCCTGAGTGGCCATATAAGGAAGTACCTGCACTAGCATGGGTACCCCCTGTCTCATGGTCCACTAAGCAGTCCCTCACCCTTTGGGTATTAGAGGGTCTCCACCATAGGGAATCACTACCTTGGGTGTGTTTATGCAAAGTTAAAGGCTGGTTTGGATATGGAGTATTGAAGCGAGGCTCTACTAATTTAGGGCTTAGCTTCCTCCAATTATCTTCCACCATGTGTGCCTTTCTCTCTTTAACTGAGTTGCACTGTGCTCTCAGGGTCAACCTCTGGCTACCTAAAGCTGGAGGCTGGGTCCCTCTGTTTGGCTTGCTGGAGGGACAGTTCAGGTTTGGGCCCCTTGGGTCCCAGGTTTGGCTGTGCCCAACAGAATCCATCTGTGGGAGGTCCCTAACTGTTTTTAAGGGGGCTCCCTCAGGAGTTTTTAAAGTTTTCACCTTACTAGGTGTAGGAAGGTGGCTACCTGACTATGGTTACCCCAGATTTTTTGCCTGTGTTTAGCTGGTTTTTTGACTTAGTTGACCTGGTTCCCTGCTAATCAGGGCCCCAGGCCATCTGCTCTCTCTGTAAAATGGATTCCATGTACCCTAGGTACATACCAATTGGAAATGGACTCCTTGTCAGCCCCTGTAGAATGCACTATAGGTGCACAGGGCATAGGGGCCACTAAGGCCTACCAGGGGCTGCAGCATATCTTTTGCCACCCCTGGCTGGTTCTTAAATTGACACAACTGGCTGATCACTCAGCTGGGGTAAGGTGGTGTACACACCCCTTGCTTAGATATAGTATACCTATGTCTAAACCTATATCTGGACACATGTAAACCTGTGAGCCACTCCTATAGACAGGCCTCACCAATCCTGGAGGCTGGGTGCATGGTTTTTATGTGAGATGGAGCTCTAGCATGAGCTGAGCCTGTCTGCAGCCGTCGGGAACAAATCCCTAAGCTGTTTCAGGATAATGCCATACCATATACTATTAAGTGCCTTATAATCCTCGCGGTTATTTAGCAACTCTGGTTTGGCTTTATCAAAACATGTCGTGTAAGGTGTCATACGCTTTGGAATACCATCCCCTCGCCAGTTCTGGCGACGGGGATGGCATTCCACCCCTCTAGAGGGGTAAGACATGTTACTTCACTTTAATGCGGTTGATTTCTCCAAAGGCCTTAAGATCCACAAAATGGCCAACTTCTCACACTAGGGCTACTAGTTTTGGTGCACCTAATCTTTTGATGGGGGTGCTTTATTTGACAGGGGGCCCTCTGGGTCTCACTGTCCTTCTTGTCCTCTGCAGCCCTGGGCTGGCTAAGGCAAGGTAGAGAGGGGCAGGTTACCTGCTCCAGACTGGGTCCCACCTGAGAAGGTTCCACTGACATCAGAGGTTCTGTCAGGCTAGGCCCAACCACCTCTGGGGCAGTTCCTTCATCAGGGGTAAGATCAGTTCCCTGAGGAGGCTGATCCTGTCCTAAAGTCTGGTGAGGGGGAGATTTCTCTTCCTCCTCCATGCTCTCAGTTTGTGTGGAGTTATCCATCATTTCAGGTTTCACAACACACGTGTCAGTTTGAGTTTGGGCTGTGGCCATCACAGCCCCACCAACCTTTTCAGGAGGAGACTCAGTTTGGGTTTCTGCTGTTACCATAACAGCTTTGCTATTCTGTTCAGGAAGAGCTTTTGCTAAAGATGGGGCAGAGAGTTTCTCAGCCCTACCAACCTTTTCAGGAAGGACATCTTGAATTGGGGCTGTAGCCATTACAGCCCCACTAACCTTTCCATTGGAATTCACCATTCTAGAATGGGTTTCCTGTTCAACCTCAGCCCAGGCTGAGATCTCCAAATCATTACCAAGTAGGCAGTCTACAGGCAAGTTTGGTGACACTGCCACTCTCTTTGGGCCAATGACACCTCCCCAGCTGAGACTTACTACTGCCATGGGATGATTTGTTTGGATTCCATCAATGTTTGTAACCTGGTATGTGGCACCAGGTAAAAGTTGCTTAGAGGGGACTAGGCCATCAGCCACCATGGTGATGCTAGCCCCTGTGTCTCTAAAAGCCTCAACTTTCAAACCATTGATGATGGGTTCTTGTCTATACTTGCTCAAAGTATTTGGGCAAGCAGAGAAGTTGGCAAACCCCCTGCCAACCTCATAAACAAGATCATTGGGTGATGGGGACCTGGATAGGCCAGGGTCCACCTGATTTCCAAAAGTAAACCCACCCAGATTCCTGGGTGTGCTTCCACTTCCTGGGGGATTACTGCTGACAGTAACAGGAGGTGTTGAAGCTGGCTTTGGAGGTATATTTTCTTTATTGTTATTCTTGGGACAACGGTTGTCTGTTTTGTAATGCCCCACCTGTTTACAGGCATAACAATAAGGCTTTTTCTCAGTTGAAGAAGTGTCTTGGGACCCACCCCCATCCTTGGAGTTTTGGGGCCCTGGGGAAGTCTTTTCTTTATTTTTATCCCCACCCTTATCTTGAGGCTTGGTAGACTCCTTCTTCTGGTTACTGTCCTGATTCTTAGGCCTAATCCTGGTTCTGACCCATTTGTCTGCCTTCTTTCCCAATTCTTGGGGAGAGGTCAGATCAGAGTCTACCAGGTGCTGGTGTAAGAGCTGGTTCTGACAATTACTTAGGATCTGCTCCCTCATAATCAAATTATACAATCCTGTAAAGTCATGTACTTTGCTGCCATGTAGCCAACCCTCCAGAGCCTTAGTAGCACAATCTACAAAATCAGTCCAGTCCTGAGTCTGTGTCTTCTGGGTGTCTCTGAACTTGAACCTGTACTGTTCAGTGGTTAAGCCAAACCCATCTATCAGAACACTCTTCAGGACTTTGTAATTGTTTGCATCCTCATGTCTGACAGTGAGGAGCTTGTCCCTCCCTTTCTCTGAAAAGGAGTACCATAAGATTGCTGCCCACTGTTCCTCAGGAACCTGCTGTACCATGCAGGCTCTCTCAAGAGCAGTCATCCATTTGTGGATGTCATCCCCTTCTTTGAAGGGGGGCACAATCTTTGTCAGGTTTCTACTGTCATAGGACCTGGGTTTCTCTTTAGGAATATTGCTGCCACCAGTGGCATCTAAGCCACACAATTTTTTCTCTCTTGCCAAGGCAAGTTTAGCTTGGGCCATGCTAAGTTTAGCTTGAGCCAAGGCTACCTCCTCCCTCTCTATTTGGAGTTGGACAGCCCTCATTCTGGCCCTATGCTCAGCTTTCTGAGAAGCACTCATGCCTCTCTCTGATTCTCTGGAGGCACTAGAAATATGAGAGTCCCCTGAGGGAGATCTCACTCTTCTGTTGCCTGGGAGAATCCCATGTGGGGTTCTGGGGAGGTGCTGGCCCTCTCCATTCCCCAGTAGGTCCAAGTTGGCCTGGCTAAGCCTACCAACTGGAACCTGGCTACCCTGATCCTGTACTTCTAAGTCCTCAACCTCTGAGTCCTCATCCAAGTCATCATCATCCTCCTCTTCAGGGGGATCAACTACAGGGGGGTTCCCTGTGTCTAGGGAAGCTGCTTTTGCCTTCTCTAAGTCATCCTGTTCTAGGATTTCTACCAGGATTAGGCAGGTGGGACTTCTGCCCCTTTTTAACCCTCTTGCTTTGCACAAGGCAATCAAGTCTCTGCGGGTTAGTTTGTCATATCCAAAAGTTGCCTGGGTAGGGTCAACTGTCACAGGACTAGACCCTGAGGCCTTTCCTGTGTCAGACATGGTTACTAGTGAGGTGTAAGTGGTGCACTTACCTACACTAAGTGTTTTCCTACTGTACCTTGCTAGTTAGTTGTAGTCAGGGTGTGCTAATCCCTTCAACCTACAACTACTAAGTTCAGTAGAACTTAATATGCTAAGCTTTTGATTTTATATGTACCTAGAGGTACTTGATGTGATCTTTCAATTTGATATAAAGATTGCAATGGTAAAACAACAGCAAGCTCAAATCCGCACCGCTGCTCACCAATGTGAGAAGTTGGCCTGGTAGGGGATGTTTCCAATTCTGGAACCACCTACTACCTGACTGTGAGAAGTTGGCCTGGTAGGGGATGTTTCCAATTCTGGAACCACCTACTACCTGACCAAACAATCCCCTTATGGTGTCTGGTTGTAAGTCAACCTTATTAGACAAGCTATCCTAGGGGTAGCATGGACTAAGCAGCCTAAAGGCTTAACTTAAGAGGTCGTGTTAAGCGAGCTGTTTTACCACATACAATCCTGTAATACCAAATGAAAGGACACCACACAAGTATATATTATAAAAATATATGTGTTTATTACTAAAAACAATCCCCAGTATTCTTTATGAATAAAGGGGCACAAGCGTTAAATCAAAAGCACTGTTTAAACATACAAAGTTGCACAATTATGGATGAGGGCAGGGGGCCACTCAAACCATATACTAAACAAGTGGTATAAGGGAGGCCACTCGAACAGTGGTTAGGCCTAGGGCCTAGGGAATCGCTGGGAGCAGTCAGGACAAGCAATGCTGAAGTCGGGAATGGCCCTCGGGATTCGGGAGATGTGCGGAAAGCGCACGCATGCACCAATGTTAACCAATGGTGCGTAAAAGTCAAATAGTTAAAGTTTAAGGACACTTCCGCTGAACCTAGAGGAACAAAACTTAACACACAGACCCTAGAGGTGTGCACCAGTGTGGGAACACCGGCGGAGCAAAGTTACCTCACCCACAGGAAGTGGGTGCACAGGGTCGAAGTGGCGTCGGGTTTTGACACGCAGGCTCTTGGTGCTTGAAGCTGAAAGGGCTGCAGGCAGGGTGAAGACGAAGTGTCCGGTGGAGTCCAAGGGTGGACTCAAGTTGTAGAGTACCTGAAAGCAGAGGGGACAGAGTCTGGGTCACTCAGCAGTGACCAGGGTGGAACCAGGACGGAACCAGGCAATGTCGGGCGCAATCAGGTGGTCGTCGAGGCGCTTCTCTTCGCTGTCACGTGGGCTCTGGGGCATCTGCGACGTCCAGGAGCAGGTCACGATCTGTCCCACGCAGGCTCTCACCGTCGGTGCAGTCGGCTTCCGGTTTGGAGCAAACAAGCCTTGGTAAGAGCAATCCACGCGGGATTGGAAGATGGCGTCTCACTCGGACCAGGAAGGTCAGAGTCGGGGCTCCCTTTCAGGGGAGCTGGTGTGGATCTGGAGCAACCAGAATCACGAGTCTTCTTTTGTAGTTCGTCGGCACAGGGACCACAAGCCAGCTGGCAAGTGACCGGGCCAACGCGTTGAGCCAAATCGTGCCAAAGGGCCCCACGCAGCACTCGTCGAGTGTGGAGGGCTGAACTTCGGCTCAGGAGTAGCTCAGGGTGGGGGCTTCTCAAACCCCGGTGTACAGCTTCGAGGGTCACTCGTGGGCTGCACGGTCAGCGTCTCGTGGTCACTTCAAGATGGCGTGCCCCACGCTTCCGGTCGCCTCCACGGGTCTCAGCTTTGCAGGGACTGTGGATCGGGCTGTTAGAAGCTGGGCAGGCTTGATCTCGTCGATCTCAGTCGCTCGAGTTCCGGCGGGAACTGCAACCAAGTAGACGTCGAGGGCTGGATGGTGCCTGCTGCTGCAGGGTGGTCACTCCTTGACCACAAGGGAGATTCTTCGGGCTTCCACGTTGAGATGGAGGGCGAAGGGTCCAGAATATCGTTTCATATGTTTCTTCCAGGAAATCTGATGTGCATTGGCACTGCTCCCACTCTTATTCGAATCTGGTGGGCGTGATTACCTGCTAGGTCCCCTCCTATGGGTGGGACCCAGGAAGTGGGTGGATACACCCCCTTCCTTTGATCCAGGCCGCCCTGGCACGAGGGCTGGAGTGCCCCAGAACCGGTTTGGCCGGATTATGCAAGGGGCAGCCTTGTGCGCCCCAGGCAGTGTCTGGTTTCTTTCAAACCTCCCTGCTACAATACACTATCTCCTGTCTGGAGGGCGGTGACACCCTCCTGTGACAGGAAACCCTTTGTCCAGGACCCCCTTGACTGGGTTTCGGTCAGCTCCAGGGGTCCAGACATTTGTCTGTGGCAGAGGCATCCATTTTGTGGATCTTAAGGCCTTTGGAGAAATCAACCGCATTAAAGTGAAGTAACATGTCTTACCCCTCTAGAGGGGTGGAATGCCATCCCCGTCGCCAGAACTGGCGAGGGGATGGTATTCCAAAGCGTATGACACCTTACACGACATGTTTTGATAAAGCCAAACCAGAGTTGCTAAATAACCGCGAGGATTATAAGGCACTTAATAGTATATGGTATGGCATTATCCTGAAACAGCTTAGGGATTTGTTCCCGACGGCTGCAGACAGGCTCAGCTCATGCTAGAGCTCCATCTCACATAAAAACCATGCACCCAGCCTCCAGGATTGGTGAGGCCTGTCTATAGGAGTGGCTCACAGGTTTACATGTGTCCAGATATAGGTTTAGACATAGGTATACTATATCTAAGCAAGGGGTGTGTACACCACCTTACCCCAGCTGAGTGATCAGCCAGTTGTGCCAATTTAAGAACCAGCCAGGGGTGGCAAAAGATATGCTGCAGCCCCTGGTAGGCCTTAGTGGCTCCTGTGCCCTGTGCACCTATAGTGCATTCTACAGGGGCTGACAAGGAGTCCATTTCCAATTGGTATGTGCCTATAGCACATGTGTCATTAATTTAGTGAGAGAACAGCAGGCTGGGGGTCTGATCAGCAGGCCCACAGCCTCAGTAGTCGAAAACCAGTGAAGCAAAAAGCAAAAATTTGGGGTGACCATAGGATAGCAGACCCTACTCTCCTACACAACCCCCCCCCAAACGCAGGGACATTAAACTAACCTTGACCAGATAAGTCTTCATGTTCTAAGTGGAAGTACCTGGAGAGACCATCTGCATTACCATGGTCAGTCCCTGGGCGGTGCTCCACTGTAAAGTCCATCCCCTGTAGGGAAATGGACCACCTGAGCAGTTTGGGATTTTCACCCTTCATCTGATTAAGCCATAAGAGGGGCTTATGGTCTGTTTGCACCAGGAAGTGAGTTCCAAACAAGTAGGACCTCAACTTCTTTAATGCCCAAACCACAGCAAAGGCCTCCCTCTCAATGGCTGACCAACGTTTTTCTCTTGGGGTTAGCCTCCTGCTAATGAAAGCAATTGGCTGGTCTTGACCATCTTGATTAAGTTGTGAGAGTACAGCTCCCACCCCCAACTCAGAAGCATCTGTCTGAACAATGAACTGTTTGGAGTAGTCAGGACTCTTTAGGATAGGTGCAGAGCACATGGCCTTCTTCAGGTCTTCAAATGCCTTCTGACAGCTAACTGTCCACTGAACCTTTTTTGGCATCTTCTTGGATGTCAAGTCATTTAATGGTGTCACTATAGACCCATAGTTTTTCACAAACTTTCTGTAATACCCAGTCAGGCCCAAGAAGGCTCTGACTTGTGTCTGGGTAACTGGAGGAGCCCAGTCCTGTATGGCCTGGATTTTGCTTTCCAGTGGCTGAACCTGGCCTCCACCTACTAGGTGGCCCAGGTATACAACCTTACTCTGCCCTATCTGGCACTTTGTGGCCTTGATAGTTAGGCCTGCCTTTTGCAGGGCCTCCAAAACTTTCTTCAGGTGGATCAGGTGATCCTCCCAGGTGGAGCTAAAGACAGCAATATCATCCAGATAAGCTGCACAAAAGTCATCCAACCCAGTAAGGACTTGGTTCACCAACCTTTGAAAAGTGGCAGGTGCATTCTTCAAACCAAAGGGCATTACCACAAACTGATAATGCCCACTAGGGGTAGAGAATGCTGTTTTGGCTTTTGACTCCTCAGCTAGTCTGATTTGCCAGTAGCCAGCTGTCAGATCAAATGTGCTCAGAAACTTGGCAGAAGCCAATCTGTCAATGAGCTCATCTGCTCTTGGAATGGGGTGAGCATCTGTCCTAGTGACAGCATTGAGACCCCTGTAATCCACGCAAAACCTCATTTCTCTCTTACCATCTTGGGTATGAGGTTTTGGCACCAGGACTACTGGGCTGGCCCATGGGCTCTCTGATGGCTCAATCACTCCAAGCTCCAACATCTTTTGCACCTCAGCCTTGATGCAATCCCTGACATGATCAGGTTGCCTGTAGATCTTATTCTTGACAGGCAGACTGTCACCAGTGTCCACAACATGGGTACACCAGTCAGTTTGGCTGGGTGTGAGTGAAAACATTTGCCTGTGAGCCTGCAAAACTTGTCTGCAGTCCCTCTGTTGCTGATCAGTGAGGCTGCCTGCCAAGGCTACTCCATCAACTGAACCATCATCAGGGTTCTGGGAAAGCAGGTCTGGGAGAGGGTCACTCTCTTCCTCCTGTTCCCCATCTGTGGCCATGAGCAAGCTCATGTCCTCCCTGTCTACAAATGCTTTCAAGCGATTCACATGGATTACCCTGTGAGGGCTCCTGGGTGTTCCAAAGTCTACCAAGTAGGTGACTTCCCCTTTCTTCTCAATAATAGGATAGGGTCCACTCCATTTGTCTTGGAGTGCTGCTGGAGCCACTGGCTCCAGTACCCATACCTTCTGTCCTGGTTGGAACTCTACCAGTACAGCCTTTTGGTCATGCCAAGCTTTCTGCAATTCTTGGCTGGCCTCCAGGTTTTTGGATGCTCTTTCCATGTACTCAGCCATCCTGGAGCGGAGACCAAGTACATAGTCCACTATGTCTAGTTTGGGCTTTTTGAGAGGTAACTCCCATCCTTCCTTCACCAAACACAATGGACCTCTCACAGGGTGGCCAAACAAAAGTTCAAAAGGGCTGTAGCCAACCCCCTTCTGTGGGACCTCTCTGTAAGCAAAGAGCAGGCAGGGTAAAAGAATGTCCCATTTCCGCCTGAGCTTCTCTGGTAATCCTTTTATCATGCCTTTAAGGGTCTTGTTAAATCTCTCCACAAGCCCATTGCATTGTGGATGATATGGGGTGGTAAACTTATAGTTTACTCCACATTCCTTCCACATTGCTTTTAGATAGCTGGACATAAAATTTGTCCCTCTATCTGATAGTACCTCCTTAGGAAAGCCCACTCTTGAGAAAACTGCAATGAGGGCTTTTGCCACCACAGGTGCTGTGGTGGTCCTTAGGGGAATAGCCTCTGGGTACCTGGTGGCATGATCCACTACCACCAGTATGAATCTGTTCCCAGATGCTGTTTGGGGGTCCATTGGACCCACAATATCAATTCCAACTCTCTCAAAGGGGACCCCCACCACAGGTAGTGGTATTAGGGGGGCCTTTGTTGTGCCACCTGACTTACCACTGGCTTGGCAAGTGACACAGGAGCGACAAAACTCCTTGACATCCTCTGACATGTGAGGCCAGTGAAAGTGTGGAACAAGCCTGTCCCACGTCTTGTTCTGGCCTAAGGGTCCTGCAAGGGGAATATCATGGGCCAAGGTAAGGAGGAATCCCCTAAACTGCAGAGGTATCACCAACCTCCTGGTCATGCCAGGCTTGGGGGCTCTAGCCTCTGAGTAAAGGAGTCCCTCATCCCAATACACAGTATGGGTACCTTGGGCATCCCCAGCAGCCTCAGCAGCAGCCTGCTGTCTGAGGGGTTCAAGGGAAGGGCAATCTAATTGAGCCTGCCTCAGGTCTGCCCTTGAGGGTCCCCCTGTCCCCAGAAACTCAACCTGGTCAGGTTCAAGCTCCTCAGAGACAGTCTCCTCTTGGACTGCAGAATCAGTTTCCTCTGAAACCTGATCCTCAACCTGGGGCAAGGTGGAAGGCGAGGCCTTTCCTCTCTTGCTCCTTCTCTTGGGTTGTGGCTGGTCTATTGTCTCAAGATCCACCACTGGTTCAGGAAGGCACTTCTTAGCCTGAGCCCTTGTCATGGCAAGGACATGCTCTGAAATCCCTAGCATTTCTGCATGAGTCCTGTACTCCACTTCTGACCATGCTGAGCTTTCAAGGTCATTGCCTAACAGACAGTCTACTGGTAGGTCTGCACTCACCACAACTTTCTTTAGGCCATCAACCCCTCCCCAGGAGAAGTTCACAACTGCCACACTATGGGAGGTAGTGGAGTTGCTTGCATTGGTTACTAGGTAGCTCTCTCCTAGTACAATCTGTCCAGGGTCCACAAAGCCAGGGGTCACCATGGTGACACTAGCACATGTGTCCCTGTAAGCTTGAGCCAGTTTCTCATTTATTAAGGGAGTCTGCCTGTATTTGCCCAGGTTAGTGGGGCTTACTGCAGTGGGCAACTCAATGTCCACATCATACAGGAGAACTGCCTGTGTAGGGACTCTGACTAGGCCAGATCCTACTTCAATACCCAGGGTCAACCCAGCTACACCCTTGGACTGTGTTCCACCACTGCTTACTGTACTTGGGGTTGCAGTTGCTTTAGGAGCTGTAGTGGTGGGAACTGGATTCGCCTTGGTGCACTCACTGCCCCAGTGTGAAACTGATTTGCAGGTATTACACCAAGGTGTCTTTGGACCTTTGTTCTTCTTCTTCTTGTTACCATTTTGGGAACCACCCTCCTTACTATTAGTTTGGGGGCCTGAAGACTTCTGGTCTTTTTCTTTATCTTTCTGATTCTGATTACCACCCTTCTGGTCTGTTTTCTTCTGGTCACCACCTTGGTTCTGGGGTTTCTGCTTAATCCTTGTTCTGACCCATTTGTCTGCCTTCTTTCCCAATTCTTGGGGAGAGGTCAGATCAGAGTCAATAAGGTATTGATGCAACAGCTGGTTTGTACAGTTATTAAGGATCTGTTCTCTCATCATAAGATTGTACAATCCTGTATAGTCTGAAACTTTACTTCCCTGTAACCAACCCTCCAAAGCCTTAGTGGCACACTCCACAAAATCAGTCCAGTCTTGAGTCTGTGCTTTCTGGGTGTCTCTGAACAACAACCTGTATTGCTCAGTGGTTAGGCCATACCCTTCAATGAGAGCACTCTTCAAAACAGAGTAGTTTTTGGCATCCTCAGGTCTAACTGTGAGGAGCCTGTCCCTCCCTTTCTCAGAAAAGGAGTACCACAAAATTGCAGCCCACTGATTCTCAGGAACCTGCTGTACCATGCAGGCTCTCTCAAGAGCAGTCATCCATTTGTGGATGTCATCCCCTTCTTTAAAGGGGGGCACAATTTTGGTCAGGTTTCTATTATCATAGGCCCTGTCTTTTTCTCTTGGAAAATTGCTGCCACCAGTGACATCTAAGCCACTTAATTTCTGCTCTCTTGCCAAGGCAAGTCTAGCTTGAGCCAAGGCTACCTCCTCCCTCTCTATCTGGAGTTTGACAGCCCTCATTCTGGCCCTATGCTCTAACTTTTGAGAAGCATTCATGCCTCTCTGTGATTCCCTGGAGGCACTAGAAAGATGAGAGTCTCCTGAGGGAGATCTCACTCTTCTGTTGCCTGGGGGAATCATATGTTGGGTTCTGGGGAGGTGCTGGCCCTCTCCATTCCCCAGTAGGTCCAAGTTGGCCTGGCTAAGCCTACCAACTGGAACCTGGCTACCCTGATCCTGTACTTCTAAGTCCTCAACTTCTGAGTCCTCATCCAAGTCATCATCATCCTCCTCTTCAGGGGGATCAACTGCAGGGGGGTTCCCTTCAGTTCCTGTATCTAGGGAAGCTGCTTTTGCCCTCTCTAAGTCATCCTGTTCTAGGAGTCCTATCAGGATTAGGCAGGTGGGGCTTCTGCCCCTTTTTAACCCTCTTGCTTTGCACAAGACAATCAAGTCTCTGCGGGTTAGTTTGTCATATCCAGAAGTTGCCTGGGTAGGGTCAACTGTCACAGGACTAGACCCTGAGGCCTTTCCTGTGTCGGACATGGTTACTAGTGAGGTGTAAGTGGTGCACTTACCTACACTAAGTGTTTTCCTACTGGACCTTGCTAGTGAGTTGTAGTCAGGGGTGTGCTACTCCCTTCAACCTACAACTACTAAGTTCAGTAGAACTTAATATGCTAAGCTTTTGATTTTATATGTACCTAGAGGTACTTGATGTGATCTTTCAATTTGATATAAAGATTGCAATGGTAAAACAACAGCAAGCTCAAATCCGCACCGCTGCTCACCAATGTGAGAAGTTGGCCTGGTAGGGGATGTTTCCAATTCTGGAACCACCTACTACCTGACCAAACAATCCCCTTATGGTGTCTGGTTGTAAGTCAACCTTATTAGACAAGCTATCCTAGGGGTAGCATGGACTAAGCAGCCTAAAGGCTTAACTTAAGAGGTCGTGTTAAGCGAGCTGTTTTACCACATACAATCCTGTAATACCAAATGAAAGGACACCACACAAGTATATATTATAAAAATATATGTGTTTATTACTAAAAACAATCCCCAGTATTCTTTATGAATAAAGGGGCACAAGCGTTAAATCAAAAGCACTGTTTAAACATACAAAGTTGCACAATTATGGATGAGGGCAGGGGGCCACTCAAACCATATACTAAACAAGTGGTATAAGGGAGGCCACTCGAACAGTGGTTAGGCCTAGGGCCTAGGGAATCGCTGGGAGCAGTCAGGACAAGCAATGCTGAAGTCGGGAATGGCCCTCGGGATTCGGGAGATGTGCGGAAAGCGCACGCATGCACCAATGTTAACCAATGGTGCGTAAAAGTCAAATAGTTAAAGTTTAAGGACACTTCCGCTGAACCTAGAGGAACAAAACTTAACACACAGACCCTAGAGGTGTGCACCAGTGTGGGAACACCGGCGGAGCAAAGTTACCTCACCCACAGGAAGTGGGTGCACAGGGTCGAAGTGGCGTCGGGTTTTGACACGCAGGCTCTTGGTGCTTGAAGCTGAAAGGGCTGCAGGCAGGGTGAAGACGAAGTGTCCGGTGGAGTCCAAGGGTGGACTCAAGTTGTAGAGTACCTGAAAGCAGAGGGGACAGAGTCTGGGTCACTCAGCAGTGACCAGGGTGGAACCAGGACGGAACCAGGCAATGTCGGGCGCAATCAGGTGGTCGTCGAGGCGCTTCTCTTCGCTGTCACGTGGGCTCTGGGGCATCTGCGACGTCCAGGAGCAGGTCACGATCTGTCCCACGCAGGCTCTCACCGTCGGTGCAGTCGGCTTCCGGTTTGGAGCAAACAAGCCTTGGTAAGAGCAATCCACGCGGGATTGGAAGATGGCGTCTCACTCGGACCAGGAAGGTCAGAGTCGGGGCTCCCTTTCAGGGGAGCTGGTGTGGATCTGGAGCAACCAGAATCACGAGTCTTCTTTTGTAGTTCGTCGGCACAGGGACCACAAGCCAGCTGGCAAGTGACCGGGCCAACGCGTTGAGCCAAATCGTGCCAAAGGGCCCCACGCAGCACTCGTCGAGTGTGGAGGGCTGAACTTCGGCTCAGGAGTAGCTCAGGGTGGGGGCTTCTCAAACCCCGGTGTACAGCTTCGAGGGTCACTCGTGGGCTGCACGGTCAGCGTCTCGTGGTCACTTCAAGATGGCGTGCCCCACGCTTCCGGTCGCCTCCACGGGTCTCAGCTTTGCAGGGACTGTGGATCGGGCTGTTAGAAGCTGGGCAGGCTTGATCTCGTCGATCTCAGTCGCTCGAGTTCCGGCGGGAACTGCAACCAAGTAGACGTCGAGGGCTGGATGGTGCCTGCTGCTGCAGGGTGGTCACTCCTTGACCACAAGGGAGATTCTTCGGGCTTCCACGTTGAGATGGAGGGCGAAGGGTCCAGAATATCGTTTCATATGTTTCTTCCAGGAAATCTGATGTGCATTGGCACTGCTCCCACTCTTATTCGAATCTGGTGGGCGTGATTACCTGCTAGGTCCCCTCCTATGGGTGGGACCCAGGAAGTGGGTGGATACACCCCCTTCCTTTGATCCAGGCCGCCCTGGCACGAGGGCTGGAGTGCCCCAGAACCGGTTTGGCCGGATTATGCAAGGGGCAGCCTTGTGCGCCCCAGGCAGTGTCTGGTTTCTTTCAAACCTCCCTGCTACAATACACTATCTCCTGTCTGGAGGGCGGTGACACCCTCCTGTGACAGGAAACCCTTTGTCCAGGACCCCCTTGACTGGGTTTCGGTCAGCTCCAGGGGTCCAGACATTTGTCTGTGGCAGAGGCATCCATTTTGTGGATCTTAAGGCCTTTGGAGAAATCAACCGCATTAAAGTGAAGTAACATGTCTTACCCCTCTAGAGGGGTGGAATGCCATCCCCGTCGCCAGAACTGGCGAGGGGATGGTATTCCAAAGCGTATGACACCTTACACGACATGTTTTGATAAAGCCAAACCAGAGTTGCTAAATAACCGCGAGGATTATAAGGCACTTAATAGTATATGGTATGGCATTATCCTGAAACAGCTTAGGGATTTGTTCCCGACGGCTGCAGACAGGCTCAGCTCATGCTAGAGCTCCATCTCACATAAAAACCATGCACCCAGCCTCCAGGATTGGTGAGGCCTGTCTATAGGAGTGGCTCACAGGTTTACATGTGTCCAGATATAGGTTTAGACATAGGTATACTATATCTAAGCAAGGGGTGTGTACACCACCTTACCCCAGCTGAGTGATCAGCCAGTTGTGCCAATTTAAGAACCAGCCAGGGGTGGCAAAAGATATGCTGCAGCCCCTGGTAGGCCTTAGTGGCTCCTGTGCCCTGTGCACCTATAGTGCATTCTACAGGGGCTGACAAGGAGTCCATTTCCAATTGGTATGTGCCTATAGCACATGTGTCATTAATTTAGTGAGAGAACAGCAGGCTGGGGGTCTGATCAGCAGGCCCACAGCCTCAGTAGTCGAAAACCAGTGAAGCAAAAAGCAAAAATTTGGGGTGACCATAGGATAGCAGACCCTACTCTCCTACACTGACCAAACAATCCCCTTATGGTGTCTGGTTGTAAGTCAACCTTATTAGACAAGCTATCCTAGGGGTAGCATGGACTTAGCAGCCTAAAGGCTTAACTTAAGAGGTCGTGTTAAGCGAGCTGTTTTACCACATACAATCCTGTAATACCAAATGAAAGGACACCACACAAGTATATATTATAAAAATATATGTGTTTATTACTAAAAACAATCCCCAGTATTCTTTATGAATAAAGGGGCACAAGCGTTAAATCAAAAGCACTGTTTAAACATACAAAGTTGCACAATTATGGATGAGGGCAGGGGGCCACTCAAACCATATACTAAACAAGTGGTATAAGAGAGGCCACTCGAACAGTGGTTAGGCCTAGGGCCTAGGGAATCGCTGGGAGCAGTCAGGACAAGCAATGCTGAAGTCGGGAATGGCCCTCGGGATTCGGGAGATGTGCGGAAAGCGCACGCATGCACCAATGTTAACCAATGGTGCGTAAAAGTCAAATAGTTAAAGTTTAAGGACACTTCCGCTGAACCTAGAGGAACAAAACTTAACACACCGACCCTAGAGGTGTGCACCAGTGTGGGAACACCGGCGGAGCAAAGTTACCTCACCCACAGGAAGTGGGTGCACAGGGTCGAAGTGGCGTCGGGTTTTGACACGCAGGCTCTTGGTGCTTGAAGCTGAAAGGGCTGCAGGCAGGGTGAAGACGAAGTGTCCGGTGGAGTCCAAGGGTGGACTCAAGTTGTAGAGTACCTGAAAGCAGAGGGGACAGAGTCTGGGTCACTCAGCAGTGACCAGGGTGGAACCAGGACGGAACCAGGCAATGTCGGGCGCAATCAGGTGGTCGTTGAGGCGCTTCTCTTCGCTGTCACGTGGGCTCTGGGGCATCTGCGACGTCCAGGAGCAGGTCACGATCTGTCCCACGCAGGCTCTCACCGTCGGTGCAGTCGGCTTCCGGTTTGGAGCAAACAAGCCTTGGTAAGAGCAATCCACGCGGGATTGGAAGATGGCGTCTCACTCGGACCAGGAAGGTCAGAGTCGGGGCTCCCTTTCAGGGGAGCTGGTGTGGATCTGGAGCAACCAGAATCACGAGTCTTCTTTTGTAGTTCGTCGGCACAGGGACCACAAGCCAGCTGGCAAGTGACCGGGCCAACGCGTTGAGCCAAATCGTGCCAAAGGGCCCCACGCAGCACTCGTCGAGTGTGGAGGGCTGAACTTCGGCTCAGGAGTAGCTCAGGGTGGGGGCTTCTCAAACCCCGGTGTACAGCTTCGAGGGTCACTCGTGGGCTGCACGGTCAGCGTCTCGTGGTCACTTCAAGATGGCGTGCCCCACGCTTCCGGTCGCCTCCACGGGTCTCAGCTTTGCAGGGACTGTGGATCGGGCTGTTAGAAGCTGGGCAGGCTTGATCTCGTCGATCTCAGTCGCTCGAGTTCCGGCGGGAACTGCAACCAAGTAGACGTCGAGGGCTGGATGGTGCCTGCTGCTGCAGGGTGGTCACTCCTTGACCACAAGGGAGATTCTTCGGGCTTCCACGTTGAGATGGAGGGCGAAGGGTCCAGAATATTGTTTCAAATGTTTCTTCCAGGAAATCTGATGTGCATTGGCACTGCTCCCACTCTTATTCGAATCTGGTGGGCGTGATTACCTGCTAGGTCCCCTCCTATGGGTGGGACCCAGGAAGTGGGTGGATACACCCCCTTCCTTTGATCCAGGCCGCCCTGGCACGAGGGCTGGAGTGCCCCAGAACCGGTTTGGCCGGATTATGCAAGGGGCAGCCTTGTGCGCCCCAGGCAGTGTCTGGTTTCTTTCAAACCTCCCTGCTACAATACACTATCTCCTGTCTGGAGGGCGGTGACACCCTCCTGTGACAGGAAACCCTTTGTCCAGGACCCCCTTGACTGGGTTTCGGTCAGCTCCAGGGGTCCAGACATTTGTCTGTGGCAGAGGCATCCATTTTGTGGATCTTAAGGCCTTTGGAGAAATCAACCGCATTAAAGTGAAGTAACATGTCTTACCCCTCTAGAGGGGTGGAATGCCATCCCCGTCGCCAGAACTGGCGAGGGGATGGTATTCCAAAGCGTATGACACCTTACACGACATGTTTTGATAAAGCCAAACCAGAGTTGCTAAATAACCGCGAGGATTATAAGGCACTTAATAGTATATGGTATGGCATTATCCTGAAACAGCTTAGGGATTTGTTCCCGACGGCTGCAGACAGGCTCAGCTCATGCTAGAGCTCCATCTCACATAAAAACCATGCACCCAGCCTCCAGGATTGGTGAGGCCTGTCTATAGGAGTGGCTCACAGGTTTACATGTGTCCAGATATAGGTTTAGACATAGGTATACTATATCTAAGCAAGGGGTGTGTACACCACCTTACCCCAGCTGAGTGATCAGCCAGTTGTGTCAATTTAAGAACCAGCCAGGGGTGGCAAAAGATATGCTGCAGCCCCTGGTAGGCCTTAGTGGCCCCTATGCCCTGTGCACCTATAGTGCATTCTACAGGGGCTGACAAGGAGTCCATTTCCAATTGGTATGTACCTAGGGTACATGGAATCCATTTTACAGAGAGAGCAGATGGCATGGGGCCCTGATTAGCAGGGAACCAGGTCAACTAAGTCAAAAAACCAGCTAAACACAGGCAAAAAATCTGGGGTAACCATAGTCAGGTAGCCACCTTCCTACACAAATGAAAGGACACCACACAAGTATATATTATAAAAATATATGTATTTATTACTAAAAACAATCCCCAGTATTCTTTATGAATAAAGGGGCACAAGCGTTAAATCAAAAGCACTGTTTAAACATACAAAGTTGCACAATTATGGATGAGGGCAGGGGGCCACTCGAACCATATACTAAACAAGTGGTATAAGAGAGGCCACTCGAACAGTGGTTAGGCCTAGGGCCTAGGGAATCGCTGGGAGCAGTCAGGACAAGCAATGCTGAAGTCGGGAATGGCCCTCGGGATTCGGGAGATGTGCGGAAAGCGCACGCATGCACCAATGTTAACCAATGGTGCGTAAAAGTCAAAGAGTTAAAGTTAAAGGACACTTCCGCTGAACCTAGAGATACAAAACTTAACACACAGACCCTAGAGGTGTGCACCAGTGTGGGAACACCGGCGGAGCAAAGTTACCTCACCCACAGGAAGTGGGTGCACAGGGTCGAAGTGACGTCGGGTTTTGACTCGCAGGCTCTTGGTGCTTGAAGCTGAAAGGGCTGCAGGCGGGTTAAAGATGAAGTGTCCGGTGGAGTCCAAGGGTGGACTCAAGTTGTAGAGTACCTGAAAGCAGAGGGGACAGAGTCTGGGTCACTCAGCAGTGACCAGGGTGGAACCAGGACGGAACCAGGCAATGTTGGGCGCAATCAGGTGGTCGTCGAGGAGCTTCTCTCCGCTGTCACGTGGGCTCTGGGGCATCTGCGACGTCCAGGAGCAGGTCACGATCTGTCCCACGCAGGCTCTCACCGTCGGTGCAGTCGGCTTCCGGTTTGGAGCAAACAAGCCTTGGTAAGAGCAATCCACGCGGGATCGGAAGATTGCTTCTCACTCGGACCAGGAAGGTCAGAGTCGGGGCTCCTTTTCAGGGGAGCTGGTGTGGATCTGGAGCAACCAGAATCACAAGTCTTCTTTGATAGTTCGTCGGCACAGGGTCCACAAGCCAGCTGGCAAGTGACCGGGCCAACGCGTTGAGCCAAATCGTGCCAAAGGGCCCCACGCAGCACTCGTCGAGTGTGGAGGGCTGAACTTCGGCTCAGGAGTAGCTCAGGGTGGGGGCTTCTCAAACCCCGGTGCACAGCTTCGAGGGTCACTCGTGGTCTGCACGGTCAGCGTCTCGTGGTCAATTCAAGATGGCGTGCCCCACGCTTCCGGTCGCCTCCACGGGTCTCAGCTTTGCAGGGACTGTGGATCGGGCTGTTAGAAGCTGGGCAGGCTTGATCTCGTCGATCTCAGTCGCTCGAGTTCCGGCGGGAACTGCAACTAAGTAGACGTTGAGGGCTGGATGGTGCCTGCTGCTGCAGGGTGGTCACTCCTTGACCACAAGGGAGATTCTTCGGGCTTCCAAGTTGCAATGGGAGTCCAAGGGTCCAGAGTTTCGTTTCTAATGTTTCTTCCAGGAAATCTGAAGTGCATTGGCACTGCTCCCACTCTTATTCGAATCTGGTGGGCGTGATTACCTGCTAGGTCCCCTCCTATGGGTGGGACCCAGGAAGTGGGTGGATACACCCCCTTCCTTTGATCCAGGCCGCCCTGGCACGAGAGCTGGAGTGCCCCAGAACCGGTTTGGCCGGATTATGCAAGGGGCAGCCTTGTGCGCCCCAAGCAGTGTCTGGTTTCTTTCAAACCTCCCTGCTACAATACACTATCTCCTGTCTGGAGGGCGGTGACACCCTCCTGTGACAGGAAACCCTTTGTCCAGGACCCCCTTGACTGAGTTTCGGTCAGCTCCAGGGGTCCAGACATTTGTCTGTGGCAGAGGCATCCATTTTGTGGATCTTAAGGTCTTTGGAGAAATCAACCGCATTAAAGTAAAGTAACATGTCTTACCCCTCTAGAGGGGTGGAATGCCATCCCCGTCGCCAGAACTGGCGAGGGGATGGTATTCCAAAGCGTATGACACCTTACACGACATGTTTTGATAAAGCCAAACTGTAGGAGAGTAGGGTCTGCTATCCTATGGTCACCCCAAATTTTTGCTTTTTGCTTCACTGGTTTTCGACTACTGAGGCTGTGGGCCTGCTGATCAGACCCCCAGCCTGCTGTTCTCTCACTAAATTAATGACACATGTGCTATAGGCACATACCAATTGGAAATGGACTCCTTGTCAGCCCCGGTAGAATGCACTATAGGTGCACAGGGCACCGGAGCCACTAAGGCCTACCAGGGGCTGCAGCATATCTTTTGCCACCCCTGGCTGGTTCTTAAATTGACACAACTGGCTGATCACTCAGCTGGGGTAAGGTGGTGTACACACCCCTTGCTTAGATATAGTATACCTATGTCTAAACCTATATCTGGACACATGTAAACCTGTGAGCCACTCCTATAGACAGGCCTCACCAATCCTGGAGGCTGGGTGCTTGGTTTTTATGTGAGATGGAGCTCTAGCATGAGCTGAGCCTGTCTGCAGCCGTCGGGAACAAATCCCTAAGCTGTTTCAGGATAATGCCATACCATATACTATTAAGTGCCTTATAATCCTCGCGGTTATTTAGCAACTCTGGTTTGGCTTTATCAAAACATGTCGTGTAAGGTGTCATACGCTTTGGAATACCATCCCCTCGCCAGTTCTGGCGACGGGGATGGCATTCCACCCCTCTAGAGGGGTAAGACATGTTACTTCACTTTAATGCGGTTGATTTCTCCAAAGGCCTTAAGATCCACAAAATGGATGCCTCTGCCACAGACAGATGTCTGGACCCCTGGAGCTGACCGAAACCCAGTCAAGGGGGTCCTGGACAAAGGGTTTCCTGTCACAGGAGGGTGTCACCGCCCTCCAGACAGGAGATAGTGTATTGTAGCAGGGAGGTTTGAAAGAAACCAGACACTGCCTGGGGCGCACAAGGCTGCCCCTTGCATAATCCGGCCAAACCGGTTCTGGGGCACTCCAGCCCTCGTGCCAGGGCGGCCTGGATCAAAGGAAGGGGGTGTATCCACCCACTTCCTGGGTCCCACCCATAGGAGGGGACCTAGCAGGTAATCACGCCCACCAGATTCGAATAAGAGTGGGAGCAGTGCCAATGCACATCAGATTTCCTGGAAGAAACATTTGAAACGATATTCTGGACCCTTCGCCCTCCATCTCAACGTGGAAGCCCGAAGAATCTCCCTTGTGGTCAAGGAGTGACCACCCTGCAGCAGCAGGCACCATCCAGCCCTCGACGTCTACTTAGTTGCAGTTCCCGCCGGAACTCGAGCGACTGAGATCGACGAGATCAAGCCTGCCCAGCTTCTAACAGCCCGATCCACAGTCCCTGCAAAGCTGAGACCCGTGGAGGCGACCGGAAGCGTGGGGCACGCCATCTTGAAGTGACCACGAGACGCTGACCGTGCAGCCCACGAGTGACCCTCGAAGCTGTACACCGGGGTTTGAGAAGCCCCCACCCTGAGCTACTCCTGAGCCGAAGTTCAGCCCTCCACACTCGACGAGTGCTGCGTGGGGCCCTTTGGCACGATTTGGCTCAACGCGTTGGCCCGGTCACTTGCCAGCTGGCTTGTGGTCCCTGTGCCGACGAACTACAAAAGAAGACTCGTGATTCTGGTTGCTCCAGATCCACACCAGCTCCCCTGAAAGGGAGCTCCGACTCTGACCTTCCTGGTCCGAGTGAGACGCCATCTTCCAATCCCGCGTGGATTGCTCTTACCAAGGCTTGTTTGCTCCAAACCGGAAGCCGACTGCACCGACGGTGAGAGCCTGCGTGGGACAGATCGTGACCTGCTCCTGGACGTCGCAGATGCCCCAGAGCCCACGTGACAGCGAAGAGAAGCGCCTCGACGACCACCTGATTGCGCCCGACATTGCCTGGTTCCGTCCTGGTTCCACCCTGGTCACTGCTGAGTGACCCAGACTCTGTCCCCTCTGCTTTCAGGTACTCTACAACTTGAGTCCACCCTTGGACTCCACCGGACACTTCGTCTTCACCCTGCCTGCAGCCCTTTCAGCTTCAAGCACCAAGAGCCTGCGTGTCAAAACCCGACGCCACTTCGACCCTGTGCACCCACTTCCTGTGGGTGAGGTAACTTTGCTCCGCCGGTGTTCCCACACTGGTGCACACCTCTAGGGTCTGTGTGTTAAGTTTTGTTCCTCTAGGTTCAGCGGAAGTGTCCTTAAACTTTAACTATTTGACTTTTACGCACCATTGGTTAACATTGGTGCATGCGTGCGCTTTCCGCACATCTCCCGAATCCCGAGGGCCATTCCCGACTTCAGCATTGCTTGTCCTGACTGCTCCCAGCGATTCCCTAGGCCCTAGGCCTAACCACTGTTCGAGTGGCCTCTCTTATACCACTTGTTTAGTATATGGTTTGAGTGGCCCCCTGCCCTCATCCATAATTGTGCAACTTTGTATGTTTAAACAGTGCTTTTGATTTAACGCTTGTGCCCCTTTATTCATAAAGAATACTGGGGATTGTTTTTAGTAATAAACACATATATTTTTATAATATATATTTGTGTGGTGTCCTTTCATTTGGTATTACAGGATTGTATGTGGTAAAACAGCTCGCTTAACACGACCTCTTAAGTTAAGCCTTTAGGCTGCTTAGTCCATGCTACCCCTAGGATAGCTTGTCTAATAAGGTTGACTTACAACCAGACACCATAAGGGGATTGTTTGGTCAGGTAGTAGGTGGTTCCAGAATTGGAAACATCCCCTACCAGGCCAACTTCTCACATTGGTGAGCAGCGGTGCGGATTTGAGCTTGCTGTTGTTTTACCATTGCAATCTTTATATCAAATTGAAAGATCACATCAAGTACCTCTAGGTACATATAAAATCAAAAGCTTAGCATATTAAGTTCTACTGAACTTAGTAGTTGTAGGTTGAAGGGAGTAGCACACCCCTGACTACAACTCACTAGCAAGGTCCAGTAGGAAAACACTTAGTGTAGGTAAGTGCACCACTTACACCTCACTAGTAACCATGTCCGACACAGGAAAGGCCTCAGGGTCTAGTCCTGTGACAGTTGACCCTACCCAGGCAACTTCTGGATATGACAAACTAACCCGCAGAGACTTGATTGTCTTGTGCAAAGCAAGAGGGTTAAAAAGGGGCAGAAGCCCCACCTGCCTAATCCTGATAGGACTCCTAGAACAGGATGACTTAGAGAGGGCAAAAGCAGCTTCCCTAGATACAGGAACTGAAGGGAACCCCCCTGCAGTTGATCCCCCTGAAGAGGAGGATGATGATGACTTGGATGAGGACTCAGAAGTTGAGGACTTAGAAGTACAGGATCAGGGTAGCCAGGTTCCAGTTGGTAGGCTTAGCCAGGCCAACTTGGACCTACTGGGGAATGGAGAGGGCCAGCACCTCCCCAGAACCCAACATATGATTCCCCCAGGCAACAGAAGAGTGAGATCTCCCTCAGGAGACTCTCATCTTTCTAGTGCCTCCAGGGAATCACAGAGAGGCATGAATGCTTCTCAAAAGTTAGAGCATAGGGCCAGAATGAGGGCTGTCAAACTCCAGATAGAGAGGGAGGAGGTAGCCTTGGCTCAAGCTAGACTTGCCTTGGCAAGAGAGCAGAAATTAAGTGGCTTAGATGTCACTGGTGGCAGCAATTTTCCAAGAGAAAAAGACAGGGCCTATGATAATAGAAACCTGACCAAAATTGTGCCCCCCTTTAAAGAAGGGGATGACATCCACAAATGGATGACTGCTCTTGAGAGAGCCTGCATGGTACAGCAGGTTCCTGAGAATCAGTGGGCTGCAATTTTGTGGTACTCCTTTTCTGAGAAAGGGAGGGACAGGCTCCTCACAGTTAGACCTGAGGATGCCAAAAACTACTCTGTTTTGAAGAGTGCTCTCATTGAAGGGTATGGCCTAACCACTGAGCAATACAGGTTGTTGTTCAGAGACACCCAGAAAGCACAGACTCAAGACTGGACTGATTTTGTGGAGTGTGCCACTAAGGCTTTGGAGGGTTGGTTACAGGGAAGTAAAGTTTCAGACTATACAGGATTGTACAATCTTATGATGAGAGAACAGATCCTTAATAACTGTACAAACCAGCTGTTGCATCAATACCTTATTGACTCTGATCTGACCTCTCCCCAAGAATTGGGAAAGAAGGCAGACAAATGGGTCAGAACAAGGATTAAGCAGAAACCCCAGAACCAAGGTGGTGACCAGAAGAAAACAGACCAGAAGGGTGGTAATCAGAATCAGAAAGATAAAGAAAAAGACCAGAAGTCTTCAGGCCCCCAAACTAATAGTAAGGAGGGTGGTTCCCAAAATGGTAACAAGAAGAAGAAGAACAAAGGTCCAAAGACACCTTGGTGTAATACCTGCAAATCAGTTTCACACTGGGGCAGTGAGTGCACCAAGGCGAATCCAGTTCCCACCACTACAGCTCCTAAAGCAACTGCAACCCCAAGTACAGTAAGCAGTGGTGGAACACAGTCCAAGGGTGTAGCTGGGTTGACCCTGGGTATTGAAGTAGGATCTGGCCTAGTCAGAGTCCCTACACAGGCAGTTCTCCTGTATGATGTGGACCTTGAGTTGCCCACTGCAGTAAGCCCCACTAACCTGGGCAAATACAGGCAGACTCCCTTAATAAATGAGAAACTGGCTCAAGCTTACAGGGACACATGTGCTAGTGTCACCATGGTGACCCCTGGCTTTGTGGACCCTGGACAGATTGTACTAGGAGAGAGCTACCTAGTAACCAATGCAAGCAACTCCACTACCTCCCATAGTGTGGCAGTTGTGAACTTCTCCTGGGGAGGGGTTGATGGCCTAAAGAAAGTTGTGGTGAGTGCAGACCTACCAGTAGACTGTCTGTTAGGCAATGACCTTGAAAGCTCAGCATGGTCAGAAGTGGAGTACAGGACTCATGCAGAAATGCTAGGGATTTCAGAGCATGTCCTTGCCATGACAAGGGCTCAGGCTAAGAAGTGCCTTCCTGAACCAGTGGTGGATCTTGAGACAATAGACCAGCCACAACCCAAGAGAAGGAGCAAGAGAGGAAAGGCCTCGCCTTCCACCTTGCCCCAGGTTGAGGATCAGGTTTCAGAGGAAACTGATTCTGCAGTCCAAGAGGAGACTGTCTCTGAGGAGCTTGAACCTGACCAGGTTGAGTTTCTGGGGACAGGGGGACCCTCAAGGGCAGACCTGAGGCAGGCTCAATTAGATTGCCCTTCCCTTGAACCCCTCAGACAGCAGGCTGCTGCTGAGGCTGCTGGGGATGCCCAAGGTACCCATACTGTGTATTGGGATGAGGGACTCCTTTACTCAGAGGCTAGAGCCCCCAAGCCTGGCATGACCAGGAGGTTGGTGATACCTCTGCAGTTTAGGGGATTCCTCCTTACCTTGGCCCATGATATTCCCCTTGCAGGACACTTAGGCCAGAACAAGACGTGGGACAGGCTTGTTCCACACTTTCACTGGCCTCACATGTCAGAGGATGTCAAGGAGTTTTGTCGCTCCTGTGTCACTTGCCAAGCCAGTGGTAAGTCAGGTGGCACAACAAAGGCCCCCCTAATACCACTACCTGTGGTGGGGGTCCCCTTTGAGAGAGTTGGAATTGATATTGTGGGTCCAATGGACCCCCAAACAGCATCTGGGAACAGATTCATACTGGTGGTAGTGGATCATGCCACCAGGTACCCAGAGGCTATTCCCCTAAGGACCACCACAGCACCTGTGGTGGCAAAAGCCCTCATTGCAGTTTTCTCAAGAGTGGGCTTTCCTAAGGAGGTACTATCAGATAGAGGGACACATTTTATGTCCAGCTATCTAAAAGCAATGTGGAAGGAATGTGGAGTAAACTACAAGTTTACCACCCCATATCATCCACAATGCAATGGGCTTGTGGAGAGATTTAACAAGACCCTTAAAGGCATGATAAAAGGATTACCAGAGAAGCTCAGGCGGAAATGGGACATTCTTTTACCCTGCCTGCTCTTTGCTTACAGAGAGGTCCCACAGAAGGGGGTTGGCTACAGCCCTTTTGAACTTTTGTTTGGCCACCCTGTGAGAGGTCCATTGTGTTTGGTGAAGGAAGGATGGGAGTTACCTCTCAAAAAGCCCAAACTAGACATAGTGGACTATGTACTTGGTCTCCGCTCCAGGATGGCTGAGTACATGGAAAGAGCATCCAAAAACCTGGAGGCCAGCCAAGAATTGCAGAAAGCTTGGCATGACCAAAAGGCTGTACTGGTAGAGTTCCAACCAGGACAGAAGGTATGGGTACTGGAGCCAGTGGCTCCAGCAGCACTCCAAGACAAATGGAGTGGACCCTATCCTATTATTGAGAAGAAAGGGGAAGTCACCTACTTGGTAGACTTTGGAACACCCAGGAGCCCTCACAGGGTAATCCATGTGAATCGCTTGAAGGCATTTGTAGACAGGGAGGACATGAGCTTGCTCATGGCCACAGATGGGGAACAGGAGGAAGAGAGTGACCCTCTCCCAGACCTGCTTTCCCAGAACCCTGATGATGGTTCAGTTGATGGAGTAGCCTTGGCAGGCAGCCTCACTGACCAGCAACAGAGGGACTGCAGACAAGTTTTGCAGGCTCACAGGCAAATGTTTTCACTCACACCCAGCCAAACTGACTGGTGTACCCATGTTGTGGACACTGGTGACAGTCTGCCTGTCAAGAATAAGATCTACAGGCAACCTGATCATGTCAGGGATTGCATCAAGGCTGAGGTGCAAAAGATGTTGGAGCTTGGAGTGATTGAGCCATCAGAGAGCCCATGGGCCAGCCCAGTAGTCCTGGTGCCAAAACCTCATACCCAAGATGGTAAGAGAGAAATGAGGTTTTGCGTGGATTACAGGGGTCTCAATGCTGTCACTAGGACAGATGCTCACCCCATTCCAAGAGCAGATGAGCTCATTGACAGATTGGCTTCTGCCAAGTTTCTGAGCACATTTGATCTGACAGCTGGCTACTGGCAAATCAGACTAGCTGAGGAGTCAAAAGCCAAAACAGCATTCTCTACCCCTAGTGGACATTATCAGTTTGTGGTAATGCCCTTTGGTTTGAAGAATGCACCTGCCACTTTTCAAAGGTTGGTGAACCAAGTCCTTACTGGGTTGGATGACTTTTGTGCAGCTTATCTGGATGATATTGCTGTCTTTAGCTCCACCTGGGAGGATCACCTGATCCACCTGAAGAAAGTTTTGGAGGCCCTGCAAAAGGCAGGCCTAACTATCAAGGCCACAAAGTGCCAGATAGGGCAGAGTAAGGTTGTATACCTGGGCCACCTAGTAGGTGGAGGCCAGGTTCAGCCACTGGAAAGCAAAATCCAGGCCATACAGGACTGGGCTCCTCCAGTTACCCAGACACAAGTCAGAGCCTTCTTGGGCCTGACTGGGTATTACAGAAAGTTTGTGAAAAACTATGGGTCTATAGTGACACCATTAAATGACTTGACATCCAAGAAGATGCCAAAAAAGGTTCAGTGGACAGTTAGCTGTCAGAAGGCATTTGAAGACCTGAAGAAGGCCATGTGCTCTGCACCTATCCTAAAGAGTCCTGACTACTCCAAACAGTTCATTGTTCAGACAGATGCTTCTGAGTTGGGGGTGGGAGCTGTACTCTCACAACTTAATCAAGATGGTCAAGACCAGCCAATTGCTTTCATTAGCAGGAGGCTAACCCCAAGAGAAAAACGTTGGTCAGCCATTGAGAGGGAGGCCTTTGCTGTGGTTTGGGCATTAAAGAAGTCGAGGTCCTACTTGTTTGGAACTCACTTCCTGGTGCAAACAGACCATAAGCCCCTCTTATGGCTTAATCAGATGAAGGGTGAAAATCCCAAACTGCTCAGGTCGTCCATTTCCCTACAGGGGATGGACTTTACAGTGGAGCACCGCCCAGGGACTGACCATGGTAATGCAGATGGTCTCTCCAGGTACTTCCACTTAGAACATGAAGACTTATCTGGTCAAGGTTAGTTTAATGTCCCTGCGTTTGGGGGGGGGTTGTGTAGGAGAGTAGGGTCTGCTATCCTATGGTCACCCCAAATTTTTGCTTTTTGCTTCACTGGTTTTCGACTACTGAGGCTGTGGGCCTGCTGATCAGACCCCCAGCCTGCTGTTCTCTCACTAAATTAATGACACATGTGCTATAGGCACATACCAATTGGAAATGGACTCCTTGTCAGCCCCGGTAGAATGCACTATAGGTGCACAGGGCACAGGAGCCACTAAGGCCTACCAGGGGCTGCAGCATATCTTTTGCCACCCCTGGCTGGTTCTTAAATTGACACAACTGGCTGATCACTCAGCTGGGGTAAGGTGGTGTACACACCCCTTGCTTAGATATAGTATACCTATGTCTAAACCTATATCTGGACACATGTAAACCTGTGAGCCACTCCTATAGACAGGCCTCACCAATCCTGGAGGCTGGGTGCTTGGTTTTTATGTGAGATGGAGCTCTAGCATGAGCTGAGCCTGTCTGCAGCCGTCGGGAACAAATCCCTAAGCTGTTTCAGGATAATGCCATACCATATACTATTAAGTGCCTTATAATCCTCGCGGTTATTTAGCAACTCTGGTTTGGCTTTATCAAAACATGTCGTGTAAGGTGTCATACGCTTTGGAATACCATCCCCTCGCCAGTTCTGGCGACGGGGATGGCATTCCACCCCTCTAGAGGGGTAAGACATGTTACTTCACTTTAATGCGGTTGATTTCTCCAAAGGCCTTAAGATCCACAAAATGGATGCCTCTGCCACAGACAGATGTCTGGACCCCTGGAGCTGACCGAAACCCAGTCAAGGGGGTCCTGGACAAAGGGTTTCCTGTCACAGGAGGGTGTCACCGCCCTCCAGACAGGAGATAGTGTATTGTAGCAGGGAGGTTTGAAAGAAACCAGACACTGCCTGGGGCGCACAAGGCTGCCCCTTGCATAATCCGGCCAAACCGGTTCTGGGGCACTCCAGCCCTCGTGCCAGGGCGGCCTGGATCAAAGGAAGGGGGTGTATCCACCCACTTCCTGGGTCCCACCCATAGGAGGGGACCTAGCAGGTAATCACGCCCACCAGATTCGAATAAGAGTGGGAGCAGTGCCAATGCACATCAGATTTCCTGGAAGAAACATTTGAAACGATATTCTGGACCCTTCGCCCTCCATCTCAACGTGGAAGCCCGAAGAATCTCCCTTGTGGTCAAGGAGTGACCACCCTGCAGCAGCAGGCACCATCCAGCCCTCGACGTCTACTTAGTTGCAGTTCCCGCCGGAACTCGAGCGACTGAGATCGACGAGATCAAGCCTGCCCAGCTTCTAACAGCCCGATCCACAGTCCCTGCAAAGCTGAGACCCGTGGAGGCGACCGGAAGCGTGGGGCACGCCATCTTGAAGTGACCACGAGACGCTGACCGTGCAGCCCACGAGTGACCCTCGAAGCTGTACACCGGGGTTTGAGAAGCCCCCACCCTGAGCTACTCCTGAGCCGAAGTTCAGCCCTCCACACTCGACGAGTGCTGCGTGGGGCCCTTTGGCACGATTTGGCTCAACGCGTTGGCCCGGTCACTTGCCAGCTGGCTTGTGGTCCCTGTGCCGACGAACTACAAAAGAAGACTCGTGATTCTGGTTGCTCCAGATCCACACCAGCTCCCCTGAAAGGGAGCTCCGACTCTGACCTTCCTGGTCCGAGTGAGACGCCATCTTCCAATCCCGCGTGGATTGCTCTTACCAAGGCTTGTTTGCTCCAAACCGGAAGCCGACTGCACCGACGGTGAGAGCCTGCGTGGGACAGATCGTGACCTGCTCCTGGACGTCGCAGATGCCCCAGAGCCCACGTGACAGCGAAGAGAAGCGCCTCGACGACCACCTGATTGCGCCCGACATTGCCTGGTTCCGTCCTGGTTCCACCCTGGTCACTGCTGAGTGACCCAGACTCTGTCCCCTCTGCTTTCAGGTACTCTACAACTTGAGTCCACCCTTGGACTCCACCGGACACTTCGTCTTCACCCTGCCTGCAGCCCTTTCAGCTTCAAGCACCAAGAGCCTGCGTGTCAAAACCCGACGCCACTTCGACCCTGTGCACCCACTTCCTGTGGGTGAGGTAACTTTGCTCCGCCGGTGTTCCCACACTGGTGCACACCTCTAGGGTCTGTGTGTTAAGTTTTGTTCCTCTAGGTTCAGCGGAAGTGTCCTTAAACTTTAACTATTTGACTTTTACGCACCATTGGTTAACATTGGTGCATGCGTGCGCTTTCCGCACATCTCCCGAATCCCGAGGGCCATTCCCGACTTCAGCATTGCTTGTCCTGACTGCTCCCAGCGATTCCCTAGGCCCTAGGCCTAACCACTGTTCGAGTGGCCTCTCTTATACCACTTGTTTAGTATATGGTTTGAGTGGCCCCCTGCCCTCATCCATAATTGTGCAACTTTGTATGTTTAAACAGTGCTTTTGATTTAACGCTTGTGCCCCTTTATTCATAAAGAATACTGGGGATTGTTTTTAGTAATAAACACATATATTTTTATAATATATATTTGTGTGGTGTCCTTTCATTTGGTATTACAGGATTGTATGTGGTAAAACAGCTCGCTTAACACGACCTCTTAAGTTAAGCCTTTAGGCTGCTTAGTCCATGCTACCCCTAGGATAGCTTGTCTAATAAGGTTGACTTACAACCAGACACCATAAGGGGATTGTTTGGTCAGGTAGTAGGTGGTTCCAGAATTGGAAACATCCCCTACCAGGCCAACTTCTCACACAAACCAAAGTTGCTAAATAACCGCGAGGATTATAAGGCACTTAATAGTATATGGTATGGCATTATCCTGAAACAGCTTAGGGATTTGTTCCCGACGGCTGCAGACAGGCTCAGCTCATGCTAGAGCTCCATCTCACATAAAACCACGCACTCAGCCTCCAGGATTGATGAGGCCTTTCTATAGGAGTGGCTCACAGGTTTACATGTGTCCAGATATAGGTTTAGACATAGGTATACTATATCTAAGCAAGGGGTGTGTACACCACCTTACCCCAGCTGAGTGATCAGCCAGTTGTGTCAATTTAAGAACCAGCCAGGGGTGGCAAAAGATATGCTGCAGCCCCTGGTAGGCCTTAGTGGCTCCTGTGCCCTGTGCACCTATAGTGCATTCTACAGGGGCTGACAAGGAGTCCATTTCCAATTGGTATGTACCTAGGGTACATGGAATCCATTTTACAGAGAGAGCAGATGGCCTGGGGCCCTGATTAGCAGGGAACCAGGTCAACTAAGTCAAAAAACCAGCTAAACACAGGCAAAAAATCTGGGGTAACCATAGTCAGGTAGCCACCTTCCTACACAGACCAAACAATCCCTTATGGTGTCTGGTTGTAAGTCAACCTTATTAGACAAGCTATCCTAGGGGTAGCATGGACTAAGCAGCCTAAAGGCTTAACTTAAGAGGTCGTGTTAAGCGAGCTGTTTTACCACATACAATCCTGTAATATCAAATGAAAGGACACCACACAAGTATATATTATAAAAATATATGTGTTTATTACTAAAAACAATCCCCAGTATTCTTTATGAATAAAGGGGCACAAGCGTTAAATCAAAAGCACTGTTTAAACATACAAGTTGCACAATTATGGATGAGGGCGGGTGGCCACTCAAACCATATACTAAACAAGTGGTATAAGAGATGCCACTCGAGCAGTGGTTAGGCCTAGGGCCTAGGGAATCGCTGGGAGCAGTCAGGACAAGCAATGCTACACAGGCAGTTCTCCTGTATGATGTGGACATTGAGTTGCCCACTGCAGTAAGCCCCAGTAACCTGGGCAAATACAGACAGACTCCCTTAATTAATGAGAAACTGGCTCAAGCTTACAGGGACACATGTGCCAGTGTCACAATGGTGACACCTGACTTTGTGGACCCTGGACAGATTGTACTAGGAGAGAGCTACCTAGTAACCAACGCCAGCAACTCCACTACCTCCCATAGTGTGGCAGTTGTGAACTTCTCCTGGGGAGGGGTTGATGGCCTAAAGAAGGTTGTGGTGAGTGCAGACCTACCAGTAGACTGTCTGTTAGGCAATGACCTTGAAAGCTCAGCATGGTCAGAAGTGGAGTACAGGACTCATGCAGAAATGCTAGGGATTTCAGAGCATGTCCTTGCCATGACAAGGGCTCAGGCTAAGAAGTGCCTTCCTGAACCAGTGGTGGATCTTGAAACAATAGACCAGCCACAACCCAAGAGAAGGAGCAAGAGAGGAAAGGCTCAGCCTTCCACCTTGCCCCAGGTTGAGGATCAGGTTTCAGAGGAAACTGATTCTGCAGTCCAAGAGGAGACTGTCTCTGAGGAGCTTGAACCTGACCAGGTTGAGTTTCTGGGGACAGAGGGACCCTCAAGGGCCGACCTGAGGCAGGCTCAATTAGATTGCCCTTCCCTTGAACCCCTCAGACAGCAGGCTGCTGCTGAGGCTGCTGGGGATGCCCAAGGTACCCATACTGTGTATTGGGATGATGGACTCCTTTACTCAGAGGCTAGAGCCCCCAAGCCTGGCATGACCAGGAGGTTGGTTATACCTCTGCAGTTTAGGGGGTTCCTCCTTACCTTGGCCCATGATATTCCCCTTGCAGGACACTTAGGCCAGAACAAGACGTGGGACAGGCTTGTTTCACACTTTCACTGGCCTCACATGTCAGAGGATGTCAAGGAGTTTTGTCGCTCCTGTGTCACTTGCCAAGCCAGTGGTAAGTCAGGTGGCACAACAAAGGCCCCCCTAATACCACTACCTGTGGTGGGAGTTCCCTTTGAAAGAGTTGGAATTGATATTGTGGGTCCAATGGACCCCCAAACAGCATCTGGGAACAGATTCATACTGGTGGTAGTGGATCATGCCACCAGGTATCCAGAGGCTATTCCCCTAAGGACCACCACAGCCCCTGTGGTGGCAAAGGCCCTCATTGCAGTTTTCTCAAGAGTGGGCTTTCCTAAGGAGGTACTATCAGATAGAGGCACGAATTTTATGTCTAGCTATCTGAAAGCAATGTGGAAGGAATGTGGAGTAAACTATAAGTTTACCACCCCATATCATCCACAATGCAATGGGCTTGTGGAGAGATTTAACAAGACCCTAAAAGGCATGATAAAAGGATTACCAGAGAAGCTCAGGCGGAAATGGGACATTCTTTTAGCCTGCCTGCTCTTTGCTTACAGAGAGGTCCCACAGAAGGGGGTTGGCTACAGCCCTTTTGAACTTGTTGAACCTGTTTACAGACATGACAATAAGGCTTTTTCTCTGTTGAAGAAGTGTCTTGGGACCCACCCCCATTCTTGGAGTTTTGGGGCCCTGTGGAAGTCTTTTCTTTATTTTTATCCCCACCCTTATCTTGAGGCTTGGTAGACTCCTTCTACTGGTTACTGTCCTGATTCTTATGCCTAATCCTGGTTCTGACCCACTTGTCTGCCTTCTTTCCCAATTCTTGGGGAGAGGTCAGATCAGAGTCCACCAGGTGCTGGTGTAAGAGCTGGCTCTGACAATTACTTAGGATCTGCTCCCTCATAATCAAATTATACAATCCTGTAAAGTCATGTTCTTTGCTGCCATGTAGCCAACCCTCCAGAGCCTTAGTTGCACAATCAACAAAATCAGTCCAGTCCTGAGTCTGTGTCTTCTGGGTGTCTCTGAACTTCAACCTGTACTGTTCAGTGGTTAAGCCAAACCCATCTATTAGGACACTCTTCAGGACTGTGAGAAGTTGGCCTGATAGGTGATGTTTCCAATTCTGGAACCACCGGTTATCAGACCAAACAATCCCTTATGGTGTCTGGTTGCAAGTCAACCTTATTAGACAAGCTATCCTAGGGGTAGCATGGACTAAGCAGCCTAAAGGCTTAACTTAAGAGGTCGTGTTGAGCGAGCTGTTTTACCACATACAATCCTGTAATATCAAATGAAAGGACACCACACAAGTATATATTATAAAAATATATGTATTTATTACTAAAAACAATCCCCAGTATTCTTTATGAATAAAGGGGCACAAGCGTTAAATCAAAAGCACAGTTTAAACATACAAAGTTGACAATTATGGATGAGGGCGGGGGGCCACTCAAACCATATACTAAACAAGTGGTATAAGAGATACCAATCGAACAGTGGTTAGGCCTAGGGCCTAGGGAATCGCTGGGAGCAGTCGGGACAAGCAGTGCTGAAGTCGGGAAAAGCCCGCGGGATTCGGGAGCAGTGCGGAAAGCGCACGCATGCACCAATGTTAACCAATGGTGCGTAAAAGTTGTAGAGTTAAAGTTTAAGGACACTTCCGCTGAACCTAGAGGAACAAAACTTAAGACACAGACCCTAGAGATGTGTACCAGTGTGGGAACACCGGCGGAGCAAAGTTACCTCACCCACAGGAAGCGGGTGCACAGGGTCGAAGTTGAGTCGGGTTTCGTCACGCAGGCTCTTGGTGCTTGAAGCTGAAAGGGCTGCAGGCGGGGTGAAAGAGAAGTGTCCGGTGGAGTCCAAGGGTGGACTCGAGTCGAAAAGTACCTGAAAGCAGAGGGGACAGAGTCTGGGTCACTCAGCAGTGACCAGGGTGGAACCAGGACGGAACCAGGCAATGTCGGGCGCAATCAGGTGGTCGTCGAGGAGCTTCTCTCCGCTGTCACGTGGGCTCTGGGGCATCTGCGACGTCCAGGAGCGGGTCACGATCTGTCCCACGAGGGCTCTCACCGTCGGCGCAGTCGGCTTCAAGTTTGGAGCAAACAACACTTGGCAAGAGCAATCCACGCGGAACCGGGAGATTGCTTCTCACTCGAACCAGGAGGGTCAGAGTGGGGGCTCCTTTTCAGGGGAGCTGGTGCAGATCTGGAGCAACCAGAGTTGCAGGTCGAATTTCAAAGTTCGTCGGTACAGGGGCCACTAGCCGGCTGGCAAGTGACCGGGCCAATGTGTTGAGCCAAATGGAGCAGAAGGGCCCCACGCAGCACTCGTCGAGTGTGGAGGGCTGAACTTCGGTGCAAGAGTGGCTCAGGGTTGGGGCTTCTCAAACCCCGGTGTACAGCTTCGAGGGTCACTCGTGGGCTGCACGGTCAGCGTCTTGTGGTCAATTCAAGATGGCATGCCCCACGCTTCTGGTCGCATCCACGGGTCTCAGCTCTGCAGGGACTGTGGATCGGGCTGTTGGAAGGCAGGCAAGCTTGATCTCGTCGATCTCTGTCGCTTGAGTTCCGGCAGGAACTGCGACAAAGCAGACGTCGATGGCTGGATGGTGCCTGTTTGCACAGGGTGGTCACTCCTTGACCACAAGGGAGATTCTTCAGTCTTCTACGTTGAGTAGGATGTCGAAGGGTCCAGAGTTTCGTTTCTTATGTTTCATCAGGAAATCTGAAGTGCATTGGCACTGCTCCCAGTCTTATACTAATTTTGGGGGCTGGATTACCTGCTAGGTCCCCTCCTATGGGTGGGACCCAGGAAGTGGGTGGATACACCCCCTTCCTTTGATCCAGGCCGCCCTGGCATGAGGGCTGGAGTGCCCCAGAACCGGTTTGGCCTGATTATACAAGGGGCAGCCTTGTGCGCCCCAGGCAGTGTCTGGTTTCTTTCAGACCTCCCTGCTACAATCCACTATCTCCTGTCTGGAGGGTGGTAACACCCCCCTGCGACAGGAAACCCTTTGTCCAGGCCCCATTTGGCTGAGTTTCGGTCAGCTTCAGGGGGTCAGACTCTTGTCTGTGGCAGAGGCATCCATTTTGTGGACTTAAGGTCCTTTTAGAAATTAACCGCATTTAAGTAAAGTAACATGTCTTACCCCTCTAGAGGGGTGGAATGCTATCCCCATCGCCAGAACTGGCGAGGGGATAGTATTCCAAATCGTATTACACCTTACACGACATGTTTTGATAAAGCCAAACCAGAGTTGCTATATAACCGCAAGGATTATAATGCACTTAAGAGTATATGGTATGGCATTATCCTGAAACAGCTTAGGGAGTTGTTCCCGACAGCTGCAGACAGGCTCAGCTCATGCTAGAGCTCCATCTCACATTAAACCACGCACTCTGCCTCCAGGATTGATGAGGCCTTCCATAGGAGTGGCTCACAGGTTTATATGTGTCCAGATATAGGTTTAGATATAGGTATACTATATCTAAGTAAGGGGTGATTACACCACCTTACCCCAGCTGAGTGATCAGCCAGTTGTGTCAATTTAAGAACCAGCCAGGGGTGGCAAAATATATGCTGCAGCCCCTGGTAGGCCTTGGTGGCCCCTATGCCCTGGGCACCTATAGTGCATTATACAGGGGCTGACAAGGAGTCCATTTCCAATTGTGGTATGTACCTAGGGTACATGGAATCCATTTTACAGAGAGAGCAGATGGCCTGGGGCCCTGATTAGCAGGGAACCAGGTCAACTAAGTCAAAAAACCAGCTAAACACAGGCAAAAAATCTGGGGTAACCATAGTCAGGTAGCCACCTTCCTACAAGGACTTTGTAATTGTTTGCATCCTCATGTCTAACAGTGAGGAGCTTATCTCTCCCTTTCTCTGAAAAGGAGTACCATAAGATTGCTGCCCACTGTTCCTCAGGAACCTGCTGTACCATGCAGGCTCTCTCAAGAGCAGTTATCCACTTGTGGATGTCATCCCCTTCCTTGTAGGGGGGCACAATCTTTGTCAGGTTTCTACTATCATAGGACCTGGGTTTCTCTTTAGGAATATTGCTGCCACCAGTGGCATCTAAGCCACACAATTTTTGCTCTCTTGCCAAGGCAAGTCTAGCTTGAGCCAAGGCTACCTCCTCCCTCTCTATTTGGAGTTTGACAGCCCTCATTCTGGACCTATGCTCTATCTTCTGAGAGGCAGTCATACCTCTCTGAGATTCTCTTGAGGCACTAGAAATATGAGAGTCCCCTGAGGGAGATCTCACTCTTCTGTTGCCTGGGAGAATGATATGGTGGGATCTGGGGAGGTGCTGGCCCTCTCCATTTCCCAGTAGGTCTAAGTTGGCCTGGTTAAGCCTGGCAACTAGGACATGGCTACCCCTCTGATCCTGATCTTCTGGGTCCTCTACATCTGAGTCCTCCTCCTCCTCTTCTTCCTCCTCTTCTCCTTCCTCTGGAGGGGTATCAGTTACAGGGGGGTTCACTCCATCTCCTGACTCTAAGGGAACTTCATTCGCCTTCTCTAAGTCATCCTGTTCTAGAATGGCTATCAGGATAGGACATGTGGGACTTCTGCCCCTTTTTAACCCTCTTGATATGCACAAGGCAATCAAGTCCTTTCGGGTTAATTTGTCATAGCTGGAAGTTGCCTTGGTAAGGTCAACTGTCACAGGAGCAGACCCTGAGGCTTTTCCTGTGTCAGACATGACTACTAGTGAGGTGTAAGTGGTGCACTTACCTACACTAAGTGTTTTCCTACTGTACCTTGCTAGTGAGTTGTAGTCAGGGTGTGCTAATCCCTTTAATCTACAACTACTAAGTTCAGTAGAACTTAAATATGCTAAGCTTTTGATTTATATGTACCTTGAGGTACTTGATGTGATCTTTCAATTTGATAAAAGATTGCAATGGTAAAACAACAGCAAGCTCAAATCCCACCGCTGCCACCAATGTGAGAAGTTGGCCTGATAGGTGATGTTTCCAATTCTGGAACCACCGGTTATCAGACCAAACAATCCCTTATGGTGTCTGGTTGTAAGTCAACCTTGTTAGACAAGCTATCCTAGGGGTAGCATGGACTAAGCAGCCTAAAGGCTTAACTTAAGAGGTCGTGTTAAGCGAGCTGTTTTACCACATACAATCCTGTAATATCAAATGAAAGGACACCACACAAGTATATATTATAAAAATATATGTATTTATTACTAAAAACAATCCCCAGTATTCTTTATGAATAAAGGGGCACAAGCGTTAAATCAAAAGCACAGTTTAAACATACAAAGTTGCACAATTATGGATGAGGGCGGGGGGCCACTCTAACCATATACTAAACAAGTGGTATAAGAGATACCAATCGAACAGTGGTTAGGCCTAGGGCCTAGGGAATCCCTGGGAGCAGTCGAGACAAGCAATGCTGAAGTCGGGAGAGGCCCACGGTATTCGGGAGCAGTGCGGAAAGCGCACGCGTGCACCAATGTTAACCAATGGTGCGTAAAAGTTGTAAAGTTAAAGTTTAAGGACACTTCCGCTGAACCTAGAGGAACAAAACTTAAGACACAGACCCTAGAGATGTGTACCAGTGTGGGAACACCGGCGGAGCAAAGTTACCTCACCCAAAGGAAGCGGGTGCACAGGGTCGAAGTTGAGTCGGGTTTCGTCACGCAGGCTCTTGGTGCTTGGAGCTGAAAGGGCTGCAGGCGGGGTGAAAGAGAAGTGTCCGGTGGAGTCCAAGGGTGGACTCGAGTCGAAAAGTACCTGAAAGCAGAGGGGACAGAGTCTGGGTCACTCAGCAGTGACCAGGGTGGAACCAGGACGGAACCAGGCAATGTCGGGCGCAATCAGGTGGTCGTCGAGGAGCTTCTCTCCGCTGTCACGTGGGCTCTGGGGCATCTGCGACGTCCAGGAGCGGGTCACGATCTGTCCCACAAGGGCTCTCACCGTCGGCGCAGTCGGCTTCAAGTTTGGAGCAAACAATACTTGGCAAGAGCAATCCATGGGGAACCGGGAGATTGCTTCTCACTCGAACCAGGAGGGTCAGAGTGGGGGCTCCTTTTCAGGGGAGCTGGTGCAGATCTGGAGCAACCAGATTTGCAGGTCGAATTTCAAAGTTCGTCTGTACAGGGGCCACTAGCCGGCTGGCAAGTGACCGGGCCAACGCGTTGAGCCAAATGGAGCAGAAGGGCCCCACGCAGCACTCGTCGAGTGTGGAGGGCTGAACTTCAGTGCAAGAGTGGCTCAGGGTTGGGGCTTCTCAAACCCCGGTGTACAGCTTCGAGGGTCACTCACGGGCTGCACGGTCAGCGTCTCGTGGTCAATTAAAGATGGCGTGCCCCACGCTTCCGGTCGCCTCCACGGGTCTCTGCTCTGCAGGGACTGTGGATCGGGCTGTTGGAAGGCAGGCAAGCTTGATCTCGTCGATCTCTGTCGCTCGGGTTCCGGCGGGAACTGCGACAAAACAGATGTCGATGGCTGGATGGTGCCTGTTTGCACAGGGTGGTCACTCCTTGACCACAAGGGAGATTCTTCAGTCTTCTACGTTGAGTAGGATGTCGAAGGGTCCAGAGTTTCGTTTCTTATGTTTCATCAGGAAATCTAAAGTGCATTGGCACTGCTCCCAGTCTTATACTAATTTGGGGGGCTGGATTACCTGCTAGGTCCCCTCCTATGGGTGGGACCCAGGAAGTGGGTGGATACACCCCCTTCCTTTGATCCAGGCCGCCCTGGCACGAGGGCTGGAGTGCCCCAGAACTGGTTTGACCGGATTATGCAAGGGGCAGCCTTGTGCGCCCCAAGCAGTGTCTGGTTTCTTTCAAACCTCCCTGCTACAATCCACTATCTCCTGTCTGGAGGGTGGTAACACCCCCCTGCGACAGGAAACCCTTTGTCCAGGCCCCATTTGGCTGAGTTTCGGTCAGCTGCAGGGGGTCAGACTCTTGTCTGTGGCAGAGGCATCCATTTTGTGGATCTAAGGTCCTTTTAGAAATTAACCGCATTTAAGTAAAGTAACATGTCTTACCCCTCTAGAGGGGTGGAATGCTATCCCCGTCGCCAGAACACCTTACACAACATGTTTTGATAAAGCCAAACCAGAGTTGCTATATAACCGCGAGGATTATAAGGCACTTAAGAGTATATGGTATGGCATTATCCTGAAACAGCTTAGGGAGTTGTTCCCGACAGCTGCAGACAGGCTCAGCTCATGCTAGAGCTCCATCTCACATTAAACCACGCACTCTGCCTCCAGGATTGATGAGGCCTTCCATAGGAGTGGCTCACAGGTTTATATGTGTCCAGATATAGGTTTAGATATAGGTATACTATATCTAAGTAAGGGGTGATTACACCACCTTACCCCAGCTGAGTGATCAGCCAGTTGTGTAAATTTAAGAACCAGCCAGGGGTGGCAAAAGATATGCTGCAGCCCCTGGTAGGCCTTGGTGGCTCCTATGCCCTGGGCACCTATAGTGCATTATACAGGGGCTGACAAGGAGTCCATTTTCAATTGTGGTATGTACCTAGGGTACATGGAATCCATTTTACAGAGAGAGCAGATGGCCTGGGGCCCTGATTAGCAGGGAACCAGGTCAACTAAGTCAAAAAACCAGCTAAACACAGGCAACAAATCTGGGGTAACCATAGTCAGGTAGCCACCTTCCTACAGTGTCTAGTGGGGAAGTACCACTTCTAGACATGGCTGTACGTGTGCTGTTATGTTATGTTATGTTGTTATGTTAAGTAGCTTTTATATAGCGTACGGCTACATCCAGCAATTTGGCCGCAACAGGGTCGTCCGCCGTGCCAAGGTGGAAGTTGAAATCACCGGCCACAACACAATGCTGTGTGGTCAGCGCCAGCTCAGAGACGGCTGTCTGCAGATCCTCCAAAAAGGAACCCACCGGGCCTGGTGGTCTATAAACCAACAACCCCTTCAAGGCCTGACCTGGGGACAGTCTGAGCGTGAAGGCGAGCGACTCGGCATTCCCAATGGAGTTCAGGGGAAGCACCGAGCAGGAGACGCTCTTTTTCACCACAACCGCCACTCCCCCTCCCCTGCCCTTAACTCTGTCCTGCCGGAAGATATTGTACGCAGGAGGAATGGCTGAGAAGACGTCCGGATTGGAAGCCTCTCCCAGCCAAGTTTCGGTCAGTAGCAAGCACAGGGGATTTTCCCTGACCAGAAGATCGTAAATGTGCAGGGCGTGGCGCCCTACCGACCTCGTGTTCAGCAGCAGGCAAAGATGCTTCACGCCAGCTGTTGCCGGGTGAGGAACCGTAGCACAAATCCAGGAAGGCGTCCAACCACAGCCCGGACAGCGTCGTTTGCCCCTAAACCGCCCCGGGAAAATGGAGCGGCAAGAGCTAGAATGGCCCCGCATGTCCCGCAATGACGCAGAGGAATAGCAAATCATCTCAGCCAGAGTATTGCCGGACCGGGGTCCCCCACCGCCCCGACGCCTCCGGGACGCTGACGGGCGCAGACGGGCAGGACTCCGGCACGACTCAGGCTAAGCGAGGGCGTCCACCTGCGCGTCACGCTGCGCGTGAGGGAGCGACTTTAAGTAGGCGCTCCAATCAAGCCTGAGCGTGCGAGTCCGCTCCAAGATGGCGGCCGCCGCTGGCTGAAGTAGCCCAAACAAAGATGGCGCCCAAAATGACCCCCAGGACCCGGACCCACCAAAGTGGTGGTGCTTGGCAGGCAGAAAATGCCGTTTTTAAGGTGCAGGTAAGGGGAGAAGGGGGCGCTGGCAGCAAGCAGGCAGGCTAAAATCAGGGAAGAATGAAACAGAAAAACGAACCCAAATGCAAAACAGGATGTTTTAAAAAGTACTCGGCGCTAGTAGCAGCGCGAGCGCGGCGAAGTGGTAGATGGTCTAACCAGCACCATGCTAGAGCCTGCCTTAAGTAGGCGCTCCAATCAAGCCTGAGCGTGCGAGTCCGCTCCAAGATGGCGGCCGCCGCTGGCTGAAGTAGCCCAAACAAAGATGGCGCCCAAAATGACCCCCAGGACCCGGACCCACCAAAGTGGTGGTGCTTGGCAGGCAGAAAATGCCGTTTTTAAGGTGCAGGTAAGGGGAGAAGGGGGCGCTGGCAGCAAGCAGGCAGGCTAAAATCAGGGAAGAATGAAACAGAAAAACGAACCCAAATGCAAAACAGGAAGTTTTAAAAAGTACTCGGCGCTAGTAGCAGCGCGAGCGCGGCGAAGTGGTAGATGGTCTAACCAGCACCACGCTAGAGCCCGCCTTAAGTAGGCGCTCCAATCAAGCCTGAGCGTGCGAGTCCGCTCCAAGATGGCGGCCGCCGCTGGCTGAAGTAGCCCAAACAAATATGGCGCCCAAAATGACCCCCAGGACCCGGACCCACCAAAGTGGTGGTGCTTGGCAGGCAGAAAATGCCGTTTTTAAGGTGCAGGTAAGGGGAGAAGGGGGCGCTGGCAGCAAGCAGGCAGGCTAAAATCAGGGAAGAATGAAACAGAAAAACGAACCCAAATGCAAAACAGGAAGTTTTAAAAAGTACTCGGCGCTAGTAGCAGCGCGAGCGCGGCGAAGTGGTAGATGGTCTAACCAGCACCACGCTAGAGCCCGCCTTCAGTAGGCGCTCCAATCAAGCCTGAGCGTGCGAGTCCGCTCCAAGATGGCGGCCGCCGCTGGCTGAAGTAGCCCAAACAAAGATGGCGCCCAAAATGACCCCCAGGACCCGGACCCACCAAAGTGGTGGTGCTTGGCAGGCAGAAAATGCCGTTTTTAAGGTGCAGGTAAGGGGAGAAGGGGGCGCTGGCAGCAAGCAGGCAGGCTAAAATCAGAGAAGAATGAAACAGAAAAACGAACCCTGGTGTGTGATTGGCTGGAGTTGGCTGGGATACCAGGATCCAGGATGTCTGGATGGGTCTGCCCAGTGGTGAGTGCTCAGATCAGCATGCTGATGTGAGGGGAGGGCTGCACCTGGTTCCTGATGGGGCTGGGCTTTCCCCACACAATGCTGGCCCCGCCCCCTGTGGTGCGTCTAACGACCCTAGCCCTGCCAGTGAATAGAGTGAGGTGATGAGCACATCAAGGGTGCTCCAAAACCAGCTGTGACTGTTTTCTCCCCCACCCTGCACCTACAGACAAAGGAATGTGGTGCATAAAAATGGGGCTGTGTCGCCACACAAACTGTTCTCTGCCAGGATCCTGCCTGAGGGGGCTGCTGCTGTTGCTGGGGCCAGGAAGACCGCCACTTGGATTATCTCCCTGCCTGGAGACCCAGTGAGCTGGCTCTGGGCCCAGCCTTGCCCCCTGCCTGCTTTAAGGAACTTTGCTGTGCCCCTAGCGCTTGGGAGCGCTGTGCCTGCACCCCTAGCGCTGAGAGCGCTGCGAATCGTCTTTGAGCGCTGGGAGCGCTTTACTTTCCCTTTTCGTGGCTGCCCACGCCACTTTTTGCCGATTTGACAGTCCCCTGGCAGGTGCCCACCCTGCCAAGGACCTTGTGCTTTACCCTGTCACGAGCGCTTTGGGAGCGCTTTATTGAGCTTAAGGCCGGTGCCCACCCGGCATTGCCCTGTGAAGTTTTCCCCGTCGCCGCCCGGCCGTACAGGAAGTCAGGCAGGCCGTGACCTCATTCCCCAGGCCGCGCTCTGATTGGCTGCCAGCCCGGGACAGGAAGGAGGGAGCCGGAAGCTACCGGGAGCCGACCCTGGGATCCGGTGCACTCACCCAGGAGAGAGAGAAGCCTTCTGTCCAGCAGCGGGGCAACCGTGGTGTGGGGAGAGCCCCGCAGCTGCCGAGGAAGAGAAGGAGCCTGGAGACCCTGGGAGCGCCCACCAGAAACCGGGTAAGTGGGGCTCGGTGTTCCCGTCTAGGGAGGAGGGCGTCGGGGCACATTGCCGGCGCCCGCCCTCCCCTCCAGTACCAGGGCTTTGTTGTCAAAGAGCCTGAGAGGCCCCGGGGGGGCCTCCCTGCAGATTTGAGCCCCGGGCGGGCTCCTACGTTACTGGGGCATTTCTTCAGGGCCGCGAGAGGCTCTGGGTGGCATCATTTCCTTTCGAGTCCCCCGAAGAGGGACTCCAACGCCCAGAGCCATTTGTTCTCTTGAGTCCCGGAGGGACTCCAATGGCCGTATTTTGTGTATGAGCCTGAAAGGCTCAAGGGGGCATTTTGATTTACTGAGAGCCCACGAGGGGCTCAGGCGCCACAACTATCTTTGAGAGCCCAGAGATTCTCAGGGGCCATTTGTTTATTCAGAGCCCAGCGAGGCTCCAAAAAGGGGACAGTCATTTCTACAGAGCCTGTGACACTCAGTAACACCAGCAAGTAGCAAACACAGTAAAACATTTTGGCCTGTATCTTTCCGCCGTCTTTGTAAGCCTGTGACACTGTGAGTTTCAGGAATTCCACAAGCAGCACTATAGGTGGACTCACTACTAGTACATACATAGTCAGATAGTACTAAAAAATGCCTTTTTACTTTTTTCTCTTGTTTTGCAAAAGAAATTACTGGTACGTGAACTTGTGGTAGCCGCCATAATGGCAGCTCACTCAGCTTTAACCCAAGAAATACAGACAGAGGCAATGATGATGCAGACTCGCAGTACTTTAAGCAGTACATGCAGGTGGGAATAGGAATGTCTTACTTTTCTATAGGGGTGGCACTGCCACTGGCCATACTTCATCCACTCAGCGTCTGCGCTACTACATCATACACCTCTGCTATCGACGAGGAGGATAAAGAAGATAACATCCAGGCTTACAAAGTACGTCTATGATTCTTCTTAATGTCTCAAATGTACCAAAATTTCTTTTTGTTAACAACCAACTTACACCCTTTTCATTATATTTTGGAAACCGCTGTATTCTTTCTTATGTTGAATTGCATTCAACAAAACCATTTTTTACAGTCATAAATAAATATTAAGACTCGCTCGTCCTTCGTTTCACTCTTCTTTAGCTTTTCGTTCTTCACATCCCTAAACTACATCTGATCTGATATGACTTGGCTTTAAAATAAAAATTGGCCAGCTGAGTTCAAGTGAAATAGAGGGGACCATTGGTTACCAGAGAAGTACAGCCACTAATGCTATTACAAGTCAAGGTTGACTGTCTTCTCCGTGATAGCCCAAAAAGTAGTTATAAATTAGTAAATGTTCTTGACAGTACAGTGTACTTATACTAGTGTACTGTGTACTACTGTACAGTACATCATACACTCCTTTACGAGCCTACTCAAAAAAAATATAATAAGTAAGTAGTATAATAACTTACCACCATCCGCCGCCGCTGAGCCTTCCCCCCCAGCTCCTCCTGTTGGCACCGCCGCATCCAGAGTGGACCCCTCCGCACTGCTGGCCCCAGCACGGATGGTCATCTGTGCCGCATCAGATGTTGTGACGTCTAGGAAAAACATGTCATATTTTGAGATGCCATACACAACCCCCTATTTTGTCTCGTAATGGAAGGAAATGTTACATAACACATTTTGTATTACTGGGATTGAAAAAATGTTACGGTTTTGGGGAGGGTGTTAACCTTTTAGATGCTTATTCCATTAAATGCTACACTTCTTCTTTTGACAACTGATTAATGCTTGCTTAACGTGCACCATTTTTCTCATTACAGAAAGAAGATTCCATTGCCCTTCAGCCAGACGATTCACCAACTACTACTGAGTCACCACCAGCAGTACTTAAGTACTTTAAAGAAGGTGGGGGCTCACACACAGTTATTCTACTAATTTCCTGTGTCTGTTAGTGTTAACTATTTTTAAGTTTGAGTCATACTAATTTCATTCATGGGAATGTTGTTTAAAGTAAACTTTAACGTCATCTTCATCCATAAGAATACTACGCTATTAAAAATAAAGAAATAATGTTTTCATTTCTCAATTGAAAATAAAAATTAAAAACTAACAAACACTGTGTGGTTTTTGTTCACAAGTGAGTGAGCGGAATGGTTTGAACTACTGCACTTGGCAGTCATGTTTCAGTAACTCAGATAGGCCAGGACTCGGAGGTAGTCTCTCTTCTTCTGTTCTTCTGGGTCGTAAAATCATTGGTCAGACATTCTAGATAGTCGGTCAGGGGAATGGGGGTTCAACTTCTGTTCGGACTGAGGTATGTCGAAAGTCGAACTGCACCTATCATCAACAATGTCCTATTTATCTTGTTCATACTTCTTTGTGTGAAGAATAGTCCCTGAAACAGTAGCGGTATGGGATGTGCTCCTCTCAAATCAAAAAGGCAACTGCTACCTTTTACTTGGTGTAAACAATGACATTTTGTTGTTGGAAATTGTCAAAGCACTTACATTAAGAAGACTGGAATAGACAGCAAGGGCAACCCAGAGGACTGCACTCAGTGCCTAGAGCTATTGCTGTATCAGAGTTTTGTTTCACACCGTTTGCCGAATGGACAAGCTTAGCTACCTACACAGACCGACTCATAATTGTAAATAGTAGTAGCACAGAGAGTGATGGTAGAGGCAGGATAAGAATGTAGAAAGTAGTCCACATTAGAAGAAGATCAAAGACTATTTTGTAAAACATAGAATTATTAGGAACCAGTTTGTAATGAATAGGAGCTGTAAAAGTTAGGGAAGTATAAGTATTAATATAACAATAGAACAACTTACTGGGGCCAGCAGAAGAGCCTGCAAGGGACTGCTCCTGTTCACCTTCTGCCACCGGAGTCTCTGTCGCCGTCGCCTTGCCCCTGGCAGGTCCTGGTGATCATGAAATAATGAAACACAACATGGATGATTGTTTTTTGGGAAATATTTGATTTCTTTGTACTCAATCTAAAATTATGTCAGGGAAACAAATTGCATCTGATCTGGTCAAGTCCCCCATTCACACCTTCATTCATACTACCGTGCTTCCCATTAGACTCACAGACATTCCGCACCCCGCTCCAGATAGGGGCGGTGCCAGAGTTCTTGGAGCGAAAGGCAAAATTCAATTTGCCTGCAAAGAGAACCCCAGGAATTGCTATTAAAAGTTGTTTACTGCAACTACACGGAACCTCATAAGGCCTTCCCACACCTTATGGAAAGCTCCGTCCCCCCCCACCTCAAAGTGCATCTCTCTGGTGGTCTGCGAGGTGCTGCCTGTTTTCTCCCACTGAACAACCAAACAACACATGGCAGAGGCCTTGAGAGGCAGAACTGCCGCGGCCATCCTGTGAGTCTGATGTTAGCTCAGTGCCCCCAAGTCCCCCATTCACACCTTCATTCATACTACCGTGCTTCCCATTAGACCCACAGACATTCCGCACCCAGCTCCAGATAGGGGCGGTGCCAAAGTTCCTGGCGCTCAAGGCAAAATTCAATTCACCTGCAAAGAGAACCCCAGGAATTGCTATTAAAAGCTGTTTACTGCAACGACAAGGAACCTCATAAGCCCTTACCACACCTTATGGAAGGCTCCGCCCCCACCTCAAAGTGCATCTCTCTGGCGGTCTGCGAGGTGCTGCCTGTTTTCTCCCACTGAACGACCAAACAACACATGGCAGAGGCCACGAGAAGCAAAACTGCCGCGGCCATCCTGTGAGTCTGATGTTAGCTCGGTGCCCCCAAGTCCCCCATTCACCCCTCTTTCACACCATTCATAGCCCAGTCCACAGACTGCACACACACTGCAGGCATCCCCGACTATGCCTCTATATATAGCAAAGAGGTGAATGATGTCATAAAGCCTGCGAGACCCAGGGGTGTGATGTAGTACATGATGTCACAAACCTGCCAGGGTCAGGGGTGTGGTGTAGGAGATGACATCACAACCGATTGATGGGAAATGCTGATAACACTCAAGGCTGCCTTTGGGGACCAGTGATACATTATGTTGGTAGATATAGGTCCATCTTTCGCATAACATCACGGAAGCAGAAGATTGAGCGAAGGAAGTCAGTTACAATAATCTTATTATTAAGGTTTCCTGTTTTCTCTTTATTGCATACATGTTAACAGAATCTGTAAAATCGATGGTGAGATGGGCCTAGTGTACTGCACAGGAATGCACAGCTTGTCATTCTGTTTCTTCCTATCTGCTCTGCCCATTTCACAGGTGTGATTCAGGTATTCAAATGGCAGGGTGGCATCTAAGGGTTAGAAGACACCTTACATCAGTCTTCTGCACTGACTAGCAGAGCCTGGCAGCGGTCTTATGGCTGGGCTCTGAGTCTTCGTCTGTGTTAGCCTGTCTGCTGGCCTGGCCTCCCATAGACTCCTTCTTGTGTAACTATGCACGGCTTCAAGAGCATTGCACACACACATGCATTCAATAGAAGGTAGTTCTGGATACCCTGGGGGGTCAAGGTGCACAAGGAATATGTAGTCTTGGGATGTACTGTTTTCTACTCCCAAAATCAAGATACCACACAAAGCTGCTGGCTGCTTCAACCTTAAAAAAATGAATGTTTTGTGCAAGAGGCATTCCAAATGTAGAATTTGCATTCCATACATAGTTCGAACGTTCCAAATTAGAAGCGCTGTTCCAATCTACATTCTAAAGGAATTCTTTCAATTCCAAATTAGAACTCTCATTCCAAACTTAGAACATCCTTTACAAAATAGAACTGTCAATCTTAGAACTCAAATGTTATTTGAGCAAAAAGCCTGGACATTACATCATGCCTTCATTGTGACACCAAAAACACCTTCATTACAAGTTTGTAAATTCGATTTTGCGCAGAAACTGGAGTTTCTGATCTAAGGGGTGTTGCAAAAAGAGTAACAGTACTGCACTTTGTGGGTTTCTCATGGACACATTTGGTCAGGTAAAACTTTATGGAACTTGTCCATGGAAAACAGCTCTGTGCTTGGGAAAAACCCAACAAAATCTGGGCAGAAAGGTGGACATCAGCTATAATTCTCCCGTGCTGAGAGGAAAGTGCCTAGCATTGCAATATTCTGCATCGTAGAATGTTTAAACACTACAGTATCGTCGATTGAAGTTATGAAATTTCTGATGCGGTATCGGCACAGCACTGGTCATTATGAGATCAGCGACATGGTGCGAGAGCACCGCTGTCACATGAGTGTTCGTGCACATTATAGCATTAGCCAGTCAATGAACCAGCACACAATCACAATGTTCTCCCAGTCAACTGCTCCACCCAAGAAGAGGATGGACAGATCCAGGGCCATTAACTGATCCATAGGAGAGGCAAGGGAGAATGGGATGCTACCTGGGGGACAGAATGATATAGGGACTGTGGGTACCATCTCAAATATTAGCCCTCTTTTTCAAATTTCTTCACATGTATATACCATTTAAAGAAAACGATTTTACATGTTTCTTTTTTATGTTAATGCACTTTATTAATCTGGTATTTTAATTTAATTTTCAAAATAGTCACAATTCCCATGAGTAGGGGTTGTAGACAACAGGTTAAGAACTGTTGTTTCAGACTGAAGTATTTGAGAAAAGAACATAAAGGAAATGAACGTTTGCTAATTATCAGAGTAGAAATTAGAGTTGTAGAAGGCTGGACCAGAAAACCAACACATGATGGAGGCGCAAGTTAGAGTAATCTTCGGGCAGACCCAATTCTCTTATTCATCACAGCAACCATCGCAGAGCGCTCTTCACTTGAGAAAAATTGCAACATTTCCCACAATTATCAGATTTTTTCCAAAGTGCAAGTAAGTTGGTTCAGGCTTTAGGTTTGGAGAATTGGCATTTATCAAAATGGAAATGTCATTTCTAGAGAAGGGGTATAACTGGCAAAGTAATGTGAACGTGGAGAAGTGTGGCTCAGGTGTTAGAGGCGGCAGACCCGGAAGCTGAGATCGGTCCTGGACCAGGGTTCAATTCCCCGCCTCGGCGGGTCTTGGGCTAAAAATTCCACGGACTCGACAATTCTCGCCCCGGTGCCTCCTCGACTCACGGGTTCACACTCTGCGACTCTGGGCAACAGCTTGCTTAATCTCCACAACGGCCCCTCGCGGCGGGATGCCTGACTTTCACCTTGTGGATACCCTGCTATCTCACAGGGGAATATCAGGAAGGGTTCCCTAAGCAAGCGCCGGGAAACCCACTGCGGGTAGCTGTGCGCTATATAAGCTCAACTACATTTACATTTACAATGATAAAAGAGAAATCTGTCTCTGTAGAATGACTAGTCCTTTCCTAGCATTTTTTATTCATCCAGTGGTCTTGCTTTAGATAGTGCTTTATGATGCTGCACGCCTTTGTGCGGAGCGAAATATGGTATTACAGAAGGAGCCAGAGACACTTGTGTAGCCCCTTTAATATGAATTGTGCTGGTGCGTGTCTTCTGCTGGTGCAGTCACTAGCAGGTATCCCCTCATTTGAACTGCATGTGACCCATGAAATTGAAGGAACCTATTGCATGTACTCCAAGGGATATTACAAAGGTGGGAGCAAGGACAGATAAGCCATTGGTAGGTGCAGTGATAGGACAACACACATTAGGTGAGGTACAATCAGTTTGCCCCCCTGAGGCACAACTTTGGAAAGAGGTACAGAGTCGTCAAACACCCCAATTACCCTGTGCAGTAGGGTGTAATCTGAATCCCTGCTCCTCTATTTGTTGAAACCCTAAGGATTTTTAGACGAAAATCCATATGCCCATGATAGGTTCTCACAGAGGGCAATAATCCTGCTAATAAGAAGATTTGCAGGAGTATAGAATGGAAACTTACATGAAGGAACTCTGAGAAAAACTGTAGAAATCAACAAAAAATGGGGATCTTCCTGGGGGCGAAGACAAAAGCACAAAGACTGAAAAGATGCATAGGGGCAGGCAGGAGCAAAACCAGAGAGAACATGTTGAAAAAGGGCAACAATAAAGAAGAACAATCAATACAGTTACCAAATATTTTGAATAGAAACCAAACAATCAATGCAAAGAGAATAGGCCTGGCTTTCAAGTGGTTAATATTTTGATGATTGTAATCGTGGTTGGTAACGGTGATGTTGGTGGAGATGGTAACAGGAGAAGTAATGGTTGTGGGTGTAGTACAAATGATAGCGGCATTGGTGGTGGTAACAATTCACACCCGAGTCCTGAGACAACCACTAAAAGAAGCCTCCCAGGGGCCGTGGCGAAGACGGAAATGGAGTGTGACATGTTTTGTCTCTGCTCTGGATCCCCGTGGGCCTTTCATGCAGTATTGAAGCACCGGGACCTGCTTGTTTGTGCAGTTCCCCATGGGCATCTTCCTGGACACCTCCATAGGCGGGGCAGCTCTGTGGGCCAGACGAGAGGGGATCCCCCGTGGGTGATCGCGGATCCTGGAAGCTGGTGGGTTTATCAAGGTCTGCCATCTTGCGGGAGCGACTGGGCTGTGCGAGACACCTCAGGCCCTGCTGGGAGTGATTGCCTGATCATCAGGGCTCATCCGACATGGCTACGCCATGTGGGGGATGGGCGGATACAGACCTGCATGGAATTGGGTGCCCCTGGTCTCTGTTTGATCCCGGGGGCGTGCCTGTGGGTGGCTTGGACCTGCAGCATAAAACCCAGTGGAAAGTGTGAGGCATCAATTGCTGACCACCCCAACAGTGAGTAGCTGTGCCGACACAGAGGGTGCTGGTAAATGCCAACATCAAGGCCCTGACATAGGGTTACGTCTGCAAGCCCTGAGAGGAGAGAAGCAGTTGCTGCCCACCCGCATGTTGCAACAACAGTGCTTGCTGGCCCGTGAAACTGTGACAGGCCTGTGGGCAACTCTGGGACCTGTAAACTTCTGAGGCCCCCCCTCTTAATTCTTGTGGTCTGTGTCACGTTTTGCATTGGCCCCCTGTAGCAACTGGAAAGCATCTCACCTAGTGCCAAGAATCAGCATCCCCAGCCCCACCTGCACGGGACCTCCCACGTTAGGGCCCCTGGAGGTCGCCTCTTCCAGCCTTGAACTGGTCCTCACCTGCCTCCGATGCTGGGAGGACTGCTGGTAACAAGACTCCTTCAGTGTGTGTAGAGTCGCACCTTGAGGTTGAGGAGCCGGCGCAATACCTGGACTGTTGCTTGAACTGCAATTCCCTCCGTCCTTCCACCCAAACCACCTTCAACACCCGCGTGCACCTGGGAGACACCTGGCGTCTGCTCTTGTGACCATTGAGAAACACCCTTGAAGAAGCAGGTTGTAGAAAATCACCTGAGTTTGCCCTTATAATAAGACATCCCTGACACCTCTAGTGGGATCTGTGCGCTTACACGCCGATCTTTGCTGGAGATGTTGGGGACTGTTGGACCTCTGTTATTTGTTTTCTCTGTTTGTTTCCTACTTTCTTAGGTCACATGCGCACTGCTGAGCCTATGTTCAGTTCTCTAATGGTCTGAATTATACACAACCACACTTCGGCTCGTGATTCACTCCTTGATTCCCTGTCCCGCTCCCTCCGCCCACAGACACAATGTTCACGAGACCAGCAGCATCTTGGTTATTAAACCCTTGGAATATGGCATTCCCTTGCCTGTGCCACCTTGCCCTACCCCTGTCAAGCCATAACAGGGGCCCACCTTCTGTTCTAGTGGCTGTGGGCACTGACCCCTGCCTTGGGGACAGTCCCACACAATAAACTGCTCTCCCGAAACATTTGCGCCTTAAAGTCGCCTAACAAATGTAAGCAGGTTTGGCGATACCTCCTGAGACATGATCTGGACATCATCCTTCTCCAAGAGACACATCTCCTGAGGGAAGACAATCACCAAATGTCACACCCAAAATATCTCCTTTGTTACTGGGCACATGCCCCTACTGAAACGCTGGGAGTGGTGAGTGGACACACTGTGCAAGGGGTGATCCAGCTCCACAACCTTCAAGGGTGTCAAGGATAAGGAAGGACGCCTTTTAAAGTTGAGTATCTTAAGGGGCACACGCCCTCTCACCCTGCCTAACATTTACTCCCCCAATCAAATGTTTAACATTTACATTAGGAGCATCGTTTGGGATCAACAAGCAGAAGTGGTGGGTGATGGTATAGTGGAAGGAGACTTATCTTGGTCTGTAGCTTGGTCTGTAGCATGGCTTCATATCATGGCACCGTCACAAAGTCAGCTAAGCTGAAGCGTGGCATAGCAGATCTGGTGTTAGTAGACGCTTGGTGTTATAGATATCCTGTCTTGCAAGATTACTCATTTTACTCTCATGTACATGCCCCCTACTCCCCTATTGATTATGTCTTTCATACATACTCCTTACTCCGGGATCTCGATACCGCAACCATCTCGTACATCTCAATCTCAGATTATGGTCAAGTGGAGCTGGTATGGATAGTGGCTCGAGCTCCCATAGGTGACCGTCATAAGGGAGCTTCCCCCGCATCTACTTACTGACCCGGTAGACACAGAAAAGATCCAAAAAGGGATTATAAAGTCTTTTGATCTCAATGCCCTCCTGGACACACTGCATCAGATGCTTTGGAGCATGTACAAGGCTCCCATTAGGAGGGTTATTTCTTCTATTACCAAAGCCAGAGTGAGGGAGGCCGGACTGGTAGAAATGGACATATCAGCAGACGTTAAGGCCCTTGAGATGCTTGAGCAAATCACCCTCACCAGACACATCAAAGGACAACTTGCAATCCTGTGGGGACAGTTGAGAGTGCATAGGACCAACAAGGCTGAACGCTCTCCACTGGCCTTAAAACAGAAGTATTATTAGGGGAAGAGCAAGGTTTGCTCATTTCTAGCCCGCAAACTATACCATCAACAAGCCAAGACCCATATTTCTAAAATCCAGACAGGGGATGCTCCCTGGGCAACCACTGAGAGAGCTAAGTGTTGGACTTGGCCTTTCCCCCCCAAATGTTTCGCTTTTCCCCCCCTAATTTGAAATGTCTCCCCCATGGGATTAAACCTGTATATGCCATGAGTGGTGTGAGACCCCTTGTTAAAAATGTAATGTCAAGTAATGGTGTGAGCACTTGTAAATTTCCCCATTTTAGAAATGCACCTGACTAACTGTACTGTATGTAAGATGGATGCCATGGCCATGGGTTGTTTTGCCACTGTACTGCCATAGGTCAGCGGTCTAGTTATTATTACCCAGCTACCCCTAGCTTTTGGAGGGAAAGCCTGGCACCCAGGGTGCTCACCCCCTCCCCTTGAGCCAGTTTAGGCCAGTTTTGCCAACATTCTAGAAGGTTCTGGCACTGTCTGGGAGGAGGGTATAAGTAAGGGGGATGTGCCACCAGAGAGTCAGGCAGAGCTTGGACAAGAAAGAGAGGGGACCTGCTGCGAGGTGCTAACGCCACATGGGCCTGTGAGCTGGGCCCTGTACCCCTAAAACACCCCTACTCTGCTGTCCCTTGGGCCCCTGAATTAGGAGGGCCCACCCAGGTCCCTGACACTGTGGGGACCGGGAATTACGCCAGCGCTGCGAGGAAGAAGCGCCCAGGAGGTGAGGAGTGGGACTGTCTACCCCCCTTAGTAAGTTGTGGTCCCTGTGGAAGCGCTGGACTGGGAGGAGCTGCCCGGGGAGAATTGTGCCCCAGAGGAACTGTGTCTTGCTGACCTGCCTCAGAAAATTGCCCCTGGACTGCCTACTAAGCGCTGGGGCTGGGTGGCCTGAAGGAACTGTGAAGGGAAAGAGCGCTGGAGGAGCCTACCCTCGTTGCGGCGCGCTTGCTGCATTATTAATAATTAATAAAAGGGAGCCTACCCCTTATTGTGGCCGTCCTCACGCCGCAGCCCGAGGAGTTTTGGCACTGCCTTGCGCCGGTGGGATATCGCCGAAAATCACTGCCGCGGGCCGGCGCTGTAAGGGAGGGACCCCCGCTGTGGTGAGCCTCGTTGCGGCGGCCCCCGGTGCCAGGAGAGGGCCACCGAGGTGAAGAGAGGGCCGCGCTAGGCCCTGAGGCCGTCAGGGCCCGCGTCACGTGACGGGGGCGACCGGCCACATCATCGGCCCGCCCCCCCGCCAACGCTGCACACTGATTGGCCCGCGCGGCCGTGCCCCCGGAAAGGGAGCACAGGGATTGGCTGCCGGCCGGGCAGCCAGTGAAGGACAGGCCGACCCTAAGCCCCGGGTCCCCGTGAGGAAGGGGGGACCCGGGTGAAGCACCAGTGCGGGCCCCCGTGGTCGAGGGGGAGCCCCGCCGAGAGAACGACCGGAGTGGGAGCCGACCCCGCCGGTCTGTGCCCCAAGAGAAGCGCGGCTGGCCATCTGGAGGGAGCCCTCGGTTGTGAGGAGAGCTCCGTGTGGAGAGTGCTGCGCGGCGGGCCGGCCTCGAGGCATATTGCTGGTGCCTCCCCCCGCCGCATTGAAGCCCCGGGTCCCCGTGAGGCAGAGGGGCCTGGGAGAAGCAGGAAGAACCCGCTGGGAGGGGCGCGAGTGAAGCGCGGTGCAGCAGGGGCCTCGAGGCACATTGTCGGTGCCTGCCCCTACTGCCAAGGAGCCCCTGGACAGCCCGGTGAGTGCGGGCGACAATATACAGTGTGGAGGGTGGAGAGGGCCACGGGACACAGGGTCGGTGTCCGCCCCATCCCCTCTGTTGACTGAGTGGGGCCCAAGTGCCCAGAAACCGGGTAAAGGCTCCTAGCGACTGCTGCCTCAGAATCCCAGGATACCAGTAAGGCCTACTGAACTGCCTACAGAAGCCCCTGCTCATCCTAGAAGTCACAGGGGAACGGTTTGATATGCATAGCCAAGTGGGATGCTCATTGACATGCACATTTTTGCCTGCTGCCTGATTTTCCTGGAAGGACTTAGGCCTGACATCCCAGTTATATGTGTATGCCAGAGGAGGGTTTGCCCTAGGTTGAGGTTCTTAGGCCTGGAAGTTAATGCCCCTGTTAGTGGTGGGCATCCCCAGGCGCTATGCTGATGAGGCTGACTGCCCCCCTCTAAGGAAGTGTTGCTTGCCCGAGGAGATATTCAGGGGTGCTCATGGAAAATGTGATACAGGCCTGGTGCATATGTTATTGATGTCAATGTACTGCCTGATATTTGTGTTGCAGGTTGGGGGGCTAAGGAGTCATGTTCCCCAGGTTACCTTTGATGCCTAGCGCGCATATCTAAGGTTTGATTGAATACCAGGCCCCTGCCTGATGTTAATGCAGCGTTTGTTCTCCTAATGAGATGTTACAGGAATGCTAAAGGATTAGGATGGCACGAGGTTATCTGATTTTCACTAAAGTGTTTAGGCCTGCCTAAAGGAACCTGCTGACTTACGGCCTACAGTTATATGAGGTTACTGATGCCAATGCATATTAATGCTTCCCGCCTGATGTTTGATATCCCCATGCTGATTTATTGCAGGTGTTCCTGTATGTTGGGATTTACTGTGATGCCCTGAAGTTTCCCTTACAGGGGTTGTGGTGGAGTGATAATGCAGGTTATGTGTACTCATACTAATGGTATTTTGCATTACAGTCTATTCCTAAGGATGAGAGCCTGAGTTGGCCCCGCCATATTGGCCCCAGGTTCAATGTTAATTGATTCTTCTTTATTTCAGATGGACTTACAGACTCAGCCCCTACTTTCCATGTAAATAATCCCCCTTTTTAAAAAAAAATCTTTTTATTGAATTCAAATAACAAGAAACATAGAAATAAAACAAAAGCAAGGCAGTACAATACAAATATGTCACTTCGTTGCTGGGGGGGGGTACATACACAAATCAAATGTCAGAAGTATTCGATGAGATTGGGGGGGGGGGGGAGGAGACCAGAAGCAAACAAAATATCTAAACACCTGCGGAGGAAACATCAGGTTGGGAGGATGACAGGTCAGTATTCAGGTCCGGAAGGGGGGGAGTACATATATTACCACAATATGTGTTCCATTGAGTCCAAGTTTTCCCCCATTTGCGGGGCGTGCCACGGGAAACATAAACAGTCTTTTCTCTAAACATGCACCAGTCCATGTTTTGTTGCCACACCAGAACTGTTGGAGGCCTCTGGGCGCCCCATAACTGGGCAATGTCTCTCTTGGCAATCATATTACCCAAGGTCACCCATCGAAGCTGCGCCTGCTCATAATCATTCGGCTCCCAGACATTCAACAGACACCTCCGCGCCTCAGGCATTGATTGCACACCCGTGACCTCACTCATAACTTCATGCACGCGAGTCCAATAGCGTAACACAGCAGGACATTCCCAAATAATATGGAGAAACGTGCCCACCATACCACAGCCACGCCTGCACAATCCATCCGCTGAGAATCCCATGCGTACCAGACGAGGACCACGTATACCCTATGAAGAATTTTGAGCTGGACAAACCGGAGGCGTGCCGGGATAGCCACCTCCTTCGGGGAAAAGATCGCAGCCTGCCAGTCTTCGTCATAGAGTTCCAGACCATCACTAGTCCATAACTCTCGAAGGTTATCCAATAGGTCAAGTCTGGTATTAATTAACTTTTTATATATGAGCGAGATCGTGCTATCAGGGACGTGCCCATCCAGTATCCGATCTTCAAGCGGGGACGCCTCCGGAATATCCGAGCCCAGGGGAAAAACAGACAGAACCGCATTTCGGATTTGCGCATACCGAAAGGATTCTCTATCATTCAGGTCGTACTCAACTTTCAGCTCCTCAAATGTCTTGACTCTACCCTTGATCCATACATCATTAACCCTGCTGATACCGATCTCGTCCCACCTATCAAAACCCTTCGACATCCAGAGGGAGCCAAGTTTTTCCGACGCATAAAGCGGAGTAGCACGGGTCAGCTTGTCAGCCCATCCCATAGCCGCTGTAGCACAATACCACACCTGCACCGCTGTCTTAGTGGGGCCCGTGAGAGATCGGCCGGCAGATTTTGCGTATAGAGCCCTGTTGTAATCTCTACCGGGCAGTAGCCATTTATCCATCTCAAAGGCCGGGTTCGGCGGAGGAGCGTAAGTGCCGTGGTTGATAGCCCCCAGCTGAGAGGCCCAATAGTAGCGACGAATGTCCGGGAGGGCGATGCCCCCGTCGTACCAAGGGAGCGTCAGCTTCGAAAGGGCAATACGAGAACGGCCCCCCCATATCAATTGTCTCTGTAGACTTTCAATCTCCCGAAAGTAACTGGCTGGTATAATGTCAAGTGTGTTTTGAAGCGCATAAAGAAACCGTGGGAGCGACATCATCTTAAATAGCGCTGCTCTTCCCAGAGGCGAGTGAGGGAGCCTACCCCACGCAGTCACATCAGCACGGAGGCGCTGAAGAGGGAGCAGCAAATTGCGTTCATAACAAAGCACAGGGTCCAATGTGATAAAGATTCCCAGGTAGTTGAATCCCTCCAGCTCCACCGAGATAGGACAGTCACGAGGCAGGAGAGGAGCCTCGCCGGAGAGGACATAGACGCAAGAGTTCGACCAGTTGATGACAAGACCGGAGTTTTTACGGAAAGAAGTCAAAACGTCAAAAAGGATGATCAACGACTTCCGAGGCGACGTAAGGTACAAGAGCTGATCGTCTGCGTATAGTGATATACGATCTTCAAACTCCGGAGACCATCTAATGCCCTTCAGAGATGGCTCCCATCTCAGCCAGGCCGCCAGCGGCTCCAAAGCAAGGGCAAACAAGAGAGGGGACAAAGGGCAGCCCTGGCGCGTTCCCCTACCAAGAGCGAAGGAGGTCGGGACACGCCCGTAAATAATCCCCCTTGATACACTTGGCTCTGGTGCCAGTTGGCGCCGTGTTACGATGCCACTGGTATGCATTTTTGCTTTGCAGGTTGGAGATACTAAACTTCTTAATTTTCCAACTCAAACTGGTGTCCTGCCTCTTTTGTGGTGTGCCTGGTGTGTTGACTGTGGGTACTGTGTGAGTGCTTCACATGTCCTTCGAAGTTTGGCCTGCCCGCTTGGTTCCATGCTACCCCCTTGGAGATTTGGGTAACCCCATTTCTTACAAAAAGGGGGTGGGGTCGCACACTACTCACACACCGGCGGTATCGCCCCTAAGGACTCTGGTTAATGTAGTTATGTGTTCCGCGATGCATCATCTTTCGATCTTCTGCTGTCTTCGCCATCCCTGGACACGTGTTTCGGGGTATTACCCCTCGTCAGCAGGGATAGGCCGTGTACTGGGGTTGCCGATGGCTGCCAAATATCTGCCAGGTATAGTACCACTCAGGCGCGTAGGTGCGGGATCCCAGGCTCGTCAGCCGGCGGCTCAAGGGAGCTCAAAGTTACAAAAAGGGGGTGGGGTCGCACACTACTCACACACTGGCGGTATCGCCCCTAAGGACTCTGGTTAATGTAGTTATGTGTTCCGCGATGCATCATCTTTCGATCTTCTGCTGTCTTCGCCATCCCTGGACACGTGTTTCGGGGTATTACCCCTCGTCAGCAGGGATAGGCCGTGTACAGGGGTTGCCGATGGCTGCCAAATATCTGCCAGGTATAGTACCACTCAGGCGCGTAGGTGCGGGATCCCAGGCTCGTCAGCCGGCGGCTCAAGGGAGCTTAAAGTTACAAAAAGGGGGTGGGGTCGCACACTACTCACACACCGGCTGTATCGCCCCTAAGGACTCTGGTTAATGTAGTTATGTGTTCCGCGATGGCAACCCCAGTACACGGCCTATCCCTGCTGATGAGGGGTAATACCCCGAAACACGTGTCCAGGGATGGCGAAGACAGCGAAGATAGCAGAAGATCGAAAGATGATGCATCGCGAACACTTTACTACATTGACCAGAGTCCTTAGGGGCGACACCGCCGGTGTGTGAGTAGTGTGCGACCCCACCCCCATTTGTAACTTTAAAGCTCCCTTGAGCAGCAGGCTGACGAGCCTGGGATCCCGCACCTACGCGCCTGAGTGGTACTATACCTGGCAGATATTGGCAGCCATCGGCAACCCCAGTACACGGCCTATCCCTGCTGATAAGGGGTAATACCCCTAAACACGTGTCCAGGGATGGCGAAGACAGCGAAGATAGCAGAAGATCAAAAGATGATGTATCGCGAACACTTTACTACATTGACCAGAGTCCTTAGGGGCGACACCGCCGGTGTGTGAGTAGTGTGCGACCCCACCCCCATTTGTAACTTTAAAGCTCCCTTGAGCAGCGGGCTGACGAGCCTGGGATCCCGCACATACGCGCCCGAGTGGTACTATACCTGGCAGATATTGGCAGCCATCGGCAACCCCAGTACACGGCCTATCCCTGCTGATGAGGGGTAATACCCCGAAACACGTGTCCAGGGATCGCGAAGACAGCGAAGATAGCAGAAGATCGAAAGATGATGCATCACGAACACTTTACTACATTGACCAGAGTCCATAGGGGCGACACCGCCGGTGTGTGAGTAGTGTGCGACCCCACCCCATTTATAACCCCATTTCTTACATACTGTACGAGAGAAAACTCTGGACTTCGACGTTCTGCTCCACAGAAGACTGAAGAAAATCTCCCTTGTGGGCAAGAAGTGTCCACCCTGCAACTGCAGGCACCATCAAGCATCCAGCGGCTTCACTTTGTCGTCTTCCCTCGAGGATCCAGACTTCAGAGCCCAACGAGACATGGATTCCCAGACCTCTCCGACCTCTACCTACATCTGCAGCACAGCTGAGACCCGTGGGTGCGACGAGACTCGTGGGACCGGCCATCTTGAACGAACCTGCACTTCGCTTCCAGCACGACTCCCGAGGTAAACTCGACCAAGTGCTTTGGGGACTGAGAAGCCCCAGCCCCGGGCAGCCCCTGCACCAAAGATCAGCCCTCCAGCATCCACGAGATCTGCGTGGGGCCCTTCTGCTTGTTTGCTGCTCGACGCGTTGTCTGGACACTTGCCGGCTGGCTAGTGGCCTCCTAGATGACGAACCTTTGAATCTTTGCTGCTGGTCTGGTTGCTCCAGACTGGCCCTTGCTCCCTTCCAAAAGAGGGGCACCCCGGACTCTCCTAGTCCGCACCAGACGCCTTCACCACTCAACTCGTGCGTTGCATTTGCCAAGGCCTGTTGACGCCGATTCCGGATCCAACACCGCCGACAGCAAGAGCCTGCGTGGGACAGCTCGTGCTTCCATCCTGGTCATCGAAGACACCTCCTGGTCTACGTGGCTGCAGGGTCAAGCATCCACTCTTCACCTGATCGCGATGATGACATCTGGTTCCTTCCTGGTTCCACTCCAGTCACTGGCTAGTGACTGTGAACATTGTCCCCTCTGCTTTCAGGTCCTCTTCTTCACCGATTCACCCTTTGATCGCCCCGGACATCTTCCTCCTGGTCGCCTGCAGCATCTTTTCTTTCAGGCTCCATTGACTTCAACGCGAGAACCCGACACACTTTGGCACCTATGCACCCGCAGTCCGTGGGTGAGGTAACAAGAGCATTTCGGTGCTCAAGGGTAGTTTAACTGTCCTAGTGCCCAGTTCCACAGTCGTTTTAGTCCTACCTAGTCAGGATTGTCCGTCCTCACCTTTAACTTGAACTGTACTGTCCATAGACGTTGTTTCGCATCTCGCGTGTGAGTTCACACTCTGCACACGCGTTCCGTGGGCCTCCTATTACTTACCTAGAGTTAGTGTAGCGTGGTCCCATCGATCCTACAGCCTCTGGACAGCTCTATTATTTCTATCGACTTTCACATTCCACTTACTTAGTATATGGTTTGTCGTGCCTCTAGGGCACCATTGTAATTTTGTGCAACTTGTCGTATTTTTCTTAAGATATTGTCATGTGCTTAGCCCTCTGACCTCATAAAGAGTTCAGAGGTGGTGTTATTAATAAATATACTGTTTATTTTCATAACAACCTGTGTGGTGTCCTTTCATCTGGTATTCAAGGGGTTATATTGTGGTAAAACAGCTGGCTTCACATGCCAAAAGAGTTTAGCCTAAGACTGCTTTGTCCATGCTACCATTAGGATAGCTGGTCTATAAAGTTGATTTACAACCAATCACCATAAGGGTTGTTTGGACTGATACAAGGTGATCACTAGAACTAGTGAGCATCATATATCAGGCCAACTTCTCACATTGGTGTGCAGCGGTTGGGATTTGAGCTTGCTGTTGTTTTTACCACATATAATCTTGAAATATCATTTGAAAGATCACATAAGGTACTCTAGGTACATATAACAAGCTTAGAAATACTCTGAGTTCTACTGAACCAGCTGTTGTAGTAGAAAGGGCCTAGCACACCCTGACTACAACTCTTAGCAAGGGATCAGTAGGAAAACCCATAGTGTAGGTAGGTGCATCACTTACACCACACTAGAAGCATGTCCACCCATTGAGAGACTTCAGAGACTCCCCTAGTGGTTAGTGACCCTCCACAGGTCCTTTCCATTCCAGATATGCAGCTCTCAGTTTCCAGGAGATGAGACAATTGTGTACCTTCAAGAAATTGAAACAGGGTTCTAACCCTACCACTCCTTTTCTGTTAGGTCTTTTAGAGACATATGATGCCAGAAGGGCTGCTGATACAGACCCCTCTAATCCAGATAGGAGCATGCCGGCCTTAGAAGGTACTCGTGGTGATCCAGACCTCCCTGAAACAGAGAATGTAGATGAGGAGGAGGAGGATGAGGAACCCTCTGGGGATGAGGCATACAAAGGTCCTGTAGTAGTCAGCAGACCAACCAGGGCCAACTTAGACATGCATAGGGAAGGGACTGGTGACCCTAAGCAGGCCTAACTTTGGAGTTAGAAGAGATAGATCTCATTCTAGGGACTCCAACAGATCTGTGCACTCTCATGCATCTGCTCAGAGGAGAATGACTTCCCCTCAGAGGAGAGAGCATGAAGCAAAGATGAGGGAGGCTAATCTGAGGATCCAAAGGGAAGAACTTGCCCTTGCCAAGGAGAAGCTTGCCTTTGCTAGAGAGCAACAGTTGAGTGGGGTAGTCCCCACTGGTGGCAGCAATATCCCTAGGGATAGAGAAAGGGGTTTTGATACTAGAAACCTGAGTAAAATAGTGCCCTCCTCTTGGGTCATTCATGTATTCTCCAGTCCGAGGCGCTGTGACCCTTGCCGCACACGCAAGTCTGAGGGCTTGGGTCATTCATGTATTCTCCAGTCCGAGGCGCTGTGACCCTTGCCCCACATGCAAGTCTGAGGGCTTGGGTCATTCATGTATTCTCCTGTCCGAGGCGCTGTGACCCTTGCCCCACATGCAAGTCTGAGGGCTTGGGTCATTCATGTATTCTCCAGTCCGAGGCGCTGTGACCCTTGCCGCACACGCAAGTCTGAGGGCTGGGTCATTCATGTGTTCTCCAGCCCGAGGCGCTGGGACCCTTGCCGCACACGCAAGTCTGAGGGCTGGGTCATTCTGTGTTCTCCAGTCTGAGGCGCTGGGGCCCTTGCCGCACACGCAAGTCTGAGGGCTGGGTCATTCTGTTGTTCTCCAGCCTGAGGCGCTGTGACCCTTGCCGCACAAGCAAGTCTGAGGGCTGGGTCATTCATGTGTTCTCCAGTCTGAGGCGCTGTGACCCTTGCCGCACACGCAAGTCTGAGGGCTGGGTCATTCATGTATTCTCCAGTCTGAGGCGCTGTGACCCTTGCCGCACACGCAAGTCTGAGGGCTGGGTCATTCATGTATTCTCCAGTCTGAGGCGCTGTGACCCTTGCCGCTCACGCAAGTCTGAGTGCTGGGTCATTCATGTATTCTACAGTCTGAGGCGCTGGGACCCTTGCAGCACACGCAAGTCTGAGGGCTGGGTCATTCATGTATTCTCCAGTCTGAGGCGCTGTGACCCTTGCCGCACACGCAAGTCTGAGGGCTGGGTCATTTGTGTATTCTCCAGTCTCAGGCGCTGGGACCCTTGCCGCACACGCAAGTCTGAGGGCTGGGTCATTCATGTATTCTCCAGTCTGAGGCGCTGGGACCCTTGACGCACAGGCATGTCTGAGGGCTGGGTCATTCATGTATTCTCCAGTGTGAGGCGCTGTGACCCATGCCCCACATGCAAGTCTGAGGGCTTGGGTCATTCATGTATTCTCCAGTCCGAGGCGCTGTGACCCTTGCCGCACACGCAAGTCTGAGGGCATGGGTCATTCATGTATTCTCCAGTCCGAGGCGCTGTGACCCTTGCCGCACACGCAAGTCTGAGGGCTGGGTCATTCATGTGTTCTCCAGCCCGAGGCGCTGGGACCCTTGCCGCACACGCAAGTCTGAGGGCTGGGTCATTCTGTGTTCTCCAGTCTGAGGCGCTGGGGCCCTTGCCGCACACGCAAGTCTGAGGGCTGGGTCATTCTGTTGTTCTCCAGCCTGAGGCGCTGTGACCCTTGCCGCACAAGCAAGTCTGAGGGCTGGGTCATTCATGTGTTCTCCAGTCTGAGGCGCTGTGACCCTTGCCGCACACGCAAGTCTGAGGGCTGGGTCATTCATGTATTCTCCAGTCTGAGGCGCTGTGACCCTTGCCGCACACGCAAGTCTGAGGGCTGGGTCATTCATGTATTCTCCAGTCTGAGGCGCTGTGACCCTTGCCGCTCACGCAAGTCTGAGTGCTGGGTCATTCATGTATTCTCCAGTCTGAGGCGCTGGGACCCTAGCCGCACACGCAAGTCTGAGGACTGGGTCTTTCATGTATTCTCCAGTCTGAGGCGCTGGGACCCTTGCCGCAAACGCAAGTCTGAGGGTTGGGTCATTCATGTATTCTCCAGTCTGAGGCACTGTGACCCTTGCCGTCACGCAAGTCTGAGGGCTGGGTCATTCATGTGTTCTCCAGTCCGATGGCGCTGAGACCCTTGCAGCACATGCAAGTCTGAGGGCTGGCTCATTCATGTGTTCTCCAGCCTGAGGCGCTGTGACCCATGCCGCACACGCAAGTCTGAGGGCTGGGTCATTCATGTGTTCTCCAGTCTGAGGCGCTGTGACCCTTGCCGCACACGCAAGTCTGAGGGCTGGGTCATTCATGTGTTCTCCAGTCTGAGGCGCTGTGACCCTTGCCGCACACGCAAGTCTGAGGGCTGGGTCATTCATGTGTTCTCCAGTCTGAGGCGCTGTGACCCTTGCCGCACACGCAAGTCTGAGGGCTGGGTCATTCATGTATTCTCCAGTCTGAGGCGCTGTGACCCTTGCCGGTCACGCAAGTCTGAGTGCTGGGTCATTCATGTATTCTCCAGTCTGAGGCGCTGGGACCCTTGCCGCACACGCAAGTCTGAGGGCTGGGTCATTCATGTATTCTACAGTCTGAGGCGCTGGGACCCTTGCCGCACACGCAAGTCTGAGGGTTGGGTCATTCATGTATTCTACAGTCTGAGGCGCTGGGACCCTTGCAGCACACGCAAGTCTGAGGGCTGGGTCATTCATGTATTCTCCAGTCTGAGGCGCTGTGACCCTTGCCGCACACGCAAGTCTGAGGGCTGGGTCATTTGTGTATTCTCCAGTCTCAGGCGCTGGGACCCTTGCCGCACACGCAAGTCTGAGGGCTGGGTCATTCATGTATTCTCCAGTCTGAGGCGCTGGGACCCTTGACGCACAGGCAAGTCTGAGGGCTGGGTCATTCATGTATTCTCCAGTGTGAGGCGTTGGGACCCTTGCCGCACACGCAAGTCTGAGGGCTTGGGTCATTCATGTATTCTCCAGTCCGAGGCGCTGGGACCCTTGCCGCACATGCAAGTCTGAGGGCTGGGTCATTCAAATTTTGACAACTTTACAATACGCCACACACATAATAATTCACATGGGTAAGATGCACATCACTAGGAACAAAGTGCTGTTTAAATTATGTCTCTATAATGTACAGACTATGAATTATAGCCAAAAGTATAAAGTGTTCTACAACACACATGAAAGTGAAAAATAAAAACGTACCTGAAGGTTACACTTGATTTGTACCTTGTCCCTATAAGCCACAACCATGAGAGTTACCACTATGAATTGTAAATGTCTTAGCTACATACTGCAATTGAAATTAAGTCAGTACATCATATGCTTCAAGAAATAGAGTGCACTACATCCTCTGTAGTATATCCTATCCATTTCAAAGGGTGACCAGATGGCCGCAAATTAAAAATTGCCTCGTATGGATTCAAATTGCTTTGTATGACTGTTTTCAGGTCCCTGTAGCCACCAGGACCCCATAATATATCTCAGATGATATAACAAGAGTGGCTAGGGCTCATTTCCAGCCTCCAGGTACATGTCTGACTCCTATTTGTGACATTTCGAGGTGTTTGGGATCAAACTCATTTTTCCCAATATAGGCCATAGAGCTCAGAGTCACATCACATTGAGCTCAGAGTCACATCACATTTCTAGTTCTGGACCCAAGAACACCATAGTATACCTCAGATGACATACCGAGAGTGTCTAAGACCCATTTCTGGCCTCCAGGGGTGACTTTTTGAAGTTTTTGGGTTTAAGGGGGCAAAGTCACTTTTTCCACCCGAGGTCGTGGAACCCGGAGCTGGGTAAAAGTTTAGCTTGAGTGCCCTCCCCATGGAGGTCAAAAATGTTATTGTATCAAAATCATTTAAAAACTATATAGGTGTAATTGTAGTGCCCTGAATGCTATATGGCTGCATTTGCACCGTTCTAGGTATTTACAAAATGAATTTCTAACACTTTTGAAGTCTCCATGAAGTGAAAAATGACTAAGTCCAAAAACTTCACTGGTGCATCAAAGTGGTCAAAAAAGGTCAACATTGGGTTAAAATTAACAAAACATGGTGCTGCAGTGGTCCAATAGCAGGCTAAAGACATAATGAATGACACAGAATGAACAGTTTTACTAAACACTTTGAAAATTCGATTTTCAATTTCAGGGGGACAAGGTCATGGAACTCCGAGCTGGGTAAAAGTTCAGCTTAAGGGCCCTCCCCATGGAGGTCAAAAATGTTATTACATCAAAATCTTTTAAAAACTATATAGGTGTAATTGCAGTGTCCTGAATGCTATGTAACTGCATTTGCACTGTTCTGTGTGCCTCCAAAATGAATTTCTAACACTTTTGAAGTCCCCATGAAGTGAAAAATGGCGAAGTACAAAGACATCATTGGTGCATGAAAGTGTTTAAAAACGGTCACAAATGCATAAAAATGAAAAAAACAAAGTGCTACACTGGCCCAATAGCAAGCTAAACACACAATGAATGACCCAGAATGAATATATTTACAAATTACTTGGAAAATGCTATTTTAAATTTCAGGGGGACGAGGTCACAGAAGTCATGGAACTCCGAGCGGGGTAAAAGTTCAAACTTTCCACCCCTCATGGAGGTCAAAATTTTTAATTCATCAAAATCATTTAAAAACTATATAGGTGTGATTGGAGTGTCCTGATTGCTATATAGGTGCATTTGCACTGTCCTGTGTGCCTCCAAAGTGACTTTCTAACACTTTTGAAATCTCCATGAAGCAAAAAGTGACTAAGTCCAAAGACCATTTGGAGCATCAAAGTGTTCAAAAACGGTCAAAAATGCATAAAAACGAGAAAAAAAACAAGTGCTACAGTGGCCCAATAGCATGCTAAACACACAATGAATGACACAGAATGAATAGTTGTACACATTACTTTGAAAATGCAATTTTAAATTTCAGGGGGACAAGGTCACGAAAGTCATGGAACTCCGAGCGGGGTAAAAGTTCAACCTTTCCCCCCTTATGGAGGTCAAAATTTTAATACATCAAAATCATTTAAAAACTATATAGGTGTGATGGCAGTGTCTTGGATACATCCCACATGAATTTTAAACACATTAGGAGCATCTCTGATCAAAATAACCATAAAAATCCCAAAGCTGCATCAGTGCTTCAAAGTGCTCCAAAACGGTCAAAAATGGACGAAAATGAAAAATATTCTCCATATCTGAGTTTTTATAACATTCCTTAGATAATGTATATCTTGAATTAGTTTTAAATCCTTTTATTAAAAAGTTTATTTTCTATGCTGCACTGGTGCAACGCCTCAAGTCTGAGAAGCTGCACCAGTGCAGCCGAAGCAGCACTGGTGCAGCCGAAGCAGCACTGGTGCAACAAGAGTCAAGCTGGTAGCCTGACCTTTGACCAATCCGAGAAAAAAAAAGGTGTTTTTTTCCCTGGGCCCCTCCCCCAAACGAAAACACATTGACCTGAAGCCTAAGTGTATTCTGAGTGTTACAGAAAAGGGGGTTAAACCCATAAAGTCACGGGGACCTGGGCGCTATGCGGTACATATGAGGGAGGGTCCCCGTAAGGAAGGTGTATTGTCAGAAGCATACACAAATTACTAAGAACAATTAAACAAAATTTTTCACAAACTTATTGGAGTGGTAATAATGATTTAATACCAAACAAAGCGTTGTTTTCAAAATTAATAACAGTTGTATCAATTAATATTTTGCGAAAAAGCCCCGAAGGGGGGAAGGGAAGGAGAGAGTGCTCAAAAGGAGTGATAAGAATTAGAAGATTAACACAATATACAAGAATAACACAGCATTCCAGTTTTCTTGACAATGTAAGGATAATTCAAAATATCATGGCCAAACAATCAGACCAAAATTACACCATTACAATAAATCATATTCGCAAGGCACTTCTGATTGCTAGATTTGATCGGGGATGTGCCGGAATACAAACAGAGAAAAGTCGACGTTTCGACCCCTATCAACAGGCTCATTAAAGTCCTTTCACGGGGTCTTCATCAGGACGTCACACTGGGAAAGTGAGGGAGGGGGGCCAGTTCTGTGAAGAAGAATGTTTCACTTTAGTATATAGTAAGGACGGCAAATCATCCTAAAAACTATAACAACGAGTGGAATGATAATTAAAATAAATTACCATGGGGTACGGCCAAGACTGGCTCGGTACATGGATGAGACGCCACGCTAGGGAGTCGTGGTCTGTCGTCAGTGGCAAAGAACTACGCTACAGAGGAGATAAAAACAAAGGTGTCAGCGGACTGATATGTCCCAAGGGTTTATACAACAGAATATAAAACCATCTCTTGGAAAATAAGGCAGAGCCCTGAGAGGGTCCTAGGGCCTTACTGCCAAAATAACCTCATGAGAGGGTAGTTACGGTAAAATAGAGTAGTACCTCTGAGGTCAGAAGGAACGTCACGAGTAGGTGGGTAATTAAAGAAAATGCAGAGAATACTGCTGGAGTTCCCCTGGCGAGGAGCTGAAATAAATAAATAAATTGCATGTTTGGGAGTTTTCGCAAGCAAATTGGCTTCAGGGATTTTGATTGGGCGGTAAAAGATTACTCACAAGAGATTGTAGACAGAAACGTTTTATATGGAATCTTGTTCTTAAAAACGGGAGAAAGCGAGAGGGGAACTCTGCCACATCAATCGCATACGGCGATGAATCCAGTGACTTCTCACTTGGAACCCACGAATTCACACATTCGTTAGTCGCAAAACCTGGGGGTAACAAGGGAAGACAACTCAATGTGCTGATTTATAATGCCTGAAGTAGCAGATAACCCACAGTACGCGAATAGTTGCAAACCAGATAGCAATTACTCACGGAAAAATTGGAAGCTGTTCACGCTATCTATGCGGAAGCTCCGGCAGGCTCCATCGCGTCAGTGGCGTGGAGCGCGAAATTCAAAAGAGGTCAGAAGCGAGGTCGATTTTGCAAAGACTCGTCAATCCATATGATCTAGGGTAAATACATCCAAGAGTTACAAGGGGACCTGGACCCCACTAGCACAGCCCACCCTGTCTAAGTCGTACTTACAAAAGGCGGGGAAAGGTGCTGTCTTAGTCAGGCTGTTCGTCACACTCCGCAGCGGCTGCAATGCGGAGGAGGGGGGGAGGAGCCAAAGCATATGTCGATTCCCAAGGAAATAGAAGACATACTCTCTAGAGGGCGCGAAGCGCGACCAAATAAGATATGGGAGCCACAATTGGGAGAATTACATTAGGTACAAGGCAAATTGGAGCAAAGTTAAGAAAACCAAAGTTAAATTACCATATTTGGGAAAAATTGGCCGCAGTATTAAACTTTGGGTATATACAAAAAAACTTTTGCTTATTTGCAAACCAAGTCACAGATCGAAAAACAGTCGTTGGTGCATCTCCCACACAGGGGGATGTAACCAAACCGTAAGATTATTAAATACAAGACAATTGGCAAGTGATGTAAGTTGTGCTACACAGAATAACAAATCACAGAAGGATGGTGCATCTCTCTCGCAGGAGGATGTAAACCAATTGCATTTGCCCAAATTCAAAGTTAGTTATGGAACATTGACATACATTAAAGAACAATCCTCAAAAGACATTGTTTCCCACAAGGTTGTTGTGTCCAAACTCAGCAATGAACAAGGCCTCTTATCTCAGACTACAGAATAATATAAGGGGGCTACACTTCTAACCCAATGCTGCCAGTTGTGCAAGACTACTGTCCTGCTCATTCAACCCATTTTTTATGGAGTCCAGAAGTGACATCCATTTGGACTCACGTGTGTTAAGGATTGTTAAGAGGTTACCTCCTCGTCTCCCCAGAGTGATCTTTTCAATAACGAAACAACGCAAATCCGTGACCAAATGACCCGCGGTTTGCCAATGATCTACCAGCGGTGCACCTGCCACTTTGCATCTTAACCTACTGCAGTGGGAAGATATTCTTGACTTGATTTTCTGTTGCGTTTGCCCTACATATAGTTGTCTGCATGGGCACTGGATGATGTAGATAACTCCGGTGGAGTTACAGTTGGAATGGTGTTTCAGATGAAATGTACGTCCATTGTGGGCAAATGTTTTTATCTGCATAGTCGTCTCACATGCAGTGCACGTACCACACCTGTAATGACCAATTATAGGGGGCAAACTCCAGAGTGATGTAAGGGTTGGTTGACACAATGGTTCCAAGTATGAATGGACCACCATGTCCCTTATATTTTTTGCCCTTTTGAAAGAGTGGAGAGGCAGCTCTGTTTGGTTTATGACATCAGCAACAAGAGGCCAATTATGGTTGATAATCCTCTTTATATCATTACTGCGTGTGGAGAAAGTAGTGACGCAGATGACACGGTCGGTGCTGGCCCGTGCTGAGTTTTCTGGGTTCAATAGGGATTCTCGGGGGTTGTACCACGCCCGTTTTCTGGCTCGTTTCACCAACCTGGTCGGGTACCCCCGTGATATGAGGCGTTCACTCAAAATTTCAGACTCTTTGAAATAATCAGCCCGTGTGGAACAATTCCTCCTGATGCGGAAGAATTGACCAACTGGGAGGTTGTCCTTGAGCCCCCGTGGGTGATGGCTCTGGTATTGTAATAAGGAGTTTCGCTCAGTTGGCTTCCTAAACAGAGTTGTCTGTAGATGGTCTATTTCAACATAGATCGAAATGTCTAAAAAGGGTATTGTGTCGTTACTAGATTCCATCGTGAACTGGATGTGAGGGTTTCTAGAATTGAGCCAGGAGTGGAACACTTTAAGTTGTTCAACATCACCTTCCCAGATGCAGAGGACGTCGTCGATGTATCGGACCCATAGGGGCAGATTGGCCTTGAATGGATTAGTGGATGGAAAAATATGCTGGTGTTCAAAATGATCCATATAAATGATAGCCAAATTGGGAGCGAAGGTGGCCCCCATCGCTACGCCCTGGGTCTGCAAATAAAAACATTCTTGAAAAATAAAGAAATTGTGCATCATTGCTATTTCCAGAAGTTCGATAATGAATTCAGTGGGGACCTGAACCGGGCCAGGTCGAGTATCCAAAGCCACTCTCATGACGTCCAAAGCATCTTGCTGGGGGATACTAGTATAGAGCGATATGATGTCGCATGTAACTAGAAGTGTGCGTTCTGGGTTAAAAGGGGTTCCATCAATCAGATTAATCACTTGGGTAGTGTCTCTTAGGTAGGCCTTGGTGTTAAGGGCTATGGGTTTTAGGAAAAAATCCACGTATTGGCACAGGGGCTCTAAAAGTGATCCACACCCGGACACGATCGGTCGTCCGGGAGGCTTACTAAGGTTCTTGTGTACCTTAGGTAAGGTATAAATTGTGGCGAGTCTTGGGAACTTTTGGTTCAGGAAATCGAATTCCTGTTTGCTCAAAAAACCAGTATCCAAACCATTCTGGGTAATTCTGAGGATAGTGCTGGCCAAATCGTGTGAAGGGTCACTAGGTAAAAGGCGGTAGCTAACACCACTAGACAGTTGTCTGTGGATTTCTGCCTTGTAATCTGGAAGATCTTGTACAACAATGGCTCCGCCTTTGTCCGCAGGCTTTATGATGATCTCCTTGTTGTTACATAGATCCACCAAAGCCTTCTTCTCAGTTTTTGGTAAATTGAGCCTTGAGAATTTTGGTTGTTTAAGAGATTGGTCTATAGCAGAGGTGACAATTTCCTCAAAAGCAAGGATCCGGCTGCTCATAGCATATGTAGGTGGAAAGAAGCTTGAGGGTACCCTAAGGCCAGTGATCGAACTCTGTGGTCTAGTGGTTTGATTTCGAAAGAAATAGCGCAACCTTATCCTCCTGAAAAAACTGTACAGTTCTGTTTTCAACAGGAATTTATTGACATGAGCAGTGGGAACATAGGAGAGACCTCGGCCGAGGACTTTAAGTTCTTCCTCCTGAAGTTGGTGTTTGGAAATATTGATCACCGGACTATTGGAGGTTGGTAGAATAGGATCTTGTATTGCAGATGTATCTACCATCTGTATGTGTTCCTGCGGGTGGAGATCTCCCCGTGCACCTCTGGTCGAAAGGTTACCCGTTTCTGTTGTTTGCCCCGACCCCCTTCCCAGCCTGCCTGATTCTGTTGCTGTTGCTGTCCTCTTGATTGGCCTCTGGGCCAGTTGTTGCCCCGACCACGTGGAGGGCGCCATTGCCCCCGACCTTGATCTAAAAAATGGGGTGGAAATTGAGGAGGATATTGTTGGTAGGTTGTATCTTGAGGGGGATACGGTGGGTATGAATATGAAGTGCTGGGTCCTGCCTCCACCTCACTTCCAGAACTATACGAGGAGTCCGAAAAAGTGGTGTAATTCTGTCGTCCTCTGTACCCCCCGCGGCCGCGGCTGGTGAAACGGCCTTGATTGTCCTGTTTAAAGTAATCTGGTTGTAAGTATGGATAGACCAGTTTTTTATCAAAGAGTCTGAGATCTCGAGCTAATTTTTCCAATTTTTTTGTTTGAGCTGTGGTGTCAAAATCTTTAATGGTTACTTCCAAGCTATCTAGGGCTTCCTTGGCTTTGGTGAGTGTGTTATCTCCCAGGATTTCAGCTTTTAAGTCCGCAATTTCCATACTTAAGGAGACTACCTGTTCCGCAGCTGTCTCCACTCCCAGCACCATCCAGTGCCGGGAGCAGTTGTTTGCCACGTAGCTGAGACCCTCTTTAAATTTTGGCACGTCAACAAATATCACAGGCTCGATTTTAATTTGCAATCCCACCGGGATTATGTTCTCTTGCAAATACCTCGTGAAGAGGTGCCCATGGAGTCGTGTTCTGATAAGTTTCTTCTCTAATCTTTCAAGACGAGCTATCTTATCATTTAGGGTGATGTCAATTGGGGGGACAGAAGTAGAGAGAAAAGTAGTTGACAAATCCTTTGTGAGCTGATTTATATACTCCTCTGTATATGAAAGTAATTCTGATTCCACCATGGTATAAGTAAACTTGATTTAGGAAAACCTCGCAGGTCAACACCTGCTCAGAAAGTGTTACAGAAAAGGGGGTTAAACCCATAAAGTCACGGGGACCTGGGCGCTATGCGGTACATATGAGGGAGAGTCCCCGTAAGGAAGGTGTATTGTCAGAAGCATACACAAATTACTAAGAACAATTAAACAAAATTTTTCACAAACTTATTGGAGTGGTAATAATGATTTATTACCAAACAAAGCGTTGTTTTCAAAATTAATAACAGTTGTATCAATTAATATTTTGCGAAAAAGCCCCGAAGGGGGGAAGGGAAGGAGAGAGTGCTCAAAAGGAGTGATAAGAATTAGAAGATTAACACAATATACAAGAATAACACAGCATTCCAGTTTTCTTGACAATGTAAGGATAATTCAAAATATCATGGCCAAACAATCAGACCAAAATTACACCATTACAATAAATCATATTCGCAAGGCACTTCTGATTGCTAGATTTGATCGGGGATGTGCCGGAATACAAACAGAGAAAAAAGTCGACGTTTCGACCCCTATCAACAGCCTCATTAAAGTCCTTTCACGGGGTCTTCGTCAGGACGTCACACTGGGAAAGTGAGGGAGGGGGGCCAGTTCTGTGAAGAAGAATGTTTCACTTTAGTATATAGTAAGGACGGCAAATCATCCTAAAAACTATAACAACGAGTGGAATGATAATTAAAATAAATTACCATGGGGTACGGCCAAGACTGGCTCGGTACATGGATGAGACGCCACGCTAGGGAGTCGTGGTCTGTCGTCAGTGGCAAAGAACTACGCTACAGAGGAGATAAAAACAAAGGTGTCAGCGGACTGATATGTCCCAAGGGTTTATACAACAGAATATAAAACCATCTCTTGGAAAATAAGGCAGAGCCCTGAGAGGGTCCTAGGGCCTTACTGCCAAAATAACCTCATGAGAGGGTAGTTACGGTAAAATAGAGTAGTACCTCTGAGGTCAGAAGGAACGTCACGAGTATGTGGGTAATTAAAGAAAATGCAGAGAATACTGCTGGAGTTCCCCTGGCGAGGAGCTGAAATAAATAAATAAATTGCATGTTTGGGAGTTTTCGCAAGCAAATTGGCTTCAGGGATTTTGTTTGGGCGGTAAAAGATTACTCACAAGAGATTGTAGACAGAAACGTTTTATATGGAATCTTGTTCTTAAAAACGGGAGAAAGCGAGAGGGGAACTCTGCCACATCAATCGCATACGGCGATGAATCCAGTGACTTCTCACTTGGAACCCACGAATTCACACATTCGTTAGTCGCAAAACCTGGGGGTAACAAGGGAAGACAACTCAATGTGCTGATTTATAATGCCTGAAGTAGCAGATAACCCACAGTACGCGAATAGTTGCAAACCAGATAGCAATTACTCACGGAAAAATTGGAAGCTGTTCACGCTATCTATGCGGAAGCTCCGGCAGGCTCCATCGCGTCAGTGGCGTGGAGCGCGAAATTCAAAAGAGGTCAGAAGCGAGGTCGATTTTGCAAAGACTCGTCAATCCATATGATCTAGGGTAAATACATCCAAGAGTTACAAGGGGACCTGGACCCCACTAGCACAGCCCACCCTGTCTAAGTCGTACTTACAAAAGGCGGGGAAAGGTGCTGTCTTAGTCAGGCTGTTCGTCACACTCCGCAGCGGCTGCAATGCGGAGGAGGGGGGGAGGAGCCAAAGCATATGTCGATTCCCAAGGAAATAGAAGACATACTCTCTAGAGGGCGCGAAGCGCGACCAAATAAGATATGGGAGCCACAATTGGGAGAATTACATTAGGTACAAGGCAAATTGGAGCAAAGTTAAGAAAACCAAAGTTAAATTACCATATTTGGGAAAAATTGGCCGCAGTATTAAACTTTGGGTATATACAAAAAAACTTTTGCTTATTTGCAAACCAAGTCACAGATCGAAAAACAGTCGTTGGTGCATCTCCCACACAGGGGGATGTAACCAAACCGTAAGATTATCAAATACAAGACAATTGGCAAGTGATGTAAGTTGTGCTACACAGAATAACAAATCACAGAAGGATGGTGCATCTCTCTCGCAGGAGGATGTAAACCAATTGCATTTGCCCAAATTCAAAGTTAGTTATGGAACATTGACATACATTAAAGAACAATCCTCAAAAGACATTGTTTCCCACAAGGTTGTTGTGTCCAAACTCAGCAATGAACAAGGCCTCTTATCTCAGACTACAGAATAATATAAGGGGGCTACACTTCTAACCCAATGCTGCCAGTTGTGCAAGACTACTGTCCTGCTCATTCAACCCATTTTTTATGGAGTCCAGAAGTGACATCCATTTGGACTCACGTGTGTTAAGGATTGTTAAGAGGTTACCTCCTCGTCTCCCCAGAGTGATCTTTTCAATAACGAACCAACGCAAATCCGTGACCAAATGACCCGCGGTTTGCCAATGATCTACCAGCGGTGCACCTGCCACTTTGCATCTTAACCTACTGCAGTGGGAAGATATTCTTGACTTGATTTTCTGTTGCGTTTGCCCTACATATAGTTGTCTGCATGGGCACTGGATGATGTAGATAACTCCGGTGGAGTTACAGTTGGAATGGTGTTTCAGATGAAATGTACGTCCATTGTGGGCAAATGTTTTTATCTGCATAGTCGTCTCACATGCAGTACACGTACCACACCTGTAATGACCAATTATAGGGGGCAAATTCCAGAGTGATGTAAGGGTTGGTTGACACAATGGTTCCAAGTATGAATGGACCACCATGTCCCTTATATTTTTTGCCCTTTTGAAAGAGTGGAGAGGCAGCTCTGTTTGGTTTATGACATCAGCAACAAGAGGCCAATTATGGTTGATAATCCTCTTTATATCATTACTGCGTGTGGAGAAAGTAGTGACGCAGATGACACGGTCGGTGCTGGCCCGTGCTGAGTTTTCTGGGTTCAATAGGGATTCTCGGGGGTTGTACCACGCTCGTTTTCTGGCTCGTTTCACCAACCTGGTCGGGTACCCCCGTGATATGAGGCGTTCACTCAAAATTTCAGACTCTTTGAAATAATCAGCCCGTGTGGAACAATTCCTCCTGATGCGGAAGAATTGACCAACTGGGAGGTTGTCCTTGAGCCCCCGTGGGTGATGGCTCTGGTATTGTAATAAGGAGTTTCGCTCAGTTGGCTTCCTAAACAGAGTTGTCTGTAGATGGTCTATTTCAACATAGATCGAAATGTCTAAAAAGGGTATTGTGTCGTTACTAGATTCCATCGTGAACTGGATGTGAGGGTTTCTAGAATTGAGCCAGGAGTGGAACACTTTAAGTTGTTCAACATCACCTTCCCAGATGCAGAGGACGTCGTCGATGTATCGGACCCATAGGGGCAGATTGGCCTTGAATGGATTAGTGGATGGAAAAATATGCTGGTGTTCAAAATGATCCATATAAATGATAGCCAAATTGGGAGCGAAGGTGGCCTCCATCGCTACGCCCTGGGTCTGCAAATAAAAACATTCTTGAAAAATAAAGAAATTGTGCATCATTGCTATTTCCAGAAGTTCGATAATGAATTCAGTGGGGACCTGAACCGGGCCAGGTCGAGTATCCAAAGCGACTCTCATGACGTCCAAAGCATCTTGCTGGGGGATACTAGTATAGAGCGATATGATGTCGCATGTAACTAGAAGTGTGCGTTCTGGGTTAAAAGGGGTTCCATCAATCAGATTAATCACTTGGGTAGTGTCTCTTAGGTAGGCCTTGGTGTTAAGGGCTATGGGTTTTAGGAAAAAATCCACGTATTGGCACAGGGGCTCTAAAAGTGATCCACACCCGGACACGATCGGTCGTCCGGGAGGCTTACTAAGGTTCTTGTGTACCTTAGGTAAGGTATAAATTGTGGCGAGTCTTGGGAACTTTTGGTTCAGGAAATCGAATTCCTGTTTGCTCAAAAAACCAGTATCCAAACCATTCTGGGTAATTCTGAGGATAGTGCTGGCCAAATCGTGTGAAGGGTCACTAGGTAAAAGGCGGTAGCTAACACCATCAGACAGTTGTCTGTGGATTTCTGCCTTGTAATCTGGAAGATCTTGTACAACAATGGCTCCGCCTTTGTCCGCAGGCTTTATGATGATCTCCTTGTTGTTACATAGATCCACCAAAGCCTTCTTCTCAGTTTTTGGTAAATTGAGCCTTGAGAATTTTGGTTGTTTAAGAGATTGGTCTATAGCAGAGGTGACAATTTCCTCAAAAGCAAGGATCCGGCTGCTCATAGCATATGTAGGTGGAAAGAAGCTTGAGGGTACCCTAAGGCCAGTGACCGAACTCTGTGGTCTAGTGGTTTGATTTCGAAAGAAATAGCGCAACCTTATCCTCCTGAAAAAACTGTACAGTTCTGTTTTCAACAGGAATTTATTGACATGAGCAGTGGGAACATAGGAGAGACCTCGGCCGAGGACTTTAAGTTCTTCCTCCTGAGGTTGGTGTTTGGAAATATTGATCACCGGACTATTGGAGGTTGGTAGAATAGGATCTTGTATTGCAGATGTATCTACCATCTGTATGTGTTCCTGCGGGTGGAGATCTCCCCGTGCACCTCTGGTCGAAAGGTTACCCGTTTCTGTTGTTTGCCCCGACCCCCTTCCCAGCCTGCCTGATTCTGTTGCTGTTGCTGTCCTCTTGATTGGCCTCTGGGCCAGTTGTTGCCCCGACCACGTGGAGGGCGCCATTGCCCCCGACCTTGATCTAAAAAATGGGGTGGAAATTGAGGAGGATATTGTTGGTAGGTTGTATCTTGAGGGGGATACGGTGGGTATGAATATGAAGTGCTGGGTCCTGCCTCCACCTCACTTCCAGAACTATACGAGGAGTCCGAAAAAGTGGTGTAATTCTGTCGTCCTCTGTACCCCCCGCGGCCGCGGTTGGTGAAACGGCCTTGATTGTCCTGTTTAAAGTAATCTGGTTGTAAGTATGGATAGACCAGTTTCTTATCAAAGAGTCTGAGATCTCGAGCTAATTTTTCCAATTTTTTTGTTTGAGCTGTGGTGTCAAAATCTTTAATGGTTACTTCCAAGCTATCTAGGGCTTCCTTGGCTTTGGTGAGTGTGTTATCTCCCAGGATTTCAGCTTTTAAGTCCGCAATTTCCTTACTTAAGGAGACTACCTGTTCCGCAGCTGTCTCCACTCCCAGCACCATCCAGTGCCGGGAGCAGTTGTTAAAAAAAATCTGTTTTTCTCACTTTTTTATTGCTGTTTGAAATTTCTGACTTGACTTTTTGCATCATTGGTGATGCATGTGTTCAACATTGAGCTTGGGAAAATTGAAAAAAAATAGACTTTGGGGATTGTTTACTAGGGCAAGTGATACATCAAATTAAGACTCATATTAAACTGAACCTCAAGCTGAAAAAAAAAACAAAATAGCATTTACGATCACTTTTTTATAAGCGACTTTAACAATTGCTTTTTTAGCTATATTAAAAAACAAGGTAACGCCGTAAATTTTAGAAAAGAGATTTTTTCAAAGTAAAACATAGGTGTGACCTGCCTACATTAGGCTTCATAAACAAAAGAAAAAACATCTCTATGTGTTATATTCACTTTTTAATAACACATTTTCGTTTTAGGCACAAGCAAAAAGCAGCATTGGTGATGCATGTGTTTTTCAATGGGGTTTTTTAAAGTCTACCAAAATACGGTTTACCAATACATTTTCATTATTTTCTCTTTGGTATCTCATTATGCACATGTTAATAAACAGGTTCATGCATTATTAGCTAAATAGCATAAAAACACACTGAATTATTAACAATAATCTTTGAGATTTGGGTGACCAGATGGCCGGAAATCGAAAATCGCCTCGTGTGGATTCAACTTCCATTTCGTGCACTTTCTATGTGGGCCACATGTATAAGAATTGGTACAATAATGCATACGAATCTTAGCTAGAATCTGCAATTGAAATTAAGTCTTTAACTTATATGCTTCAAGAATTATAGGGCACATTCTGCTATGTATAATATCCTATCCATTTCAATGGGACGACCAGATGGCCGCAAATTGAAAATCGCGTCGTATGGATTCATATTGCGTTGTATGTACCTTACGTGTAAGCCACATGCATTTAAAATGACACAATGTAGTAGGGTATGCTATAGAATGTGTTGCAGTTGGAAATCAAGCTCTATCTAGTATGGATCATGACTGATGACACAATATACGTGACTCATTTTGCAAAAAATGGAGGCAAATTTTATAAAACATGGGTTTAATCACTGAATGATTCTCACCACTTCTAAGCATGGCACAGGCATGACAATGACCACAGGGCAGTGGCATGATGGTAACTGTATGCTGCACTCAGAATTATGGATCCAGATTGTATGGTTTTAGAATTATGGGCCACAACGTAAGGCATATTTTTTCACACATGTGACGTTATTGAAAAACATCATACATTCAACTTCACATTTTGTAGCCAAAAGCATAAAGTGTTCTTCAACACACATGAAAGTGAAAAATAAAAACTTTTCCTGAAGATTACACTTGATTTGTACCTTGTCCCTATAAGCCACAAATATGAGAGTTACCACTATAAAGTGTAGATGTCTTAGCTACATACTGTGATTGAAATTAGGTCGGTACCTCATATGGTTCAAGATTTATAGTGCACCACATACTATGTAATATATCCTATCCATTTCAATGGGTGACCAGATGGCCGCAAATTAAAAATCGCCTCGTATGGATTCAAATTGCTTTGTATGCACCTTGTGTGTGAGCCACATGCATATAAAATGGCACACTGTAGTAGGCTATGTTATAGAATGTGTTGCAGTTGGAAATCAAGCTCTATCTAATATAGATCTTGACTGATGACATAACATACGTGACACATTTTGCAAAAGCTGAAGGAATTTTTTTAAAAATATGTGTTTAATCGCTGAAAGATTCACACCACTTTGAAGCTTTCCACATGCATGAAAATGAACACAGGACAGTGGCATCATGTTAGCTTAATGCTGCACTTCCAATTATGGATCCAGATTGTATGGTTTTAGAAGTATGGGACAAAATGTAAGGCATACTTTTTCGTACATGCGACGGTATTGAAAAACGTCATACATTCAACCTCAAATTTTGACAACTTTACAATACGCCACACACATAATAATTCACATGGGTAAGATGCACATCACTAGGAACAAGGTGCTGTTTAAATTATGTCTCTATAATGTACAGACTATGAATTATAGCCAAAAGTATAAAGTGTTCTACAACACACATGAAAGTGAAAAATAAAAACTTACCTGAAGGTTACACTTGATTTGTACCTTGTCCCTATAAGCCACAACCATGAGAGTTACCACTATGAATTGTAAATGTCTTAGCTACATACTGCAATTGAAATTAAGTCAGTACATCATATGCTTCAAGAAATAGAGTGCACTACATCCTCTGTAGTATATCCTATCCATTTCAAAGGGTGACCAGATGGCCGCAAATTAAAAATTGCCTCGTATGGATTCAAATTGCTTTGTATAACTGTTTTCAGGTCCCTGTAGCCACCAGGACCCCATAATATATCTCAGATGATATAACAAGAGTGGCTAGGGCTCATTTCCAGCCTCCAGGTACATGTCTGACTCTTATTTGTGACATTTCGAGGTGTTTGGGATCAAACTCATTTTTCCCAATATAGGCCATAGAGCTCAGAGTCACATCACATTGAGCTCAGAGTCACATCAAATTTCTAGTTCTGGACCTAAGGACCCCTTAGTATACCTCAGATGACATACCAGGAGTGTCTAAGACCCATTTCTGGCCTCCAGGGATGACTTTTTGAAGTTTTGGGGTTTAAGGGGGCATAGTCACTTCTTCCATCCAGGCTACGTTGCTCAAAATCGGGTACGATGTCAGGTTCTTCCCTTGGCTGGAAGCTGAAAAAAAAACTTCAGATAATAGCAAAGGTAGATAGATCAAATGAAAGCATCAGATCTGAGCTTTCTAACCAGTATATTTAGGTCATGGGTACTCACAAAGTGACTGTGATATCCATCCTGAGCTATTTGGAAAATTAGCAAATCTTGTCAAAAAAACTTTTTTTGACGATTTTTGCTAATTTTCGGTATCAACCCTCATGACTGTTTTCGGGTCCCTGTAGCCACCAGGACCCCATAATATATCTCAGATGATATAACAAGAGTGGCTAGGGCTCATTTCCAGCCTCCAGGTACATGTCTGACTCCTATTTGTGACATTTCGAGGTGTTTGGGGTCAAACTCATTTTTTCCATTATAGGCCATATAGCTCAGAGTCACATCACATTGAGCTCAGAGTCACATCAAATTTCTAGTTCTGGACCTAAGGACCCCTTAGTATACCTCAGATGACATACCAGGAGTGTCTAAGACCCATTTCTGGCCTCCAGGGATGACTTTTTGAAGTTTTGGGGTTTAAGGGGGCAAAGTCACTTCTTCCATCCAGCCTAAGGTGCTCAAAATCGGGTACAATGTCAGGTTTTTCCCATGGCTGGAAGCTAAAAAAAAAACTTCAGATAATAGCAAAGGTAGATAGATCAAATGAAAGCATCAGATCTGAGCTTTCTAACAAGTATATTTAGGTCCTGGGTACTCACAAAGTGACTGTGATATCCATTCTGAGCTATTTGGAAAATTAGCAAATCTTGTCAAAAAAACTTTTTTTAACGATTTTTGCTAATTTTCGGTATCAACCCTCATGACTGTTTTCGGGTCCCTGTAGCCGCCAGGACCCCATAATATATCTCAGATGATATAACAAGAGTGGCTAGGGCTCATTTCCAGCCTCCAGGTACATGTCTGACTCCTATTTGTGACATTTCGAGGTGTTTGGGGTCAAACTCATTTTTTCCATTATAGGCCATATAGCTCAGAGTCACATCACATTGAGCTCAGAGTCACATCAAATTTCTAGTTCTGGACCTAAGGACCCCTTACTATACCTCAGATGACATACCAGGAGTGTCTAAGACCCATTTCTGGCCTCCAGGGATGACTTTTTGAAGTTTTGGGGTTTAAGGGGGCAAAGTCACTTCTTCCATCCAGCCTAAGGTGCTCAAAATCGGGTACAATGTCAGGTTATTCCCATGGCTGGAAGCTGAAGAAAAAAACTTCAGATAATAGCAAAGGTAGATAGATCAAATGAAAGCATCAGATCTGAGCTTTCTAACAAGTATATTTAGGTCCTGGGTACTCACAAAGTGACTGTGATATCCATTCTGAGCTATTTGGAAAATTAGCAAATCTTGTCAAAAAAACTTTTTTTGACGATTTTTGCTAATTTTCGGTATCAACCCTCATGACTGTTTTCAGGTCCCTGTAGCCACCAGGACCCCATAATATATCTCAGATTATATAACAAGAGTGGCTAGGGCTCATTTCCAGCCTCCAGGTACATGTCTGACTCCTATTTGTGACATTTTGAGGTGTTTGGTGTCAAATTCATTTTTTTCCATTATAGCTCCTAGATATCAGAGTCACATCAGATTTCTAGTTCTGGACCCAAGAAGACCATAGTATACCTCAGATGACATACCAAGAGTGTCTAAGACCCATTTCTGGCCTCCAGGGGTGACTTTTTGAAGTTTTTGGCTTTAAGGGGGCAAAGTGACTTTTTCCACCCAGCCCAATGTTCTCAAAATCGGGTACGATATCAGGTGTTTCCCTTGGTTGGTAGCGGAAAAAAAACTTTATATAATATCAAAGTTATATATATCACATGAAAGCATCAGAGCTGACCTTTCTAACAAGTGTATTCATATCTTGCGCACTCAAACAGTGTCTCTGATATCCATTCTGAGCTATTTGGAAAATTAGCAAATCTTGTAAAAAAAAAATTTGGGACGATTTTTGCTAATTTTCAGTATCAACCCACCTGACTGTTTTTGGGTCCCTGTGGCCACCAGGACCCTATATTATATCTCAGGTGATATAGCAAGAGTGTCTAGGGCTCATTTCCAGCCTCCAGGTACATGTCTGAGTCCTATTTCAGACATTTTGAGGTGTTTGGTGTCAAATTCATTTTTTCCATTATAGGCCCTAGATATCAGAGTCACATCACATTTCTAGTTCTGGACCCAAGAACACCATAGTATACCTCAGATGACATACCAAGAGTGTCTAAGACCCATTTCTGGCCTCCAGGGGTGACTTTTTGAAGTTTTTGGGTTTAAGGGGGCAAAGTCACTTTTTCCACCCGAGGTCGTGGAACTCGGAGCTGGGTAAAAGTTTAGCTTGAGTGCCCTCCCCATGGAGGTCAAAAATGTTATTGCATCAAAATCATTTAAAAACTATATAGGTGTAATTGTAGTGCCCTGAATGCTATATGGCTGCATTTGCACCGTTCTAGGTATTTACAAAATGAATTTCTAACACTTTTGAAGTCTCCATGAAGTGAAAAATGACTAAGTCCAAAAACTTCACTGGTGCATCAAAGTGGTCAAAAAAGGTCAACATTGGGTTAAAATTAACAAAACATAGTGCTGCAGTGGTCCAATAGCAGGCTAAAGACATAATGAATGACACAGAATGAACAGTTTTACTAAACACTTTGAAAATTCGATTTTCAATTTCAGGGGGACAAGGTCATGGAACTCCGAGCTGGGTAAAAGTTCAGCTTAAGGGCCCTCCCCATGGAGGTCAAAAATGTTATTACATCAAAATCTTTTAAAAACTATATAGGTGTAATTGCAGTGTCCTGAATGCTATGTAACTGCATTTGCACTGTTCTGTGTGCCTCCAAAATGAATTTCTAACACTTTTGAAGTCCCCATGAAGTGAAAAATGACGAAGTACAAAGACATCATTGGTGCATGAAAGTGTTTAAAAACGGTCACAAATGCATAAAAATGAAAAAAACAAAGTGCTACACTGGCCCAATAGCAAGCTAAACACACAATGAATGACCCAGAATGAATATATTTACAAATTACTTGGAAAATGCTATTTTAAATTTCAGGGGGACGAGGTCACAGAAGTCATGGAACTCCGAGCGTGGTAAAAGTTCAAACTTTCCACCCCTCATGGAGGTCAAAATGTTTAATTCATCAAAATCATTTAAAAACTATATAGGTGTGATTGGAGTGTCCTGATTGCTATATAGGTGCATTTGCACTGTCCTGTGTGCCTCCAAAGTGACTTTCTAACACTTTTGAAATCTCCATGAAGCAAAAAGTGACTAAGTCCAAAGACCATTTGGAGCATCAAAGTGTTCAAAAACGGTCAAAAATGCATAAAAACGAAAAAAAAACAAGTGCTACAGTGGCCCAAAAGCATGCTAAACACACAATGAATGACACAGAATGAATAGTTGTACACATTACTTTGAAAATGCAATTTTAAATTTCAGGGGGACAAGGTCACGAAAGTCATGGAACTCCGAGCGGGGTAAAAGTTCAACCTTTCCCCCCTTATGGAGGTCAAAATTTTAATACATCAAAATCATTTAAAAACTATATAGGTGTGATGGCAGTGTCTTGGATACATCCCACATGAATTTTAAACACATTAGGAGCATCTCTGATCAAAATAACCATAAAAATCCCAAAGCTGCATCAGTGCTTCAAAGTGCTCCAAAACGGTCAAAAATGGACGAAAATGAAAAATATTCTCCATATCTGAGTTTTTATAACATTCCTTAGATAATGTATATCTTGAATTAGTTTTAAATCCTTTTATTAAAAAGTTTCTTTTCTATGCTGCACTGGTGCAACGCCTCAAGTCTGAGAAGCTGCACCAGTGCAGCCGAAGCAGCACTGGTGCAGCCGAAGCAGCACTGGTGCAACAAGAGTCAAGCTGGTAGCCTGACCTTTGACCAATCCGAGAAAAAAAAAGGTGTTTTTTTCCCTGGGCCCCTCCCCCAAACGAAAACACATTGACCTGAAGCCTAAGTGTATTCTGAGTCATAAAAAGTTTATTAGATGAAAAAATATTGTACGGGCACTTTTTTGCACAAAAAGTCACTTTTTGGCACTTTTTTGAGAGAAATAAAATAGTTCGCAGATTTTTTTTAAATCGACCGAATTAAAAAAAAATGCTCTTGTTGGATGGCTTTGGACATAAGGCCGCATAAACAAAAGGAATTTTTCAAATATCTGTTTTTCTCACTTTTTTATTGCTGTTTGAAATTTCTGACTTGACTTTTTGCATCATTGGTGATGCATGTGTTTAACATTGAGCTTGGGAAAATTGAAAAAAAATAGACTTTGGGGATTGTTTACTAGGGCAAGTGATACATCAAATTAAGACTCATATTAAACTGAACCTCAAGCTGAAAAAAAAAACAAAATAGCATTTACGATCACTTTTTTATAAGCGACTTTAACAATTGTTTTTTTAGCTATATTAAAAAACAAGGTAACGCCGTAAATTTTAGAAAAGAGATTTTTTCAAAGTAAAACATAGGTGTGACCTGCCTTCACATTAGGCTTCATAAACAAAAGAAAAAACATCTCTATGTGTTATATTCACTTTTTAATAACACATTTTCTTTTTAGGCACAAGCAAAAAGCAGCATTGGTGATGCATGTGTTTTTCAATGGGGTTTTTTAAAGTCTACCAAAATACGGTTTACCAATACATTTTCATTATTTTCTCTTTGGTATCTCATTATGCACATGTTAATAAACAGGTTCATGCATTATTAGCTAAATAGCATAAAAACACACTGAATTATTAACAATAATCTTTGAGATTTGGGTGACCAGATGGCCGGAAATCGAAAATCGCCTCGTATGGATTCAACTTCCATTTCGTGCACTTTCTATGTGGGCCACATGCATAAGAATTGGTACAATAATGCATACGAATCTTAGCTAGAATCTGCAATTTAAATTAAGTCTTTAACTTATATGCTTCAAGAATTATAGGGCACATTCTGCTATGTATAATATCCTATCCATTTCAAAGGGACGACCAGATGGCCGCAAATTGAAAATCGCGTCGTATGGATTCATATTGCGTTGTATGTACCTTACGTGTAAGCCACATGCATTTAAAATGACACAATGTAGTAGGGTATGCTATAGAATGTGTTGCAGTTGGAAATCAAGCTCTATCTAGTATGGATCATGACTGATGACACAATATACGTGACTCATTTTGCAAAAAATGGAGGCAAATTTTATAAAACATGCGTTTAATCACTGAATGATTCTCACCACTTCTAAGCATGGCACAGGCATGACAATGACCACAGGGCAGTGGCATGATGGTAACTGTATGCTGCACTCAGAATTATGGATCCAGATTGTATGGTTTTAGAATTATGGGCCACAACGTAAGGCATATTTTTTCACACATGTGACGTTATTGAAAAACATCATACATTCAACTTCACATTTTGTAGCCAAAAGCATAAAGTGTTCTTCAACACACATGAAAGTGAAAAATAAAAACTTTTCCTGAAGATTACACTTGATTTGTACCTTGTCCCTATAAGCCACAAATATGAGAGTTACCACTATAAAGTGTAGATGTCTTAGCTACATACTGTGATTGAAATTAGGTCAGTACCTCATATGGTTCAAGATTTATAGTGCACCACATACTATGTAATATATCCTATCCATTTCAATGGGTGACCAGATGGCCGCAAATTAAAAATCGCCTCGTATGGATTCAAATTGCTTTGTATGCACCTTGTGTGTGAGCCACATGCATATAAAATGGCACACTGTAGTAGGCTATGTTATAGAATGTGTTGCAGTTGGAAATCAAGCTCTATCTAATATGGATCTTGACTGATGACATAACATACGTGACACATTTTGCAAAAGCTGAAGGAATTTTTTTAAAAATATGTGTTTAATCGCTGAAAGATTCACACCACTTTGAAGCTTTCCACATGCATGAAAATGAACACAGGACAGTGGCATCATGTTAGCTTAATGCTGCACTTCCAATTATGGATCCAGATTGTATGGTTTTAGAAGTATGGGACAAAATGTAAGGCATACTTTTTCGTACATGCGACGGTATTGAAAAACGTCATACATTCAACCTCAAATTTTGACAACTTTACAATATGCCACACACATAATAATTCACATGGGTAAGATGCACATCACTAGGAACAAGGTGCTGTTTAAATTATGTCTCTATAATGTACAGACTATGAATTATAGCCAAAAGTATAAAGTGTTCTACAACACACATGAAAGTGAAAAATAAAAACTTACCTGAAGGTTACACTTGATTTGTACCTTGTCCCTATAAGCCACAACCATGAGAGTTACCACTATGAATTGTAAATGTCTTAGCTACATACTGCAATTGAAATTAAGTCAGTACATCATATGCTTCAAGAAATAGAGTGCACTACATCCTCTGTAGTATATCCTATCCATTTCAAAGGGTGACCAGATGGCCGCAAATTAAAAATTGCCTCGTATGGATTCAAATTGCTTTGTATGACTGTTTTCAGGTCCCTGTAGCCACCAGGACCCCATAATATATCTCAGATGATATAACAAGAGTGGCTAGGGCTCATTTCCAGCCTCCAGGTACATGTCTGACTCTTATTTGTGACATTTCGAGGTGTTTGGGATCAAACTCATTTTTCCCAATATAGGCCATAGAGCTCAGAGTCACATCACATTGAGCTCAGAGTCACATCAAATTTCTAGTTCTGGACCTAAGGACCCCTTAGTATACCTCAGATGACATACCAGTAGTGTCTAAGACCCATTTCTGGCCTCCAGGGATGACTTTTTGAAGTTTTGGGGTTTAAGGGGGCATAGTCACTTCTTCCATCCAGGCTACGTTGCTCAAAATCGGGTACGATGTCAGGTTCTTCCCTTGGCTGGAAGCTGAAAAAAAAACTTCAGATAATAGCAAAGGTAGATAGATCAAATGAAAGCATCAGATCTGAGCTTTCTGACCAGTATATTTAGGTCATGGGTACTCACAGAGTGACTGTGATATCCATTCTGAGCTATTTGGAAAATTAGCAAATCTTGTCAAAAAAACTTTTTTTGACGATTTTTGCTAATTTTCGGTATCAACCCTCATGACTGTTTTCGGGTCCCTGTAGCCACCAGGACCCCATAATATATCTCAGATGATATAACAAGAGTGGCTAGGGCTCATTTCCAGCCTCCAGGTACATGTCTGACTCTTATTTGTGACATTTCGAGGTGTTTGGGATCAAACTCATTTTTCCCAATATAGGCCATAGAGCTCAGAGTCACATCACATTGAGCTCAGAGTCACATCAAATTTCTAGTTCTGGACCTAAGGACCCCTTAGTACACCTCAGATGACATACCAGGAGTGTCTAAGACCCATTTCTGGCCTCCAGGGATGACTTTTTGAAGTTTTGGGGTTTAAGGGGGCATAGTCACTTCTTCCAACCAGGCTACGTTGCTCAAAATCGGGTACGATGTCAGGTTCTTCCCTTGGCTGGAAGCTGAAAAAAAAACTTCAGATAATAGCAAAGGTAGATAGATCAAATGAAAGCATCAGATCTGAGCTTTCTAACCAGTATATTTAGGTCATGGGTACTCACAAAGTGACTGTGATATCCATTCTGAGCTATTTGGAAAATTAGCAAATCTTGTCAAAAAAACTTTTTTTGACGATTTTTGCTAATTTTCGGTATCAACCCTCATGACTGTTTTCAGGTCCCTGTAGCCACCAGGACCCCATAATATATCTCAGATGATATAACAAGAGTGGCTAGGGCTCATTTCCAGCCTCCAGGTACATGTCTGACTCCTATTTGTGACATTTCGAGGTGTTTGGGGTCAAACTCATTTTTTCCATTATAGGCCATATAGCTCAGAGTCACATCACATTGAGCTCAGAGTCACATCAAATTTCTAGTTCTGGACCTAAGGACCCCTTAGTATACCTCAGATGACATACCAGGAGTGTCTAAGGCCCATTTCTGGCCTCCAGGGATGACTTTTTGAAGTTTTGGGGTTTAAGGGGGCAAAGTCACTTCTTCCATCCAGCCTAAGGTGCTCAAAATCGGGTACAATGTCAGGTTTTTCCCATGGCTGGAAGCTGAAAAAAAAACTTCAGATAATAGCAAAGGTAGATAGATCAAATGAAAGCATCAGATCTGAGCTTTCTGACCAGTATATTTAGGTCATGGGTACTCACAGAGTGACTGTGATATCCATTCTGAGCTATTTGGAAAATTAGCAAATCTTGTCAAAAAAACTTTTTTTGACGATTTTTGCTAATTTTCGGTATCAACCCTCATGACTGTTTTCGGGTCCCTGTAGCCACCAGGACCCCATAATATATCTCAGATGATATAACAAGAGTGGCTAGGGCTCATTTCCAGCCTCCAGGTACATGTCTGACTCTTATTTGTGACATTTCGAGGTGTTTGGGATCAAACTCATTTTTCCCAATATAGGCCATAGAGCTCAGAGTCACATCACATTGAGCTCAGAGTCACATCAAATTTCTAGTTCTGGACCTAAGGACCCCTTAGTACACCTCAGATGACATACCAGGAGTGTCTAAGACCCATTTCTGGCCTCCAGGGATGACTTTTTGAAGTTTTGGGGTTTAAGGGGGCATAGTCACTTCTTCCAACCAGGCTACGTTGCTCAAAATCGGGTACGATGTCAGGTTCTTCCCTTGGCTGGAAGCTGAAAAAAAAACTTCAGATAATAGCAAAGGTAGATAGATCAAATGAAAGCATCAGATCTGAGCTTTCTAACCAGTATATTTAGGTCATGGGTACTCACAAAGTGACTGTGATATCCATTCTGAGCTATTTGGAAAATTAGCAAATCTTGTCAAAAAAACTTTTTTTGACGATTTTTGCTAATTTTCGGTATCAACCCTCATGACTGTTTTCAGGTCCCTGTAGCCACCAGGACCCCATAATATATCTCAGATGATATAACAAGAGTGGCTAGGGCTCATTTCCAGCCTCCAGGTACATGTCTGACTCCTATTTGTGACATTTCGAGGTGTTTGGGGTCAAACTCATTTTTTCCATTATAGGCCATATAGCTCAGAGTCACATCACATTGAGCTCAGAGTCACATCAAATTTCTAGTTCTGGACCTAAGGACCCCTTAGTATACCTCAGATGACATACCAGGAGTGTCTAAGGCCCATTTCTGGCCTCCAGGGATGACTTTTTGAAGTTTTGGGGTTTAAGGGGGCAAAGTCACTTCTTCCATCCAGCCTAAGGTGCTCAAAATCGGGTACAATGTCAGGTTTTTCCCATGGCTGGAAGCTGAAAAAAAAACTTCAGATAATAGCAAAGGTAGATAGATCAAATGAAAGCATCAGATCTGAGCTTTCTAACAAGTATATTTAGGTCCTGGGTACTCACAAAGTGACTGTGATATCCATTCTGAGCTATTTGGAAAATTAGCAAATCTTGTCAAAAAAACTTTTTTTGACGATTTTTGCTAATTTTCGGTATCAACCCTCATGACTGTTTTCGGGTCCCTGTAGCCACCAGGACCCCATAATATATCTCAGATGATATAACAAGAGTGGCTAGGGCTCATTTCCAGCCTCCAGGTACATGTCTGACTCCTATTTGTGACATTTCGAGGTGTTTGGGGTCAAACTCATTTTTTCCATTATAGGCCATATAGCTCAGAGTCACATAACATTGAGCTCAGAGTCACATCAAATTTCTAGTTCTGGACCTAAGGACCCCTTAGTATACCTCAGATGACATACCAGGAGTGTCTAAGACCCATTTCTGGCCTCCAGGGATGACTTTTTGAAGTTTTGGGGTTTAAGGGGGCAAAGTCACTTCTTCCATCCAGCCTAAGGTGCTCAAAATCGGGTACAATGTCAGGTTTTACCCATGGCTGGAAGCTGGAAAAAAAACTTCAGATAATAGCAAAGGTAGATAGATCAAATGAAAGCATCAGATCTGAGCTTTCTAACAAGTATATTTAGGTCCTGGGTACTCACAAAGTGACTGTGATATCCATTCTGAGCTATTTGGAAAATTAGCAAATCTTGTTAAAAAAACTTTTTTTGACGATTTTTGCTAATTTTCGGTTACAACCCTCATGACTGTTTTCAGGTCCCTGTAGCCACCAGGACCCCATAATATATCTCAGATTATATAACAAGAGTGGCTAGGGCTCATTTCCAGCCTCCAGGTACATGTCTGACTCCTATTTGTGACATTTTGAGGTGTTTGGTGTCAAATTCATTTTTTCCCATTATAGCTCCTAGATATCAGAGTCACATCAGATTTCTAGTTCTGGACCCAAGAAGACCATAGTATACCTCAGATGACATACCAAGAGTGTCTAAGACCCATTTCTGGCCTCCAGGGGTGACTTTTTGAAGTTTTTGGGTTTAAGGGGGCAAAGTGACTTTTTCCACCCAGCCCAATGTTCTCAAAATCGGGTACGATATCAGGTGTTTCCCTTGGTTGGTAGCGGAAAAAAAACTTTATATAATATCAAAGTTATATATATCACATGAAAGCATCAGAGCTGACCTTTCTAACAAGTGTATTCATATCTTGCACACTCAAACAGTGTCTCTGATATCCATTCTGAGCTATTTGGAAAATTAGCAAATCTTGTAAAAAAAAAATTTGGGACGATTTTTGCTAATTTTCAGTATCAACCCACCTGACTGTTTTTGGGTCCCTGTGGCCACCAGGACCCTATATTATATCTCAGGTGATATAGCAAGAGTGTCTAGGGCTCATTTCCAGCCTCCAGGTACATGTCTGAGTCCTATTTCAGACATTTTGAGGTGTTTGCTGTCAAATTCATTTTTTCCATTATAGGCCCTAGATATCAGAGTCACATCACATTTCTAGTTCTGGACCCAAGAACACCATAGTATACCTCAGATGACATACCAAGAGTGTCTAAGACCCATTTCTGGCCTCCAGGGGTGACTTTTTGAAGTTTTTGGGTTTAAGGGGGCAAAGTCACTTTTTCCACCCGAGGTCGTGGAACTCGGAGCTGGGTAAAAGTTTAGCTTGAGTGCCCTCCCCATGGAGGTCAAAAATGTTATTGCATCAAAATCATTTAAAAACTATATAGGTGTAATTGTAGTGCCCTGAATGCTATATGGCTGCATTTGCACCGTTCTAGGTATTTACAAAATGAATTTCTAACACTTTTGAAGTCTCCATGAAGTGAAAAATGACTAAGTCCAAAAACTTCACTGGTGCATCAAAGTGGTCAAAAAAGGTCAACATTGGGTTAAAATTAACAAAACATAGTGCTGCAGTGGTCCAATAGCAGGCTAAAGACATAATGAATGACACAGAATGAACAGTTTTACTAAACACTTTGAAAATTCGATTTTCAATTTCAGGGGGACAAGGTCATGGAACTCCGAGCTGGGTAAAAGTTCAGCTTAAGGGCCCTCCCCATGGAGGTCAAAAATGTTATTACATCAAAATCTTTTAAAAACTATATAGGTGTAATTGCAGTGTCCTGAATGCTATGTAACTGCATTTGCACTGTTCTGTGTGCCTCCAAAATGAATTTCTAACACTTTTGAAGTCCCCATGAAGTGAAAAATGACGAAGTACAAAGACATCATTGGTGCATGAAAGTGTTTAAAAACGGTCACAAATGCATAAAAATGAAAAAAACTAAGTGCTACACTGGCCCAATAGCAAGCTAAACACACAATGAATGACCCAGAATGAATATATTTACAAATTACTTGGAAAATGCTATTTTAAATTTCAGGGGGACGAGGTCACAGAAGTCATGGAACTCCGAGCGGGGTAAAAGTTCAAACTTTCCACCCCTCATGGAGGTCAAAATTTTTAATTCATCAAAATCATTTAAAAACTATATAGGTGCGATTGGAGTGTCCTGATTGCTATATAGGTGCATTTGCACTGTCCTGTGTGCCTCCAAAGTGACTTTCTAACACTTTTGAAATCTCCATGAAGCAAAAAGTGACTAAGTCCAAAGACCATTTGGAGCATCAAAGTGTTCAAAAACGGTCAAAAATGCATAAAAACGAAAAAAAAACAAGTGCTACAGTGGCCCAATAGCATGCTAAACACACAATGAATGACACAGAATGAATAGTTGTACACATTACTTTGAAAATGCAATTTTAAATTTCAGGGGGACAAGGTCACGAAAATCATGGAACTCCGAGCGGGGTAAAAGTTCAACCTTTCCCCCCTTATGGAGGTCAAAATTTTAATACATCAAAATCATTTAAAAACTATATAGGTGTGATGGCAGTGTCTTGGATACATCCCACATGAATTTTAAACACATTAGGAGCATCTCTGATCAAAATAACCATAAAACTCCCAAAGCTGCATCAGTGCTTCAAAGTGCTCCAAAACGGTCAAAAATGGACGAAAATGAAAAATATTCTCCATATCTGAGTTTTTATAACATTCCTTAGATAATGTATATCTTGAATTAGTTTTAAATCCTTTTATTAAAAAGTTTCTTTTCTATGCTGCACTGGTGCAACGCCTCAAGTCTGAGAAGCTGCACCAGTGCAGCCGAAGCAGCACTGGTGCAGCCGAAGCAGCACTGGTGCAACAAGAGTCAAGCTGGTAGCCTGACCTTTGACCAATCCGAGAAAAAAAAAGGTGTTTTTTTCCCTGGGCCCCTCCCCCAAACGAAAACACATTGACCTGAAGCCTAAGTGTATTCTGAGTCATAAAAAGTTTATTAGATGAAAAAATATTGTACGGGCACTTTTTTGCACAAAAAGTCACTTTTTGGCACTTTTTTGAGAGAAATAAAATAGTTCGCAGATTTTTTTTAAATCGACCGAATTAAAAAAAAAATGCTCTTGTTGGATGGCTTTGGACATAAGGCCGCATAAACAAAAGGAATTTTTCAAATATCTGTTTTTCTCACTTTTTTATTGCTGTTTGAAATTTCTGACTTGACTTTTTGCATCATTGGTGATGCATGTGTTTAACATTGAGCTTGGGAAAATTGAAAAAAAATAGACTTTGGGGATTGTTTACTAGGGCAAGTGATACATCAAATTAAGACTCATATTAAACTGAACCTCAAGCTGAAAAAAAAACAAAATAGCATTTACGATCACTTTTTTATAAGCGACTTTAACAATTGTTTTTTTAGCTATATTAAAAAACAAGGTAACGCCGTAAATTTTAGAAAAGAGATTTTTTCAAAGTAAAACATAGGTGTGACCTGCCTTCACATTAGGCTTCATAAACAAAAGAAAAAACATCTCTATGTGTTATATTCACTTTTTAATAACACATTTTCGTTTTAGGCACAAGCAAAAAGCAGCATTGGTGATGCATGTGTTTTTCAATGGGGTTTTTTAAAGTCTACCAAAATACGGTTTACCAATACATTTTCATTATTTTCTCTTTGGTATCTCATTATGCACATGTTAATAAACAGGTTCATGCATTATTAGCTAAATAGCATAAAAACACACTGAATTATTAACAATAATCTTTGAGATTTGGGTGACCAGATGGCCGGAAATCGAAAATCGCCTCGTATGGATTCAACTTCCATTTCGTGCACTTTCTATGTGGGCCACATGCATAAGAATTGGTACAATAATGCATACGAATCTTAGCTAGAATCTGCAATTTAAATTAAGTCTTTAACTTATATGCTTCAAGAATTATAGGGCACATTCTGCTATGTATAATATCCTATCCATTTCAATGGGACGACCAGATGGCCGCAAATTGAAAATCGCGTCGTATGGATTCATATTGCGTTGTATGTACCTTACGTGTAAGCCACATGCATTTAAAATGACACAATGTAGTAGGGTATGCTATAGAATGTGTTGCAGTTGGAAATCAAGCTCTATCTAGTATGGATCATGACTGATGACACAATATACGTGACTCATTTTGCAAAAAATGGAGGCAAATTTTATAAAACATGCGTTTAATCACTGAATGATTCTCACCACTTCTAAGCATGGCACAGGCATGACAATGACCACAGGGCAGTGGCATGATGGTAACTGTATGCTGCACTCAGAATTATGGATCCAGATTGTATGGTTTTAGAATTATGGGCCACAACGTAAGGCATATTTTTTCACACATGTGACGTTATTGAAAAACATCATACATTCAACTTCACATTTTGTAGCCAAAAGCATAAAGTGTTCTTCAACACACATGAAAGTGAAAAATAAAAACTTTTCCTGAAGATTACACTTGATTTGTACCTTGTCCCTATAAGCCACAAATATGAGAGTTACCACTATAAAGTGTAGATGTCTTAGCTACATACTGTGATTGAAATTAGGTCGGTACCTCATATGGTTCAAGATTTATAGTGCACCACATACTATGTAATATATCCTATCCATTTCAATGGGTGACCAGATGGCCGCAAATTAAAAATCGCCTCGTATGGATTCAAATTGCTTTGTATGCACCTTGTGTGTGAGCCACATGCATATAAAATGGCACACTGTAGTAGGCTATGTTATAGAATGTGTTGCAGTTGGAAATCAAGCTCTATCTAATATGGATCTTGACTGATGACATAACATACGTGACACATTTTGCAAAAGCTGAAGGAATTTTTTTAAAAATATGTGTTTAATCGCTGAAAGATTCACACCACTTTGAAGCTTTCCACATGCATGAAAATGAACACAGGACAGTGGCATCATGTTAGCTTAATGCTGCACTTCCAATTATGGATCCAGATTGTATGGTTTTAGAAGTATGGGACAAAATGTAAGGCATACTTTTTCGTACATGCGACGGTATTGAAAAACGTCATACATTCAACCTCAAATTTTGACAACTTTACAATACGCCACACACATAATAATTCACATGGGTAAGATGCACATCACTAGGAACAAGGTGCTGTTTAAATTATGTCTCTATAATGTACAGACTATGAATTATAGCCAAAAGTATAAAGTGTTCTACAACACACATGAAAGTGAAAAATAAAAACTTACCTGAAGGTTACACTTGATTTGTACCTTGTCCCTATAAGCCACAACCATGAGAGTTACCACTATGAATTGTAAATGTCTTAGCTACATACTGCAATTGAAATTAAGTCAGTACATCATATGCTTCAAGAAATAGAGTGCACTACATCCTCTGTAGTATATCCTATCCATTTCAAAGGGTGACCAGATGGCCGCAAATTAAAAATTGCCTCGTATGGATTCAAATTGCTTTGTATGACTGTTTTCAGGTCCCTGTAGCCACCAGGACCCCATAATATATCTCAGATGATATAACAAGAGTGGCTAGGGCTCATTTCCAGCCTCCAGGTACATGTCTGACTCTTATTTGTGACATTTCGAGGTGTTTGGGATCAAACTCATTTTTCCCAATATAGGCCATAGAGCTCAGAGTCACATCACATTGAGCTCAGAGTCACATCAAATTTCTAGTTCTGGACCTAAGGACCCCTTAGTATACCTCAGATGACATACCAGTAGTGTCTAAGACCCATTTCTGGCCTCCAGGGATGACTTTTTGAAGTTTTGGGGTTTAAGGGGGCATAGTCACTTCTTCCATCCAGGCTACGTTGCTCAAAATCGGGTACGATGTCAGGTTCTTCCCTTGGCTGGAAGCTGAAAAAAAAACTTCAGATAATAGCAAAGGTAGATAGATCAAATGAAAGCATCAGATCTGAGCTTTCTGACCAGTATATTTAGGTCATGGGTACTCACAGAGTGACTGTGATATCCATTCTGAGCTATTTGGAAAATTAGCAAATCTTGTCAAAAAAACTTTTTTTGACGATTTTTGCTAATTTTCGGTATCAACCCTCATGACTGTTTTCGGGTCCCTGTAGCCACCAGGACCCCATAATATATCTCAGATGATATAACAAGAGTGGCTAGGGCTCATTTCCAGCCTCCAGGTACATGTCTGACTCCTATTTGTGACATTTCGAGGTGTTTGGGGTCAAACTCATTTTTTCCATTATAGGCCATATAGCTCAGAGTCACATCACATTGAGCTCAGAGTCACATCAAATTTCTAATTCTGGACCTAAGGACCCCTTAGTATACCTCAGATGACATACCAGGAGTGTCTAAGACCCATTTCTGGCCTCCAGGGATGACTTTTTGAAGTTTTGGGGTTTAAGGGGGCAAAGTCACTTCTTCCATCCAGCCTAAGGTGCTCAAAATCGGGTACAATGTCAGGTTTTTCCCATGGCTGGAAGCTGAAAAAAAAACTTCAGATAATAGCAAAGGTAGATAGATCAAATGAAAGCATCAGATCTGAGCTTTCTAACAAGTATATTTAGGTCCTGGGTACTCACAAAGTGACTGTGATATCCATTCTGAGCTATTTGGAAAATTAGCAAATCTTGTCAAAAAAACTTTTTTTGACGATTTTTGCTAATTTTCGGTATCAACCCTCATGACTGTTTTCAGGTCCCTCTAGCCACCAGGACCCCATAATATATCTCAGATTATATAACAAGAGTGGCTAGGGCTCATTTCCAGCCTCCAGGTACATGTCTGACTCCTATTTGTGACATTTTGAGGTGTTTGGTGTCAAATTCATTTTTTTCCATTATAGCTCCTAGATATCAGAGTCACATCAGATTTCTAGTTCTGGACCCAAGAAGACCATAGTATACCTCAGATGACATACCAAGAGTGTCTAAGACCCATTTCTGGCCTCCAGGGGTGACTTTTTGAAGTTTTTGGGTTTAAGGGGGCAAAGTGACTTTTTCCACCCAGCCCAATGTTCTCAAAATCGGGTACGATATCAGGTGTTTCCCTTGGTTGGTAGCGGAAAAAAAACTTTATATAATATCAAAGTTATATATATCACATGAAAGCATCAGAGCTGACCTTTCTAACAAGTGTATTCATATCTTGCGCACTCAAACAGTGTCTCTGATATCCATTCTGAGCTATTTGGAAAATTAGCAAATCTTGTAAAAAAAAATTTTGGGACGATTTTTGCTAATTTTCAGTATCAACCCACCTGACTGTTTTTGGGTCCCTGTGGCCACCAGGACCCTATATTATATCTCAGGTGATATAGCAAGAGTGTCTAGGGCTCATTTCCAGCCTCCAGGTACATGTCTGAGTCCTATTTCAGACATTTTGAGGTGATTGGTGTCAAATTAATTTTTTCCATTATAGGCCCTAGATATCAGAGTCACATCACATTTCTAGTTCTGGACCCAAGAACACCATAGTATACCTCAGATGACATACCAAGAGTGTCTAAGACCCATTTCTGGCCTCCAGGGGTGACTTTTTGAAGTTTTTGGGTTTAAGGGGGCAAAGTCACTTTTTCCACCCGAGGTCGTGGAACTCGGAGCTGGGTAAAAGTTTAGCTTGAGTGCCCTCCCCATGGAGGTCAAAAATGTTATTGCATCAAAATCATTTAAAAACTATATAGGTGTAATTGTAGTGCCCTGAATGCTATATGGCTGCATTTGCACCGTTCTAGGTATTTAAAAAATGAATTTCTAACACTTTTGAAGTCTCCATGAAGTGAAAAATGACTAAGTCCAAAAACTTCACTGGTGCATCAAAGTGGTCAAAAAAGGTCAACATTGGGTTAAAATTAACAAAACATAGTGCTGCAGTGGTCCAATAGCAGGCTAAAGACATAATGAATGACACAGAATGAACAGTTTTACTAAACACTTTGAAAATTCGATTTTCAATTTCAGGGGGACAAGGTCATGGAACTCCGAGCTGGGTAAAAGTTCAGCTTAAGGGCCCTCCCCATGGAGGTCAAAAATGTTATTACATCAAAATCTTTTAAAAACTATATAGGTGTAATTGCAGTGTCCTGAATGCTATGTAACTGCATTTGCACTGTTCTGTGTGCCTCCAAAATGAATTTCTAACACTTTTGAAGTCCCCATGAAGTGAAAAATGACGAAGTACAAAGACATCATTGGTGCATGAAAGTGTTTAAAAACGGTCACAAATGCATAAAAATGAAAAAAACAAAGTGCTACACTGGCCCAATAGCAAGCTAAACACACAATGAATGACCCAGAATGAATATATTTACAAATTACTTGGAAAATGCTATTTTAAATTTCAGGGGGACGAGGTCACAGAAGTCATGGAACTCCGAGCGGGGTAAAAGTTCAAACTTTCCACCCCTCACGGAGGTCAAAATTTTTAATTCATCAAAATCATTTAAAAACTATATAGGTGTGATTGGAGTGTCCTGATTGCTATATAGGTGCATTTGCACTGTCCTGTGTGCCTCCAAAGTGACTTTCTAACACTTTTGAAATCTCCATGAAGCAAAAAGTGACTAAGTCCAAAGACCATTTGGAGCATCAAAGTGTTCAAAAACGGTCAAAAATGCATAAAAACGAAAAAAAAACAAGTGCTACAGTGGCCCAATAGCATGCTAAACACACAATGAATGACACAGAATGAATAGTTGTACACATTACTTTGAAAATGCAATTTTAAATTTCAGGGGGACAAGGTCACGAAAGTCATGGAACTCCGAGCGGGGTAAAAGTTCAACCTTTCCCCCCTTATGGAGGTCAAAATTTTAATACATCAAAATCATTTAAAAACTATATAGGTGTGATGGCAGTGTCTTGGATACATCCCACATGAATTTTAAACACATTAGGAGCATCTCTGATCAAAATAACCATAAAAATCCCAAAGCTGCATCAGTGCTTCAAAGTGCTCCAAAACGGTCAAAAATGGACGAAAATGAAAAATATTCTCCATATCTGAGTTTTTATAACATTCCTTAGATAATGTATATCTTGAATTAGTTTTAAATCCTTTTATTAAAAAGTTTTTTTTCTATGCTGCACTGGTGCAACGCCTCAAGTCTGAGAAGCTGCACCAGTGCAGCCGAAGCAGCACTGGTGCAGCCGAAGCAGCACTGGTGCAACAAGAGTCAAGCTGGTAGCCTGACCTTTGACCAATCCGAGAAAAAAAAGGTGTTTTTTTCCCTGGGCCCCTCCCCCAAACAAAAACACATTGACCTGAAGCCTAAGTGTATTCTGAGTCATAAAAAGTTTATTAGATGAAAAAATATTGTACGGGCACTTTTTTGCACAAAAAGTCACTTTTTGGCACTTTTTTGAGAGAAATAAAATAGTTCGCAGATTTTTTTTAAATCGACCGAATAAAAAAAAAATGCTCTTGTTGGATGGCTTTGGACATAAGGCCGCATAAACAAAAGGAATTTTTCAAATATCTGTTTTTCTCACTTTTTTATTGCTGTTTGAAATTTCTGACTTGACTTTTTGCATCATTGGTGATGCATGTGTTTAACATTGAGCTTGGGAAAATTGAAAAAAAATAGACTTTGGGGATTGTTTACTAGGGCAAGTGATACATCAAATTAAGACTCATATTAAACTGAACCTCAAGCTGAAAAAAAAAACAAAATAGCATTTACGATCACTTTTTTATAAGCGACTTTAACAATTGTTTTTTTAGCTATATTAAAAAACAAGGTAACGCCGTAAATTTTAGAAAAGAGATTTTTTCAAAGTAAAACATAGGTGTGACCTGCCTTCACATTAGGCTTCATAAACAAAAGAAAAAACATCTCTATGTGTTATATTCACTTTTTAATAACACATTTTCGTTTTAGGCACAAGCAAAAAGCAGCATTGGTGATGCATGTGTTTTTCAAATGGGGTTTTTTAAAGTCTACCAAAATACGGTTTACCAATACATTTTCATTATTTTCTCTTTGGTATCTCATTATGCACATGTTAATAAACAGGTTCATGCATTATTAGCTAAATAGCATAAAAACACACTGAATTATTAACAATAATCTTTGAGATTTGGGTGACCAGATGGCCGGAAATCGAAAATCGCCTCGTATGGATTCAACTTCCATTTCGTGCACTTTCTATGTGGGCCACATGCATAAGAATTGGTACAATAATGCATACGAATCTTAGCTAGAATCTGCAATTTAAATTAAGTCTTTAACTTATATGCTTCAAGAATTATAGGGCACATTCTGCTATGTATAATATCCTATCCATTTCAATGGGACGACCAGATGGCCGCAAATTGAAAATCGCGTCGTATGGATTCATATTGCGTTGTATGTACCTTACGTGTAAGCCACATGCATTTAAAATGACACAATGTAGTAGGGTATGCTATAGAATGTGTTGCAGTTGGAAATCAAGCTCTATCTAGTATGGATCATGACTGATGACACAATATACGTGACTCATTTTGCAAAAAATGGAGGCAAATTTTATAAAACATGCGTTTAATCACTGAATGATTCTCACCACTTCTAAGCATGGCACAGGCATGACAATGACCACAGGGCAGTGGCATGATGGTAACTGTATGCTGCACTCAGAATTATGGATCCAGATTGTATGGTTTTAGAATTATGGGCCACAACGTAAGGCATATTTTTTCACACATGTGACGTTATTGAAAAACATCATACATTCAACTTCACATTTTGTAGCCAAAAGCATAAAGTGTTCTTCAACACACATGAAAGTGAAAAATAAAAACTTTTCCTGAAGATTACACTTGATTTGTACCTTGTCCCTATAAGCCACAAATATGAGAGTTACCACTATAAAGTGTAGATGTCTTAGCTACATACTGTGATTGAAATTAGGTCGGTACCTCATATGGTTCAAGATTTATAGTGCACCACATACTATGTAATATATCCTATCCATTTCAATGGGTGACCAGATGGCCGCAAATTAAAAATCGCCTCGTATGGATTCAAATTGCTTTGTATGCACCTTGTGTGTGAGCCACATGCATATAAAATGGCACACTGTAGTAGGCTATGTTATAGAATGTGTTGCAGTTGGAAATCAAGCTCTATCTAATATGGATCTTGACTGATGACATAACATACGTGACACATTTTGCAAAAGCTGAAGGAATTTTTTTAAAAATATGTGTTTAATCGCTGAAAGATTCACACCACTTTGAAGCTTTCCACATGCATGAAAATGAACACAGGACAGTGGCATCATGTTAGCTTAATGCTGCACTTCCAATTATGGATCCAGATTGTATGGTTTTAGAAGTATGGGACAAAATGTAAGGCATACTTTTTCGTACATGCGACGGTATTGAAAAACGTCATACATTCAACCTCAAATTTTGACAACTTTACAATACGCCACACACATAATAATTCACATGGGTAAGATGCACATCACTAGGAACAAGGTGCTGTTTAAATTATGTCTCTATAATGTACAGACTATGAATTATAGCCAAAAGTATAAAGTGTTCTACAACACACATGAAAGTGAAAAATAAAAACTTACCTGAAGGTTACACTTGATTTGTACCTTGTCCCTATAAGCCACAACCATGAGAGTTACCACTATGAATTGTAAATGTCTTAGCTACATACTGCAATTGAAATTAAGTCAGTACATCATATGCTTCAAGAAATAGAGTGCACTACATCCTCTGTAGTATATCCTATCCATTTCAAAGGGTGACCAGATGGCCGCAAATTAAAAATTGCCTCGTATGGATTCAAATTGCTTTGTATGACTGTTTTCAGGTCCCTGTAGCCACCAGGACCCCATAATATATCTCAGATGATATAACAAGAGTGGCTAGGGCTCATTTCCAGCCTCCAGGTACATGTCTGACTCTTATTTGTGACATTTCGAGGTGTTTGGGATCAAACTCATTTTTCCCAATATAGGCCATAGAGCTCAGAGTCACATCACATTGAGCTCAGAGTCACATCAAATTTCTAGTTCTGGACCTAAGGACCCCTTAGTATACCTCAGATGACATACCAGTAGTGTCTAAGACCCATTTCTGGCCTCCAGGGATGACTTTTTGAAGTTTTGGGGTTTAAGGGGGCATAGTCACTTCTTCCATCCAGGCTACGTTGCTCAAAATCGGGTACGATGTCAGGTTCTTCCCTTGGCTGGAAGCTGAAAAAAAAACTTCAGATAATAGCAAAGGTAGATAGATCAAATGAAAGCATCAGATCTGAGCTTTCTGACCAGTATATTTAGGTCATGGGTACTCACAGAGTGACTGTGATATCCATTCTGAGCTATTTGGAAAATTAGCAAATCTTGTCAAAAAAACTTTTTTTGACGATTTTTGCTAATTTTCGGTATCAACCCTCATGACTGTTTTCGGGTCCCTGTAGCCACCAGGACCCCATAATATATCTCAGATGATATAACAAGAGTGGCTAGGGCTCATTTCCAGCCTCCAGGTACATGTCTGACTCCTATTTGTGACATTTCGAGGTGTTTGGGGTCAAACTCATTTTTTCCATTATAGGCCATATAGCTCAGAGTCACATCACATTGAGCTCAGAGTCACATCAAATTTCTAATTCTGGACCTAAGGACCCCTTAGTATACCTCAGATGACATACCAGGAGTGTCTAAGACCCATTTCTGGCCTCCAGGGATGACTTTTTGAAGTTTTGGGGTTTAAGGGGGCAAAGTCACTTCTTCCATCCAGCCTAAGGTGCTCAAAATCGGGTACAATGTCAGGTTTTTCCCATGGCTGGAAGCTGAAAAAAAAACTTCAGATAATAGCAAAGGTAGATAGATCAAATGAAAGCATCAGATCTGAGCTTTCTAACAAGTATATTTAGGTCCTGGGTACTCACAAAGTGACTGTGATATCCATTCTGAGCTATTTGGAAAATTAGCAAATCTTGTCAAAAAAACTTTTTTTGACGATTTTTGCTAATTTTCGGTATCAACCCTCATGACTGTTTTCAGGTCCCTCTAGCCACCAGGACCCCATAATATATCTCAGATTATATAACAAGAGTGGCTAGGGCTCATTTCCAGCCTCCAGGTACATGTCTGACTCCTATTTGTGACATTTTGAGGTGTTTGGTGTCAAATTCATTTTTTTCCATTATAGCTCCTAGATATCAGAGTCACATCAGATTTCTAGTTCTGGACCCAAGAAGACCATAGTATACCTCAGATGACATACCAAGAGTGTCTAAGACCCATTTCTGGCCTCCAGGGGTGACTTTTTGAAGTTTTTGGGTTTAAGGGGGCAAAGTGACTTTTTCCACCCAGCCCAATGTTCTCAAAATCGGGTACGATATCAGGTGTTTCCCTTGGTTGGTAGCGGAAAAAAAACTTTATATAATATCAAAGTTATATATATCACATGAAAGCATCAGAGCTGACCTTTCTAACAAGTGTATTCATATCTTGCGCACTCAAACAGTGTCTCTGATATCCATTCTGAGCTATTTGGAAAATTAGCAAATCTTGTAAAAAAAAATTTTGGGACGATTTTTGCTAATTTTCAGTATCAACCCACCTGACTGTTTTTGGGTCCCTGTGGCCACCAGGACCCTATATTATATCTCAGGTGATATAGCAAGAGTGTCTAGGGCTCATTTCCAGCCTCCAGGTACATGTCTGAGTCCTATTTCAGACATTTTGAGGTGATTGGTGTCAAATTAATTTTTTCCATTATAGGCCCTAGATATCAGAGTCACATCACATTTCTAGTTCTGGACCCAAGAACACCATAGTATACCTCAGATGACATACCAAGAGTGTCTAAGACCCATTTCTGGCCTCCAGGGGTGACTTTTTGAAGTTTTTGGGTTTAAGGGGGCAAAGTCACTTTTTCCACCCGAGGTCGTGGAACTCGGAGCTGGGTAAAAGTTTAGCTTGAGTGCCCTCCCCATGGAGGTCAAAAATGTTATTGCATCAAAATCATTTAAAAACTATATAGGTGTAATTGTAGTGCCCTGAATGCTATATGGCTGCATTTGCACCGTTCTAGGTATTTAAAAAATGAATTTCTAACACTTTTGAAGTCTCCATGAAGTGAAAAATGACTAAGTCCAAAAACTTCACTGGTGCATCAAAGTGGTCAAAAAAGGTCAACATTGGGTTAAAATTAACAAAACATAGTGCTGCAGTGGTCCAATAGCAGGCTAAAGACATAATGAATGACACAGAATGAACAGTTTTACTAAACCCTTTGAAAATTCGATTTTCAATTTCAGGGGGACAAGGTCATGGAACTCCGAGCTGGGTAAAAGTTCAGCTTAAGGGCCCTCCCCATGGAGGTCAAAAATGTTATTACATCAAAATCTTTTAAAAACTATATAGGTGTAATTGCAGTGTCCTGAATGCTATGTAACTGCATTTGCACTGTTCTGTGTGCCTCCAAAATGAATTTCTAACACTTTTGAAGTCCCCATGAAGTGAAAAATGACGAAGTACAAAGACATCATTGGTGCATGAAAGTGTTTAAAAACGGTCACAAATGCATAAAAATGAAAAAAACTAAGTGCTACACTGGCCCAATAGCAAGCTAAACACACAATGAATGACCCAGAATGAATATATTTACAAATTACTTGGAAAATGCTATTTTAAATTTCAGGGGGACGAGGTCACAGAAGTCATGGAACTCCGAGCGGGGTAAAAGTTCAAACTTTCCACCCCTCATGGAGGTCAAAATTTTTAATTCATCAAAATCATTTAAAAACTATATAGGTGCGATTGGAGTGTCCTGATTGCTATATAGGTGCATTTGCACTGTCCTGTGTGCCTCCAAAGTGACTTTCTAACACTTTTGAAATCTCCATGAAGCAAAAAGTGACTAAGTCCAAAGACCATTTGGAGCATCAAAGTGTTCAAAAACGGTCAAAAATGCATAAAAACGAAAAAAAACAAGTGCTACAGTGGCCCAATAGCATGCTAAACACACAATGAATGACACAGAATGAATAGTTGTACACATTACTTTGAAAATGCAATTTTAAATTTCAGGGGGACAAGGTCACGAAAATCATGGAACTCCGAGCGGGGTAAAAGTTCAACCTTTCCCCCCTTATGGAGGTCAAAATTTTAATACATCAAAATCATTTAAAAACTATATAGGTGTGATGGCAGTGTCTTGGATACATCCCACATGAATTTTAAACACATTAGGAGCATCTCTGATCAAAATAACCATAAAAATCCCAAAGCTGCATCAGTGCTTCAAAGTGCTCCAAAACGGTCAAAAATGGACGAAAATGAAAAATATTCTCCATATCTGAGTTTTTATAACATTCCTTAGATAATGTATATCTTGAATTAGTTTTAAATCCTTTTATTAAAAAGTTTCTTTTCTATGCTGCACTGGTGCAACGCCTCAAGTCTGAGAAGCTGCACCAGTGCAGCCGAAGCAGCACTGGTGCAGCCGAAGCAGCACTGGTGCAACAAGAGTCAAGCTGGTAGCCTGACCTTTGACCAATCCGAGAAAAAAAAAGGTGTTTTTTTCCCTGGGCCCCTCCCCCAAACGAAAACACATTGACCTGAAGCCTAAGTGTATTCTGAGTCATAAAAAGTTTATTAGATGAAAAAATATTGTACGGGCACTTTTTTGCACAAAAAGTCACTTTTTGGCACTTTTTTGAGAGAAATAAAATAGTTCGCAGATTTTTTTTAAATCGACCGAATTAAAAAAAAAATGCTCTTGTTGGATGGCTTTGGACATAAGGCCGCATAAACAAAAGGAATTTTTCAAATATCTGTTTTTCTCACTTTTTTATTGCTGTTTGAAATTTCTGACTTGACTTTTTGCATCATTGGTGATGCATGTGTTTAACATTGAGCTTGGGAAAATTGAAAAAAAATAGACTTTGGGGATTGTTTACTAGGGCAAGTGATACATCAAATTAAGACTCATATTAAACTGAACCTCAAGCTGAAAAAAAAAACAAAATAGCATTTACGATCACTTTTTTATAAGCGACTTTAACAATTGTTTTTTTAGCTATATTAAAAAACAAGGTAACGCCGTAAATTTTAGAAAAGAGATTTTTTCAAAGTAAAACATAGGTGTGACCTGCCTTCACATTAGGCTTCATAAACAAAAGAAAAAACATCTCTATGTGTTATATTCACTTTTTAATAACACATTTTCGTTTTAGGCACAAGCAAAAAGCAGCATTGGTGATGCATGTGTTTTTCAATGGGGTTTTTTAAAGTCTACCAAAATACCGTTTACCAATACATTTTCATTATTTTCTCTTTGGTATCTCATTATGCACATGTTAATAAACAGGTTCATGCATTATTAGCTAAATAGCATAAAAACACACTGAATTATTAACAATAATCTTTGAGATTTGGGTGACCAGATGGCCGGAAATCGAAAATCGCCTCGTATGGATTCAACTTCCATTTCGTGCACTTTCTATGTGGGCCACATGCATAAGAATTGGTACAATAATGCATACGAATCTTAGCTAGAATCTGCAATTTAAATTAAGTCTTTAACTTATATGCTTCAAGAATTATAGGGCACATTCTGCTATGTATAATATCCTATCCATTTCAATGGGACGACCAGATGGCCGCAAATTGAAAATCGCGTCGTATGGATTCATATTGCGTTGTATGTACCTTACGTGTAAGCCACATGCATTTAAAATGACACAATGTAGTAGGGTATGCTATAGAATGTGTTGCAGTTGGAAATCAAGCTCTATCTAGTATGGATCATGACTGATGACACAATATACGTGACTCATTTTGCAAAAAATGGAGGCAAATTTTATAAAACATGCGTTTAATCACTGAATGATTCTCACCACTTCTAAGCATGGCACAGGCATGACAATGACCACAGGGCAGTGGCATGATGGTAACTGTATGCTGCACTCAGAATTATGGATCCAGATTGTATGGTTTTAGAATTATGGGCCACAACGTAAGGCATATTTTTTCACACATGTGACGTTATTGAAAAACATCATACATTCAACTTCACATTTTGTAGCCAAAAGCATAAAGTGTTCTTCAACACACATGAAAGTGAAAAATAAAAACTTTTCCTGAAGATTACACTTGATTTGTACCTTGTCCCTATAAGCCACAAATATGAGAGTTACCACTATAAAGTGTAGATGTCTTAGCTACATACTGTGATTGAAATTAGGTCGGTACCTCATATGGTTCAAGATTTATAGTGCACCACATACTATGTAATATATCCTATCCATTTCAATGGGTGACCAGATGGCCGCAAATTAAAAATCGCCTCGTATGGATTCAAATTGCTTTGTATGCACCTTGTGTGTGAGCCACATGCATATAAAATGGCACACTGTAGTAGGCTATGTTATAGAATGTGTTGCAGTTGGAAATCAAGCTCTATCTAATATGGATCTTGACTGATGACATAACATACGTGACACATTTTGCAAAAGCTGAAGGAATTTTTTTAAAAATATGTGTTTAATCGCTGAAAGATTCACACCACTTTGAAGCTTTCCACATGCATGAAAATGAACACAGGACAGTGGCATCATGTTAGCTTAATGCTGCACTTCCAATTATGGATCCAGATTGTATGGTTTTAGAAGTATGGGACAAAATGTAAGGCATACTTTTTCGTACATGCGACGGTATTGAAAAACGTCATACATTCAACCTCAAATTTTGACAACTTTACAATACGCCACACACATAATAATTCACATGGGTAAGATGCACATCACTAGGAAAAAGGTGCTGTTTAAATTATGTCTCTATAATGTACAGACTATGAATTATAGCCAAAAGTATAAAGTGTTCTACAACACACATGAAAGTGAAAAATAAAAACTTACCTGAAGGTTACACTTGATTTGTACCTTGTCCCTATAAGCCACAACCATGAGAGTTACCACTATGAATTGTAAATGTCTTAGCTACATACTGCAATTGAAATTAAGTCAGTACATCATATGCTTCAAGAAATAGAGTGCACTACATCCTCTGTAGTATATCCTATCCATTTCAAAGGGTGACCAGATGGCCGCAAATTAAAAATTGCCTCGTATGGATTCAAATTGCTTTGTATGACTGTTTTCAGGTCCCTGTAGCCACCAGGACCCCATAATATATCTCAGATGATATAACAAGAGTGGCTAGGGCTCATTTCCAGCCTCCAGGTACATGTCTGACTCCTATTTGTGACATTTCGAGGTGTTTGGGGTCAAACTCATTTTTTCCATTATAGGCCATATAGCTCAGAGTCACATCACATTGAGCTCAGAGTCACATCAAATTTCTAATTCTGGACCTAAGGACCCCTTAGTATACCTCAGATGACATACCAGGAGTGTCTAAGACCCATTTCTGGCCTCCAGGGATGACTTTTTGAAGTTTTGGGGTTTAAGGGGGCAAAGTCACTTCTTCCATCCAGCCTAAGGTGCTCAAAATCGGGTACAATGTCAGGTTTTTCCCATGGCTGGAAGCTGAAAAAAAAACTTCAGATAATAGCAAAGGTAGATAGATCAAATGAAAGCATCAGATCTGAGCTTTCTAACAAGTATATTTAGGTCCTGGGTACTCACAAAGTGACTGTGATATCCATTCTGAGCTATTTGGAAAATTAGCAAATCTTGTCAAAAAAACTTTTTTTGACGATTTTTGCTAATTTTCGGTATCAACCCTCATGACTGTTTTCAGGTCCCTCTAGCCACCAGGACCCCATAATATATCTCAGATTATATAACAAGAGTGGCTAGGGCTCATTTCCAGCCTCCAGGTACATGTCTGACTCCTATTTGTGACATTTTGAGGTGTTTGGTGTCAAATTCATTTTTTTCCATTATAGCTCCTAGAAATCAGAGTCACATCAGATTTCTAGTTCTGGACCCAAGAAGACCATAGTATACCTCAGATGACATACCAAGAGTGTCTAAGACCCATTTCTGGCCTCCAGGGGTGACTTTTTGAAGTTTTTGGGTTTAAGGGGGCAAAGTGACTTTTTCCACCCAGCCCAATGTTCTCAAAATCGGGTACGATATCAGGTGTTTCCCTTGGTTGGTAGCGGAAAAAAAACTTTATATAATATCAAAGTTATATATATCACATGAAAGCATCAGAGCTGACCTTTCTAACAAGTGTATTCATATCTTGCGCACTCAAACAGTGTCTCTGATATCCATTCTGAGCTATTTGGAAAATTAGCAAATCTTGTAAAAAAAAATTTGGGGACGATTTTTGCTAATTTTCAGTATCAACCCACCTGACTGTTTTTGGGTCCCTGTGGCCACCAGGACCCTATATTATATCTCAGGTGATATAGCAAGAGTGTCTAGGGCTCATTTCCAGCCTCCAGGTACATGTCTGAGTCCTATTTCAGACATTTTGAGGTGATTGGTGTCAAATTAATTTTTTCCATTATAGGCCCTAGATATCAGAGTCACATCACATTTCTAGTTCTGGACCCAAGAACACCATAGTATACCTCAGATGACATACCAAGAGTGTCTAAGACCCATTTCTGGCCTCCAGGGGTGACTTTTTGAAGTTTTTGGGTTTAAGGGGGCAAAGTCACTTTTTCCACCCGAGGTCGTGGAACTCGGAGCTGGGTAAAAGTTTAGCTTGAGTGCCCTCCCCATGGAGGTCAAAAATGTTATTGCATCAAAATCATTTAAAAACTATATAGGTGTAATTGTAGTGCCCTGAATGCTATATGGCTGCATTTGCACCGTTCTAGGTATTTAAAAAATGAATTTCTAACACTTTTGAAGTCTCCATGAAGTGAAAAATGACTAAGTCCAAAAACTTCACTGGTGCATCAAAGTGGTCAAAAAAGGTCAACATTGGGTTAAAATTAACAAAACATAGTGCTGCAGTGGTCCAATAGCAGGCTAAAGACATAATGAATGACACAGAATGAACAGTTTTACTAAACACTTTGAAAATTCGATTTTCAATTTCAGGGGGACAAGGTCATGGAACTCCGAGCTGGGTAAAAGTTCAGCTTAAGGGCCCTCCCCATGGAGGTCAAAAATGTTATTACATCAAAATCTTTTAAAAACTATATAGGTGTAATTGCAGTGTCCTGAATGCTATGTAACTGCATTTGCACTGTTCTGTGTGCCTCCAAAATGAATTTCTAACACTTTTGAAGTCCCCATGAAGTGAAAAATGGCGAAGTACAAAGACATCATTGGTGCATGAAAGTGTTTAAAAACGGTCACAAATGCATAAAAATGAAAAAAACAAAGTGCTACACTGGCCCAATAGCAAGCTAAACACACAATGAATGACCCAGAATGAATATATTTACAAATTACTTGGAAAATGCTATTTTAAATTTCAGGGGGACGAGGTCACAGAAGTCATGGAACTCCGAGCGGGGTAAAAGTTCAAACTTTCCACCCCTCATGGAGGTCAAAATTTTTAATTCATCAAAATCATTTAAAAACTATATAGGTGTGATTGGAGTGTCCTGATTGCTATATAGGTGCATTTGCACTGTCCTGTGTGCCTCCAAAGTGACTTTCTAACACTTTTGAAATCTCCATGAAGCAAAAAGTGACTAAGTCCAAAGACCATTTGGAGCATCAAAGTGTTCAAAAACGGTCAAAAATGCATAAAAACGAGAAAAAAAACAAGTGCTACAGTGGCCCAATAGCATGCTAAACACACAATGAATGACACAGAATGAATAGTTGTACACATTACTTTGAAAATGCAATTTTAAATTTCAGGGGGACAAGGTCACGAAAGTCATGGAACTCCGAGCGGGGTAAAAGTTCAACCTTTCCCCCCTTATGGAGGTCAAAATTTTAATACATCAAAATCATTTAAAAACTATATAGGTGTGATGGCAGTGTCTTGGATACATCCCACATGAATTTTAAACACATTAGGAGCATCTCTGATCAAAATAACCATAAAAATCCCAAAGCTGCATCAGTGCTTCAAAGTGCTCCAAAACGGTCAAAAATGGACGAAAATGAAAAATATTCTCCATATCTGAGTTTTTATAACATTCCTTAGATAATGTATATCTTGAATTAGTTTTAAATCCTTTTATTAAAAAGTTTATTTTCTATGCTGCACTGGTGCAACGCCTCAAGTCTGAGAAGCTGCACCAGTGCAGCCGAAGCAGCACTGGTGCAGCCGAAGCAGCACTGGTGCAACAAGAGTCAAGCTGGTAGCCTGACCTTTGACCAATCCGAGAAAAAAAAAGGTGTTTTTTTCCCTGGGCCCCTCCCCCAAACGAAAACACATTGACCTGAAGCCTAAGTGTATTCTGAGTGTTACAGAAAAGGGGGTTAAACCCATAAAGTCACGGGGACCTGGGCGCTATGCGGTACATATGAGGGAGGGTCCCCGTAAGGAAGGTGTATTGTCAGAAGCATACACAAATTACTAAGAACAATTAAACAAAATTTTTCACAAACTTATTGGAGTGGTAATAATGATTTAATACCAAACAAAGCGTTGTTTTCAAAATTAATAACAGTTGTATCAATTAATATTTTGCGAAAAAGCCCCGAAGGGGGGAAGGGAAGGAGAGAGTGCTCAAAAGGAGTGATAAGAATTAGAAGATTAACACAATATACAAGAATAACACAGCATTCCAGTTTTCTTGACAATGTAAGGATAATTCAAAATATCATGGCCAAACAATCAGACCAAAATTACACCATTACAATAAATCATATTCGCAAGGCACTTCTGATTGCTAGATTTGATCGGGGATGTGCCGGAATACAAACAGAGAAAAGTCGACGTTTCGACCCCTATCAACAGGCTCATTAAAGTCCTTTCACGGGGTCTTCATCAGGACGTCACACTGGGAAAGTGAGGGAGGGGGGCCAGTTCTGTGAAGAAGAATGTTTCACTTTAGTATATAGTAAGGACGGCAAATCATCCTAAAAACTATAACAACGAGTGGAATGATAATTAAAATAAATTACCATGGGGTACGGCCAAGACTGGCTCGGTACATGGATGAGACGCCACGCTAGGGAGTCGTGGTCTGTCGTCAGTGGCAAAGAACTACGCTACAGAGGAGATAAAAACAAAGGTGTCAGCGGACTGATATGTCCCAAGGGTTTATACAACAGAATATAAAACCATCTCTTGGAAAATAAGGCAGAGCCCTGAGAGGGTCCTAGGGCCTTACTGCCAAAATAACCTCATGAGAGGGTAGTTACGGTAAAATAGAGTAGTACCTCTGAGGTCAGAAGGAACGTCACGAGTAGGTGGGTAATTAAAGAAAATGCAGAGAATACTGCTGGAGTTCCCCTGGCGAGGAGCTGAAATAAATAAATAAATTGCATGTTTGGGAGTTTTCGCAAGCAAATTGGCTTCAGGGATTTTGATTGGGCGGTAAAAGATTACTCACAAGAGATTGTAGACAGAAACGTTTTATATGGAATCTTGTTCTTAAAAACGGGAGAAAGCGAGAGGGGAACTCTGCCACATCAATCGCATACGGCGATGAATCCAGTGACTTCTCACTTGGAACCCACGAATTCACACATTCGTTAGTCGCAAAACCTGGGGGTAACAAGGGAAGACAACTCAATGTGCTGATTTATAATGCCTGAAGTAGCAGATAACCCACAGTACGCGAATAGTTGCAAACCAGATAGCAATTACTCACGGAAAAATTGGAAGCTGTTCACGCTATCTATGCGGAAGCTCCGGCAGGCTCCATCGCGTCAGTGGCGTGGAGCGCGAAATTCAAAAGAGGTCAGAAGCGAGGTCGATTTTGCAAAGACTCGTCAATCCATATGATCTAGGGTAAATACATCCAAGAGTTACAAGGGGACCTGGACCCCACTAGCACAGCCCACCCTGTCTAAGTCGTACTTACAAAAGGCGGGGAAAGGTGCTGTCTTAGTCAGGCTGTTCGTCACACTCCGCAGCGGCTGCAATGCGGAGGAGGGGGGGAGGAGCCAAAGCATATGTCGATTCCCAAGGAAATAGAAGACATACTCTCTAGAGGGCGCGAAGCGCGACCAAATAAGATATGGGAGCCACAATTGGGAGAATTACATTAGGTACAAGGCAAATTGGAGCAAAGTTAAGAAAACCAAAGTTAAATTACCATATTTGGGAAAAATTGGCCGCAGTATTAAACTTTGGGTATATACAAAAAAACTTTTGCTTATTTGCAAACCAAGTCACAGATCGAAAAACAGTCGTTGGTGCATCTCCCACACAGGGGGATGTAACCAAACCGTAAGATTATTAAATACAAGACAATTGGCAAGTGATGTAAGTTGTGCTACACAGAATAACAAATCACAGAAGGATGGTGCATCTCTCTCGCAGGAGGATGTAAACCAATTGCATTTGCCCAAATTCAAAGTTAGTTATGGAACATTGACATACATTAAAGAACAATCCTCAAAAGACATTGTTTCCCACAAGGTTGTTGTGTCCAAACTCAGCAATGAACAAGGCCTCTTATCTCAGACTACAGAATAATATAAGGGGGCTACACTTCTAACCCAATGCTGCCAGTTGTGCAAGACTACTGTCCTGCTCATTCAACCCATTTTTTATGGAGTCCAGAAGTGACATCCATTTGGACTCACGTGTGTTAAGGATTGTTAAGAGGTTACCTCCTCGTCTCCCCAGAGTGATCTTTTCAATAACGAAACAACGCAAATCCGTGACCAAATGACCCGCGGTTTGCCAATGATCTACCAGCGGTGCACCTGCCACTTTGCATCTTAACCTACTGCAGTGGGAAGATATTCTTGACTTGATTTTCTGTTGCGTTTGCCCTACATATAGTTGTCTGCATGGGCACTGGATGATGTAGATAACTCCGGTGGAGTTACAGTTGGAATGGTGTTTCAGATGAAATGTACGTCCATTGTGGGCAAATGTTTTTATCTGCATAGTCGTCTCACATGCAGTGCACGTACCACACCTGTAATGACCAATTATAGGGGGCAAATTCCAGAGTGATGTAAGGGTTGGTTGACACAATGGTTCCAAGTATGAATGGACCACCATGTCCCTTATATTTTTTGCCCTTTTGAAAGAGTGGAGAGGCAGCTCTGTTTGGTTTATGACATCAGCAACAAGAGGCCAATTATGGTTGATAATCCTCTTTATATCATTACTGCGTGTGGAGAAAGTAGTGACGCAGATGACACGGTCGGTGCTGGCCCGTGCTGAGTTTTCTGGGTTCAATAGGGATTCTCGGGGGTTGTACCACGCCCGTTTTCTGGCTCGTTTCACCAACCTGGTCGGGTACCCCCGTGATATGAGGCGTTCACTCAAAATTTCAGACTCTTTGAAATAATCAGCCCGTGTGGAACAATTCCTCCTGATGCGGAAGAATTGACCAACTGGGAGGTTGTCCTTGAGCCCCCGTGGGTGATGGCTCTGGTATTGTAATAAGGAGTTTCGCTCAGTTGGCTTCCTAAACAGAGTTGTCTGTAGATGGTCTATTTCAACATAGATCGAAATGTCTAAAAAGGGTATTGTGTCGTTACTAGATTCCATCGTGAACTGGATGTGAGGGTTTCTAGAATTGAGCCAGGAGTGGAACACTTTAAGTTGTTCAACATCACCTTCCCAGATGCAGAGGACGTCGTCGATGTATCGGACCCATAGGGGCAGATTGGCCTTGAATGGATTAGTGGATGGAAAAATATGCTGGTGTTCAAAATGATCCATATAAATGATAGCCAAATTGGGAGCGAAGGTGGCCCCCATCGCTACGCCCTGGGTCTGCAAATAAAAACATTCTTGAAAAATAAAGAAATTGTGCATCATTGCTATTTCCAGAAGTTCGATAATGAATTCAGTGGGGACCTGAACCGGGCCAGGTCGAGTATCCAAAGCCACTCTCATGACGTCCAAAGCATCTTGCTGGGGGATACTAGTATAGAGCGATATGATGTCGCATGTAACTAGAAGTGTGCGTTCTGGGTTAAAAGGGGTTCCATCAATCAGATTAATCACTTGGGTAGTGTCTCTTAGGTAGGCCTTGGTGTTAAGGGCTATGGGTTTTAGGAAAAAATCCACGTATTGGCACAGGGGCTCTAAAAGTGATCCACACCCGGACACGATCGGTCGTCCGGGAGGCTTACTAAGGTTCTTGTGTACCTTAGGTAAGGTATAAATTGTGGCGAGTCTTGGGAACTTTTGGTTCAGGAAATCGAATTCCTGTTTGCTCAAAAAACCAGTATCCAAACCATTCTGGGTAATTCTGAGGATAGTGCTGGCCAAATCGTGTGAAGGGTCACTAGGTAAAAGGCGGTAGCTAACACCATCAGACAGTTGTCTGTGGATTTCTGCCTTGTAATCTGGAAGATCTTGTACAACAATGGCTCCGCCTTTGTCCGCAGGCTTTATGATGATCTCCTTGTTGTTACATAGATCCACCAAAGCCTTCTTCTCAGTTTTTGGTAAATTGAGCCTTGAGAATTTTGGTTGTTTAAGAGATTGGTCTATAGCAGAGGTGACAATTTCCTCAAAAGCAAGGATCCGGCTGCTCATAGCATATGTAGGTGGAAAGAAGCTTGAGGGTACCCTAAGGCCAGTGACCGAACTCTGTGGTCTAGTGGTTTGATTTCGAAAGAAATAGCGCAACCTTATCCTCCTGAAAAAACTGTACAGTTCTGTTTTCAACAGGAATTTATTGACATGAGCAGTGGGAACATAGGAGAGACCTCGGCCGAGGACTTTAAGTTCTTCCTCCTGAAGTTGGTGTTTGGAAATATTGATCACCGGACTATTGGAGGTTGGTAGAATAGGATCTTGTATTGCAGATGTATCTACCATCTGTATGTGTTCCTGCGGGTGGAGATCTCCCCGTGCACCTCTGGTCGAAAGGTTACCCGTTTCTGTTGTTTGCCCCGACCCCCTTCCCAGCCTGCCTGATTCTGTTGCTGTTGCTGTCCTCTTGATTGGCCTCTGGGCCAGTTGTTGCCCCGACCACGTGGAGGGCGCCATTGCCCCCGACCTTGATCTAAAAAATGGGGTGGAAATTGAGGAGGATATTGTTGGTAGGTTGTATCTTGAGGGGGATACGGTGGGTATGAATATGAAGTGCTGGGTCCTGCCTCCACCTCACTTCCAGAACTATACGAGGAGTCCGAAAAAGTGGTGTAATTCTGTCGTCCTCTGTACCCCCCGCGGCCGCGGCTGGTGAAACGGCCTTTATTGTCCTGTTTAAAGTAATCTGGTTGTAAGTATGGATAGACCAGTTTTTTATCAAAGAGTCTGAGATCTCGAGCTAATTTTTCCAATTTTTTTGTTTGAGCTGTGGTGTCAAAATCTTTAATGGTTACTTCCAAGCTATCTAGGGCTTCCTTGGCTTTGGTGAGTGTGTTATCTCCCAGGATTTCAGCTTTTAAGTCCGCAATTTCCATACTTAAGGAGACTACCTGTTCCGCAGCTGTCTCCACTCCCAGCACCATCCAGTGCCGGGAGCAGTTGTTTGCCACGTAGCTGAAACCCTCTTTAAATTTTGGCACGTCAACAAATATCACAGGCTCGATTTTAATTTGCAATCCCACCGGGATTATGTTCTCTTGCAAATACCTCGTGAAGAGGTGCCCATGGAGTCGTGTTCTGATAAGTTTCTTCTCTAATCTTTCAAGACGAGCTATCTTATCATTTAGGGTGATGTCAATTGGGGGGACAGAAGTAGAGAGAAAAGTAGTTGACAAATCCTTTGTGAGCTGATTTATATACTCCTCTGTATATGAAAGTAATTCTGATTCCACCATGGTATAAGTAAACTTGATTTAGGAAAACCTCGCAGGTCAACACCTGCTCAGAAAGTGTTACAGAAAAGGGGGTTAAACCCATAAAGTCACGGGGACCTGGGCGCTATGCGGTACATATGAGGGAGAGTCCCCGTAAGGAAGGTGTATTGTCAGAAGCATACACAAATTACTAAGAACAATTAAACAAAATTTTTCACAAACTTATTGGAGTGGTAATAATGATTTATTACCAAACAAAGCGTTGTTTTCAAAATTAATAACAGTTGTATCAATTAATATTTTGCGAAAAAGCCCCGAAGGGGGGAAGGGAAGGAGAGAGTGCTCAAAAGGAGTGATAAGAATTAGAAGATTAACACAATATACAAGAATAACACAGCATTCCAGTTTTCTTGACAATGTAAGGATAATTCAAAATATCATGGCCAAACAATCAGACCAAAATTACACCATTACAATAAATCATATTCGCAAGGCACTTCTGATTGCTAGATTTGATCGGGGATGTGCCGGAATACAAACAGAGAAAAGTCGACGTTTCGACCCCTATCAACAGGCTCATTAAAGTCCTTTCACGGGGTCTTCATCAGGACGTCACACTGGGAAAGTGAGGGAGGGGGGCCAGTTCTGTGAAGAAGAATGTTTCACTTTAGTATATAGTAAGGACGGCAAATCATCCTAAAAACTATAACAACGAGTGGAATGATAATTAAAATAAATTACCATGGGGTACGGCCAAGACTGGCTCGGTACATGGATGAGACGCCACGCTAGGGAGTCGTGGTCTGTCGTCAGTGGCAAAGAACTACGCTACAGAGGAGATAAAAACAAAGGTGTCAGCGGACTGATATGTCCCAAGGGTTTATACAACAGAATATAAAACCATCTCTTGGAAAATAAGGCAGAGCCCTGAGAGGGTCCTAGGGCCTTACTGCCAAAATAACCTCATGAGAGGGTAGTTACGGTAAAATAGAGTAGTACCTCTGAGGTCAGAAGGAACGTCACGAGTAGGTGGGTAATTAAAGAAAATGCAGAGAATACTGCTGGAGTTCCCCTGGCGAGGAGCTGAAATAAATAAATAAATTGCATGTTTGGGAGTTTTCGCAAGCAAATTGGCTTCAGGGATTTTGATTGGGCGGTAAAAGATTACTCACAAGAGATTGTAGACAGAAACGTTTTATATGGAATCTTGTTCTTAAAAACGGGAGAAAGCGAGAGGGGAACTCTGCCACATCAATCGCATACGGCGATGAATCCAGTGACTTCTCACTTGGAACCCACGAATTCACACATTCGTTAGTCGCAAAACCTGGGGGTAACAAGGGAAGACAACTCAATGTGCTGATTTATAATGCCTGAAGTAGCAGATAACCCACAGTACGCGAATAGTTGCAAACCAGATAGCAATTACTCACGGAAAAATTGGAAGCTGTTCACGCTATCTATGCGGAAGCTCCGGCAGGCTCCATCGCGTCAGTGGCGTGGAGCGCGAAATTCAAAAGAGGTCAGAAGCGAGGTCGATTTTGCAAAGACTCGTCAATCCATATGATCTAGGGTAAATACATCCAAGAGTTACAAGGGGACCTGGACCCCACTAGCACAGCCCACCCTGTCTAAGTCGTACTTACAAAAGGCGGGGAAAGGTGCTGTCTTAGTCAGGCTGTTCGTCACACTCCGCAGCGGCTGCAATGCGGAGGAGGGGGGGAGGAGCCAAAGCATATGTCGATTCCCAAGGAAATAGAAGACATACTCTCTAGAGGGCGCGAAGCGCGACCAAATAAGATATGGGAGCCACAATTGGGAGAATTACATTAGGTACAAGGCAAATTGGAGCAAAGTTAAGAAAACCAAAGTTAAATTACCATATTTGGGAAAAATTGGCCGCAGTATTAAACTTTGGGTATATACAAAAAAACTTTTGCTTATTTGCAAACCAAGTCACAGATCGAAAAACAGTCGTTGGTGCATCTCCCACACAGGGGGATGTAACCAAACCGTAAGATTATCAAATACAAGACAATTGGCAAGTGATGTAAGTTGTGCTACACAGAATAACAAATCACAGAAGGATGGTGCATCTCTCTCGCAGGAGGATGTAAACCAATTGCATTTGCCCAAATTCAAAGTTAGTTATGGAACATTGACATACATTAAAGAACAATCCTCAAAAGACATTGTTTCCCACAAGGTTGTTGTGTCCAAACTCAGCAATGAACAAGGCCTCTTATCTCAGACTACAGAATAATATAAGGGGGCTACACTTCTAACCCAATGCTGCCAGTTGTGCAAGACTACTGTCCTGCTCATTCAACCCATTTTTTATGGAGTCCAGAAGTGACATCCATTTGGACTCACGTGTGTTAAGGATTGTTAAGAGGTTACCTCCTCGTCTCCCCAGAGTGATCTTTTCAATAACGAACCAACGCAAATCCGTGACCAAATGACCCGCGGTTTGCCAATGATCTACCAGCGGTGCACCTGCCACTTTGCATCTTAACCTACTGCAGTGGGAAGATATTCTTGACTTGATTTTCTGTTGCGTTTGCCCTACATATAGTTGTCTGCATGGGCACTGGATGATGTAGATAACTCCGGTGGAGTTACAGTTGGAATGGTGTTTCAGATGAAATGTACGTCCATTGTGGGCAAATGTTTTTATCTGCATAGTCGTCTCACATGCAGTGCACGTACCACACCTGTAATGACCAATTATAGGGGGCAAATTCCAGAGTGATGTAAGGGTTGGTTGACACAATGGTTCCAAGTATGAATGGACCACCATGTCCCTTATATTTTTTGCCCTTTTGAAAGAGTGGAGAGGCAGCTCTGTTTGGTTTATGACATCAGCAACAAGAGGCCAATTATGGTTGATAATCCTCTTTATATCATTACTGCGTGTGGAGAAAGTAGTGACGCAGATGACACGGTCGGTGCTGGCCCGTGCTGAGTTTTCTGGGTTCAATAGGGATTCTCGGGGGTTGTACCACGCCCGTTTTCTGGCTCGTTTCACCAACCTGGTCGGGTACCCCCGTGATATGAGGCGTTCACTCAAAATTTCAGACTCTTTGAAATAATCAGCCCGTGTGGAACAATTCCTCCTGATGCGGAAGAATTGACCAACTGGGAGGTTGTCCTTGAGCCCCCGTGGGTGATGGCTCTGGTATTGTAATAAGGAGTTTCGCTCAGTTGGCTTCCTAAACACAGTTGTCTGTAGATGGTCTATTTCAACATAGATCGAAATGTCTAAAAAGGGTATTGTGTCGTTACTAGATTCCATCGTGAACTGGATGTGAGGGTTTCTAGAATTGAGCCAGGAGTGGAACACTTTAAGTTGTTCAACATCACCTTCCCAGATGCAGAGGACATCGTCGATGTATCGGACCCATAGGGGCAGATTGGCCTTGAATGGATTAGTGGATGGAAAAATATGCTGGTGTTCAAAATGATCCATATAAATGATAGCCAAATTGGGAGCGAAGGTGGCCCCCATCGCTACGCCCTGGGTCTGCAAATAAAAACATTCTTGAAAAATAAAGAAATTGTGCATCATTGCTATTTCCAGAAGTTCGATAATGAATTCAGTGGGGACCTGAACTGGGCCAGGTCGAGTATCCAAAGCGACTCTCATGACGTCCAAAGCATCTTGCTGGGGGATACTAGTATAGAGCGATATGATGTCGCATGTAACTAGAAGTGTGCGTTCTGGGTTAAAAGGGGTTCCATCAATCAGATTAATCACTTGGGTAGTGTCTCTTAGGTAGGCCTTGGTGTTAAGGGCTATGGGTTTTAGGAAAAAATCCACGTATTGGCACAGGGGCTCTAAAAGTGATCCACACCCGGACACGATCGGTCGTCCGGGAGGCTTACTAAGGTTCTTGTGTACCTTAGGTAAGGTATAAATTGTGGCGAGTCTTGGGAACTTTTGGTTCAGGAAATCGAATTCCTGTTTGCTCAAAAAACCAGTATCCAAACCATTCTGGGTAATTCTGAGGATAGTGCTGGCCAAATCGTGTGAAGGGTCACTAGGTAAAAGGCGGTAGCTAACACCATCAGACAGTTGTCTGTGGATTTCTGCCTTGTAATCTGGAAGATCTTGTACAACAATGGCTCCGCCTTTGTCCGCAGGCTTTATGATGATCTCCTTGTTGTTACATAGATCCACCAAAGCCTTCTTCTCAGTTTTTGGTAAATTGAGCCTTGAGAATTTTGGTTGTTTAAGAGATTGGTCTATAGCAGAGGTGACAATTTCCTCAAAAGCAAGGATCCGGCTGCTCATAGCATATGTAGGTGGAAAGAAGCTTGAGGGTACCCTAAGGCCAGTGACCGAACTCTGTGGTCTAGTGGTTTGATTTCGAAAGAAATAGCGCAACCTTATCCTCCTGAAAAAACTGTACAGTTCTGTTTTCAACAGGAATTTATTGACATGAGCAGTGGGAACATAGGAGAGACCTCGGCCGAGGACTTTAAGTTCTTCCTCCTGAAGTTGGTGTTTGGAAATATTGATCACCGGACTATTGGAGGTTGGTAGAATAGGATCTTGTATTGCAGATGTATCTACCATCTGTATGTGTTCCTGCGGGTGGAGATCTCCCCGTGCACCTCTGGTCGAAAGGTTACCCGTTTCTGTTGTTTGCCCCGACCCCCTTCCCAGCCTGCCTGATTCTGTTGCTGTTGCTGTCCTCTTGATTGGCCTCTGGGCCAGTTGTTGCCCCGACCACGTGGAGGGCGCCATTGCCCCCGACCTTGATCTAAAAAATGGGGTGGAAATTGAGGAGGATATTGTTGGTAGGTTGTATCTTGAGGGGGATACGGTGGGTATGAATATGAAGTGCTGGGTCCTGCCTCCACCTCACTTCCAGAACTATACGAGGAGTCCGAAAAAGTGGTGTAATTCTGTCGTCCTCTGTACCCCCCCGCGGCCGCGGTTGGTGAAACGGCCTTGATTGTCCTGTTTAAAGTAATCTGGTTGTAAGTATGGATAGACCAGTTTTTTATCAAAGAGTCTGAGATCTCGAGCTAATTTTTCCAATTTTTTTGTTTGAGCTGTGGTGTCAAAATCTTTAATGGTTACTTCCAAGCTATCTAGGGCTTCCTTGGCTTTGGTGAGTGTGTTATCTCCCAGGATTTCAGCTTTTCAGTCCGCAATTTCCTTACTTAAGGAGACTACCTGTTCCGCAGCTGTCTCCACTCCCAGCACCATCCAGTGCCGGGAGCAGTTGTTAAAAAAAATCTGTTTTTCTCACTTTTTTATTGCTGTTTGAAATTTCTGACTTGACTTTTTGCATCATTGGTGATGCATGTGTTTAACATTGAGCTTGGGAAAATTGAAAAAAAATAGACTTTGGGGATTGTTTACTAGGGCAAGTGATACATCAAATTAAGACTCATATTAAACTGAACCTCAAGCTGAAAAAAAAAACAAAATAGCATTTACGATCACTTTTTTATAAGCGACTTTAACAATTGTTTTTTTAGCTATATTAAAAAACAAGGTAACGCCGTAAATTTTAGAAAAGAGATTTTTTCAAAGTAAAACATAGGTGTGACCTGCCTTCACATTAGGCTTCATAAACAAAAGAAAAAACATCTCTATGTGTTATATTCACTTTTTAATAACACATTTTCGTTTTAGGCACAAGCAAAAAGCAGCATTGGTGATGCATGTGTTTTTCAATGGGGTTTTTTAAAGTCTACCAAAATACGGTTTACCAATACATTTTCATTATTTTCTCTTTGGTATCTCATTATGCACATGTTAATAAACAGGTTCATGCATTATTAGCTAAATAGCATAAAAACACACTGAATTATTAACAATAATCTTTGAGATTTGGGTGACCAGATGGCCGGAAATCGAAAATCGCCTCGTATGGATTCAACTTCCATTTCGTGCACTTTCTATGTGGGCCACATGCATAAGAATTGGTACAATAATGCATACGAATCTTAGCTAGAATCAGCAATTGAAATTAAGTCTTTAACTTATATGCTTCAAGAATTATAGGGCACATTCTGCTATGTATAATATCCTATCCATTTCAATGGGACGACCAGATGGCCGCAAATTGAAAATCGCGTCGTATGGATTCATATTGCGTTGTATGTACCTTACGTGTAAGCCACATGCATTTAAAATGACACAATGTAGTAGGGTATGCTATAGAATGTGTTGCAGTTGGAAATCAAGCTCTATCTAGTATGGATCATGACTGATGACACAATATACGTGACTCATTTTGCAAAAAATGGAGGCAAATTTTATAAAACATGCGTTTAATCACTGAATGATTCTCACCACTTCTAAGCATGGCACAGGCATGACAATGACCACAGGGCAGTGGCATGATGGTAACTGTATGCTGCACTCAGAATTATGGATCCAGATTGTATGGTTTTAGAATTATGGGCCACAACGTAAGGCATATTTTTTCACACATGTGACGTTATTGAAAAACATCATACATTCAACTTCACATTTTGTAGCCAAAAGCATAAAGTGTTCTTCAACACACATGAAAGTGAAAAATAAAAACTTTTCCTGAAGATTACACTTGATTTGTACCTTGTCCCTATAAGCCACAAATATGAGAGTTACCACTATAAAGTGTAGATGTCTTAGCTACATACTGTGATTGAAATTAGGTCGGTACCTCATATGGTTCAAGATTTATAGTGCACCACATACTATGTAATATATCCTATCCATTTCAATGGGTGACCAGATGGCCGCAAATTAAAAATCGCCTCGTATGGATTCAAATTGCTTTGTATGCACCTTGTGTGTGAGCCACATGCATATAAAATGGCACACTGTAGTAGGCTATGTTATAGAATGTGTTGCAGTTGGAAATCAAGCTCTATCTAATATGGATCTTGACTGATGACATAACATACGTGACACATTTTGCAAAAGCTGAAGGAATTTTTTTAAAAATATGTGTTTAATCGCTGAAAGATTCAGACCACTTTGAAGCTTTCCACATGCATGAAAATGAACACAGGACAGTGGCATCATGTTAGCTTAATGCTGCACTTCCAATTATGGATCCAGATTGTATGGTTTTAGAAGTATGGGACAAAATGTAAGGCATACTTTTTCGTACATGCGACGGTATTGAAAAACGTCATACATTCAACCTCAAATTTTGACAACTTTACAATACGCCACACACATAATAATTCACATGGGTAAGATGCACATCACTAGGAACAAAGTGCTGTTTAAATTATGTCTCTATAATGTACAGACTATGAATTATAGCCAAAAGTATAAAGTGTTCTACAACACACATGAAAGTGAAAAATAAAAACTTACCTGAAGGTTACACTTGATTTGTACCTTGTCTCTATAAGCCACAACCATGAGAGTTACCACTATGAATTGTAAATGTCTTAGCTACATACTGCAATTGAAATTAAGTCAGTACATCATATGCTTCAAGAAATAGAGTGCACTACATCCTCTGTAGTATATCCTATCCATTTCAAAGGGTGACCAGATGGCCGCAAATTAAAAATTGCCTCGTATGGATTCAAATTGCTTTATATGACTGTTTTCAGGTCCCTGTAGCCACCAGGACCCCATAATATATCTCAGATGATATAACAAGAGTGGCTAGGGCTCATTTCCAGCCTCCCGGTACATGTCTTACTCTTATTTGTGACATTTCGAGGTGTTTGGGATCAAACTCATTTTTCCCAATATAGGCCATAGAGCTCAGAGTCACATCACATTGAGCTCAGAGTCACATCAAATTTCTAGTTCTGGACCTAAGGACCCCTTAGTATACCTCAGATGACATACCAGGAGTGTCTAAGACCCATTTCTGGCCTCCAGGGATGACTTTTTGAAGTTTTGGGGTTTAAGGGGGCATAGTCACTTCTTCCATCCAGG